>NC_051314.1:11987076-12612076 GCF_015220235.1 Choloepus didactylus | reverse complement strand
TCCGCTCCCTGACAGAAGGCGAAGGAGAACGGTAAGGACGCACTGGGTCTCTGCCCCCGAGCGCCCGGCGCCGGGGTGCCCCTGCCTGGTGGATTCAGCCGGGTCCGGAGGGCTGGCCACCCAGGGGCCCGGGACGCAGGACTATCCCCACGGGCGCTCCTAGTCAGCCACCTGCGCGGAGACTTGGCGCCTTCCCCGGCGCAGCTCCCGAGCTCCGCCACCCCAGTTCCCACCGGTTCCCTACGTACAGACCCAGCCCAGGCACCTTCCCCCGGAACTGTCCACCGACCGAAAAGAGATCCCAAGCCCGAACCCTCCCCCCGCCCCTCAAAATCCTCCCCTTTAAAGGGAGCCACCGGGTGACGCCGGGGGAGTTTGCGGAAGCGCCAAGCGCGCTGGGGCCTTGGGCGGGTCCGGTGATTGAACTGGCCCCGCCCCCGGCCCCCACGTCCCCCATTGTGTGAGCGGCTCGGGCCCAGGCCCCGCCCCCTCGCCACCTCCCTCCCTCCCTCGGCCCGGCCCCGCCCCTTTTTTTCACCCCCCCCCTCCCAGCCCTTGGCTCATTTCCGGCCGCCGCTGCTACCGCTAGCCTGTAAGGAGGATTCGGCAGAGGGAAGAAACAACAGCCGCCATCTTGTTTGTGTGCTAGGCTGGGGGGGAGAGAGAGCGAGAGGGAGCGGGCTGGAGTGGGCAAGCGGGACGCCGGGCCGAGTGCGAGCTGCGGGAGCAAGAGAGTGCGGAGGGGAGCCGAGCCGGAGACAGGCGCCAGGGGCCGAGACAGAGGCAGGGGGCCCTGGGCGCACGGGCCGAGGCGACCCTCAGCCCCCTCCCGCCCGCACACACCCCCACCGAGCCCGGGAGCCGGGCCGGCGTCGACGCCTAGGGGGTACCATTACATAACCCAGCGCCCCGCGGCGCCTTCGCCCGCCGTCGAGGGCGACCCCGAGCGGAGCCCCGGGGGACGGGCGCTCCCGGCCCTGGCTGCCGGGGGTGGGGGCCGTAGCGGCGGCCGTATTTATTTATCTTTCGCGGGAGGGGAGGGCGAAGAGGAGAGCGCGGCGCGAGGAGAGGCCGCCTGCGCCGCCCGCCGGAGCGGGGCCTCGTCGGTGGGCTCGGCGTCGGCGCGGGCGGGCGGTGCTGCTCGGCCCGGCCCCCTCGGCCTCCGGGCCGGCGAGCTCGGCGCCCGGCGTCCTCGCTGCGCCTCTCCCGCCCCCCGCGCTATGTAAGGCGGCGGCGCCAGCCTGGCTTTCGGCTCGGGCGGGCTGTGTGCGGCCATTAGAGGCCGGTGCGGCGGCAGCGGCGGCGGCGCGGAGTGCGGCGGCAGGAGGAGGGCTCGGAGGGCGGGGGCGCAGGCCCGGGAGGGGGCACCGGGAGGAGGTGAGAGCCTCTCGTCGCCTCCTCCTCTCCCCCCTTTTCGCCCCCGCCTCCTTGTGGCGATGAGAAGGAGGAGGACAGCGCCGAGGAGGAAGAGGCTGATGGCGGCGGAGCTCCGAGAGACCTCGGCAGGGCTGGGGCTGGCCGTGGCGGGCCGGGGACTGCGCCTCTAGAGCCGCGAGTTCTCGGGAATTCGCCGCGGCGGACGCGCTCGGCTTATTTGTGTTCCTGTGTCCTCATCCGGGCCCGGGCCCGGCCTCTCGCACTTGCCCTTACCTTTTTCTGTCGAGTCCGCATCCCTCTTCAGCCACTGCGACCCGGCGGAGAGAAAAAGGAACTTACCCCAACCCCCCTCTGTTGCCGGCGGAGCCCCCCAAGCCCACCCCAGGGAGTGGGGAGGGGACCGCGGCCCGAAGAAGAGATTTCCCGAGGAATGTCGTTTTCCTCGCCTGTATCTCCGAAAGAATTAAAAATGGCCGAGAATGTGGTGGAACCGGGGCCGCCTTCAGCCAAGCGGCCTAAACTCTCATCTCCGGCCCTCTCGGCGTCGGCCAGCGATGGCACAGGTTAGTCTCGGGGAGTCCCGGTCTTCACGTTCCCCTTACTGTCTTCTGCTGTTTGCGCCTTTATTATGCCATCTTTTCCTCCTTTCTCTCTCTCCTCTCCCTCTCCCTAGTTGTCTACCTCTTAACTCGAATTCCTTTTAAAGGTGTTTGAATGAGCTGATCGAAGACGTCCAGCAGCTCAACCATTTTCTTTGCTTCCTAGTACATTCGTTGCAACACTGTTATATCGATGTGTGTTCTGGAATTAGAGCTGAGAAGTGTAGCTTTTATTCTTGCTCCCATGCAGTTTAATTTTGGAAATGCCAGTGCATTTGTGTGTAAGAGCTTTTTGTGGATTTTAGTGTTTTTTTTTTTTTTTTTGGTGGTAGGGATAGATGAGGAATTGCGAATCCTTTCTCCGTGATTGCACTCATTCTCTCTCTACTTTCCACTCTTTTCAAGATTTCCTCTTGAGGCTTAGGGCATTAAAAATCTTGTATTTTGTGTTTTGCTTTGCTTTAGTGATCCAGGATTTCAGGTTTGAAGTGAGGTTTGACAGAATTATTTTCTTGCTATTCTTACCTTTTATTGTTTTTTTTTTTTTTTTTTTTATTTGCTTTAAGAATCAATATGGAGCGCAGCTCGTTTTACATCTCCATTTCTTTGCTGAGAGACCAAAATGTCTGAAACTCTGGGTTTTCAGGATGGGAGAGAGGCAAAGGAATTTTCTTTGCAATTTGTATTTACTTTCTCTTGGGGGGGAGGGTGCGGAATAAATGAACGATTTTGTGGAGCTATGTACCTGGAAATTAAGGATAGAAGTTGCAAGAGTCCCAGCCTCCAGCAAACATGAACTGATGTACTGAAGTTAAAAATGAGCATTTGATTTCTTGGATTTTTTTTTTTTTATTTTGTTTTTGTTTTTTCTTTATGCTTTAAACATTTGGATTTCCAGATTTCAGTTTAAAAGCTCTAAGAATTCTTTACTTCACTCAGCTGTGGTCTGGCCCTTTTGTCAGTGTAGGGAGACTTCTGTCGTCCCCTTCCTTCCCTTCCTACTGCTAGTTTAATGGTTGCTTTCCTGATGGCCAATGACCTCAGTCACTGTCGTAGTTGTTTGAGATGCAGGATAATGAAGAGAAGAATGGCTGGCCATCTGACAGTCCTCAAGATGATCCCCCTTACTACTGAGCATCTCTTTAACTCACTGGAAACAGGCTCAACGTCATCCCTCCATCTGCCAGTGAGAGTGCATAATGGAGTTAAATGCACCCTTTGAGTTTGTAGAGAACTTCTACAACGTGTTTCGCTTAATAGGTTTCATTTCAAAGGGTTAAAACGTGGGGCTATGGCAAATGCTTTGAATGTCTTTGCACTTGTTAGAAAGATGTATTATGAGTTAAAGGTAATCTGCAAACATTAAGAATAATCATGCAGCGTTTCCTCACCTAAGGCTTGTTAACATTGCCTGTGCATGAACTTTGATCTGTCCTCATTCCTTGATGTTTCTGTAGTCTTTGGGGATATTTTTTAGCTCTCTTTTTCTAGAATTTACATACACACACACATGAAGTGCTGTTTACTAAAGTGTCATTCAGAAGGATTTTTAGATTACCTTTAAACATATTTTCACCAGTAGAGTTTTGTGTTGTCTTTCTAGTGACTTTTTTCTTTTTTTTCCAGTGTGGTGATAGATTTTATTTTTA
The DNA here is from genome assembly GCF_015220235.1 of Choloepus didactylus. Lineage (NCBI taxonomy): Eukaryota > Metazoa > Chordata > Mammalia > Pilosa > Megalonychidae > Choloepus > Choloepus didactylus. The sequence continues at coordinate 12,608,451 of NC_051314.1, read as the reverse complement.
AGTTAGCTAGTGACTTGGGATATTGTGGGAAACTTTTTAATACACTTAACTTTGATTAGCCTTTATTTGAGCAACTGACTCTGGGAGTAATGCAAGACCTGAAAGGAAGGATATGTTCTGTTGTTCAGACACTTCTGCACATGTGCACTAGAGCATCCTCCAAACCTGAACTGTGTACTCGGTAATGAGTCTCCTGTCTAATATACAAAATGTTTTGCTTGAAACATTAATTACTTGAAATAATTAGTCCTAATGTATAAACTGGGTTTTTTAGTAGTAATAAACAAATCCTCAACATTGAGATTGATTCAGTTACCCTTACAACTAACAGTTCGTTTTAGCATTACTTTTCTCTAAATTCTGTAGTGCAGATTTGACCCACCCACCCCCATTGTCATGACTCTACTCCAGGAATTATTTGGGGTACAATTTTTAATCCTAACCAGTCTGGGTTTTTTATCTGGGGAGAGGTGGATATAAAAATACTATTCCTCTGTGAACTTAATTTAAATTGGGCACCATTACCTTTTGATGTATTTATTTTTGCATTAAGTAGTGTGTAATAAAAGTTTGTAGACAAGTTTTATTGATACTTTTCCACCTTTTGAGACTTTAAATTTCAAACTTCCACATTTTGACTTTTGAGTTTTCACTTGGATTTTTCATAAATTGAAAGAAAGTTGTTCCCCAGAAACTTTTTTTTTCGTGATTGAGGCTTGCAGTTTTTGTAGTGTAAGTGTACCTATCTAGTGTGTTGAGTTTTACAATTTTATAGGAAAGAAAACTGGAATCCCAATTTGGCTGACATGCTAAAGGCCTATAAAACAAAGTAGTGTTTAATTCCCAACTTCTGAATTTCCTGGCTCGTGGTTTGGTACTGATGCAGAATAACACTCACAGATTCTCCTAAGAAATTTCCAGGTTGATTCAAATAACTTGAATTGAATTCAAGTTTTATGTGGAACAAGGAGGAATAGAGATTTATTTTTTAGCTTTTGTGCCTTTACGTTCCTGTTACGATATTTACATTCGATCCATCGAAAATCTTATTTAATTTGGTTTGGTTAAAACAAATGATAAATGAAATGATTTTTTGTCCTAACCCCTCCTCTAATGTAAAAGATCATACAAGGCATTTATTTGTAAGATTACTTGCCAGAAAAGTTAATAACAAGTAAGTCCTAGAAATATTTTTTGTGCCTATTACTGTTAATAACTTCAGTGATAATAACCTGAGTGATAGAAATGATGAGGATGATAATGTTGCCTTAATTGCTCAGTGGACATGGTCTGTCACTGCTTTGAAAATACTTAATTCTGTTTGCACTTAAAAATCAGATTCTGCAAAGGTGCAGTGTTGGGATTTGGCTTATTAAATTAGGGTAAAGATCCTTCTGCTCTTGGTAGTTTTGTGGCCATATACTGTACTCGTGTCAGGATGGGCTTGGGTTTTGTTTTTCATTTCAGAGGCACAGGGCAGATAATGTTTAAAATATACCTTCATTTTGTGTGGCAGATTGACAGATTAATGTACACAGTTGAGAAGTAGCAAGGATATATATATTTTTTAATGTCAATTTTACTTTACAAAATACCATTGATATTAGTGGTTTAGCAACCTAACTCCCTTGAACGTTTTGGTGGAGGCCACTCCTTTTTCACTTCATGAATTTATGTGATATTACCATTTTAATTTTGTTGTTTATGCATGAATATTTACATTGGAGTTCTGCTTCTGGAGTCTTTCAGATATGTTCCTTGATCCAGTGAGGTATTGCTGACCTCTGTTAAATTAAATGGCAAAATATGTTACTGAGTGTCTTGAACTTCTTGCAATTGTTTATTCCTGAAGGCCTTGTAGATTAATTTTATAGGGCTTCAGGAAGATTTTCTGTGGTTGATGGTGAGATAAAGTAACTTTTTTTGTTACGTTGTAAACCTTGTGTTTGGTATGATACCATACGGATGCCCTTTTCTAGCTAGAGGGCTGTTGCAGGGGTATGAAAGGTGATGGATGGCATGTACATTGAATGGATGATAGAGGATTCCTGGTTTGGTTGATTTTTGGCATTATTTCTCTTGGTTTTACTTTGCTTTCTTCCTCTTTAAATGATAAAACTTTAAGAATGAAACAAGGAGTTGAAAGCAGTGTTTAGTGATGTTTGTAGGGACATTAAGAGGTAAATAGAAAGGGAAAAAAGAGTGGGAAGAATGCTTGCTGCAGATACAAGTGGGAGTGTAAAATGCTTCTTCCTGGTATATTTACAAAAATACAATTCAGGGTTATTCTGCCAATTCATGCACCCAACAGTTAGTGAGGAAATAAGGCATGCTTCATTTGTGTGTTTGTCCATCCAATTTTGGGGTTTCCTCATCTGAGGATTTCTGGAGTTGAAATTTTTGAGTGGCAAACATCAGTGAAATTGGTGGGCAAGTGAAACTTAAATTATACCACATATAAACGTTTTAAAACATTTTATTTTGCAATTTTTTTTTTTTACATGATGGATGAAAATTTCATCTTTTTAAAATTTTAATGGGAAATTGTGTATAATTGCACCGGTCTAGTCAGTATCAAGAAGGGTTTAAGAGAATAAGTAATAATCGAAGTGTTAAGCCTCTTGTGAGCAAGGTGGATTTGTTTTTAGATGTAGATCCTTTTGTTTAAATGTAGGGGTGGGGTGAGGAGTTGGAGGCATCTAGGAGGAATTTAGTTACTTGAGAGAGAGGGCAAAATGAAAACTATTGCAAAAAGTGGTCAAAAAATGAGCTTTGGACTACCAGATTCAGATCTCAGATCTGCTTTTATTAGCTTTGAACCATGGGCCATAACCTAAACTCTGTGTCAGTTTCCTCACCTGTAGTACTCACCTTTTAGGGTTGTGGTGAGGAATTCTTTGTAAAATGCTTAGGATCTCACTTGCTCTTGCATAGTATGTGTTATTTAACATTACTGATAAATGTACTAGAAGGAAAGCATTAGTCTATACATCATCAGCCACCCAAAGATTAAGGGACTGTGGGAGCAGAGAAGAAAATGATATGAATAAAAAAGTGCCATGTATGTTAACTGCATAGGGCTTCTTAGGTGATTGTAAGTAATTGAAATTAAAATCACCAAATATTTAAAGCATAATGAGAAATCAGAGAGCAGATCATCTCATTTGGAAATGCTCAAAACGTTAAGAGTGAACTTTTTGCTAAAGAATTGTGTGGTCCAGCAAATTGTTTTTATATTTTTTGCTTACGCGGGTCTTAAAAGACGACTTTCTTATAAAGGAGGAAGAAGAAAAGTAAAAGGATCAGTAACTTTCAAAATTTTTGAATACACTAAGTAAGATTTATAGTTTACATGTAGCACCAGATTCTGTCTGCACAAGTGAACAATACTTACTACTTGTAATGTACTCTGTTTTATATTGCATTTCATTTTTTATAAAGTGCTTGTCACAACCCACTATATTGATTTCATGACTCACTACTGGCTTGTGACCCACTGTTTGAAAAACACTGGTTTAGAGAAAAGAGTTGAGAAGCTGGCAGTTACACAGTATTGGGCCAACTTTACCTGCATGCTAAGCACTCAGGATTGGGAATACTCTGGTAATCCAGACAGACGTAGTCCCTTCCTGGAGTTTATAGATAAGGGGAGATCAACATTCAACAGGTCCAGAATAACCAACATTGTAATGGGAAGTGCCTTGTACAGTGGGAGTAACAGGGGTCTCTAACCTGGTAGTTTCAGGCTCTGGAGACTGTCTTTGAAGAATTGGTGTCTGAGCTTGCGATCTGAAGGATAAATAGGTTTAGTAGGAGTGGTAAAGTTGCGGGCTGGAACAGAAGATGTGAGGCCAGAGAGTAGGAGCTATACAGGGAAACCTGTAAGTTCCATCTGGCTCGGGGAGGGGATGACAAGAAATGACTGTAGAAGGTGAGCAAGGGGCCGCCATACCAATCATTCAGGGCTTATAATGCTTACAGGAGTTTAGACTTTCTGTTCTACCTGTTTTAAATTGATGGGGCTGAATTGTACCTTAGATAATTGGCTGAAGAATTGTTAGGAAGAAGCAGAGAAAAATTTGGAGGCAGGGAGACCTGTGAGATGGCTGTTTTAGAATTCCAGCTGAGATGAATGTAACCTGGATTAGAAAACGGAAAGAATTTGAGAGATCTGAGGGAATGTGGGTGGTGGACAGAACTTGGTGGTGGACAGAACTTGGTGACTGATTAGATGTTGGGTAGTGAAATGGAATAATCAAGGATGATGCTCACGTTGAAGTTTGACCAACCGGGTGGGTGACAATGCCTTTTCTAAGATAGAGAACACAGGAAGAGAAGTGTTTTTGTTGGGGGGAGGGAATAGAAGGGGAGTTGGGGTAGGAGTTGATGTGTTAAATTTTAGACATTTTGAGGTTGTATAGTTCTTCTGAATTTAGTCATTTTTGATTTGGTGTGAAATCTCAGCGAGGCACTTAGGCACTTGGAATGTAAAGATGTATCAAGATGAAGTTTTTGCCCTCAAAGCCTTTAGGATCTCAAAATTGTTATTACTGCTCAAAATCAAGAAATGTTCAGTGGTCATTAAGTTAGCATGCAGTTCAGGTTTAATATATAATAATGTCACTGAATTGATTCTCAAGGTGTGACTTTAATACATAATAATGTCTTCATCTTACAGTTAATTTCACACCGCGAAGTGTCACTGTATTAATAAGTTGATAAAAGAGCCTTCACTCACTTTGCTCCCCCTATTTTGAGTTTCATTTGCTGAATTGACTGAACTTTTTCCCCCTTTTCAGGTTGTTCACATATCCTGTTGTTTTTCTCTTCATTCTTCACCTTCCTAGCTCCTACTCATCCTTTGTCCCCATCCACTGGGTTAGATGAAAGAAATAAAGATTTTGAGATCTGAGAATGTCCATTCTTTTTAAGAGTATTTTAATGTCTCAGAGAAAGCTAGCCAAAGAGACCGGAAGCAATGGATGGATTGCCTTCTGAGTACTTCAGAATGACTAGTTTTAGAATACTTTAATTAGTAGGGGTATTTGGCTTAATGTCCACAGTTTAAGAGCAGAACTGGGTTGATTTGACTTCAGAACCTAAAGCACAAAATCAAATAATGTTTGAACCTACCAAGAGGGGAACAGTGTAACTAGAAGAGGTACTATTGTGCAGTACTGTATTTTGAGCCAAAATAATTTCAGTTTCAAGTTAAATTTTGCATCTTAACTAAAAAAAAAAAAAAAGACAATGTAGTATTGGGATTATAATGTTAATGGTCCTCATTTTGAAGAGTATACTTAAGTTATATAATTCATGGTGCCTAATTTCTCATATGTCATGGAATTGTCTTGATCTTTAAAATTTGGAAAGACTATTTATTTGTGAGTATTAATTTTATGAGTGATTGTATGGTTACATATGCTATGAGAACCAAAAACAATATAGAAGACACTAAGGGCGACCTACAGAATCAGTATGTAATAATGAAAGGCTGTTTTGACTCAACACTAGTTTTCCCACGTTTAATCCACACTTGTTGCTTGTTTAAATTGTTATATGTCCAATACACAGGCCATTGGATAAACCTCATATATTAGGTTAAAGTTTTCAAATCAGATTTCAATCTGTCGTGTCAGTCACATTTTGCACTGCTTTGTTTGGACTGGGTGTATACTCAGAAGGAAAAACATTTTACTAAGTCATTTTGTATTTGAGCATCATTAAAGGTATATTGGAACTTGTCAGTAAACAGTTGATATTTAGAAGTGTTGGTGGGTTGATGTTTTAGAAACTAATCAGGAAATGTCTCACTGGAGATAGTGAGTTCATTCTTTCAACAGTAACAGTTGCCATAGAATAGTTTAAAGGTAGTGGAACACATTTCAGATTTTAAAATTTCTATTCAAAGAGGAGTGGGTGAAGTTAGCAAGTAAAAAGTTAATTATCTAAGAGATCACCTTATTATCTAGAATAAATACTTGAGGTGTTTTACTTTCTTACCTCCTACTTCTCAATCCACTGCTTTTGCCCTATTAATGCTACTGAAACTGCTCTTACCCAGATTATTAATTATGTCCCATTATCCACATTCAGTGGATTTCTTTCTGGAGCGTCTTAGTTTCCAGGACAGTATTCCTGATGGGATGGGGAATATTGGGTTTTAACATCCTTTGCTGGTTAAAATCCTTATAGATCATTGTTCCTTAAATACTGGTGTTTCCTACAGTCCTCTCCGTGGGCCTTTTTCTTTTTTTTTTTTTTTCTTTTTAAACTTTATCAAAAAATTACAAAAAAACATTTCAAACAAAACAAAGGAATAAGAAAAACAAATATCCTAAAATAACTACACTGCTTCCATTGCCTTTTTCTTTTTTGCCGCATAAATACCATCTGGTCAATCTTATTCCATCCAGGGCAAGTAGACTTTCTCTTGGTGTTCCAGAACTGACATCTCCGCACATATTCCAGCAGTGACTTTGGCCCTCTTTTGTCTCACAACACCATGTTTTCTTCCAATTGCCTGTCTGGATAACGGTACCTCTTTACTCTTAGGTTGTTCAAGCCAGAAACCTAGGAGTCCTTGTCTTTTTCTTTTCTCTTAACCCCCTATCTGCATACAGTCTGAGATAGAATTCTTTTGATTTTCCCCTTTACTACTGCTCCAGGTGCAAGCTCTAGCTTTCATCGTTTCTCCAGCAGCAGGCCCCTAACCGGTCTCCCTGACTCTACCCTGACCCTGTCCAGTTCATTCTTCATCTTGTTTGCCTGAGTGGTCTCTAATAAATGCAAGTGTGCCGTATCAGTTCTGCTTAAACTCCTTCAGTAGATCCATCTTCTGTTTAGAATAAAACTCCCAAACTGTCACAAGACCCTCTAGTTTGCTTCTTAATGTTTGTTGAACATCTAAATTTAATTCTGCTGAACTGAACTAATCTTGTCCAGGGCAAGTTGAGACGGGGACTTGAGAAGATGATTTGGGCCTTTTTTTTTTTTTCTTTTTTCTTTTTTTTCTTTTCTGTTGAAAGAAAAGAAAGAACCTGAGGAGCTTTAGTGATAAAGCCATGAAATTGAAGCTGGTCAGTACTAAAGCCACTACTCATCAAGGATTTGCTTAAATTATGGCATTTTAATTTTTAATTATTTTTTTCCCTTGCATCTTCATACATTTTGCTTTTGGTTTGGGATCTGCTTTTCTACTGTTAGTTTTTTATACCACTGGGTTTTGTTTGCCATTTATGACAAAATTTGGTTGAAAAGATCTCATATTTTAGCAGCCTTTTGCAATATGCTGTTCAAGTCACTGCTTGTGAACTTGTTACTTTCAGGTTTTTTTTCTGGTGGTAAAGTGTTTTACTACTTTTCTATAGGAGAGGTAACTTAAGTTCACAGTTGCAAAGTGGCAGTTCCTAGGCGATCATGTAAGCTAGTAGAATTGGGTTTAAACACCTTTAAACTTCATGAGCAGTGCTGAGTAAATATCGGTGATAGCTGATGGCATTTGGGGATCATAACTATCCAGAACTTTGAGGCACAGACAAAATAGCTTAGGAGTAATAATAAAAGTAGGAATCTTGACTTTTGACAATTTATCATTTATATAAGATGAAATGATAGGGTCTGTTTGATCAGGGGTCAAAGTATGTATTACTTTTTAAAACAGTCTTCCAAATCTAACCTATATAGTGGTTGAAAAATGTTTCTAAGTAAAGCTAGGATAACTTTGTAAATTTATAAATGCCCAGTCAAATATAAATAATTATAGTATACAGTTATAGAATTGCTGGAAACATTTACTATTATCTGATTCATTCTGTGAGCATTGTTTTGGTGTACACAGGATATAAGGCTCTATGTTAGGTGCTATTGGAAATGTAAATATCTATTAAATGATACCCTTATCCTCAAGATGCTTATACTCTGACACAACACACAATATTTAGCTATAACAGAGGATAGTCAATAAGAAGTAGATAGTTGAGGTTGTAACAAAGTGACCTGTCTTGAGAAACGGGAGTATTGGAATCATTCTTTGAGTTGAAACCTGATTGGATCTCTTGTAATGGTCATGGCACTTAGGTCTGTTGAAATTAAGTCAGGATTGCCATTAAGAAAAGATCCTTTAACCTTCATTTTCAGCTTTGTAATGTGATGTTAAATGTTTTGAATAAACATGAAACAGCAACCAAATATAGCAGATTTGGCTCTAATACTGGTTAAATTAAAATCCCCAGTCTCTGGGGCCTAGAGTAGTACTCCTCAGCAGACTCCCGTATGTGTGGCTACTATCAATTTCTGAGATTAAGAAGATTAATGAGAATAATACATGTGAGGTGTCTGGAACAATGCCTGACACATCAGAAGTCCTAATAAATGTTAACTCTCATTATTGTAAGCCAGCCTGTCTCCTAATACAGTAATGATTCCACTGAATAAGAATTAGGTGTATATAGTGTTTAATATGTGCCAGGCATTGTTCTAAGCATTTTACATGTATTAACTCATTTAATCTACAAATAATCTATGAAATAGATACTTTCCTATTATTCAGAGGTAGGAAGCTAAGTACTTTTGTGTATACTTGGAATCATCTTATTTGGTTCTCTGAAAAAGTCTGTTAGGATTTTGAACTCTATAAATCAATATTGGGAAGAATTGACGTCTTTATATATATTGAGGGTTTGTGACCAGGCGTATTGATACTCTGTTTACTAATGTAGTCTTTAAATTTTATGATTTACACATATTTTATAATTACACATTGTCAAGTTTTTTCCTAAGTTTTCCCCTGTTACATAAATTATTCTTAAAAAGATTATTCCTAATCATTTGTTGCTGGTGTACAGGCATGCAATTTAATTTGTTTGTCATACATCCATTCACCTTGCTAAGCTGATTCTATCTCTAATAATTTGCTTTGGATTTTCTGTGTTGACAGTTATATCATCTGTAGACAATAAGTTTTGTTTCTTTCTTTCCATTCTTTATACTTGTAATTTTCCTTGTATTACTGCTCTGGCTAGATACTCCAGTGTTGAATAGACATGGTTATTGTGGGTGTCTTTGTCCTATTCTGGTATTAGAGAAACTACTTTTAATGTTGGGCCCTTATGCATATTTGCTGTCAGTTTTTAGTTTTTGAAGAAACATTGTATCAGTTTAAGGAGGTTCCCTTCAGTTTCTCCATTGTCATGTTTTGTGTTTTTGTTTTTGTTTTAAATTGGATAGTGAAGTTTACCAAATGCTTTTCTTGTACCCATTGAGTTGAATCTTATTTTTTTCTTTCCCCTTTTGTGAATGCTGAAATGACATCTAATGTTGTAATGTTGAAAACTCCTCCTGGGATTCCTGAGATTAACCCAACTTGATCATGATGCTACATTTTTAAGACTGATGGATTTGTTTTATCTTTTTAAGGGATTCTTGCTTCTGTGTTCAAGAATGAGATTGGGCTGTGATTTCCCTTGTACTGGCTATGTGTGATTTTTAGAGTATTAATTTTTCATTCTTCTAGAAGTGGTTTTGTAAGGTTGAATTGTCTCTTCCTTGAAAGTTTGGTAGGCTATGCCTGTAAAACTATCTGGATCTGGTGATTTTCTTTATGGGAAGATTAACCAAAGATTCGTTTCTTAAACAGTAAATAGGATTATTCAGGCTTTCTATGTCTCCCTTTAAAACCCTTTTTTTCCTTTTATACCATTGATTTGTTGGAGGAACCTGCGACATTTATCTAGTCTATACATTTTCTCCCTTAATTATTTACGTATTACTTTAAGTAGGTAATCCAAGCACATGGCACAAAATTCCAGAGGCCAAAGAGTGTATAAAGTGAAAATTAAGTTTCTTTTCCTTTGCCTAAGTCCTTCAATTTCCCTCCCACTGTTACTAGTTTACTTGTTTACTGTGTCTCCTAGAGATTGTCTTTGAAAATTATGAGCATGTATGTGCATGTATTTTTTGTAAACAAATGGGCATATTAGACACATTTTTTGAAAAAGTTATATTTTAGAGCAGTTGTAAGCTTACAGAAAAACCATGCAGAAAGTACAGTTCCCATATACCCCCCGCTACAGTTTTTTTCCCCCATTATTAACATTTTGCATTAGTGTGGACATTTGTTACAATTGATGAACCAATATTTTAATTATATTTGCCAAACTCCATTAGGGTTTACTCTTTGTGTTGTAGAGTTCTATGTGTTTTTAAGAAATTTTTGCTTACTTTGTAAAAATTTTATGTATACAACATAAAATTTCTCCTTTTAACCACTTCCAAATACACAATTCACTGGCGTTAATTACATTCACAATGTTGTGCCACCGTCACCACCATCCATTACCCAAACTTCTATCACTCCAAACAGAAAATCTGTACCAATTAAGCATTATCTCCCCATTCCCCATCCCTACCCCTGCCCCCTGGTAGCCTGTCTTCTAATTTTGGAGTCTATGAATTTGCTTATTCTAATTGTTTCATGTAAGTGAGATCATATAATATTTGTCCTTTTGTGTCGGGATCATTTCACTGAACATGTTGTCTTTTAAAGTTCATCTGTGTCATAGTATGTATCAGAACTTCATTCCAGTGTATGGATATATTACGTTTACTTACTCATTCATCTTCTTTCTTGTGGAAACTTTGGGTTGCTTCCACTTTTGAGCTATTGTGGATAACTATACATTTTTTGTTTTGTTTGAGGTTTATTGTGTATTTTCCCAGGAATTTATCCATTTTTGTCTATTTTTAAATTTTTGGCAAAAAAAGTTGATTATAGTATTGCCTTATTTTTTTCTTTTATTTTTTTTTCTTAACTCTCCCAGAAATTTGTCTTACTACTCTTTTCAAAGAACCAAATTCTAGTTTTGTGGAAACCCACTATTGTGTTTGTTTCTCTTCCATTGATAATTGTTTTTGTCTTTGATCGTCTTCCTACTTTGTGTTCCTAACATTAATTCAGATGCTTAGCTCATTCATTTTTAGTCTTATTTTCTGATATAAGCCTTAAGTTTTAAAATGTGTTTATAAAAATATTAGTCAATTTCTTCATGACTTCTTTTTCCTCTTTATCACTAATGTATGTTTTTAAAATTTCTATTTTTTCCTATATATTTAATAATAAGACTATGCTGATGGACTATTTCTTTGGGTACTCCATGGGGAGAGTGGAATATAAAATTCCACATAAAGTATGATCCCAGTTTTGTAAATAAATGATGAAAGAAATATATCAATACATCAAGCAATTGTCTTTGAGTAGTGTAGTCACAGGGAAATTTTTTATTCCAAAATTTTAGATTCCAAAACTATTCATAATATAAGTTTTATTTTTATGATGGAGGGACCTATAATGACTTTTCAAAAGGAAAAAGAAAATAATTCTGTAAAAGTTGGGATTTTAAATCATGTTCTGAGATCCTGGTATGAAATTCAGTTCAATTCAAACAAGACCAGATGCTTACTGTGTTAGGCATTAGACAGAGTTGGTGTGTACAGTGGTAGGAAATTCCTCCTCAAATAACTACACAGGTGAGGTGGGAGGTGTAGGTAGGAATGAGGTGGTTGTGGGGAAGGAAGGAAGACAGGCACTCAGGTGACTTCAGTTCCATGATAGCCTGCTGCAAGAACACAGGAAGGGCACACAGAGGAAGAGTTATACTTCTTATCCAAGGAACCAAGATTGATTGGACCAGTTAAGTCGTTATTCAAGGCATATTTTGTTTTCCAGTTCTGAACTGGTTTTTAATAGGATAATCAGTTGTCAATTCAAGTATATTTAAGTAGCTAGTAAAACCTTTTATAATATGAAAACTACTTGGAGAATTAAAAGGGAAGAAAACTCAATACACCACAATCTGTGTAGTAAGTTAATACAGTGATTCTCAACCAGGGGCAAGTTTGTCCCTCCAGAAGACATTTGGCAATGTCGGGAGATATTTTTTGGTTTTCAGAATTGGTATAGAGATGCTGCTAGCATCAAGTGTAGAGACCAGGGATCTGCTAAGCATCTTATATGCACAGGACAACCTACTTCCCCTACCCCTGCACTCTACCCTAAACAAAGAATTACCCACCCCCAAATGTCAATAATGCCAAGGTAGGGAAACTGGCTGAATCTGTACTTCGCATGTAATTTTATGTACTGGCAAAAAGGGCATCCCTTTTTGGCAGGGAGTGGTGGTGGGTTTGGGGGTTGGGGAGTAGGAGTGGATTGTATGTTGTTGAAGGAGCCAGAATCATGGTTTTGTACCCTGGCTAGGTTTTGGTTAAGGAAAACTATTCTGTCAGCTGTGGGTCATGTGAAACCAAACTCAAAGCAGATCGAGGGTCTGTATTGTGGCGAGCCCTGTAGTAGGAGTTGGGTACAGAATAGCGGACAGCCTCTGTCCTCGTGTAGCTCATGTTGACTGTTGTCTAAAAGGGTCTTTGTATCACTTGCTTTCTTTATGTAGTATGATGTCAATCTTTTGTTTCCATTTTGAATTTCATGTATTAGGTATTTTATTCATGTATTTTAACCTCTCTTCTAAGGGCTTCTGGAAAATTGTATAATTTAATTTTATATACTTTCAGGACTGTCAGTACAAACTTTCAGCAATTGTGTAATGGTTTTTGTACTAATATTTGATCCTTTTTTTCCCTTGGTTTTATTTTGAGTGCAGTTCTTAAGTGTTTTAACCTATTGGTATAATTCAGTATCCACCAATATGCATTTTTATATGACATCATAAACCACAACTCAAAACAATAAATAGGTATTATTCCATGGAGTGAGGTTTGGAAATGATATTTGGATGGCTTCTGAAGCACAAAGTATAGAGCAGTTTCTAATTTTCGTTCTGTCAAACTTTAACCTTTATCTTTCCTCTTTCCTTTTAGATTTTGGCTCGCTGTTTGACTTGGAGCATGACTTACCAGATGAATTAATCAACTCTACAGAATTGGGACTAACCAATGGTGGTGATATTAGTCAGCTTCAGACAAGTCTTGGCATAGTGCAAGATGCAGCCTCTAAACATAAACAGCTGTCAGAATTGCTACGGTCTGGTAGTTCCCCTAACCTCAATATGGGGGTTGGTGGCCCAGGCCCAGGCATAGCCAGCCAGGCCCAGCAGAACAGTCCTGGATTAGGTTTGATAAATAGCATGGTCAAAAGCCCAATGGCACAGGCAGGCTTGACATCTCCCAACATGGGGATGGGCACTAGTGGTCCAAATCAGGGTCCCACACAATCCGCAACAGGTATGATGAACAGTCCAGTAAGTCAGACTGCCATGGGAATGAACACAGGGATGAATGCTGGCATGAATCCTGGAATGTTGGCCACAGGCAATGGACAGGGGATGATGCCTAATCAAGTCATGAACGGTTCAATTGGAGCAGGCCGTGGGCGACCTAATATGCAGTACCCAAACCCAGGAATGGGAAATGCTGGCAACTTGCTGACTGAGCCACTGCAGCAGGGCTCTCCCCAGATGGGAGGACAAACAGGACTGAGAGGCCCCCAGCCTCTTAAGGTAAGTGCAGTTTGATTTTATGCACTATCAGTAAGCTTTTGAGTGTTCCAGTGATGGAGGGGAGGGATTGAAGTCAGTTATTCTTTTATTCTTTGTCTTTCATGCTTAATTTTCTCACATTGTGTAGCGTTTCCTACGTATTATATATATGCTAAGGATCTACTGCATTGTCACAAATTTTAAGAAGCCCTTTCATTGAATTTCAAATAAAACATTTCTTTTGCAGCTGACCAAATACCCTATACCATCAGTTTGTTCCAAATGATTGCCAGCTATTTCCTCTTCTCACTGACAGGAAGTATTGGAATATTATTCTCTCATTTTCCAAGTCCACGTTAGCTTTTGTAGCCTACTTATAAGATTATACAATTTTGAGATTATTTGGCATTACACAGTTTTTGGATAGACTTCATACATTCCCACGTGCTTGAAAGATCACTATGTTTTAAGAGGTTTATATTCTAAGAGATCTGTAAATGTTATTTTTCTTTATTAGTTTTGATGGAAATTAAGGTGCATTCATTTACTGTGAAAACTTCAACTAACATTCTTTGTGTTCTAATTAACCAGATTGTAGCCACTGTTTGAAAGGCTTTTCTCTTTAAAAGTAGTTTTTAGCTTTATTTAGTACAGAATACCAAATATATTTTTAAAACTTTTTACTCTTTTACAAAGATTCTTCCTTTCACTTGAACATTTAGAGGCCTTTATTAATTAGCCTAGCTTCAGTATTGTTGTGTCTCAGAGATAGGGGAGGCTTGAGGAGAGGGGGAGAGACGGGACCGACCGGTAAGTGGAGCACTCAGAATCCACACATTTATCGATGAAATTCACTGTCTTATGGCGCAGTTTGTGGCACCACAAAACAATTACAATAACAGCATAAAGATCACTGATCACAGATCACCATAACAGATGTAACAATAATGAAAAAGTTTGAAATACTGTGAGAATTACCAAAATGTGACACAAAGACATGAAGTGAGTACGTGCTGTTGGAAAAATGGGACCGATAGACTTGATCAATGCAGGGTTGCCAAACATCTTCAGTTTATAAAAAAATGCATTATCTAGATGCGAAGCACAGTAGAATGACGCACAATAAAATGAGGTATGCCTGTACTTACTAGAATAGTAGTAGTATAAAGTGCTTAGTATTATTATAGTTCCAATTTTGTGATGTCCTTATACATTTTTATAGGGAGGGGAGATCAAACTACATCATATAATTAAGTTGGCATCTTCTAGAAGCATAACTCTTGACTTTTAACGGAGAAGATCAGTACACCCCATGAACAGCAGTTGGCTGGTGGCTATGAGGATGCTACTAGTAGACTTTATTCAGTTAGATTAATAGATAAATGTGGTGGAAGTTTTTACCTTTGAAACCAGGGCATTTTTATTTAAGAAGTGTTCATTAATATTTTGGAATGTTTGGTGGGGTTTTTTGTTTTGTTTTAAGAAAATAAAAACTAAATAAATCTGTTTTATAATTAAAGGAGACAAGGTCCAGAATATTATTAAATAACAGTGCCAGACAGTATAATTGTACCAAAGTTACTGTTAGTCTCTAAATGCTAAGAAGCTCTCCTGTTAATAGGTATTTAATGTGTGTTTGGGCATTAATTCTAACAGCCATGCTATGAGTAGATAGTTTATTCCCCTTATACAGGTGAGGAACAGAGGCTGGGGCTGGGTGGGGTGGGGGTGGGGTGATGGATACAAAGAGTTGCAGTGGAGTTGATGTTGGAATTCTTTAAAAAAGCAGAAACCTAGTGAACCACAGATATACAGAATAGTGACAATCAGTGACAAATAAACAGGAAACAAAAAAAGTAGAGCCCAAAATACAAAAATATAAGTTTAGGAACGTTTGTTACAGGGACAAAAATCGCCACAAGCCTTATACACTTGTGAGCGCCACATTAATACAAACCAGTACACACATATAACTCCAAGTTTCACCAGAAAATAAAAGTAAATTACATTCAGACATATTCTGTTGCCTAAAAGTTACAGTTGTTAATTGCTATAGTGTAATACCATTCCATTAGGATGATTCATATATTGATAAGGACACTTCCACAGCCAAAAACAAATGCGAGGTTTTCATACTTGCTGTAGCAGTGTACACCTCTGACTTACCTGCAATCTTATATATGGGTAATCATTGCTACACTGAGACCTGTAAGAAAGAGCAGGAGCCATGCCAGCTCTCTGTAATCGTTCCGTAATCCTTCCTAACTGATTCCAGGACCCTTCACAAATCCAGCCCTGAAGTAACTTTATGCATTACTTGTCATTCTTATTCTGTAATCTTAGATCTGCTGAAAAAGAAAACAAATTTTCTTTTGTTTTCCTGTGACTCTGGTTACCTCACATGCTATGAAGAGGTGTGTGCTACTCGGTATCAAGATAGATTCGTATCTTGTATACTTGATGACTGATGAAGTTTGGTGTTTAAAAATATATTAAAAAACTCCGACCTTCACTCATTTAAGTGAGTATTAGCCTCAGGAATAATTCGTCCCCCTCCCCGCTTTTGGAGGTAGGAGTGCTGTAACAATTTGGAGCTCTTCTTTTTAAATTAACACCATTAGTTTGTTGCCATATGATGTGAAAGAGTATTTAACCCATGCAGTGTTAAAGTAAGAAAGTGATGATTGATCAGTTGTGTCTCCATTTCAGAACTTGGGTGCCTTGTAGAGGCAAGGAGTGTAGCAGGGAGGACCACATTAAGGGACCATTAAATGTAAGACAGGGAGGAAGAACTGATGTGGGGGAAGATGTGTCTTGAATGCCATATTCTGATGAGTTTTTAATAGAAGGACCACATGCCAAGATTTAGAATTTAGATGGAGTGGTTTTAGGTATGGAGTATCAATTTAAGAGGAAAAGGCTCTAAGCTAAGACAGTGGTATGGTAGTAGATTAAAGGGAATGAATGTGAAAAAAAATGCTTAAGATTTGTTTTTGATTCTGAGGGATCCCTTGCCTTCCTTGTTCACCATGCTCACACAGTGCCTGCATATAACATGGATATGGGCATATAATGTTGGATATTTAGCCAATCCAGTAGGCAGTAGGATATGTCTGAATGTAATTTGTTTTCGTTCTTTGGTGAAACTTGGAGTCACATATGTAGCATTGTTTTGTATTATTGTGGTGCCCACAGCTTGTAAAGCGTGTAATGGTTTTTGTCCTTGTATCAACTGTTCCTAAACTTAAATTTTTAATTTTGGGCTCTATTTTTTATTTTTCCTATTTATTTGTCAACAGTTGTTACTAGTTCTTGTGGTTCATTAAGTTTCTGCTTTTGTTATATTGGGAGCTTGTGAGCAACCTGTAGAGTCAATTTTTGTTTTTTGTTTTTTGTTTTTCATGTAAGGAAAAATAGTTCCCTGTAGGCCCTCTCTGAGAGCCTGTAGTGATGTCTTTGCTATCTAATTGTTGTTTTAGCTGCCTAGAACTGTTTATGGCCTCCTGGCCCTCTGCCTTTTCAGTTTAGGTGGTTGTCTGTATTGTTGTGTTTCAGGTAGGTGGTGTAGGTAGTTGGACATCTGGAGCACATTAGCCATGGAGAAGGAACACAATTAAATAGCCACATTCTAGCAGAAATTAAGTACAGTGTATTCTCTCCCTGTTCTATCTGGTGGAGATAAAGAGGGGTTCTGGGAGATGGAAGGGGTTAGAGGTGGGAAGATTGGTTGTATTTTATTTTCGAACTCTGGCATCAGGATGCTGAGGGAGATGGAAAAACAAAAGCCTGAGTGTGTGTTGGCCAGAGTGACCAGCAGTTACAGCAGTTCCTGCGCATTTGAGGCTGTCTGTCTGCTGTAGAGCAGACTTGGAGCTTCTAGGTAATGCATCGTGATTGAGGTAGCAAGGTCAGGAACTGGTTAAAATTCATTCCGTCTAGGCAAGGCAGTATCCATTTGAACAAATGTGAAATAACAGATTCTACTGGGTATATTTGTATAATGACATTATGCTTATTATCAAGAGACATCAAAGAAACTTGCAAATCCCATCATTTTATTTATTCGAATAATTTTGTTGGTCTCATTGTCTGTCATGCAGGTTCTGTGATAGAATGGTTTTCATATTCTATCATGAATTTCCATTTCATACTAATAGGAAACACAATTAAGTGAAATATAACTCCCTCAAGTGTAGGCTGTGTATATTCTTTGAACTGTATTAGTATAAATATTAGTACCCTAAAAGTGTATGTATGGTGATGGTAGTACATTTGTGAATGTAATTGACAGCATTGAATTATATATTTGAATGTAGTTAAAAGGGGGAAATTTTAGGTTGTATACATGTTATTAGAAAAGAAATTTGAAAAACACATAGGACTGTACAACACAATGAACTCTATTATAAACTATGGAGTATAGTTAATAGTGTAGTTATAGAAATGTGCTTTTATCAATTGAAACAAATGTACCACATTAATGCAAGGTGTTAATAAGATGATACACAGGAACACTGTTTTATGCGTGATTTTCTGTAAACCTATAACTTCTAATAAAAAAAAAAAAGCATATGTAGTATCAGTACTTGTAGCCACAAGTTTACCAAAAGTAACCTGAACTCAGATTAAACCTTATGTCTGTATCTAATTGTCCCTGCAATCTTACCGGCAAGATTCACATATGAAATTCCAATTATTGGAGACTGGATAAATACTTTTTACTCTGGTTGCTTCCCACTCAGACTGCCTCATTTTTTTTATGCTTTCATCCAAATGGTACCACTTATCACTCCCCCATGATCATTGGACCACTTAGGCCAATTACTTCTCTTGAGTCTCTGATATCATCTGGAAAATGTAAATGTTCTGTTTCTTTTTCTTTTTTTTTGCCTTTCCACTAGAGGCAAATCTTTGAAATGATAAAGATGTTATATTCATATGGATTTAGAGAGTATAGCTACTGCATGGTTTTAAAAACTGAATTTTGACAGTTTCATATAGTTTATTCTATGGCTTTATAGTTTATTTTTCTGAGTCACTGAGCTATGGTATTTATATATAAGGTTTAGGAAGACTAGATGATAGGGGGCTTCAGAGGTAAATGAACTGTGATTTTTGCTTTTGTGCATGGTCTGGGGATAGAAGAGGCACATGTTTAAACAGATTATTTTGTTACCTATGTTGCATTAAAAATAAAGGCACAGGCGCTTGTGGCAGGGTAGAAAAAGCTCTTTAACTGTCTAGCAGAATAGAAAGATTCTTCACAGAGGTGGTAACATTTGAAATATATCTTAAGAATGAGTAGTATTTGCAGCTGCTTCTTAATTACAGGTTGTACCAGCTAAGTAAGCAACAAAAAGATGAAAATTAAGTTGCTTTTTGTGAACTTAGTATACTGTTTCCTTCACATGTTAGCAACAAGGTGTCAAATAGGAAAGGAAATGTAGCATTCTTAGTTTTAGGGAAAAGGAAAAGCTTAAGGCAAATGCTGGAGACTCAAAAAGCATGATACTCTCAGATTGGCGAGTAATGTGTATGGGAAGGCAGTAGGATACCAGGGTGAGGCAGCCAGGCCTCATGAAGAGCATGAAGGCCCTAGTAGACAATGTTTTTCCTGTTAGCGATAGAAAGAGGCTAAGAGAGAAGGCAAGAAAACCTGTTGGGTGTAGTCTGCCCAAGCAGTGATGAAGGACTTAAGACAGTAACAATGGGCATGGATACGTGGGAGGGATTTTAGGGGTAGAATAGAAGTACCCTCTGACAGGATTGGATCTGGCAGAGAGGGATAGAAATCTATTATGACTCCTTTTAAGTGGACAATAGCTGTAGCTTCCTGAGTTTCCATTCTGCATCCTTGCTTGTGTGCTTACAGTAGGTGATGACTGACTTACGGTTTAGATCTTATGTGGGAGGAGAGAATCAGGGAATAGGGGGGCTTCTAATTTTATATTTAGGGTGTAAAGTTGACTCCAGTTTGAATTATTTAAATGTTTATTTTGAGAGATTGTTGAAAAATGCTTTTTTTAAAAAAAAATAATAGTACGTTTCATTATCAGTAAAACATTCGGCTTTTGAATAACTAATACTCTTCTTTCAATTAAACATTATACAGTATGATGGCTTTAGATGGAGTTACAGCAATACAGCAGAAAAGAAACTTTTTTTAAAGTACATAGGGGTTGCAAATTCAAATGACTTTAAAGGCCAAGGAAGTAACAACGAATAAAGCAGCTTGGTTTAAGATGATGAGAAATTGTGTGGACTCTGAAGTTGCATGCTCCATCTATCTAAAGGATTCTGATTCAAAAGGTTTTAGAAATACTGTGTCATCTTGTCCCTACATCAAAAGGGATATAGTCCCCAAATTACCAGTTTCATCACTTCCATATAAACAAAATGCCAGGATAACCATTAGAATGTTTTGGCATGTCAAAACTGTAATGTATTTAGGGGCTAGATATTTTATTAGGTTGAATTGAATTTATTAAGCCATACTTAGTTTGTACAGTAAATGAACACATATAAACACAGTGTCATGTGTGACCCTGGAGATGAGTGGTAACCTTATTTAGTGCAAATAGTTAAATGAAGATGCTTACGAGTTTTTCTAAAACAACTTTATCTCACATATTTATACAGAAAATTGTAAATTTAGTATACCTGAAACCCATAAATCTTGATCTTGAAAATGTGACTGTAGTCTATTTTCTAATAAGCATAGAATTTCCTTTAAAATTGTCTTTGTAAATTAAGAAAAAGGGGAAAGGATTAGTAATATCTCATTAAGAAATAAATTTCTTTTCTGTCTTACTCTTAGATGGGAATGATGAGCAACCCTAATCCATACGGTTCACCATATACTCAGAATTCTGGACAGCAGATAGGAGCCAGTGGCATTGGTCTCCAGATTCAAACGAAGACTGTACTACCAAATAGCTTATCTCCATTTGCAATGGACAAAAAGGCAGTTCCTGGTGGAGGAATGCCCAACATGGTGGGTAGTGATCTATTACAAACTTCTTTTCAAACTGGCATTTTTTAATTTAAAAGAATTAAGTTAAGCTTCCGTGCCTTCTACTATATGCCCTAGGATTTATACATAGAGCCTAAATAGATAGGCAGTGGATAACCCCAGTGAGTGAGTAGGCTTGTGCCTTTATTGCATTTCACATGGTAGTTTGTTCTTTGTGGTATTGATTAATAAGAATACTGATGCAAATAGGAGCAAGTGGGGCTACTACAGTGAAGTTCTAGGGGCCTGTCATCCAGCAGCTTCTGCTTACGAGCACTCTTGTAGCGTAGGAAAAGTGGAGCCTTTCTCCTCAGGGGAGGACTCTGGCAGAGAATCCAAACTTGCAATGATCTTATCTACTGATTTGTATCTGATACTGCTGTACAGAAGTAATGTCCCCCTCAAAAAGTTACCTATTGTTTTAAACAGCGATTTTTGGTTATGGAAGAATTTCAGAAGCTTCTAACATTGCTTTTTTCCTGAAGTAAAACTATTTTTAGTTGTAAATGTGACACACTGCTTTTTTTAACTTTGGAAAAAACTGTCTTATAGTGATTTTATTTAACTCTTGTCTCATATGTTTTTAGTTCTTTGTTTTTTTGTCATATGTTCATTGATGCATGTATTCCAGATAATCTGCAAACTTACTGGAGATACAAAGATGAATAAAACATGGCATTTTTGTCACTAAGAAAATAATATTTTAATGTTTTTTTATTGGGAAAATTACATTCCTTCCAGACTTTACCAAAAATTTATTCATTACCCACCTGAAAAACCTTTGCTAGATTTCCTCATTCTTCTTTTTTTTTAAATTCATTTTATTGAGATATATTCACATACCATGCAGTCATACAAAACAAAGCGTACATTCGATTGTTCACAGTACCATTACATAGTTATGCATTCATCACCAAAATCAATCCCTTATACCTTCATTACCACACACACAAAAATAACAAGAATAATAATTAAAGTGAAAAAGAGCAATTAAAGTAAAAAAGAATGCTGGGTGCCTTTGTCTGTCTGTCTGTTTGTTTCCTTCCCCTATTTTTCTACTCATCCATCCATAAACTAGACAAAGGGGAGTGTGGTCCTTACGGCTTTCCCAATCCCATTGTCACCCCTCATAAGCTACATTTTTTTTTTTTTAAATCTTCATTTTATTGAGATATATTCACATACCACGCAGTCATACAAAACAAATCGTACTTTCTATTGTTTACAGTACCATTACATAGTTGTACATTCATCACCTAAATCAATCCCTGACACCTTCATTAGCACACACACAAAAATAACAAGAATAATAATTAGAGTGAAAAAGAACAATTGAAGTAAAAAAGAACACTGGGTACCTTTGTCTGTTTGTTTCCTTCCCCTATTTTTCTACTCATCCATCCATAAACTAGACAAAGTGGAGTGTGGTCCTTATGGCTTTCCCAATCCCATTGTCACCCCTCATAAGCTACATTTTTATACAACTGTCTTCGAGATTCATGGGTTCTGGGTTGTAGTTTGATAGTTTCAGGTATCTACCACCAGCTACCCCAATTCATCTCGGCTCCTTTTGGAATCTCTCTGCCACTGTAGCTTATTTCATTTCCTTTCACATCCCCCTTTTGGTCAAGAAGATGTTCTCCATCCCACGATGCCAGGTCTACATTCCTCCCCGGGAGTCATATTCCACGTTGCCAGGGAGATTCACTCCCCTGGGTGTCTGATCCCACATAGGGGGGAGGGCAGTGATTTCACCTTTCAAGTTGGCTTAGCTAGAGAGAGAGGGACACATCTGAGCAACAAAGAGGCATTCGGGAGGAGGCTCTTAGGCACAATTATAGGGAGGTCTAGCCTCTCCTTTGCAGCAACAGTCTTCCCAAGGGTAAATCCTGTGGTAGAGGGTTCAACCCATCAAACCACCAGTCCCCTATGTCTGTGGTCATGTTAGCAACCATCGAGGTGGGGTAGGCCAATACCCCTGCGTTCTCCACAGGCTCCTCAAGGGGGCTCTACATATTTTTTTCCTTTTTTTTTTTTTAAATCAACTGGATGAAAAACAAAAAAAAGAAGAAGAATTAAAAAAAAAAAACATACAATAAAAGAACATTTCAAAGATACCATAACAAGGGAGTAAGAAAAAGACAACTAACCTAAGATAACTACTTTACTTCTAACATGTTCCTACTCTACCTCAAGAAAGTTACCTAATATAGCAACATTTCTGTGAACTTGTTTCTACTATACCCATCAGAAATTAACAGACCATAGTCATTCCTGGGCATTCCCAGAATGTTAAATTTACCCATGATAGTTTATCTGTTCTTCTTGGATTATTGTTCCCCCTTCCTTAATTGCTCTCTATTGCTAGTTCCCCTACATTCTACATTATAAGCCATTTGGTTTACATTTTTCAAAGTTCATATTAGTGGTAGCGTATAATATTTCTCTTTTTGTGCCTGGCTTATTTCACTCAGCATTATGTCTTCAGGGTTCTTCCATGTTGTCATATGTTTCACAACATCATTCTTTCTTACTGCCGTGTAGTATTCCATTGTGTATATACTACATTTATTTATCCATTCATCTGTTGAAGGACATTTGGGTTGTTTCCATCTCTTGGCAATTGTGAATAATGCTGCTGTGAACATTGGCTTGCAGATATCTGTTTGTGTCACTGCTTTCAGATCTTCTGGGTATCTACTGGGAAGTGCAATTGCTGGATCGAAGGGTAACTCTATATCTAGTTTTCTAAGGAACTGCCAGACTGACTTCCAGAGTGGCTAAACCATTATACAGTCCCACGAACAATGAATAAGAGTTCCAGTTTCTCCACATCCTCTCCAGCATTTGTAGTTTCCTGTTTGTTTAATGGCAGCCATTCTAATTGGTGTGAGATGGTATCTCACTGTGGTCTTAATTTGCATCTCTCTAATAGCTAGTGAAGCTGAACATTTTTTCATGTGTTTCTTGGCCATTTGTATTTCCTCTTCAGAGAACTGTCTTTTCATATCTTTTGCCCATTTTATAATTGGGCTGTCTGTACTATTGTTATTGAGTTGTAGGATTTCTTTATATATGCAAGATATCAGTCTCTTGTCAGATACATGGTTTCCAAAAATTTTTTTTCATTGAGTTGGCTGCCTCTTTACCTTTTTGACAAATTCCTTTGAGGTACAGAAACTTCTAAGCTTGAGGAGTTCCCATTTATCTATTTTTCCTTTTGTTGCTTGTGCTTTGGGTGTAAAGTTTAGGAAGTGGCCACCTAATACAAGGTCTTGAAGATGTTTCCCTACGTTATGTTCTAGGAGTTTTCCTCGTTGTTCTTTAACACTTAACTTGGACATGCTCTTCATTACGAATTCTCTGCTCTTCCCTCTTTCACTGGATTTTACTCATCCATATCTTTGCTTTCACTCTGTACACTTTATTCATACTTGGATTACATAACTTAGTAATGCTGTAATTTGTTATTTTCTCACTAAACTGAGCTTTTTGATGGTGGGAGCCATACCTGATCTTTAAATCCCCCATATTGAAAAATAGAGCTTGGCATAGAATAGACCATCTTTAAAGGTTTTAATTAAAAGTGTCTAGGTCCTTGATTATTAGAGAGAGAGCACATTATGACACCTAACATTAAGTATATCTTTATTGTTATATCCCTAAGGGCCAACAGCAGGCCCCGCAGGTCCAGCAGCCAGCCCTGGTGACTCCAGTAGCTCAAGGGATGGGTTCTGGAGCACACACAGCTGATCCAGAGAAGCGCAAGCTCATCCAGCAGCAGCTTGTACTCCTTCTGCATGCTCACAAGTGCCAGCGCCGGGAGCAGGCTAATGGGGAAGTAAGGCAGTGCAATCTTCCCCACTGTCGCACAATGAAGAATGTCTTAAACCACATGACACACTGTCAGTCAGGCAAGTCCTGCCAAGGTGAGTAGTTAAAGGGTTAGTGCGCTCGGTAATTAACATTTACAGATATGAACGTAGTCAGGAAGAAGAGAAGAAGTGTGATCAAGTCTATCTTGAATATCTTATTGGTAGTGTCTTTACTCATTAATAGGACATGATACTTGTAAGCAAGTATCTAAGGATATGGTAGGAGAAGAAATTTTAAGGTCTTCCCTTCTGTCATAATCCTCATTGACTATGA
Source organism: Choloepus didactylus (assembly GCF_015220235.1). Taxonomy (NCBI): domain Eukaryota; kingdom Metazoa; phylum Chordata; class Mammalia; order Pilosa; family Megalonychidae; genus Choloepus; species Choloepus didactylus. The sequence goes on along the minus strand of NC_051314.1, from coordinate 12,583,797 downwards.
TTTGCCCCAGCATAGCACAATTATTATTGAGGGTTTGCTAACTGTCATATAAGCAAATACCAAACAATATTACCAAATTTCATACATATCTATAAAAGTCTACGTATGGAGTCATTAAAAATCTTTTTTATATAAGCATGTGTAGACGTAATACTGGCTTAGAATATCTTTACTTAGAATAAAGTAGGCTGTCTAACATCTTGGTTAAAAATATGGATTCTGGAGCCAGATTGAGTTTGAACCTCAATTTTAGTACTTTTTAAAACCTTTGTGATTTTATGCAAATTAATAACTATTCTGCTTGTTTTCTCAACTGTAAAATGGTGGGTATTAATTGGAGCTTTGCTATAGGATTGTTATGAAAATGAAATGAGTTAATACATTTGTAGCCCTTAAGTGCTCTGTAAGTGTTGTTATTAATAAAAATATAATCTGCACTTAAAATCATTTTTCTTTAGTGGCACACTGTGCATCTTCTCGACAAATCATTTCACACTGGAAGAATTGTACAAGACATGATTGTCCTGTGTGTCTCCCCCTCAAAAATGCTGGAGATAAGAGAAATCAACAGTGTAAGTGATTAAATCTTTTGAAGCTTTACACTAAAATTCTTCTTGGAATAGCATCAGTGCAATTTGTTAAGATTCAGAGTACTTTGATTGTGTGAGGTCCTGTGACTACCTACTGCTGTCATACTGTGTTGAAGAAATTATTTTTTTCCATTTACTTTTTCTGCTCCTTTTAGACTTCATATTAATGCATAGAACTGAACTGCTTGTTAGTAAAATAAGATCCAGAAACTCTTAGTATTCATTCTTTATAAAAACAAGATTTTTCAGGTTCTTCCCCCCACCCCCCCCAATCTAGTCACATTGAACAAGTTCTAAATCTGCAGCAAGTGCCATTGCTCTAATTAAAAAGTAAAATGATAGGTATGGAAGGTGTATTGGTTATACTATTGTGAAGTATTAAAAGAAATATATCACTGCTGTATATAGAATTATATGTCCATACCTGACGGTAATTGACAAAAGAACTAAAGAAGAATTACATTTACTTTCAGATGATGTTTCAGATGATGTGATTGTCTAAGTATTAAAAATCATTCAATATAGCAACCAAAAATATAGTAAACTGGTAACTATTCATTGCTAAATGGCTTTTTTTAAATTCTTTTTTTTGGTGTGGCTCTGTGATGGTGCTTTTTTTTTAATAATTGAATTTTATTGAGATATATTCACATACCATACAGTCATACAAAGTATACAATCAGTTGTTCACAGTACCACCCTATAGTTTTGCGTCTATCACCAAAACTAATTTTTGAACATTTTCGTTACCACACACACAAAAATAATAAGAATAAAAATTAAAGTGAAAAAGAATAATTAAAGTAAAAAAGAACAGTGGGGCCTTTTTTTTTTTTTTTTTTTTTGCCCCCATTTTTCTACTCATCCATCTGTACACTGGATAAAGGGAAGTGTGATCCATATGGCTCTCCCAATCACATTGTCACCCCTCATAAGCTACATTTTTATGCAATTGTCTTCAAGATTCAAGGGTTCTGGGTTGTAGTTTGATAGTTTCAGGTATTTACTGCTAGCCATTCCAATTCATTAGAACCTAAACAGGTGCATAAGAGTGCCCACCAGAGTGACCTCTTGGCTCCTTTTGGAATCTCTCTGCCACTGAAGCTTGTTTCATTTCCTTTCACGTCCACCTTTTGGTAAAGAAGATGTTCTCCATCCCACGATGCTGGGTCTAGATTCCTCCCTGGGAGTCATATTCCATGTTGCCAGGGAGATTTACTTCCCTGGGTGTCAGATCCCACGTAGGGGGGAGGGCAGTGATTTCACCTGTGCTAAATGGCTTTTATAGGAAACTACATATATTGCTGACTGACCACAAATGCAGATTGATTTAATGGTGAATAAATGGCAGCTATCTAGATGAGTAGGCTTGATACAGTTTTAAAACATCAATTTTACACAGTTGCAGTCACTGTTAATGAGATTATTAGTTAGGGACATTGATAAAATGATCCCAAAGTTCATCTGGAAAAACAAATTTGTGAGAATAGCCAAGAAAACTTCAAATAAGGAGTATGGTAACTTAAAAATTCCTTATTGAATTACTTATAAAGTTGTAAAAATTATAAGATGACAACATTTGTATCAGAGTTGACAGAAAAGTAAAAGAGAATAGAAAAATCCAGAAACATTCCCATGTGTATGTGCATATAGAATTTACAAATTTTACAGGAACCAGGCAGATAAACTGGCTCCTATTAGGTTCCTTCAATGATAGAATTTATTTTAAATGCATGGAAACTGAAAAAAATCTTTGCTTTGGTATTGAGCAAGTTACTATTCTCTACTTGTGCTCTAAATATTCAGATACTTTGAAATTGTTGGAAAGAAAGAAAATTCGAGATTATTTTTATAACTGGGATGAAGAAGAGCTTTTAGAGATAAACCAAAGAGAAGTCATAAGTAAAAAGATCAGTTTAAAAGCATAGCTACCAAACCCTCTCTCTAGAAACAGAACATTAAGCAGGATTGAAAGATGAACTTGGAATATGTGAGCATCATGTGAAAAAATTAATGTTCTTAAATTAATGAAAAAATCATAACTATCCTGGCAGAAAATGGGGAGTAGGAAATAGGCAATTCATTCGAAGGGGAAAAATAGCAAAGTTTTCTGTTTTATTAAGAAATACATTTTCTCTCCTGTCACTTTGGCAGATTTGACACTACCTGTTACTGGATTTGTATGGGTTTTGGGCATTTCATACCCTCTTGATGGGAACATTGCACTGGATGTGGGAGTGCCATTTGATATTTTGGATCAAAAGTCTTTTGTGCTAAAATGAAATATTAAAAAAAAAAAAAAAAGTCTTTTGTGCTAATGATCTTTGACCAGACAGTTCAACACCTAGAAATTTTTCGAGGAAATAATGAGAGAAAAGAGTAACTGTACTGAGGTGTTTCATAATCACATGAACAATAGTTTTATCCTTTTGAAGTTCACTCAAACATTTTGGTCACCATCTTTGATATTATGATACCATTTCTTTTGTTTTCTCTAGCAATTTTGACTGGAGCAGCCGTTGGACTTGGAAATGCTGGTTCTCTAGGGGTGGGCCAACAGTCCACCCCCAGCCTAAGTACTGTTAGTCAGATTGATCCCAGCTCTATAGAAAGAGCCTACGCAGCTCTTGGACTACCCTATCAAGTAAATCAGATGCCCACACAACCCCAGGTGCAAGCAAAGAACCAACAGAATCAGCAGTCTGGGCAGTCTCCCCAAGGCATGCGCCCCATGAGCAACATGGGTAAGTTCATGTCCTATTATCAGGCGTGATATTGGCTGTGCATGTAGATGCGTGCTCTTGTGTGTGCGCACTCTATTTCTACTACATGATTGATTTTTTTGTTTGTTTTGTTTGTTTTTTTTGTTTGGGTGCTACAGAAAATATATATTTTGCACCATATAAACATCTCTACCTTTGGTCCCACACAGAATCCAAAGTTTTAAAACACAGTTAATATACATGATTAATTTTAAAAGTAGGTTGTTCTTTTTAAAATTGCAGTGTAAAAGGCTTTTATAATCTGTCTACCAAAGGTAACTGATAACTGGTGTATATACTTCTTGATCCTTTTATGCCTATATGTGAGTTTATATTTGCAGAAACGAGATCACATGTATTCTATAACAGATTATTTCTTTTACACAATGTGGACATATTCCCCTTTCAACACGCAATGTATTCTTTTTATGGCTGTATATAGTATTTCATTGTATTTCATCTCTTACAGATGGACATTTCGGTTTCTAATTGTATTACATTTTTTAAACCACACAACAGAAATGTCCCTTGGCATTGTTTTTGTTTGAAAGGATGTGAATGTGGTTATTCTTGATATAGATTTCCATTTTTCTGGCAGCAGGAATAATGTGTCCTTTGAAATAGGTTTTTAAATGTATTTGTTTGTTTAACCTGTTCCTGTAATGTGACTGAGGAAATGGGAAGAGTGAGAGTTGTTTGAATATCTTCTATTTTGGGTATTTTTGTTTCTCTAATTGAATATAATAAAAGAGCTTGCACTATGATTATCCCTTTGCTTTCAGGCAGTTGAATATCTAAGCCATTTTGTTTAGATATCCAGCAGTCCATGGCTTTTAGTACCTTGGCTTTTATTCTGAAATTATTCTTGGTGTTGAAGTTTTTCCTTAGCTAGAAAGCAGTCTGATTCTGAAAAATTCACGCTTTTTCCTATGAAATCCATTTTTATCCTGCTATTAATATTCACAGTAGGCTTTAGATTTTGCCTGTTATTGTTTGATTTTAAACAAGGAAACAAAATTGGGCATACTTCACTTCCAAAAAAAGTGATCTTACTCATTTTTGTTGTTTTTAACTTTAAAAATGTACATAAAATTTTACATGTCTTTTATGGAACAGTCATTTCTGCAATCCAGAAATAAGCATATTTAACATAATAGTTGCCTTCAAGTTATGGCCTCTGAGATATGTCAGTTATGCTAGATACACTGTTTTATAATCTACTTTTTAACAATATATATTGCGAGCATTTTTGTTCTCAGTAGAGATCTACATGATTCTTAATGATTGTATACTATTCCCCACCCCCCTTAAGGCCTTACGAGTATTGCTTTGATGTGGCATCAAATCTACTTCAGTGACTTTAAAAAAAATTTTTTTTTAAATAAACTTCCGTTTTACCTCTTCCTCTTCTCCCCTCCCCTGGTAACGTCTAATCTGCTCTAGCTCTGCAAATTTGCTGTGTTTGGTCATTTCTTATAAGTGATACTGTACAGTTTTTGTCCTTACATGTGTTGTGCTTATTTCACTGAGAATAATGTTTTTGATGCTGTTCCATGTTGCAGCAGGTCTCAGAACTTTATTCCTTTTTACTGGTGAATAATATTCCAGTGCATGTATATACCACATTGTTTATCCATTCATTTGTTGATGGACACTTGAGTTGCTTCCACATTTTCACAATTGTGAATAATGCTGCTCTGAACATCAGTGTGCAAATATTGTTGTAAGATTTTAACTCATCTTACCAAATACTTTTCAGGTTAGATAAGTTTATTTTGTAATTGATTTTCTATTGCTTCCTGAATTTGTTTTTGCATAATTTAATTTTTACAAGAATAATTTCATCTAGGTTTTCAGGTTTTTTTAGTTCAGCAAATTTTCTTTCTTTCTACTCTTTTCCACTGGTATGTTCTGTTGCTCCCATTTTTATTTTTCAATTGACTGTCCAGGCATTTTTCTTTTTCTTCATATTCTTCACTAACAGATTTGTTTAAAGCACATTTTGAGCCACGTGATGTAAAAAATGGAATGATACTATTTTCATGAATAATGTTTAACAGTTCTCTTAAATTGAAAGTTTAGAGAGTGAAAGTCAATCCTTTGAGTCCCACCAGTTTTCATTTTTCCTTTTAATATTTTCGATCTAAATTGCCAGGTAGTGAATGGAGCTTCTGATTCCTTTTTTTTTTTTTCTTTTTTTTTCCTTTTTTAATTCAATTTTATTGAGATATATTCACATACCATACCATCATCTAAAGTGTACAATCAGTTGTTCATGGTACCATCATATAGTTATGCATTCATCACTCCAGTCTATTTTTTAAACATTTTCCTTGTACCAGAAAAAAATGAAAATAAGAATAAAAAATAAAAATAAAGAAGAACACCCAACACACCCCCTCCCACCCTATTTTTCATTTAGTTTTTTGTCCCCATTTTGCTACTCATCCATCCGTACACTGGATAAAGGGAGTGTGGTCCATAAGGCTTTCACAATCACATTGTCACCTCTTGTAAGCTACATTGCTATATAATCGTTTTCAAGAGTCCAGGCTAGCTTCTGGTTCTTGCATTCAGGTTTGTAAGTCAGATTTTGCAGTCACTGCCATGACTATTTTAGGTAGTAGTGTTATAGCACACATTGCCAGGCCACTTCTACTTTAATGTACTTAGGTACATTCTTCATTCCTGCCTTGTTGTCACTGTTGTTCATCATTTGATTTAATTCCTGCAAGTGTTTTCAAAAATGAATTACTTCTTGATTTTACCTAGTCAGGAATATTTTCTTAGATAAGTTTCTGTGCCTCTTTTTCCATAAAGCAGCTTACCTAATTTTTTGCTACTTCATGACAGGCAGTGCTAACTTGTCGATTAATTATTGAATGACTAGTTTCTTTAAAAAAACTGGACCATGCGGTGGTGTGAGGAAAGAGCCTACCTTTTCAGGCTGATTTTCAGCTCTCCTATATTAAAATACATGGAAAAGGTTTAGGAACAGAAGGGTGACCTGGCTTCTTCCTTTTCTCCCCTCTTCTTTTGTTTTATATCTTGTGTTTTAGGCTTAAGATGGTTTTTTCTTTCCCTTTCTATGTTATGCAAAACGCATCCTGCTTCTTTCCTTGCGTTTAGGATCTTGACCCAGTGCAGATGTCTATCCCTAGCCTGGATTTTCATTTTTGTATTTGGTTATTTCCCATTTGTCTTTAAAAACTTCTGTGTATAGTTTCTAATTTTGCTCTTTTCTCTTTTTTATCATCTGGGTGTGTACAAATTTATGTGAACACTAGTGTTTGGGGATTTCTTTTTTATCCTTCTCAATATCTTTTATTTTTTATTATTAGATTTAAGATAAATCAAGTTATCATCTGTCTCTCATTCTTTAGTATTAATCGTTGTGAGCCAAAACCTCTACAATCCATTTTTTACTGTTAAATCACATCTTGATTCCCAGTTTTGAAAACTAGTATGAAAACATATTCTGATTCTCAATGTATAACATCCTCAGTGTTCCTATTCATCTGGCACAACCCAAAAAAGCAAAGGCTTCCTTATGAAATACTTTTCTTTTTATACCAAAGCGCTTTTTAAATGAAAAAAGCGCTTTGGTATAAACCAGGCTGGATTTCTTTACAGGGTGTGTAGACCAGCTCCTGTGGTCCTAATAAACGGTCTGGAGCATCTTAAGTGTGTCTGTTCCCTTGCACCTTCTGGACTGTCCAACATATGGCACAATTCAGTGACTCAATCGTCCTCAAAGGCTCCTTTGCCCCCCGGCACAGGCTGCGTCTATACTGAAACTGCGTAGGATTACTATGACCTCACTTTGCTGGCCACAGGAAAAATCTGGCTCGATGTGGAGCTCTACGTGTGGCAAAGTGCTCGCTCAGCTGACCCAGTACTCCAGCTGTCCCCAAGGCTGCTACTTCACTCAGAGTTGGGAACACAGTCCCAGGGATGGAAACACAGTCTCTGTCCACATTTTCTCAGTTTGTCTCTCAGTGACCTGGGCCTTGAAATGTCCTCCCCTGTCCCTCGGGTCTTCAAATGGTGGGGGTATATCTCACTGTTGTGACAGATTTTATAGACTGTGTCTGTTGTGGGAGGGGTCTTGTTTGCTGATTCTGTGCCTTTCCCACACTGAGACCGCCTGAGGGGGAGGGGAGTGGACCAGCTGGTCAGGGACAGAAGATTATTAGTACCTGATATTTCTTCTCTTTCTTCAGTTCGGCATCTGCAGGGTGCTTCTCCAGTCTGTAACCTCTTCCAGAGTTTTAAACTATGCAGAATTGTCCTTTTTTGTATTTGAATCTCTGGAGAGAAATTTTCAGTAGCTGTTTACATGGCCATGTTGATCTCAAAGTTAGAACTTTTTGATGTAAACTATCAGTGACCATATTTGATGACTTTGTTAATCTCCCCATTCCTATTGAATTCAAGTATTCTATCAATTAAGGTTTTGTTGGCATAAGATCCCTCCTAGATCTTAGAAAACAAAAAAAATTATCTTGCTGTTTTTCAGGTGCCATTAATTCTTTTTGTGTTCATTTCCTCTCTGATTCTTGCCAGTGGCAGTAATTCTTCCCACACTAATGAATTCTAAAGTGAATGCTCATTCTTGTGGTCTTAAAAACTTGGTTGTTTAAGGTTATTTCTTCTTCTTCCACATATATGCTTGCAGTCATATGCTGAATATTAAATGGACCTGGAGGCTTTGGAATGTTTTGCTGTGTTTTCATGTGCCATCAGATGGCAGTAAGAGAAGCAATTTCATAATAACAATGTAATCACTTTTTCTGTTACCTCATTGCACCATTATTTTTGCCTTCAATCAAATAACTTTTTTAAAAAGGAATAGCTACACACGGGGTGTTTACAGTGAGAAATACAGAGTTGTCACTTGTAGCAACTCCGTTTCAGGGAGCTGGCCTGTTGCTATTAGGAGGAAGGTTCTGTCTAAGCATTTAGGAAGCTCGCTGAAAGAAGGCAACAGTATTTTTCTTCATTAAACATTGTTTACAAATTTAGAAAATTACTTGCATTTTAGTGGGAAGTTTTTGCTTTTAGCTAACATAATAAGGTGTATATTAATAAACTTTTGAATCAAAGGATGTTTTTTTTAAAACCACATGAAAGCATAATTTAATGGGAATATTGCTCTTGATTGTGTTTAGTTTTTAAAGAAACAACATTCATTAAAATATTTGGAAGCAATTTGTGCACATAGAACTATTCAAGCCATTTAGGAGGAGTGGAGTAGTCAGTAAAACATGTTTCCACTCAGCCTTTCATCTCTTTCCTTAAGAGGCACTGTACATAGGTTCCTTAGGTCCTTAAATAAATTTTCTGCACTAATGAACACATGGCATATGTATAGTTCAAATCTGTAAACAATTTTGGTTTTAGTTTTTTGTTCCTTTTAATATCATCACACAAATGTCTGTCTATACCTATGTAATTGTAAGACAAATTGTCAGAGGTGGAAATCCTCAAAGATTATGTCCACAATTTTTTTTATTCATTAACAATTGACAAATAGCCCTCCCAAGAGTTTCTGTAAGTTTATGCAGCTATGATTTTTGGTTGAAAACGCTTCTTTCTCCATACCCTTCCCAATACACTTACTTTGTATTCTCAAATTATAAAGAAGTTTTTGACAATTAAATACATGAAAAATGGGTTAATTTTTACTTTTAATGTAAGTGCATTTGAGCATGTAGTTTTAAAGTTATTGTATTTCTTTTTCTGTGAATTTTTGTTCCTTTCCTATTGGATGGTTCATCTTTCTCAGCAATTTATAAACACACTTCATATATTAGCATTTATATATGTGTTGTGAATAATTTTTTTTTGATTTGTCATTTGTCTCTTGGCTTTGTTTTTGGTGTTTTTTATTTATTACCTACTGACATGTTATAAATGTTGCCTTTTTTGGTTTCTGAGTTTTGGGTCTTTGGAAGGATAAAAATTTCCTGTGATTTTTTTCTTTTAATACTTTTACAGCTTTTCCTTCTTTTTCTTTTTCTCTTTGTCTTATTATTATAATTGCTATTTAAAATATTCTCTCTTTTATTGTGTTTTTCTGTTTTAACTTAGGTGCTAGTCCTATGGGAGTAAATGGAGGTGTAGGGGTTCAAACACCAAATCTTCTTTCTGACTCAATGTTGCATTCAGCCATAAACTCTCAAAAGTAAGTTTTATCTTGATTGTGCCCTATGTTAGTTTTCAAATACTAGTTGAATTCCTACTTTGTGTTTCTCATTTAGTTTTATTAGTCTTATTTGAAGAATATCCTTGGTGACTGAAGACAGTGAGATGTCTGGGTCCATATTTTAGTCTCTCCATAGTCTTACTTGAAATGTGTCAATTATCTGGGGTAACTACACTTTCCCAAATATAGGAGGAAGTTGCAAGTTTGCAGCTGCTTAAAAAATGAGTGTGTCTGCTCTATCCTAGTGTTACGAATTCCTCCATCACGGAAGGGGTTCTCTGAGATAAGCTGTGTCAAAGTGGTAGTTTAGGTCTAATTTATAACACACAAGACTTCATCCTTCTCTCTACCCGGAGATGTTGTTTATCCCTTCCCCTCACATAAGTACAGACACATACATACTTTTTCAAAACACCTGGTTACACCCCTTTTTTACCCAGACTTCTTTATGTAATAGTTTCCTCATAGAGTATTGGATCCATTGCAGTAACCACTGTGAGCTCTATTTAAATTATATTTTTCTCCTACCCTTCTTTTTATAACTGTTTTTTAAATATTATTTTAAATTCAGTTTCATTGAGATATATTCACATACCATAGTCAGCCACAGTGTATCATCACCTGTTCACAGTACCACCATACAGTTGTGCATTCATCACCCCAAACAGTTTTTGAGCATTTTCCTTACTCCAAAAAGAATAAAAATAAGAATTAAAATAAAAGTAAAAAGAACACCCAAAGCATTCCATCTCCCCCACTCACCCTATTTTTCATTTAGTTTCTGTCCCTGTTTTTCTCCTCAGCTGTCCATACACTGGATAAAGGAAGTATGAGCCACAAGGTTTTCACAATCACACAGTCACACCATGTAAGATACATAGTTATACAATCATCTTCAAGAATCAAGGCTACTGGGTTGCAGTTTGATAGTTTCAGGTACTTCTAGCTATTCCAATACACTAAAACCTAAAAAGGGATATATATGTGTATATATAGTGCGTAAGAATGTCCTCCAGAGTGACCACTTGACTCCATTTGAAATCTCTCAGTCACTGAAACTTTATTTTGTTTCATTTTGCTTCCCCCTTTTGGTCAAGAAGGTTTTCTTAATCCTACAATGCCAGGTTCAGGATCTTCCCCAGGAGTCATGTCCCACGTTGCCAGGGAGGTTTACACCCCTGGGAGTCATGTCTTATGTAGAGGGGAGGGCAGTGATTTCACTCGCCGGGTGGGCTTAGAGAGCCACATCTAAGCAACAACAGAGGTTCTCTGGGGGTGACCGTCAGGCACAATTATAAGTCGGCTTAGCCTCTCCTTTGCAGTAACAAGCTTCATAAGGGCAAGCCCCAAGATTGAGGGCTCAGCCTACTAAATTTTTAGTCCTCAATATTTGTGAGAATATCAGTAATAACCCAGGTGGGGAAGTCCAACATTTTCACCTTTTTCCCCAGTTATAACTATTTTATGACTCCTTTTCTTAAAGCCCGATGATGAGTGAAAATGCCACTGTGGCCTCCCTTGGTCCTTTGCCAACAGCAGCTCAACCATCCAGTACTGGAATTCGGAAACCATGGCATGAAGATATTACTCAGGATCTTCGAAATCATCTTGTTCATAAACTGTAAGTGTGGGCATACCTTATTCATAGAAAGTTATTTGAATACATTTCTGATTCTACAGTGTGTTTACCCACCAGAGGAATATTATTGGTATTTCCATAGCTTGGCTGTTGCGCTGATACTTCTGCTTTTATGGCTTTATTATTATTTTTTTCCTTAGGCAAACTTTTTTTTCTTTCTTCTTTATTAAGGTATAATTTACTTACAATAAAATTCACCAATTTTAAGTGCAGAATTGAATGAATTTTGACAAATGTATACAATTGTGTAACCACCACCACATATAGAACATTTCCATCATCCCGAAATGTTCCCTCATGCCCCTTTGCAGTCAATCAAAAATAAACTTATTTTAGATTTACAGAAATGTTTCCTATCCCCACCAGCACCATACAGACACAGTTTTCCCTATTATTAACACTTTGCATTATTGTACCTATGTTACAGTTGATGAAAGAATATTATTATAATTATACTGTTAACTATAGTCCATCGTTTATATTAGGATACACTGTTGTAGACAGTCTTTTTACAGATTTTTATTCTAGCAACATACATACAACCTAAAGTTTCCCCTCTTAACCAGTTTCAAATACATAGTTCAGTGATGTTACATTCACGATATTGTGCTACCATCACCACCATCCATTACCAAAACTTTTCCGTCACCCCGAACAGAAAGTCCATAGCAATTAAGCATTAACTCTCCATTCCTACCCAACCCTGGCTCCTGGTATCCTGTATTCTAGTTTCTGACTCTATGGATTTTCTTATTATAATGATAATTCTTATCAGTGAGATCATACAGTATACCTCCTTTTGTGTCTGACTTATTTCACGGAGCATGATGTCGTCATGATTATCCATGTTGTCATATGTATCAGAAGTTCATTCCTTTAACAGTATATGAACTGTTATGTCTGCCTAGTTCCAGGTACATAATTAATATTTTATATATTGGTGATATTTTAGTGTCATTGCCTTTGTAAAACTCATATTTTAAAAAATAAAACTAGGCATCAGCTCATTAAATATAGGCAGCGGCAACATCCTTTTCTGTTATTCCTGGTAAAGCTTTTATGATGATAAGTTTAATCAGGTAGGGTGGTCTCTCTGGTTTCCTCATCCTCCAGATGCACAGATAACAACAGTTTGTGAACTGCCTTCTCTACAGTTTGTTGTGAAGTTGATAATATGCCATGCACTCTGTCCCACAAACACTGTCTTTATCTTGTTAGAGGAAAGAGAAGAGGTATACAGAGTGGTAAAATGGTAATAAACCCAAGATCATTACAGAACTTAAGCTTCTTGACAACACACAGCATATTTTACTTGGAGAGAGCAGTCTTTTCTCCTCCATTTAATTAGAGGGCTCTCCTTTGTTCCCATCCACATTTGTTATTGGTTTGGAACCATGATGCCTAGCTTTTAGCTTATTAATTTATTTTTATGTCACATTAGCTGACCAATTATACTTGAATTTCATTTAGGAATACTAAAATGATAGTGCTAGAAATGGAATTTGACAAGGTAAAAACAGATTTTAGTGAAATCTATTAATACAGAATAACCAGAACATACTGTTACTTTGTGACAGTTAAATTGTTTAGGAAATTTTATGTAATGGCCAGAGAAGATAGCTTATGTGACTTGACTTTAAAAATTTATTATAAGCTTACCAATTTTTCTATCAACTCAGTTATTTTTTTAACCTTCATTAATATCTTCTGCATCTAGTTCCTTAAAGTACTACATAACTGAAAACAAGGCGTCCAAATGATAAAATTACTGGCTAGCAATCATATTTGTCATCTTAAGGAATACTAGTCCAGCATTTTGTAGAGAATTAATAAAGAGTGAAAAACTTTGACTGTAACAGAATCATTATGCATATCTGCCCTCTCCACTTTTCTTGATCTAAGCTGAGTAAATTTAGAGTAAAGGAATTGAAGACGGTTGCTAGTTGATACTGACAGACTTTTTGTTCTGCATACATTAAGCATGATGAGTACCAGAGAGTATTTTTATGCATTAAAACCCTCTGTTCACTGCAAAGAAGACAGTATCATTCTGGTCTTGTATTTATTTATATTTGAGCATACCTCAGCCCCCGTTATTTTTTCTTTTACTCAGTATGTTCATTGAGTAACTACTCAGTGTTCACTGAGTGAAAATGAGAAAATACTGTTTAGGCAAAAATTTAAAGCATTGTAGATTTCTATGATGTGAGTGGAAAGCTGACATCATACTACAGTGGTAGTTTTTTCTGTTCCAGCGTTCAAGCCATATTTCCTACTCCGGATCCTGCAGCTTTAAAAGACAGACGGATGGAAAACCTCGTTGCATATGCCCGGAAAGTGGAAGGGGACATGTATGAATCTGCAAATAATCGAGTGAGCATCTGTTTTCTTTTCTTGATATAGTCATAAATGAACCTAATGAATATGCTCCTCTTCTGAACATTTGCAAGTAATAGTGTGTTTCAGAGACTGAGACCCTTTAGCTATATCTCATCTTATTCTCACTGAGCAGTCAGGATAACAGCAATTTTATTAAAGTGTGTCATGAAGCATCTTAAACTTTTCCTCTTAATACAGTGTACTTATGTGGCACTTTGTTATCAGGGTTGTCCTTCTGTCAACATAGAAAGTTGCTAAGCTGTTACTGTCTGTGCTATTTTCACCAGAATATGGTGAATCAGCTGCTTGGTATATTCATCTTAAGTAGTATTCTGGTTTCTCTACATCGGTTAAACATTTTTAAATTTGCTCTTCAAAATGTAGCATATTCCTTCCATATCCTGTAGACTTCCTGCATGCATTTAGTAAACCTACTTTGAGAGGTCAGGTCATGCTTTACTGTATAGGTTTGGAAGAAAGCTGCTGATCACATGATTGTCCAAACACGAACTCATGTTTGGAATGATTTAAGAAGAAAAATCAGATTCTTCCCATCCCATTTTAAATTACTGCTTATTCTCTCAATGAAACTAATTATCTGTTCTTAGTTCATTTTTTATGTTACTTGATGGTAGTTCCCTTTTCCCCCTCATCTTTCTTATTTTACTTCCAAAATACAAAAAGGCGGAATACTACCACCTCCTAGCTGAGAAGATCTATAAGATCCAGAAAGAACTAGAAGAAAAACGAAGGACTAGATTGCAGAAACAGAACATGCTGCCAAATGCTGCAGGCATGGTACCAGTTTCCATGAATCCAGGGCCTAACATGGGGCAGCCACAACCAGGAATGACATCTAGTAAGTGCTTTTTGTTATATTTATGTTGGGTGGAAATTGGTATCTAAACCCAGTCATTAATTCGTGTAAGTTTGCGTAATTACTGTTGGGTTTGTGAATGATGCTTCACCTTCACAAGTAAAATAACTCATCCACTAGTAAAAACACTAGCCGAACAGTATTTTTAAGATTTCTGGCCGTGCTTCTTAACATTTCTTCATCATCGGGCATCATTTTTAGAGCCCAAATCTCTTCTCTCATAGTGACACCTAGAAAATGGTAGCCCACGGATTTTAGCTATCTTGAGAGATCCTGGCTTGCTTTGACACTCATTGACTTGCAGTGTGGTAACTAGCTGCCAATAGATGTTGGTAGACTAACCAAATTCAGTGGCCCCCACAGCAGCTTTTGTACTTCCTACACACAGAACATAATGTTACATTGTCACTCTTCTTAACACTAAATAAAGGGCTATTTTTAGAAGCATCATTTAAAAATTACATCTAAGAAGGAAAAAAAGGAGAAAAAAATAAACAACATCCAACAGCTTAACAGTTACTTCTCATAGTCTCAGTGTTCTGGTTGTAGCAACTTTCTTGACCTAGTAGATAGCCAATATTATATACTTCCTTATTCATTGACTAGGTCAGGACTTTATTCTTTTGAGATTCAGACTAAATTCTCTGAGGTATTCTTTTTTTAATTCATATTTATTGATATATGTTCACTTACCTTGCAGTCATACAAAACAAAGCATACATTCAGTTGTTTACAGTACCATTATATAGTTGCGCATTCATCACCAAAATTAATTTTTGACATTTTCATTACCACACACACAAAAATAATAAGAATGAAAATTAAAGTGAAAAAGAACAATTAAAGTAAAAAAGAACACTGGGTGCCTTTTTTTTTTTTCTTCCCCCATTTTTTAACTCATCCATCCATAAATGAGACAAAGGGAAGTGTGTCCATATGGCTTTCCCAATCACATTGTCACCTCTCTGAAGTATTCTTAAAGATAGTTTCTGAGGTTTTTTGTGTGTGTTTTGTTTGTTTGTTTTTAAGGTAACAACAGCTGACTCAAAAGATGCTTTTTAATTCTTTCCCTTTTTCACTGTAGATGGTCCTCTATCTGACCCAACTATGATCCGTGGCAGTGTGCCAAACCAGATGATGCCTAGGATAGCTTCACAACCTGGTAAGTTGTGAAAGGAATCCATGTATTTAACCATGGTCCTTTTAATAGGGTCCCTAGTGTACTAAAGATTATATTTACCACCTCAATTTGTGCTTTGGGCCAGCAGCAGGTGTCATCATCACATGCTTGAGAAACCAGAAAGCATCTTGAAGTTGGAGCCCAAGGAGGAAGGGAGGGTGAAAAGCTGTTTGGCTGACTGGCAGGTCAAGAGGCAAATAATCTCTTAAATGAACAAGCATCCATTTACAAACAACTGGCCTAGATGATTTGCTGCAGATTGTAAAATTTGGTTAAGAAACCATATGTTACAGTGCCCTTCTATTACCACTGTGAATGAAAGATTATTTACAGTTAGAAGATAGAAAGCAGGTTCCTTTATTTTTCATGCTAAAATGACTTAGAAGTAGTAAAAGAAGAGCTTGTCCTTTATTCTCTAATTCCATGAAAGTGTTCAGTTCTAATAATTTGCACATATTCACAGGTTTGAATCAGTTTGGCCAGATGAATATGGCCCAGCCCCCAATTGGACCCCGACAGACCTCTCCCCTTCAGCACCATGGACAGTTGGCTCAGCCTGGCACTCTTAACCCGGTCAGTTTGACTTCTTTAGGTGATCAGTTGGTTTGGCCTTTACCTGACATTTGTTAAAAATCCCTTTTCTTTCCTTACACTTAATAAACAAAAAGTCTCACACTTATTTAAACATGAAAATTGTAAGTGATTAACCCTTTATCTTGATTTTTTTCATCATTTATGTTGTATATGGACCTTAATATAGACATAATCAAATGACTGTATTGTTTTCAGGAGACAAGATAGTTATTTAAAAGAAGTGGAATGGAGAAAACGAAATTATATACCACAATTAGGCAGTGAATATTAAAATCTTTAATTTTTGCTTAACTTTTTATCGTAGAACTCTGTTTTTAAAAACTTGTCCTACAGAAATAATCATTAAAATACTGCCAGTATATGTAGTGTGGAAAAATATTCATGTTAAGGATTTTTACTGTGTAATCTGTTGTAAATTAATGGCCATATCCTGAACGTACATTAGAGGATTCGTCATGATTAAATTACAGCACATCTCTAAGTTGAAATGCTTTGTAGGCAATAATTTAATGGGATGAAAGCTGTTCACAGCTTTAAATGGAAAAAATCTGGTTTCTAAAAGATGTATACTATAGGATCCAATATAGTTAAGAACTCTTGATTATAATCACATGCCATGTTAATTTATAGAAAGTAAACACTAAAAAATATACATCCAAAGTTGTAGTATGTTTGTAGTTTAAGAAGTCAATAGTACTAACACAAAGAGCACAAAGAGTGAACCCTAATGTAAACTGTGGGCTGTGTATAGTTAGTAGTATAATTTTAATAATATTGTTTCATTAATCAAAAAGCGTCCATTCTGCTGCCCCGGGTCTCACTGTTTAGCATCCTGCAGATTTTCATTCAGTTCACCTGGCTTTCCCACCTTCCCAGGCAAGAAATCATCTGTTTTTTTTTCTAGGGTGACGGAGTCAGTTGCCTGTTTTTTTTTAAGACTGAGCATTTCGCTGCTCCTCATGCAAACTCTTAGCCAGTCAATCCAATTTTCCTTCACCCTGTCCTTCAGCATTAGCTGGTATGTCCAATTTTTGAGGCTTTTTGAGGTTCCTCCAGCATTACTTCTTGGTACCAATCTGCTGTGTTTAAAGAAGAGTTCTAGTCTTCAGTTTAATCTATAAGACAAATACCTTTCTTAGCTTATGAGGTTTTTGGCCTTTGATACTCCAGTTTTCCTTTATTACAAGGCTTGGATTTGTGTAGGGCAATTTTTAGAAATGAAATGTAACAATCCTAGTGTGGATCATGTCCTACTACATTTGGCCACATCTTGGCAGATTTTACTTGTTTGTCCCCATTCTGGAATCTTGCAGTTGATGCTATAACATCACCAACATTAGCAAAGATTCTCTCCTTACCTAACAACATGCAAAGAAACATTACCTCTGTACCTCGTCAGAGTTCCAGGTGCATTTGTGTATTGCCCAAGAATTTGCCGTTGTCTCACTTGTTACTTCTTGAGAGTGGGTGTAGGGAAACTGTGAGGCTGTTCCCCATCATCTTGGCTGGGGAATCTGTTCTTCCGCCATTTTCTTTTCCTTCTTTCTTCCTGCATCCTCTTCTCCCTTCTTCACCCACTGTCGTATCCTTTCTCTTCCGCTTACTGAGTGACAGCAGGCTGGGCCAGAGCAATTGGTTCTTCTAGCTGCAGAGTAACAGTGTAACAGTGTAATGAAGGAGTTTGGTGCTCTCTTGTGTTTTTTTTTGCAGCCTATGGGCTATGGGCCTCGCATGCAGCAGCCTTCCAGTCAGAGCCAGTTCCTTCCCCAGACTCAGTTCTCAACACAGGGAATGAATGTATCGAATATGCCTTTGGCTCAGTCCAGTGGTCAAGCATCAGTGTCTCAAGTATGTCTCACATGTGGATTTTTTACTTGTTTTTGTGATTTTTTTTTTTTATATAGTTCTTTTGTTCCAGGTTTTTACAGGGAAGGGTAGCAACAAATATCAGGTGAAAGCATATGATTCTTTTTTTTTTATTTTAATAAAACAATTCTGTCTGAATGAAGACATTACTCTGGTATGGCAACGGTGTTGTTGCAAAGTAGGAAATAGGTTAAATCAAAGGCTTTAACCTTTTTTTTCTTTTTTAGTACTGTACACCGTTTTAAAAATGAAATCTTAGTGAAAACTCCATGTAATAGGAAAAATTGGCTCAATAGAGCACAGGAAAGCCCTAGAACATGGTGTGTACTCCCCATTCCCACACCCTTCAATAGCTGTGCCATTCTACTGAACCACCTGAAGCCTACTTAGCTAAGTACCATATTGATTGCATTGTCCAAAGATAATCCCCCTTATAACAGGATTTTTGACACATTTTGTAGTAGAGGCATTGCCTGTTGCTGTTGAATCTTTTGTGTCCTAAATGCACATAACCTGCCTATGTGAAAACTTCTTTAATTCTTCTCTGAAGTGACTTCTTGTTTCGTTTTTCATTTTTAACAGGCACAAATGTCTGGTTCTTCCTGCCCTGTGAACTCTCCTATAATGCCTCCTGGGTCTCAAGGGAGCCACATTCACTGTCCCCCTCTTCCTCAACCAACTCTGCATCAGAATTCACCTTCTCCTGTACCTAGTCGAACCCCCACCCCACACCACACCCCCCCCAGCATAGGGGCTCAGCAGCCACCAGCAACAATTCCAGCCCCTGTTCCTACACCTCCAGCCATGCCGTCTGGCCCACAGTCCCAGGCTCTGCATCCCCCTCCAAGGCAGACGCCTACACCACCGCCAACGCAAGTTCCTCCCCAAGTGCAGCCTTCACTTCCTGCGGCTCCTTCAGCTGACCAGCCCCAGCAACAGCCACTCTCACAGCAGAGTGCAGCAGCCTCTGTTCCCACCCCGACAGCACCACTGCTGCCTCCGCAGCCTGCAACTCCAGTAAGCAAAGATTTAGGTTGAGGTGGAATTGGTTAAACTGTGCTGTGGTGTGTTACATTACTTTTGTGCTATTTCTGTTTCCTGTTGTTTCATCTCTTAATGTCTCCACCAGTTAGACTCGAATCTCCTTTTAGCTAGTGATCTTCTTTTCCTGTTTTTCCTTCTTGTTGTAGTACCTAACTTAGGAGCTCAAAGAAACGTGTTTAGGTCTGGCTTTGACCATATGCTTCATGTTGTGTGTATTCTGAGTCCAGAAGGCAGGCACTGGGAGAGAGAGTCCCTCTAATATTTGAATCCATGCTTGAA
Source organism: Choloepus didactylus (assembly GCF_015220235.1). Taxonomy (NCBI): domain Eukaryota; kingdom Metazoa; phylum Chordata; class Mammalia; order Pilosa; family Megalonychidae; genus Choloepus; species Choloepus didactylus. The sequence continues at coordinate 12,564,379 of NC_051314.1, read as the reverse complement.
GTTTGCATCAAGGCTTAGAACATTATTATTTAATAAGTTGATTCTAACATTTTAGTTCTAATATGTTGGTGAGTTGGGAAGTCCTGTGAGTCACAGCCACCTCCTAAAATGCCATTCACCACCAACTGGTTCATTCTGGCCTCTGATAGAGTGAGGGCAGGTGCAGGAAGGAATCTATGCATCTGCTTTATCTTATTTTATGTAAGGTCATTTTCCTGAAATTATTAATCTTTCATTATGAGATTTCATATTGGAAGGCTTAGGAAAAAGATAAAGATTGTCAGTATTACATTCTTGCTACATGCTGAGGAAAGCAGGGCATTAGAATGTGATGATGTAAAACAACTTCTGAGCATGGGAGTCCATTATATTATGCTGTCTACTTTTTGGGACATTTGAAACTTCCTAATGAAGAGTTAAAAACAAAAAATATAGTCATCCGTAGTTTCTTTTCTTCCATTTCTATATAAATACAAACTCCTGTGAGGCAGTCGTCTTTGAAACTTCTATCCCTCGCACACTGCCACAGAACAATAGCTACCAAAGTAACATTTGTTGGCTTTTTTACATGCAACTATGTAAGATGACCAGCATTAGGAAGTCCTCAATCTCCTGTTCTTAAGCATAATTTGCCTAAAGGGGTGAAGTAGGCAGAATACGCAAAAGCACCATTAATGGAAATAATGATACTAGCCTAGAAATAGGTGGTCATCCTGCTCTGTAGTCTAAAATCTGGTCATATAATTGGTGAATTTTTTGTGTCACCCCCCTCTCTTCTGCCCAGCTTTCCCAACCAGCTGTAAGCATTGAAGGGCAGGTATCAAACCCTCCATCTACCAGTAGCACAGAAGTGAATTCTCAGACCATTCCTGAGAAGCAGCCTTCACAGGAAGTGAAAATGGAGGCTAAAATGGAAGTGGATCAACCAGAACCAGCAGATACTCAGCCAGAGGATATTCCAGAGGTGAGAGTAGGGCAATTACTGCTTTGATTTGGTTACGATCTTGGTCTAGAAACCCAATTAAAGACAAAAACAAAAACAAAACAAAACCAAAAACCAATGTTGCAGGAAAGTATTTTGATAATTAGGTCTCATTTAAATAATTTCCATGCAAGAAAGAGTCTTCAGATATGTTCACAGGGGAGAGTAAATAACAGTGATGGTGATCTTATTACTTCTCAGTTGGGTACCTTTGGAATAATAAAATTCTTAACCTTCCCTTTTAGAGTAAAGCAGAAGACTGTAATATGGAACCTACAGAGACAGAAGAGAGGGGCACTGAAATAAAAACTGAAATAAAAGAGGAAGAAGACCAGCCAGGTACTTCAGCCACCCAGTCATCTCCAACTCCAGGACAGTCCAAGAAAAAGAGTAAGTCTCAGGGAAGAAACCAAAGTAGAGTAAAATTGGATCAGGCTCCTTGGATGTTGGAATTGATTAACACTATTGCATTTTCACTAAGCTTGGAGCCCTGCACCCAGTGTCTTCATTATTATTAGTGTTGGAAAGGAATTTTTCTTTGCTTTAGATGTATTGACTTGCTGCAATCACTGGGCCAGTCATACCCATCATTTCTTCAGGGTTAGGTAGGTATAAGTGGTTACCAAACTGTTAAAAATGATCTCTTTTCTAGAAAAGAGAAATTGTTAATAATCCTTGACTAGAATGCTAGAAAAAAATAGTAATAACAGTATTAATTGTTCACTTACTATGTGCTAGGCGCTGTGCCAGTTACTTGCATTGTCTCATTTAATAACTTCACAACAACTCTGTGAGGTTATTGATCCCTGTTTTCCAGGCGGTTACTCAGCTGGTAAGTGCCTGGGCTGGGACATGAACCCAGGCAGGCTGATTGAGAGTCTCTGGCTTCGTACAGTTCTGCTGGAAATTAATGGATCAAGTTGAGCAAACAGCACAGCTTGGGATTAAGTGTTAAACTTTAAATGAAAATCAATTTACTAACTTGCTTAGGAGTAGAACTTCTTGTGGCTGTAGTGACTCCTTACGCGCAACAGGCAAGACGTAACTTGGGCGAGTGTGCTATCTCTTGGAGGTGATGTACATACAAGTATTACATTAATACAAAAATGTTGAATTTTTAAAATTTTCATTTAAAAATAAATTGTGTATTTTGAGGCATTATTTTAATGTAGACAGCAACAAACCCCCATCTTACTATTAAGAATCTCTTTAAAATAGCTAATGTCACAAGTTTTCTCAAATTATTGTTATTTTGAGCAAACCAATGGGTATGACAAACAGAGAAGCCTCTCTAATCTGTTTAGTCTGATTTTTTTGTGACAAATCACCCACTCCCCACCTTGAGGTTTAAAAAAAATAATAGGTGCTATGAAATAATGTCCTTTTGAAGGTAAAATTAATTTTCAGGTAGAAGAAATAATAAGGCCCTTGCTCAGACTGTAATGCTCAAAAGTGAACTTAACATTAACTCTACTTGGGAAGCACTAGCAAATCTTTCCTGCCCTTATGGGAAACATACTAAGAACATGCTTGAACATAATCAACTAGAAGTCGAGTGGTCTAGCAATAACCATTTGATTCTCTGTTTTTAGACTTAAACCTAACATTTGTCATAAAAATACAGTCTCTTCTTCCTAAATTCTAAAATATCAATCATTTTTACGATGGATTATTCCCTTCAGTGGTTCTGACTCCCTTAGTGATGAGACAAGACCAGCTCTAATTTCTAACTTAAATACTGATGTCATGAATGAGAACTTATTCCTATTCTTGTTTGACAGCAACCCCCTCTCACACCAGTGTCTTTTGTAATGTCATCTTGAGAAGTCTCTTTATAAATTTTGGAAGCTTTGGATTCTGTTTCTACTTGGCCAAGTGATATTTTAACAGATTTCTGTTTGAAACATTAGCTGATCCATGAAGAGGTCTGGTTTAAGGTGGCCAGACTTGCTGTTTGGATAGTGCTCCTGAAGCAGCCAGCACTGTTTCCCTTCCAGGAGTTAAAAACAGGAAATGAGCCCTTAGTGCTATTTCCACCAGGATAATGGAGTCAACTTGGGGTTTGTGATTCTTGGGATACTTTTAAGTATTTCAACCTGAATGTTTTTTCTTCTTTTCTTTATTTGATAATAATTTCAAATGTACTCTTCTTAAAGTTTTCAAACCAGAAGAATTACGACAGGCTCTAATGCCAACATTGGAGGCACTTTACCGTCAGGATCCAGAATCCCTTCCCTTTCGTCAACCTGTGGACCCTCAGCTACTAGGAATCCCTGTGAGTGTGTTTAAAAATTCTCTATTTAGATACAATTCACATACCATACAATTTAAAGTATATAATCCATTGGACCTTAGCATATTCACAATTGTGTAACCATAACCATATCAGTTTTAGATCACTTTCATCTAAGAAGAAATCCTGTACCCATAAGCAGTCACTTTCCATTTCGTCCGCACCCCTTCTCCCTCCCCCAGCCCTAGTTAATCACCAGTCTACTCTCGATCTTGCCTATTTTGGGCATTTCATGTAGATGGAATCATACAATGTGGGGTTCTTTGTGACTGACTTCTTTGACTTAGTATGTTTTCAAGGTTCATCCATGATGTATCATAAATCAGTGCTTCAGTACCTTTTTGTGTCCAAATCATACTCCATTGTAGGAATAAACCACATTTTCTTTATCCATTTCTCAGTTGATGAACTTTTGGGTTGTTTCCACTTTGGGACTATTACGAATAGTCTGCTGTGAACACTTGTGTACAAAGTTTTATGTGGACTTACGTTTTCAGTTTTCTTGAGTGTGTTTACCTAGGAGTGGAATTGCTGGAACATATTTCTTCTCATTTATTTTTATCATTTGAGAAGCAGTACATCATGACAGAGTGGATGGATCTTTACACACCAGGCTGCCTTCAGGTTTAGTTTGGGGTTTTAAAGTTGTTATTGGATAAGGCAGCTGAAACTCTTCAGTATTTCTAGGAGCAAAAGTCATTTAGGAACTTTTCCCCCTATACTTTTCTGTGAATCTTTGAATTTCACTGTGCTTGATTTGATCATCTCTAAGCCCCTTCTGGTATTAAAATTTTAAGGATTTATGTTTTCTTGGTTCTTAAACTAATATCACATGTACCATGGTGGTATATGTGGATTTGCTGCACTAGACTTTGAATTACTGTTTGGAAAGTGTCTAGTAGCATTAGGGACCACTTTGTACTCTTTCTGCCCTCTGAGCAGCTTCAGTATCTTTGTAGACTAAGATTTAAAGAAGTGATGGGCATCAGTCCACTCTTTGGGGTTAGAGATAGGTCACAGCCTCTACATTACTTGGGAAATTAATGATAAAAGGAAGATACTGAAGTCCTCTGCCTTAAATATTCTAAGGCTCTTGGATAATGTTTGGTGTCACTTGTCCTTCTAGGATTACTTTGATATTGTCAAGAGCCCAATGGATCTGTCTACCATCAAGAGGAAGTTAGACACTGGACAGTATCAGGAGCCCTGGCAATATGTGGATGATATTTGGCTTATGTTCAACAATGCCTGGTTATATAATCGGAAGACATCTCGAGTGTACAAATACTGTTCCAAGCTGTCTGAGGTCTTTGAACAAGAAATTGACCCAGTCATGCAAAGTCTTGGGTATTGTTGTGGCAGAAAGGTAGGAAATGGCTGTCAGGCCTGCCTTTACAATTTTTCTAGAGTATTTAGGCAATAGCGATTAGAGTAAGAGAGTGTTCTGCTTCTGGTTTTGAAAGGGTTTTTAATGCATTGTTTATGCTTTCTTGCATGTGACGCACTAATATCTTGTTTATATAGGATGGACTTTCTGTAAAGACAGTTTTTGCACAGATGTGAATTGTATTGAAAGTTTAACCAATCTGAAGACTGAATCCTTAGGTTGTAAGCTCGTCTGGAATAGGCCCTTTATCATAGTCACCTGTGTACACATTGCCTGGCATGTAATGGTTTTTCCAGGCATTATCAATTCACATTATTGAGTGCCACTTGTCCTGTTGGGCTCTGTGGTAAGTGGTGGAGGGTTGTGGCAGCTAAACCCACTTCAGGGTGGTGCAGTAACATAGTAGTAAACTTGGATGGTTTCAGTTCTGTGAACTCTCTTGAAAATGGAAATAGCCCAGAATGAGTAACATGAATGAGAACCAAGACGTCACAGACTCCTGTTTCTGATTTGCCAGCATTGTAACTATAGAATTAGAAATAGAATTGTGACTGTTCTAACTTGCCCATTCAGGCCTCTGTGCTATTTAACAAATGGTTTCTTTTGCAGTTGGAGTTCTCTCCACAGACACTCTGTTGCTATGGCAAACAATTATGCACAATCCCCCGTGATGCCACTTATTATAGTTACCAGAACAGGTAAGCTCGACCATATGTGGCCCGTGGTCCATGTGTCCCTATGTCCAGGGAGAGCATGCGAGTGGGCCAGCACACATGGAGCCGTGGTTCATATGCAGCTTGCTTGAAAACAGCTGTACAACACAAGTTCTGTTCTTTGCTTTATGCCTTTGTTTGCAGAGTTACAAATTTTACTAGCAGAAAATAGCCTTGTATCAGGTGTCTGAGCCCCTGTTTTTATAAGGAAGGAACCCAAGGAACTCAAGGCCTTGGAAAGTTAAGTGACTGAATTGGTGGCAGAGATGATACTACATCCCAGGTCCCACTTCTCTTTCCATCATAACACCTTAGCTCAGCCAACCTCCAGCAAAACTGAGATTTTCAAATTGATTATAATTAGTCTTTCTGCTTGTCCATGAAATTGCTGGTGACTGTCTGTTTTCTGAAAAACTACTTAGAAACCTTTTAACCAAAGCCTATGAGCCAGCTTATGTTATTTTGGAAATGTTTCCTCTGTGTATGGCCAGTCCTTAAGTGGTTCTTCTGGGAGTATATGAACAAAAGGGATTCCAGAGTATTTATTTTGCCTCTAATAAGCAAATAAAAAGGAGAAATTCCAAAATTAGCTCCGCTGCACCAGACTGTTCCTTACAAAAACTCTTATGACAGAGGATAGTAGAGTTCTAATAAATGAAGCACTTATGCCTTATTTTTCTCCAGCCAATCAATGGCCTTAATCTCATAAATTGCATTCACCATTCTGTCTTAACGAGGATTTGTCTCCTGTTTTCAGCAGTCAGCTCACCACATAGCTTGCATGGAATGTTTATTTGGGGCTCTGATACACTAACAGTAAGGCTGGTTGCTTTTAATGCCCCTTATTTCATTAATGATGTCAAGCCTAAGGTGATGTTTTTGCTGAACTTGTGTGCTACAGGTGCATTTCTAGCTTTGAACAAGTCACTTAAACTTTTTGTTTTATTTACAAAAAGTTACGTGCACTCCTAATGGTTTGTACTATTACAAATTAGAATTCAGTTTTTTACTTATTGAAACCTAGGATAAAGTGGGACTCAAGTTGTTAGAAACACCTTATTCTCAAAAAGCAGGTAACAACTGGCAAGGGACTTTCCTCTTGATATTTATACCAGTTTTGGATTTTTAACATCAGTCTACAGCGTTAGTTCATCTTTGTACCACGGTACATGTGATCATGTACCTGCGCGCACCACTGCCATTCTTTTGCCTTTTGAACTATGTCAATTGGTGGCTGCAATTAGTATTTAACTGCGTCTGCAGGCTTTTCAGTGAAAGGCAAAATTTTTACTTATATGGCTTCTTTTGGTTCAAAAGGAAATTTTTGTGTTTTTCAATCTCCAGTTATTTTTTAATGATTATTTTGTGCTACTGTATCCATGGTGGATTTTTTTTTTTTTTCGTAGTGGGGAGAAGTCTGGAGTGCAATGTTTACATAATGGTCAGAATAGCAATTCTTCCCTCCCCAGGATATTTATCCCTCTTGATTATTTGCATCAAGTAGCATTAATTACTGAAGTCAAAGGGTATGGGTCTAAGTTGAACTTTTTGTTTTATTTGCTGTAATCATTTGTTACTTGTTACCCCATTTGAGATATTTAATGCTAATTTGTGCTTTGCCTTGGCTTTCTGCTTTGTGTTGTCCTGTCTTGCTTTTATGTTTTTGTTGTCCTGCAATCCCTCATTTCTTCGTTTGCTTTGTGTTTTTTTTTTCTCCCTCATGCTTGTCGTTGTCTGCACTTGGCTTTGATTGCAAAAAAACAAAAACAAAACAAAAAACAAACAAAAAACAAAACCCAAACTGTGGGGTCCATAAATCGGCATCATTGAATGTCCTTGTCGCCGTTGATGACCTGCTCTCTGCTCCCGTCCCCCTCCTTGGCCTGCTGTGATTGGTGGCTTCGTTGCTTGGCTTGGGCTGTGTTGTGTGAACGTAACAGTTCACCCCAGTATGGCCTTCTTGCCGACAGGTATCATTTCTGTGAGAAGTGTTTCAATGAAATCCAAGGGGAGAGCGTTTCTTTGGGGGATGACCCTTCCCAGCCTCAAACGTAAGTAACTTCATTATTTTGAAAACTGCTGTCTTATTTCTCAGTTTGATGTCAGATGATTATGCTCAGGTTTTTAGGTAGAAGAAATCAGTTGGTTTGCAGCTACACTTTCCAATATAATACCCATTAACCACATATAGCTGTATAAATACAGATTAATTAAAATTAAGTAAAATAAAAAATTTTTCCTCAGTTGCACTAATCACATTTTCAGGCTATTGGCCACACAGATATACAACATGTCCATCATTGCAGAAAGTTCTGTCCAGCAGATCTAGGGAACACATCAGCATTTGGCAATCATCTTAGATATAATGGAAGTTTTTTTAATAAGGAAACAATCACCTTGTCTTCTAAAAATCGAAAGGTTACTGCAAGGAAACTTCATTATTAAGTGTTTTTCATTTGAGGGATATTGAACTAATAATCATCTTATAGCCTTCTTGTGTAGGTTAACAGAGTACCTAACTTGTAATAGTGAATTGAATTTAACAACCTGTAGAAGTTTAGGAGTTCATTAGAGTGACTTATTAGAAGGAGACTCAGTTGGGCTTTTGCAGTCTCACAGGTTTTTATTTGGTAAATCTTTTTATTTTTATTTTTTTTTAATTTTTTTATCTTCATTTTATTGAGATATATTCACATACCACACAGTTATACAAAACAAATCGTACATTCGATTGTTCACAGTACCATTACATAGTTGTACATTCATCACCTAAATCAATCCCTGACACCTTCATTAGCACACACACAAAAATAACAAGAATAATAATTAAAGTGAAAAAGAGCAATTGAAGTAAAAAAGAACACTGGGTACCTTTGTCTGTTTGTTTGTTTGTTCCTTCCCCTATTTTTCTACTCATCCATCCATAAACTAGACAAAGTGGAGTGTGGTCCTTATGGCTTTCCCAATCCCATTGTCACGCCTCATAAGCTACATTTTTATACAGTTGTCTTTGAGATTCATGGGTTCTGGGTTGTAGTTTGATAGTTTCAGGTATCCACCACCAGCTACCCCAATTCTTTAGGGTAAATCTTTTTAAATTTTTAAATACATCCTAATTGCCTAATAGTACTTCTATTGGTTTCTAAAGATTTAGACACTAAGAGTATATATTTTCAACTTGACCTGTTTTGTTAGAAAGGAAGAACTCATGACTGGAGTCCTAATATTCTTCAGGTTCATGTTTTTCTGGTTTAAACTAAAATTAACAGGAGCTATTCAGAACATTCCATGAGTAAAAGTGGAGTGATAGAATTGTCATGTTACTGATATTGGCGTCTGCGGTGGTGGGGGTGTTAATTTTTCCAAATTGGGTTTTGAAGTTGTACTTTTCCTCTCAACCACTATTGAAATACAATATAGTAGGGACTGGATGCTGGTCTAGGAGGGCAGATACTAGGAAAACTCTTGGCACCTTAAGACATATTCTGACCTTTGGCTAACCATGGATGTCAGCGCTTGTGTAGGTTTCCCTCATGTAGAAAGAAAAGCAGCTTTCCCATTGGAAAAGTGGCCTTTTTCTGTTGTAAAAGAACTGTAGGTAGAGTGGCCTATCAAGTGTCCTATCGCTAGAGCAGTGCAGCTGTGACTCTGGAGAGCATAGAAACCCCCTCCTCATTCAGCAGTTCTGCAGTGGGCCGGAGATTCTGCATTTCTAAGGAGCTCCAGGTTCTTTTGTTACTGCTTGTCTTTGGACCACATTTTCAGTAATAGCAAGGCCTTAGGCCTTTCAAGAAAATGCCATTACCATGGATAAAGCTCTAGGCTCTAACTATGTGGGGAAATCATCTAGATGTTGAGACACCTTCATTTGGGGGAGGAAGAGTCACAGTTGTCAAGGTCAGCGTCTTCCAAATGAAGTTGATTCTGTTGGCTTTTGTACATAGTAAGGCTGTAGGCTGTGTGTTATGCTGGATTTTAGGATGGGAGGCTGTGGGAAATTTAATTTAAAAATATATACTATGAAATATAAAATTTTTACTCTTCAAAAATTACCTTTTTTTTTTTTTCTGGTAACTATAAGTAACCTGAAACCACATAGTGTTAATGTTGAAAAGTTTTATTTATATAAAAAGCTGTTTGACTAGATCTTTCTGAAAAAGATTATTATATTTAAATAGAGGATTACCTCCCACTATAAAGACCATCTTTTGTAGCTTAGTCTAGGACCATTAAACTATAAAAAGGTATAAACACCTAACACTAGGAATATAGACAAGATTAAAAAAAGGAAGGAAGAAAGAGCTGTTTCTAATTTTTCCCAGTTTCTGTATTAACTATAAAGGAAGATAGATTCCTATAAAGTCCTTTCCAAAAACACAAGCAATCCTTTACATAAACATGCATTTCGTGTGAGCCAAGAATCCACTTGTTCTTAGAGAATTTAAATAATCCATTTATAGTATAAGATTTGCTCCCTTTGGTTAGAAGAGTGACCAGATTTTTGTCTTTTAGTATATCAGTTTTTCTCATTGTGTTTTTCTTCTCTTCTTAGTACAATAAATAAAGAACAGTTTTCCAAAAGAAAAAATGACACATTGGATCCTGAATTGTAAGTGGTTTTAGAATCTTCTTGAATATTCAGTAACTTTATTTTTTCTTCTTTCACTCTTGGTTTTTGTGGCTAATCTGTATTCTTCAGCTAAATCTACATGGCCCTAATATATCTGGGAGAAATGCAGAAAACATTATTCACATATTAGGGCTGAGGCCTTTCAGAATGAGGGGCACTGAAATGTACTCGTGTTCTAGGTGTTCCAAAAGATGAGAACAGATGGAATGGATGGGATGTCAGGCTCATTTGGAAGTTTTAAGTAGCAGTGTTCTTTGCTTTCTCACTGCCTTTACACAGCTCCATTTAAAATTATCACAGTTAATAGCCAAATGCAATTGCTTTTGAAATTCCCTCTACTTGTAACACTAAAATGCTTCTTAAAAAAAATAGAAACCTTGTTAAAACTATTTTTCAATTCCTTGGGAGTGACCTTGGGCTCCATCTCTTGAATTGTCAGAAATCAGGGAAAATAATGAGTTTTGATTTGGTTAAAGTTTTGGAATTATTCTTGGAATTTGTTCTGCATTTTCAGGTTTGTTGAATGTACAGAGTGTGGAAGAAAGATGCATCAGATTTGTGTACTTCATCATGAGATCATCTGGCCATCTGGGTGAGGATTATACCAATATTTCCTCTAGGATTTTATCATAAGTACTAAATTTTTTCCTTCTGCATAATGACTATAATATTTTCAAAGTAACTGTTTTTAAAAATGGCTCTGTAGATTGGGAAAAGATAATTAAAATCCAATTTTAAAACATTAAAAATCTAGAATTCAAAAATAAAAACAGCTTTTATGTATCATTGATACATGTACATGTCTTATGCTTTTTTCCCTTAATGGTAAATAATTTTGGCTTTTTTCACAAGTTTTCTTAATTTTTAATGAATACATGACCAAACTGACAGGTAATTATAAGTGGGCACTTACATTTTTTTTTTTTTTAATTATTTTGTCATACATTAGAAGGGAAATGCCTTTGAAAGCTTTTAACAGTGGAGATAACAAGAAATCCCAAATCCCTAGTACCTAGAAACGATTAAGCCGGTCTCAGATGCAATTAAATTAGCCAGATTTTGGAAGCTATTTATACTGCAGTAGGAAAATTAGAAAATACAGATATGGGGTGGGGGGAAGGGGGCACTATTCCTACCACCAAGAAAACATCATGCTGAGAATGGTCAGCTGACCCATGGCCACCCTGATAAGGGTCTGATTTTAATACCTTTTGGCTGGGAGGGTGCTTCAGGTTACATGACTGTAGTCAATGCTTAATTGTCCAGTGAGACTCAGAATTACGTAAAAATGACTAAATACGCACTTTGATGAACTAGCTATTCTTGGGCCCCAACTTCTGTTTCTGAATATTTACTATATAACTTGCTCAAGCTACACATATCAGTGACTTTAATAGCAATGGATAAGTTTTCTTTCCATTGTGATGCAACGTTACTACCATGGGCTGCTTCTCACCCTACAGGAATGGGGCTGATCCCAGCTCCATTCCAAGGGAAAATGGGAGCTGGAGCATCAAGTGACTCTCCCTAGGATAAGATCTCCACACCACAGATGCTAGTTAGAGGTCATGGGATGAGGGGGTGGGGCTAATTAACAAGTTTCCAGAAAATAATACTAAGGAAAATTGCTCTAGGGAACATTTATTGGCTATCTTTATTTTCAGTATGGCTTGTCTTTAAATGTGACTTTTTAGCACTCTGCTTGTTTGAGTGGGTAAGAATACTTAAGAGATTTGTAGTATTTCTTGCAACTTTGGAGGGCTCACTGACTGGAGATAATCTCCTTTATTCCTGTATTAAGCTTGCTTTTTCTTAGAAATAACTTATGCTTATAAAAGAAAAACAGTATGAAAGTTTATAAAGGTGAACATCTCTCACCTGCACCCATCTACCCAAATTCCTCTCCACAGTAATTATTTTTGCATCTCATCATACGTCATGGACATTCATCCATGTCTATTGTTATCTTAATAGGCTCCTAGTATTGTATAATGTACTATAATATGTCATTTACTTTGTTGATGAACATTTATGTGCTCTCAGGTTTTTACAAGCAATTCTACTTATGTACACATCCTTGTGTAATTACAGGAACAAAAAGGGAAGGTATATTTTAAACTTACAGGTTCTGCTCTTCAGAATGTTATTTAAATTCCTACCTTTAGTGTGCAATTGTGTCAACACTTAACTTTTCCAATGTGATTTAAACCAAACCAAAGTATATAGTTTTAATTTTTAATTCCTATTATGTTTTCATATGTAAGCCATTTATTTTTCATATTTCTCTATGTCCTTTACCTGTTTTTCAATTAGGCTCTCCTTTCCCACCCCACCCCCCACCCTTTAATTTCTAAAAGCTCTTTGTATATTGGTTGTATTAACTCTTTGTTAAATATTTAGAAGTATTTCTCCTAGGTTGTCTTTTGAATTTTAACTTTATTCAGAAGATAGTTTTTGTAGTATCTGTTAACTTTGTTAGAGCAAAGTCTTCGTTTATATTTTAGATTTGTCTGTGATGGCTGTTTAAAGAAAACTGGACGTGCTAGGAAAGAAAATAAATTTTCTGCTAAAAGTAAGTTTCATTCTTCCATGTAAAACTTCACTCAAACATGGTTAAGTAGAAACCATCTAAAATGAGTTACTTTATTGTAATTTAAACTTTTTGGTATTAAATTCATTAGATCTAAGAGAAGAAAAGATTTTCAAGGAATAGGATTTGTAAGATTGAAAGATACATTTTTCTTGTTCCGACATTTCTTCTTCTCTGGGGCACTTCTAGTGGGGGCCATATGTGGAAAAGTTTGACCAGAAGTGCCATCCCATGAGTGATCCCCTCAGTTTTTCCCAGAAGTGGTCAGAAATTTTTACCATTTAAGTAATTGATATTAATAATTTCATTATAATGTTTGGTTTAATTCGTTCTGTAGTATTTTGTAGTATTTGTAGCCTTTGTAATATTTTGCTGACCTGTAGCTTGTGCTGATTCCTGAAATGTTTCTCAGAATGCCCAACCATTCACTGTTGTTTAAAAATATTATTGGAATCTATGCAAGGTGCATATGGGCATTCATTGTTCTTTTTTTTCCAATCTTTTGATATTTGTTAAGTTTCATAATAAAAGTTGGGGAAAATAAAACTTTTTTATTAACCACTGTTCTCACTTTAGTAGCACATACACTCAAGTTGAAATACTGTATTCCATTACAGAGAGTAGCATGGCCTCTGTGCAAGGATGATACAGAAATCATGAAGCAGTCTGTATTTTAAAGAAAAGAGAAAGTATTCACTACCTTAAACAGCAGGTTTTCCTATTGTTGAAAAAAAGCAGAACCGAGTTTGAGATTGAACCTTAAAACTGACTAATAAATTTAAACCTTGGTAAATGCTGAACTTAACCTTTACATTCCTAGGGTTGCCATCTACCAGGCTTGGTACCTTTCTAGAAAACCGTGTGAATGACTTTCTGAGGCGACAGAACCACCCTGAGTCAGGAGAGGTCACTGTTCGTGTAGTTCATGCTTCTGACAAAACTGTGGAAGTTAAACCAGGCATGAAAGCAAGGTATCTAGTAATTTTCCCTTCCTCCTCTTAGATCCACACTTATCTTACACAGTTGATGATTTCCAATCTGAAATGAGATATATTGTGGTTTTTTCCTCCAATCTAAATTGTCTAGGTTTGTAGATAGTGGAGAGATGGCAGAATCCTTCCCATATCGAACCAAAGCCCTCTTTGCCTTTGAAGAGATTGATGGTGTGGACCTGTGCTTCTTTGGCATGCATGTTCAAGAATATGGCTCTGACTGCCCTCCGCCCAATCAGAGGTATGACTTGAAATTTAGATTTCCATCGCGGGCTTCTAATTTGATGAGGAGTTTAAAGTTGTACAGTGAAAAAACATAATGGGCTAGGAAGTGTTTGGTGTGCTTAGTTTGGAAATGCAAAATCTTGATGTCCATGCGGTAAATAGATGAGTAGTATCAATATCTGAACAGAAAAAGAAAAACAGAAAAAGAAATAACTATGTGGTCATACTAATAAGGAAAGGGATATATGAATAGCAGCCTGGAATTAGAAATGGGAAATTAACATGCTACTTTTCAGAAAATTAGCTTAAATCCAAACTGTGTTAAACAACTTTTGAGAGATATATGAAACAATAGCATACAAATAGGTTAGGGTATGGTTTCGAATTTCTGGTCTCCACAAATCGTATATGACCAGAATAAGAATACCTTTAAAGCAATCGATACTGACTGATAAATTGTGTTAGGTATTGCCATGGTACTGAAATTATAGCAAAGAAATAGATTTACTAACTTTTCTCTAGAATTTATAATCTAGTCTTTTACAAATGACAGTATCGTATGTTGAGTAAGACAAATAAGGTGAGCAAAGAGCACAGAAGAGAGGGAATGTGTTTTTACCATATAAAAAAGAACTTGTGTGATTTGTTTTTCCCTCCCCATTTTGGTATAGGAGAGTATATATATCTTATCTCGATAGTGTTCATTTCTTCCGTCCTAAATGCTTGAGGACAGCAGTTTATCATGAAATTCTAATTGGATATTTGGAATATGTCAAGAAATTAGGGTAAGTACATTGATAATGAATACTATTATTAAAAACCATTCATTTGTTCAGCTAAGCCATTGGGTACAGTTTGAAGGTTGGTTTGTTACTCATTTGAAGCCAGACCCTTAAACTGCATTTGTTGCTTTTACACCTGGTATTGAGACCCCAAAACGCATCAAGCTTTCAAAATATGGAAAATATTAAGACTGGTTCCTTACCTTTAAGGTATATATATGGTCAGATTTGTAGTATCGTTGAATATATCTGCCAATTCTCATTGCAGGTTATTCCTCTTAAGGATTCACATTCCTTTTAGCTCTGTTGTTGAAATGGATCTATTTTCCTTTCCTTTGTAGCTTTTATTTTGTCTTAAGGTGCAAATTTGGGATTTGGAGATCCAGAGCTAAGTGGGTTTTGTTTTGTTTTGTTTTGTTTAATGCAATTTTATTGTGATATATTCACACACCATATAATCCTTCCAAAGTAGATAATCAGTGGCTCACAGTATCATATAGTTGTGTATTCATCGCCACAATCAATTTTAGAACATTTTTTTAATGGAGTTTTATTGAGATAGTCATCTCAACGACCAGAATTCACAGCATCCCTCAGTGGTCCACAAAAGAAGCAACCATCATGAGATCTATTATTAATGCTATGGAATATGCCTAGTTCTGGCATGAGAAGTTTGATCCAATGCTGTGTTGTACACTTTATGTTACCTTGGGATAAATCATGAGTTTTGGTATTGGCTCCACCTTGTGGTTTAAAATTTAGTAGCGTTCTTTCCAGAATGGATGGTCTTGTCTCTTGACTGTTCCTTTACTTTGTATTGTTAGGTATACAACAGGTCATATTTGGGCATGTCCTCCAAGTGAAGGAGATGACTATATCTTCCACTGCCATCCTCCTGACCAGAAGATACCCAAACCTAAGCGACTACAGGAGTGGTACAAAAAGATGCTTGATAAGGCTGTTTCAGAGCGTATTGTCCATGACTATAAGGTCAGCTGGAATGTGGAAATAAAGTGATAAAATTGGAAATTTACTAATCTTGCTGCTCTGTATTCTATTATGTAATTTGTGAAATTATGCTCATAGAGTATTTTGCCCAAATTATTTTTAAGGTGAAGTATGTATGCCAAAATGTTTTAACAGTTCTTAAATTCAGTCATTTGAGTATATCAGTGTCCAATATTCTCTTCTCTTTACTTTTCTGTATATTTGAAGTCTTTATTCAAAGTAAGTCTTTTGAAGAGTTGTAGATCAACAAAAATCTGTTTTAAGATGTTACTAATTAAAAGTGTATTCTTAATAGCCATGTTATTTTTTAAATTCCTAAAATAGGCTATGTCATAATATGAACTTAAAGTACTGAATTTCTCATCTGTTTTCATTCATTGGGAAGAAACCATCCAGTGGATATTTTTCCCAAGCAGCCCTGCAAATCGTTCGATAACTATATAGTTTCCAGTATCTTAGCTTGGGTTGTTTTGACCGTATCTCAGTTATAAGCTGCTGAAATTCCAAGGATGGGTGCGAGGTGGATCCTTCACATTTCTTGTGTGTTCATTTAGCTGTGACTGGTTCTGTTTAATCAATGCTTTAAAGAAAAAAAGCATAGAAATTCCTATTTGTGTGTGGATATTTTTATAGGATATTTTTAAACAAGCTACTGAAGATCGATTAACAAGTGCAAAGGAATTGCCTTACTTTGAGGGTGATTTCTGGCCCAATGTGCTGGAAGAGAGCATTAAAGAACTGGAACAGGAGGAGGAAGAGAGAAAGCGAGAAGAAAACACCAGCAATGAGAGCACAGATGTAAGGGCCTTGCGCTTTCCTTTTCTACTTCTATCTAGATGCTCGTGAATGATCCAGAAGTCCACTTAATTAATTAAGCTTTGATTAAAGCTGTCAGGTGTGCAAGAGCTCTTTAAATGGGGCTAGAAATGTCGGCTTTGATCTGTTTTTAAGTTAGTATGATTCTATTTCAGTGGTTTTAAACTTTTTATTCAATAATATAAACTGATAAAAGAAAAGTTGATTGTAAGAAGGAAAGAAACAGTGAAAAACCAAGTGAAAATTACCATTCTAGAACAGGGTTACTGTCTGCATATGCTTTGTGTTTTGTTTTGCCTTTTTTTTCCCCCCTTAATAATCCTTTATAAATGTAAAAACCATTCTTAGTCCTATAAAACAAGCCTGGGCCAAGCTTTGCCCCATCTGAGGCACAGGATCTCCTGGTCATTTATATCTCCCCCCCCGCCAGGCATACCTAGAATTGCCCCCATTTCGTCTGATGGTGGAATGATGTGCACACTGAAATTACCCCTTAAATACTCTGGGAAACACTTTGCAGCCTCCTGGCTCCCCTATTCAGCACCCTCTTTGCTACCCAACACTGACACTCCTTAACCCTAGCACTAAATCTGGGATATGCTTGCTCAGCAGAGGGGGCCACAGACTATGCCTTTACTAGTCAACAGGAAAGCTGTCATTGCCCCAGTGAAGGGCCTTACTGAAAATAATAGTTTCAGGTGGACACAAGGTGAATGAAGAGAACTAGTGAAAGGCATAAGATTATGTTCTCTAGATTCAAAGAAGATGAAATCTTTTCTTCTTGAGCATTGTTTCCCAATAACTTCTTAATGGAAACTTCGCCTTTTCTTGTCCCCTTTGTGCTATCGTACAGGTGACAAAAGGAGACAGCAAAAATGCCAAAAAGAAGAATAATAAGAAAACCAGCAAAAACAAGAGCAGCCTGAGCAGGGGCAACAAAAAGAAGCCTGGTATGCCCAACGTCTCCAATGACCTCTCGCAAAAACTCTATGCCACTATGGAGAAACATAAAGAGGTAAGTACAGTGCAGCCACCAAGAAGGTGCAGGAAGGAGAGAGAGGCAGGATTTCTGAAAACTGTCCATCCTAGTTGTCACTTAGGAGGTGAGCACCAGACCTTTGGAAATTCAGAAGGAAGGACTCATTTGAAGGATAAGAAGGAAGAAAAGAGGATGGCAGGGACAATAGTTATTAAGCTTTCTTTCATTTGTAGCTGTGATATAAATCTGCAAGATATGTTGGATTGTGTTTTATAATTTAAAAGTGTAAGTATAGTTTGTAATCTCTGTCATTCAGGAGATTGGCTTGTTTTGTTAAACCAAGCTCCTTAGCACTCCTTTGGCCAGTCCAGTTTGGCTCTCGTATAACACTGGAAAATAAGATGCATAAAAATGTTGACTGTCAGCGTTCCTGAAAGTGGATTAGGAAGTGGAGAAAATTGGGGGAACACTAATTTCGACTCATTTTGTTTCTCTGTTCTTTATCTATAGTGCAGACATATTATTATCACATTCTTAGAGGAAGTGGCTATTGTGTGGAGAGGGAACTCAAGGCTTGACTTTCAAGTATGGAATTATAACCAGACTGGTTAAGCAGTCTCTTAGGGAGAAAAATAGTTATACAGAACCCGTCCTTAGAAAGGTATTTATTATAAAGGTGCTTGACCTATTTTCAAAGCATCATTTCCCTTACTTACAATAACACACCTCCCCTTCCTTTTTAAAGCCTGACAAATTAAGGCTAGCATGGGAGCCTGAAATAGTAGAGGCCTAATACCGTTACTTCAGGAACACCCGTGAAATGGAAGGATTCCCGAATTCTAGTGGGTCCTCACTTAGGTCATAATTATTAATAATTAGTAGTTTTTATCTATTTCAAGCAATATTTAGAGCCCAAAACTCTAGCACAACAGGGCAGTTGGGAAAAACCCTTAGAGTATATTGTAATAGGCTTGACTTTAAATTGTGACTGCATTCTATGATTTTGTTCAGTTTGAAGAGAAGAGGGTGGGTAGTGGTCACCTGTTAGGATCTAGAATCTAAGGATGTGGATTTAGGCTATAAATTCAGTTATTGACTTAGCTGTATGGTGACCGATACAGGTGGGAATTGACCATGATAGTTGTTATTGGGAGCGGCGCCAAAGATCAAAAGAGCTTTTTCTTTCTGGTTCTGCCATACAAGAAGGATTTCCTGTGGTCCTGATTTTGAATGGGTTGTTATAGGCATTCCCCACTTGTTACAAGGTCAAAGACACATGACACAGCCTTCCCCCCAATCCCTACCCATGCTTTTGACTTTTCTTTCGGTTTGTTATGCGTATGTGTGGGCCCTCCTCTATATTTTCTTCCTAGAAGACCCTTGTTTTATGCAAGTGTTGCTGCCAGTTAACGCAGATTTTCACTCTGAAAAACTGGTAGAATATAGTGGATTTACAGAAGTTGCTTACAAGTTCTGATTTCTTGAGGTGGTGCTCTACATTTTAGTAGTTTAGTAAGAGGTTATAGTTGTATACAAATTATTCTCAAATACATATATAATACAATCTTCTTTTCCAGTCTTTAATGGTTATGGGAATTGATGGTTATGTTTTCAGACTTGTACGGAGAGGAATTTTGCTGCCTCAGTATCAATAGCAAGGACTAAGGAAACTTGGTTTTTATTCTTTCCACCTCTGCCAACGTTTTACTTTAAAATTTCAAACCTCTGGTTAGATTCACCAATTGGTAACATATCGCTATATTTTATCTATCTGTGTCTCTATCCCTGTTTCAGCAGGAACCTGTTAAGTAAGAGGATATCCTCTGCATAATCACTCTACAGTTTGCACACTCGGGAAATACAAACTCAACACAGTGCCCACATCTACTGTCTAGTCTCATGCTGCAGGCGAGGAACAGGCACTGTGCTGAGCTGCCAGGTTTCTTTTAGTTTTCTTCCATTTCCAACAGTTCCAGCCTTTTCTTTCATGACATGGGCATTTTGTTGCAGAGTCCAGGCCAGTTGTTTTGCAGAATGTCCCTTGGTTTGGATTTTTCTGGTTTGTTTCTTTGTGATTAAAATCTGATTAATCAGACAGCCTTGAGGCAAAATGTCCATAGTACTGTGCTGTACCTGAACTTTAAACCATTCTTATGTGGAAGGAATTAATGAAGCAGAAAAGATAAGACGTGAATTTTAGATCCATCGTAGTCAGTCTCAAAGTCCGGCCCAGAGATATGTGAAGCAGAAGGGGGGCACATTGTTGTATTATCTTGGGAAACAAAAGGAAGTTTTTTCCCATCTGAATGGTGTCCAGCCTGACTCAGCTACCTGTTGTTGATCCACCAACATGTGCTTCTCTGAATGAGATTATCTTTTTGCAGGTCTTCTTTGTGATCCGTCTCATCGCTGGCCCTGCAGCCAACTCCCTGCCTCCCATCGTGGATCCTGACCCTCTCATCCCCTGCGATCTAATGGATGGTCGGGATGCTTTTCTCACCCTTGCAAGGGACAAGCACCTGGAGTTCTCTTCACTCCGAAGAGCCCAGTGGTCAACCATGTGCATGCTGGTAGAACTGCACACCCAGAGCCAGGACCGCTTTGTCTACACCTGCAACGAGTGCAAGCACCACGTAGAAACCAGATGGCACTGCACCGTCTGTGAGGTAAGCCCCCACCATGGGGAGGAGTGGGCTCTGAGGGGTGATGCCAACAGATGTACAGAGGCCCATGAGGCCTAACTGGTCTCCCTCCAGTGCTGGTGGTGAGTAATAGGACAAGGTGGAAGGGGCTGGCCTCGTGTCTCATCAGTACAGCTGGAGAGACTAGTTTTGACTCTTTAAAGGGGCTTTTTGCCTGAGTAGAGTATCTAAATGCTTTTGAATGACAGATTTTGGATTTACCTGAGCTCCTATGTTTCTTCCCAGGATTATGATTTGTGTATCACCTGCTATAACACTAAAAACCACGACCACAAAATGGAGAAGCTAGGTCTCGGCTTAGACGACGAGAGCAACAACCAGCAGGCAGCAGCCACGCAGAGCCCAGGAGACTCTCGCCGCCTGAGCATCCAGCGCTGCATCCAGTCTCTGGTCCATGCCTGCCAGTGCCGAAACGCCAACTGCTCCCTGCCCTCCTGCCAGAAGATGAAGCGGGTGGTGCAGCACACCAAGGGCTGCAAAAGAAAAACCAATGGGGGGTGCCCCATCTGCAAGCAGCTCATCGCCCTCTGTTGCTACCATGCCAAGCACTGCCAGGAGAACAAGTGCCCAGTGCCGTTCTGCCTCAACATCAAGCAAAAGCTCCGGCAGCAGCAGCTGCAGCACCGCCTGCAGCAGGCCCAGATGCTCCGCAGGAGGATGGCCAGCATGCAGCGGACTGGGGTGGTGGGGCAGCAGCAGGGCCTGCCCTCCCCAACTCCTGCCACTCCAACCACCCCGACTGGCCAACAGCCAACCACCCCACAGACACCCCAGCCCCAGCCCACTTCTCAGCCCCAGCCCACCACTTCCAACAGCATGCCCCCCTACTTGCCCAGAACTCAAGCTGCTGGCCCTGTGTCCCAGGGCAAGGCAGCAGGCCAGGTGACCCCTCCAACCCCCCCTCAGACTGCTCAGCCCCCGCTTCCAGGGCCCCCACCTGCAGCAGTGGAGATGGCAATGCAGATTCAGAGGGCAGCAGAGACGCAGCGCCAGATGGCCCATGTGCAAATATTTCAAAGGCCGATCCAGCACCAGATGCCCCAGATGACTCCAATGTCCCCCATGGGGATGAACCCACCCCCCATGGCCAGAGGTCCCAGTGGGCATTTGGAACCAGGGATGGGGCCCACAGGGATCCAGCAGCAGCCCCCCTGGGCCCAAGGAGGATTACCTCAGTCCCAGCAACTACAGTCTGGGATGCCCAGGCCGGCCATGATGTCAGTGGCCCAGCATGGTCAGCCCTTGAACATGGCTCCCCAGCCAGGGCTTGGCCAGGTAGGTGTGAGCCCACTCAAACCAGGCACTGTGTCTCAACAAGCCTTACAGAACCTTTTGCGGACTCTCAGGTCTCCCAGCTCTCCCCTACAGCAGCAACAGGTGCTTAGTATCCTCCATGCCAACCCCCAGCTGTTGGCTGCATTCATCAAGCAGCGGGCTGCCAAGTATGCCAACTCTAATGCACAACCCCTCCCCGGGCAGCCTGGCATGCCCCAGGGCCAGCCAGGGCTGCAGCCACCTACCATGCCAGGTCAGCAGGGCGTCCACTCCAATCCAGCCATGCAGAACATGAATCCCATGCAGGCAGGTGTCCAGAGGGCTGGCCTGCCCCAGCAGCAACCACAGCAGCAACTCCAGCCATCTATGGGAGGGATGAGCCCCCAGGCTCAGCCGATGAACATGAATCACAACACCATGCCTTCCCAGTTCCGGGACATCTTGAGGCGACAGCAGATGATGCAACAACAGCAACAGGGAGCAGGGCCGGGAATAGGCCCTGCAATGGCCAACCATAACCAGTTCCAGCAACCCCAAGGAGTCGGCTACCCCCCGCAGTCACAACAGCAGCAGCAGCAGCAGCAGCAGCGGATGCAGCATCACATGCAACAGTTGCAACAAGGGAACATGGGACAGATGGGCCAGCTCCCCCAGGCCTTGGGCGCTGAGGCAGGAGCCAGTCTGCAGGCCTATCAACAGCGACTCCTTCAGCAACAGATGGGGTCCCCTGCTCAGCCCAACCCCATGAGCCCCCAACAGCATATGCTCCCCAGTCAGGCCCAGTCCCCACATCTACAAGGCCAGCAGATCCCTTCTCTCTCCAATCAAGTGCGTTCCCCCCAACCTGTCCCTTCTCCTCGGCCGCAGTCCCAGCCCCCGCATTCCAGCCCTTCCCCAAGGATGCAGCTTCAGCCTTCTCCACACCATGTCTCTCCACAGACCAGCTCCCCACATCCCGGACTGGTAGCTGCCCAGGCGAACCCCATGGAACAAGGGCATTTTGCCAGCCCGGACCAGAGTTCCATGCTCTCTCAGCTCACTAGCAATCCAGGCATGGCAAACCTCCATGGTGCAAGCGCCACGGACCTGGGACTCAGCACCGACAACGCAGACTTGAATGCAAACCTCTCACAGAGTACACTAGACATACACTAGAGACACCTGGTAGTATTTTGGGAGCAAAAAAATTATTTTCTCTTAACAAGACTTTTTGTACTGAAAACAATTTTTTTGAATCTTTCTTAGCCTAAAAGACAGTTTTCCTTGGAACACATAAGAACTGTGCAGTAACTGTTTGTGGTTTAAAGCAAACATGCAAGATGAACCTGAGGGAAGATAGAATACAAAGAATATATTTTTGTTATGGCTGGTTACCACCGGTCTTTTTTCCCCCTTGTGTGTGTGGTTCAAGTGTGCACTGGGAGGAGGCTGAGGTCTGTGAAGCCAACCACATGCTCCTGCCTTGCACCTCCAATAGGTTTTATTATTTTTTTTAAATTAATGAAAATATGTAATATTAATAGTTATTATTTACTGGTGCAGATGGTTGACATTTTTCCCTATTTTCCTCACTTTATGGAAAAGTTAAAAAAAAAAAAAAAAAAAAACATTTCTAAAACCAGAGGACAGAAGGGGTTAATGTTACTTTAAAATTACATTCTCTCTCTATATATATATATTAAAATATATATATATAAATATATATTAAAATACCAATTTTTCTCTGGGTGCAAGGATGTTCATTCTTTTAAAAATGTAAAAACAAAAAAACAAAAACCCTTTCCCCTTCCTTGAAGTCAACTTTTGTGCTCCAGAAAATTTTCTATTCCGTAAGTCTGAACGTAAAACTTCAAGTATTAAAATAATTTGTACATGTAGAAAGAAAAATGACTTTTTCAAAATATACAGGGGCAGCTGCCAAATTGATGTATTATATATTGTGGTTTCTGTTTCTTGAAAGAATTTTTTTCGTTATTTTTACATCTAACAGGAAAAAAAATTAAAAAGAGGGTAAGAAATGATTCCAGTGGGATGATTTTAACATGCAAAATGTCCCTGGGGTTTCTTTGTTTGCTTTCTTCCTTCTTTCCCTGTCCCCCTACACACACACACACACACACACACACACACACCTTTCTGTAAAACTTGAAAGCAAAAACCCTCAACTGTTGTAAATCATGCAATTAAAGTTGATTACTTATAAATATGAACTTTGGATCACTGTATAGACTGTTAAATTTGATTTCTTATTACCTATTGTTAAATAAACTGTGTGAGACAGACACCTTGACTTGTTTCACTTCTTGCCCGCATGTTTTAAAATGCAGTTCTAAGTGCCTGATCCCTGGTGCATATAATGAATTCAGATAAATTTTGATACATTTATCTGAAGTACTGCAAGTACCAGCTAGCTGTCAAGGTTCAATGGATACCATCCTTCAGTGGTCTCCTAGGGATGACCTCTAGGTCTTCCAAGCACCCTGAGAGGATGATCCTGTTTGCTTTGGGTATGAGTAGTTCCTTGAAAAAACAGGACTTGAAGCTATAACAAGTGCCCATACCCTCTGTTACACACACTTTGTTTTTGCTAATTGCCAACCAAGAAATCAATTGGAATCAGGTTGCAGGAAAGAAAAATGTGTGAAACCTGGAAGAAGGAACAACTAGCCCCATAATGTGCTTGGGTGTTAAAAGAATGAGAGAAGATAGGGTCCTCCCTTCTCCTGAATATCACGTTGGGTACAAATAAGTAGAAAATTAGGATAATGCCATTACTGCTGAGCTGCTTTAGCTTCAGTTGGCAGGTGTCCCTTGTTTTTGTTATGGAGCTTTACACCAACTGTACATGATGTTCTGCTATGAGCTAAAGAAAAATGGTCCCAGATCCTCTCAAGTAGCTTGATTAAATTCCTATTTAATCTTTTACTATTCTGCATTGTCGCAAAGAAATATAACCAGTATCTTAATCTGAGATGAACTTGCACAGTCAGCATTAATCAGAGCAAGCCTCAGAAAAAGTTATGCATCCACCTGCCTCAAGTCAGTGATTGCGCAGATGTTCACGACACACCTCCATTCTTGGCCAGGCTACAGAGCAGACATGAATAGGAAGCAACCCAGCCCTAAAGCTCTAGAAAAGAAAATGGCATTCTACTTAAATAAGATACAGTAGCAAAGATACAGTAGCAAAGAACAGATAGAGGGTGTATGGGGAAAAAACTGGCTAGTTAGAATTGGGAATTCTGAAAAGCATAGTATTTAAGCTGGATCTTGGAAAGGAGATGAATGGGAAAAGGCAGATGCGTAGGGTGGAGCTCATGCTAGAAGAGTGAAGAATCAAATCTGTTGGGAAACAGCTTCAGGTCCACTGAGCAGAGACGACATAGCAAGTGGTGAATGCCTGTTACAGAAAGCCCCCACCGCCACCCCCATTCGGCACTCCACAGGGCTCTGGATTGATCTGAGCCCCCAAAAGGGAAATACTTAGAATTCTATCTTCCCTTGCCCAGGCCAGAGGTGCCAGGGACGGGGAAGATACAGATTAATCTATAGGATTATAAAAAGCCAGTTTCAACTTTTCTGTGTATTTGAAAGTAATCACAATGAAAAGTTGCAAAGAACTAAAAGGAGCCAGAAGTTTAGGTAATGGGCCCAATGAGGGCTAGCAGTATTTTAGGTTCTTTCATTTACTTAAGTTGTGGAATCCTCAGTAACAGCCGCCACTTGGCAGATGAGAAAACAGGCTCGGGAAATAACTTGCTCAGAATCACATAGTAAGAAGCTTGCCAGAAAGTCAAAGGTCTGTTGGACTCCAAAGCCCTTCCTCCCCATATCTTCTCTATCTCCCTTCTCGTAGAGAAACCCTAGTGGTGAGTGCTTATTAATACATATTATAGAAGGGCCCTGTTCTAAGTAAACTACAGGCTAAAAATGGAACCATAAAGATTAAGCTCCTGCAAGTTTTTCATTTTACAACCAAGAAAACTGATCCCTGGACATTATTTCCTGGAGTGTCATGTTCATGATGAGGATCACTCTGATGAAAGAGGACACAACATCAACAAGACTAAAACATTTAGGAATAAATTTAGCAAAAGCAGTGTGACTGTAGTACACTGGAAACTACAAAACATCACTGAAAGATTTAAAGGAGACCTAAATAAATGGAAAGAGAATTTATTTCATGAATCAGACCAAACTTTTAAGATAGCAATTAAGAGCCCAAAGCAGAGAAAATATTTGGAAACCATGTATCTGATAAGAGAGTAATATCTTGCATATATAAAGAAATCCTACAACTCAATGACAATTGTACAAAAAGCCCAATTATAAAATGGGCAAAAGATATGAAAAGACTTCTCCAAAGAGGAAAAACAAATGGCTAGAAAACATGAAAAAATGTTCATCTGCACTAGCTATTAGGGAGATGCAAATCAAGACCACAATGAGATACCATCTCACACCAATAAGAATAGCTGCCATCAAACAAACAGGAAACTACAAATGCTGAGGAGGATGTGGAGAAATTAGAACTCTTATTCATTGCTGGTGGGACTGTATAATGGAAGACAGTTTGGCAGTTTCTCAGAAGATGAGATGATGAATTACCCCATGATCTGGCAATTCCACTTCTCAGTATATACCCAGAAGATTTGAAAGCAGTGACATGGACAGACATTTGTACACCAGTGTTCATAGCAGCATTGTTCACAATTGCCAAGAGACGAAAACAACCCAAGTGTCCTTCAACAGACGAGTGGATAAACAAAATGTGGTAAATACATACAATGGAATACTATGCAGCAGTAAGAAGCAACAAGGTCTTGAAATACATGGCAACATGGATGAACCTTGAAGATGTAATTCTGAGTGAAATAACTCAGACACAAAAGGAGAGATATTGCATGTTACCACTTCTATGAACTCCCTGAACAGTGTAAAATCAGCGTCTTATAAGAATATTTGGGACCTAGTGATAGACAGTAGCTAGTGAGGGGGAATGATAATCTAATATGCTCAGATATGTTAATGATGTGGATTCAAAGGTATGATAATGGATAGGGGTGATGGTTGTTTGTTAATGAGATTATACAAATTAGAACTGTACTGAAGGTGAATAGGAATGAAAGGGGTTGTTTAAAGGCATGTTTCCCACAGATCAGCACTACAAATACAGATAGGTGCTTGAGTGATATACCTCAAAGGTATGACACTAGTGCAGAGAGTTGACAACAGAAGGGTACATGGAAAATCTGCATATTGCATACTAAGGACTTTAATTAATAGGAACACCATACTGGTATTACCCAAATATTAGTGACAGATAATTAAGGGCTGACAAGTTATGAGATGTTTTGGGTCATGAGAATTGTTTATCACTTGTACAACTTTTACACTTGTTCAACTAAGTGATGATAATGTGAGATGTGGATGGATTATCGTGAATATAACATATGCTATATGAATTTAGGAACCCCCTAACTTATAAGTCAAGCCGTTGATATTGAGGCTTGCTCAGGTAAAACTTATGGCTGTAAAGAGGAGGCTAAGCCCACCTGCAATTACGCCTAGCAGTCACCTCTAGAGAACCTCTTTTATTGCTCAAATGTGGACTTTCTCCCTCTAAGCCTATTCCTGCAAATAAATTCATCACCCTCCCCCCGATGTCAGACAGGACCCCCAAGATGAATGAGCCTTCCTGGCAACATGGAACATGGATTCTGGGAATGAGCCTGACCCTGGCATTGAGGGATCGAGAATGTCTTTTGACCAAAAGCGGGGAAAGAAAGGCAACAAAATAAGGTCTCAGTGGCTAAGAGAATTCAAATAGAGTCAAAAGTGTCCTGGAGGTTACTCCTATGTAAGCGTCACCTAGATATGCCAAATGACCACAATATGATAAGCCCAAGTCAACAGTGGTCCCGAAAACCTTAAAAAATACCTGAATCCCTACCTGAGACTCTATAACAGTTTCACTCAATAAGTTTATTTGTCAGAAACATAAATCCTTCAGAATGCTCCTATGCCAGCTAAGTCCAGAGGCAAAAACCTCTTCAAGAACATCAACCAACCAGATGTGTCCCCTTTACTCACAAAGTTGACACCCCTTTTCAACATGAACAGGTTAGGGTGGTCACTGCCTAGACATCCCTGAAGAGTGGGAAAGTGATTAAACTAGAGGAAGGGGTTGCAACAGAAAAGATGGAATTTAACAAAGGATTATGAATACAGAATCTTTATATAATTTTCTTTTTCTTAGTTGCTGGGGTTTTGGAATAGTTAGAGGGAAAGAATTGAAATGGTGGAACTATAACCCATAGCATCCTTTGAAATTTATTCTATAGCTATTTGTTAAATTGTAATTTGAAAAGCTATACCTTTTTCTATATATGTTAGATTTCACAGTAAGGAAATGAATCAAACTATGGTAGTATAACTCATAATAACTGGAAATTTCCTATATATCTACTTGTTAAATCATACTTTGAAAGGTATTGCCTTTTTTGTATATATGTTATATTTTATAATAAGGAAATAACTGAAACTGTGGAATTGTAACCTATAATATTCTTTGAAATTTGCTATTTGTTAAATTGCACTTGGAAAGCTATCACTTTTATGCATATATGTTATATTCTAAAATAAAAAAATTTGATTTAAAAAAAAAAGACCCCAAAGCAATCTACAGATCCACTGCAATCCCTATAGAAATGTCTGCTGGATATTTTGCAGAAATTGACAAAGCTGATTCTAAAATGCATATGGAAATGCAAAGGATTCAGAATAGCCAAAACACTCTTGAAAAAGAACAAAATTAGAGGACTCATACTTCCCAATTTCAAAATTTACTACAAAGCTACAGTTATCCAGGCCATGTGGTACTGGCATAAGGATAGGCATATAGATCAATGGAATAGAACTGAGAGCCCAGAAATAAACCCATATGTGTGGTCAACTGATTTTTCAATATGGGTGACAAGACCATTCTATGGGCGAAAATTCTCTCTTCAACAAATGGGGCTTAGAGAAACAAAGTTAGACCCCTACTTCACCATATACAAAAATTAACTCAAAATGGATTAAAGACCTAAATATAAGAGCTAAAACTATAAAACTTGTAGAAGAAAACAGGTATAAATCTCCATGACCTTGAATTAGGCAATGGTTTTCTAGATTTGACAACTAAGGCACAGGCAACTAAAGAAAAAATAAGCTAGGCTTTATCAAAATTAAAAACTTTTGTGCATCAAAGGACACTACTGAGAAAGTAAAAAAGACAACCCACGGAATGGGATAAAATATTTGCAAATTATATATCTAATAAGTGTCTGTGTATCCAGACTTTGTAAAAAACTCTTAAAATCAACAATAAAGTCAAGCCAATTTAAAAATAGACAATGGATTTGAACAGACATTTCTCCAAAGAAGATATACAAATGGCCAAAAAATACATGAAAAGATGTTCAAATCATTGATCATTAGGGGTATACAAACCAAAACCATAATGAGATACCACCTCATATCCACCAGGATGGCTATAATCAAAAAGTCAGATAAGTGTTGAAGATGTGGGGAAATTGAAACCCTCATATACTGCTGGTGGGAATGTAAAATGGTGTGGTTACTTTGGAAAATAGTGTGGCTATTCTTCAAAAAGTTATTTATACCAGTCCTTGGTATATACACGAGGGAACTGAAAACATATGTCCACACAAAATCTTGGACACGAATGTTCATGGTAGCATGATTCTTAATATGCAAAAATTGGAAAGAACCCAAATGTCCATCAACTGATGAGCAGATATGCAGGTAATGAATGTGGCAGTATTTAGCAAACATGGATGAAACTTGAAAAAATTATGCTGAGTGAAAGGAGCCAGACGCGAAAGGTCTTAATACTGTGTGGCTCTATTGACATGAAATGCCTTGAACAGGCAGATGTGGAGAGACAGAAAACAGATCAGCGGTTGCCAGGGGTCAGGCCAGGGGAGGAAGGGGAGTGACTGCTGTTGGCTATGGAGTTTCTTTTTGGTGTGATGAAAATGTTCTAGAAATAGATAGTGGTGACAGTCCCATAACTCCATGATTCCACTAAAAAAAAATGAATTATATACTTCAAAGAGGTGAATATGTCAACTAAAATAAAAAAACAGAGGACACAGACAGCTGGGTGGGCAGCCAGCAAAGACAGGGCTGTATTTGGAGACCATCTCACAAGAGCCCCACTAAAGTTCTAGGGATGTTTAACCTATAGATAAGAAGCCTGGAAAGCCAAAAAGGCTGGGTCTGAAGGGCTGTTGAAAGGAGGAAGGCTTGTTCTTTGTTGCAGGCTTGAGCAAAATTGGTCCCAGGATGAACAGTTGCTTTTGGATGTAGTGAGTTTCCCACTAAGAATGGGAGAAACCGAGAGACTCCTAAGAGCACCTTCCATCTTTTTTTTTTTCATTTTTTTTCTTTTTTCATTAAAGAAGGTCTATGTACTATCAGACAGATGAGAGAAAAATTTTTAATTGAGAAAACGTTGATTGTAGAAGGCCAGAGCTACAAGGGAACCTACAAGTATCCTAGCACAATCTCATTGTACAAGCAAGGAAACTAGGACAATAAAGTTTAAATCATTTGCCTAAGGCAGTAGTTCTCAAAATGAAACTAAAAAATGCAAATTCTCAGGCACCCCATTCCTGCTGAATCAGAAATCTGGGGGTGGCACACAGCAATCAGTTTTAACAAGTCCTCCAGGGGTTTCCAATGCATGCTAAACACTGAGAACCCCTGGCCTAAAGTCACAAATGTGATGACAGAACCAAGACAAGAACTCAGGCATCCTGACTTCTATCCCACTGGGTTTTTTGCTTTGTTCTGTTTTGTTTTCCTTTGCTTCATTCTTGTGAAGGGCTCCAAGAGATCTAGGCTAGGGCAGGCTTAGACAGGTCACCTCTGCCAGGTAACCTAGTCTTCTGCTATTTTTTATTCCCCTGATCCCCTCCCATTCATGTTTCACTCACTTTTTTTTTTAATTTAAAAAAAAAGGTTTTGTTTTGTTTTTAGTAGTAGGGAGTTTCCTTCTAAGAGTGGGAGAAACTGAGAGACCTCTGAGGTCACTTTTAATCTTTTGAATGGCAGATATTGACTGATGTTCCGGTTTGCTAATGCTGACTGTTATGCAAAACACCAGAAATGGATTGGATTTTATCAAGAGGGTTTATTTGGTTACAAAGTCATAGTCTTAGGGCCATAAAGTGTCCAAAGTAAGGCATCAACCATGGGGTACCTTCACTGGAGGATGGCCAATGGCATCCAGAAAACCTCTGTTAGCTGGGAAGGCACATGGCTGGCGTCTGCTTGCTTCCAGGTTGTGTTTCAAAATGGCATTCTCCAAAATGTTGCTCTTGGGGTGTTTTGTCCTGTCTTAGCTGCAGCTGCTCCTCAAAATGTCACTCTCAGTTGCTCTCTCTTGGCTGAAGCTCTGAGCTCCTTCTGTCTGAGCACTCATATAGGGCTCTAGTAAAATAATCAAGGCCAACACTGAATGGGTGGGGCCACTCTGATAATCAGAGTTATCAACTACAGTTGGGTGGGTCACATCTCCATGGAAACAACCTAATCCAAAAGCTCCAACTTAATCAACACTAATACATCTGCTTCCACAAGATTGCATCAAAGAATATGGCTTTTTCTGGGGGACATAATATATACAAACTGGCACAACTGGATACTTTACTTTATAAATGAATGCTCAATAATGATACAATGATTTCACCTAGACTTGAAATTTTTGAGTGGGAAATTGGTCATCCTTCTTAACTCACAATACAGAAATTAACCCAAGAGTAATAAGCAGCAGCAAATAATATCTCCCAACTCATAATCCTAGCCATTACATCAGATTCATTTCCCATTTATGAGGTGTTAGGGCCTATTGTTTATGGATAGCACTGAAAGACAGAATGAAGTGATAAAATAGACTATAGAATCAAAAGCTTTGAATTAATGTCTGGGAAGAGAACCAAATAGTTCTATGACTTCAGGCAAGTAACTTGGCTTCTAGTGTCTCTTTTGTAAAATGGAGATAAAACTGTTCATCCTACCTACCTCAGTGGGTGTTTTTTTTTTTTTTTCCTTGAAAAAACAGTATAATTCACATATACATTTCCCATGAACAATAACATTCTTTTATGCAATCCCATTAAACGCAGCTAAGAAGTTCAAGAAATTCAACCTTGATACAAAGTTTACATTCTATATTTCCTTTTTTGTTTGTTTGTTTTTTGCTTAAGTCCCATCTATGTCCCTTTGAGCCTCCTCTCCTCCATCCTCAGATCCCATCCAGGATCATCCTTGGCATTTAACTGTCATCTATTTAGACTTTTTTTTTTTTTTTTCTATTATGGAAACATATACAGCCTAAATCTTCCCATTCCACCCCCTCCCTAGCATTCCATCAGTGGGATTAATCACATTTAGAATGTTGCAATGCTATCACCTTCCCACCACCCTTTTCTAGAAGTTTCCCTTCACCCCAAACAGAAAGCCTACACTCATTTCTTAACTCCCCATTGCCCCTTCCCCCACTTCTCGGAACCCCTACTCTACTTTTCATCTCTATGGTCATATTCTCTGATACTTTGTGTTTACCGTGGGGCTTAAATTTAACCTCTTAAACCTATAACAATCTTGTTTTTCTTTGATACCAACTTAACTTCAATATGACACATAAACTATGTTCCTATACTCCCTCATTCCCCCACACTTTTATGTAGTTGTCAAAAATTACGTATTTTACATTGAACCCCAAACCACTGATTTATCATTACAGTTCATGTATTTTAGATACTGTAGGAAGTAAATAGTGGAGTTACAAATCAAAAATACAGTAGTATTGGTATTTATATTTACCATGTGATGTTTAGTGGTACCCTTTATTTCTTCATGTAGTTTTAGTCAATTGTTTAGTGTCCCTTCCTTTCAGCCTGCTCAACTCCCTTTAGCATTTCTTATAGGACTGATCTGCTGGTGGTGAAGTCCCTCAGCTTTTTTCTCTGTCAGTAGGGCTCCCTTTAGTATCTGAAGTAGGGCAGGTCTTTTATTAGCAAAATCTCTCAGCATTTGTTTGTCTGTGAAAAATTTAAGCTCTCCCTCAAATTTGAAGGAGAGCTTTGCTGGATAAAGTATTCTTGGTTGGAAATTTTTCTCTCTCAGAGTTTTAAATATGTCATGCCACTGCCTTCTCACCTCCATGGTGGCCGCTGAGTAGTCACTACTTAGTCTTATGTTGTTTCCTTTGTATGTGGTGAATTGCTTTTCTCTTGCTGCTTTCAGAACTTGCTCCTTTTGTTCAGTATTTGAGAGTCTGGTCAGAATATGTCTTGGAGTGGGTTTATTTGGATTTATTCTATTTAGAGTTCGCTGGGCATTTATGCTTTGTGTATTTACATTGTGTAGAAGGTTGGGGAAGTTTTCCCCAACAATTTCTTTGAATACTCTTTCTAGACCTTTACCCTTCTCTTCCCCTCCTGGGACACCAATGAGTCTTTTTTTTTTTTTTTTTTTTTCCACTGGTTTGATATTTTTATTTTTTTTTTAATTTTTTTATTTTTTTTTAATCATTTTATTGAGATATATTCACATACCACACAGTCATACAAAACAAATTGTACTTTCGATTGTTTACAGTACCATTACATAGTTGTACATTCATCACCTAAATCAATCCCTGACACCTTCATTAGCACACACACAAAAATAACAAGAATAATAATTAGAGTGAAAAAGAGCAATTGAAGTAAAAAAGAACACTGGGTACCTTTGTCTGTTTGTTTCCTTCCCCTACTTTTCTACACATCCATCCATAAACTAGACAAAGTGGAGTTTGGTCCTTATGGCATTCCCAATCCCACTGTCACCCCTCATAAGCTACATTTCCAATGAGTCTTAAATTTGGACGTTTTATTTTATCTATCATATCCCTGAGATCCCTTTCAAATTTTTTCCCCCATTCTTTCTTTTGTTCTTTCATTTTCTGTTCTGTGGTCCTTGAGGAGGCTGAGTCGTTGTTCAACTTCCTCTAATCTTGTATTATGAGTATCCAGAGTCTTTTTAATTTGGTCAACAGTTTCTTTTATTTCCATAAGATCTTATATGTTTTTATTTACTCTTGCAATTTCTTCTTTATGCTCTTCTAGGGTCTTCTTTATGTCCTTTATATCCTGTGCCATGCTCTTCTTCATGTCCTTTATATCCTGAGCCATGCTCTTGTTGCCTGTCTGTAATTCTTTGATTAACTGTGCCAAGTACTGTGTCTTCTGATCTTTTGATTTGGATGTTTTGGTTTGGGTTCTCCATATCATCTGGTTTTATCATATGCTTTAAGATTTTCTGTTGTTTTTGGCCTCTTGGCATTTGCTTTACTTGATCCCTAATTTGACAGAACTGCAGCTTGGTGGCGTACACTTTCTCTAACCAACCAGCAGATGGTGTCTGTGAGTCACTTATTCCCCTCAAGTCAGGTCTCCCCCACTTTCTCTGTGGTGTGTGGGGGTCTGATTCTTGTGTGGTCCAATTGGTGCACCAAGTTTGGGTGTGTTGCTGGTGCTGTCTGCCCTGAATGTGGGGCGTATGTCTGGGTGGTTAGGCAGGCAGGGTAGCTTTAATAATCAAACCTCCCAGGTGTTCCCGGAGATTTAAGGCTGTTGCAGGGGCCTAAGCCTTCATTTCAGTCTTTCCACCGATTGTCTCTGCCGCTGACCCACAAGTCCTTGGTATTCCCATAGGGTCCCTGGGATTTCTGAGCGGTTCCCCCTTCCCAGCTGTGCTCTTCCAGGACCTCTGCTGAGGGAGGGCTGTGCCATGTCACTAGTGCACGGCAGCCTGCCAGGGAAGCCCTGGGTCACTGGGCCGTGCAGGGGCGTTCCCAGCCCACTTCAAAGATGGTTTAATGGGACGCATTAACTTCCCCCTTTTTGCAGACCTCTGCTCTCCTGGCTCTGGGACAATCAGCCATGGGTGTATTAAAGGCCACTGTCTGGCAGAGAGATTCCAAAACGAGCCGAGAGATCACTCTGGTGGGCACTCTTACGCACACTTTAGACAACCCTTTTTAGGTTCTAAAGAATTGGGGTAGCTGGTGGTGGATACCTGAAACTATCAAACTACAACCCAGAACCCATGAATCTCGAAGACAGTTGTATAAAAATGTAGCTTATGAGGGGTGACAAAGGGATTGGGAAAGCCATAAGGACCAAACTCCACTTTGTCTAGTTTATGGATGGATGTGTAGAAAAGTAGGGGAAGGAAACAAACAGACAAAGGTACCCAGTGTTCTTTTTTACTTCAATTGCTCTTTTTCACTCTAATTATTATTCTTGTTATTTTTGTGTGTGTGCTAATGAAGGTGTCAGGGATTGATTTAGGTGATGAATGTACAACTATGTAATGGTACTGTAAACAATCGAAAGTACAATTTGTTTTGTATGACTGCGTGGTATGTGAATATATCTCAATAAAATGATGATTAAAAAAAAAATAAAAAAAATAAAGGCCACTGTCCACGGCCGATATTGTGGCTTGTGTGTAGTGCTGCAGGAAAGACTCCCCGTCACACTGGGTTTCTTGGCACGGCTCTGGGCTGTGGGTCTGGCCCCAGGCAGGAGCGTCGCCCGCCCGCTGGGGAGATGGCTGTAAGGAATGCGGTTTTTTTTTCTCCTTTTCGCTCCCCTCTGCTCCTCTGGTCTCGAGACAATCAGCAGCGGGTGTGGGAAGGGGTATCCTCCATGCCAGACACTAAGGCGTTAGCCCAGCCCACTCGCGCCGTGTTTCACGGCGTGGCTCTCCCCATCATATCTGCAGCCACTCCCGGGCTTTTTTTTAAAGAACTAGTCCACCTCCAAACGCCAGCCCACCATTTCCCCACAGCACAGCGTGGCCACGGGACTTTCAGCCAACTCACTCACTCGTTTCAGAATGCAGGCTCCTGGTTTCACCAAATGCACATTCCCTGGGCATTTAGCAGACCTTGTCCGGCTGGTGCATCACTGGCAGTGGTGTTCTGGGTCACTTTCTGGTTTTTATCTAGTATTTTTCACGGAGGTGTTTTTTTGCCCTGTCTCACCTAGCCGCCATCTTAGGTTCTCCTAGTGGGTGGTTTTTAAGAATAAATGAAATCATATTTAAATATAAAAGTACTTTGTAAACTGTAAAGCTCTGATCTATACATCATTGTATTTCTTTACAATCTATTTAGAGAGCTAAAATACATAGATGGTAGTGAGGTATGGCAGAGGCTTTAGAACACAGCTTTGAGTTCCAGATTCAGTTACTAAACCTCTCAGAGTCTCAATTTTCTCATCTGTAAAATGGAGAAAATACCTTTATTGCAGACTCATTGTGGGGATTCACTGACACAATATATTTAAAGTACCTGGCACAGGGGAGGCGGGGAAAGATGGCAGACTGGTGAGCTGTATGTTTTAGTTACTCCTCCAGGAAAGTAGGTAGAAAGCCAGGAACTGCATGGACTGGACACCACAGAGCAATCTGACTTTGGGCATACTTCATACAACACTCATGAAAACGTGGAACTGCTGACATCAGCGAAATCTGTAAATTTTTGTGGCCAGGGGACCCGCACCCCTCCCTGCCAGGCTCAGTCCCGTGGGAGGAGGGGCTGTCAGCTCTGGGAAGGAGAAGGGAGAACTGCAGTGGCAGCTCTTACCGGAAACTCATTCTACTGATCCAAACTCCAACCATAGATAGACTGAGACCAGACACCAGAGAATCTGAGACCAGCCAGCCCAGCAGAGAGGAGACAGGCATAGAAAAAAACAACACGAAAAACTCCAAAATAAAAGTGGAGGATTTTTGGAGTTCTGGTGAACATAGAAAGGGGAAGGGCAGAGCTCAGGCCCTGAGGCTCATATGCAAATCCCGAAGAAAAGCTGATCTCTCTGCTCTGTGGACCTTTCCTTAATGGCACTAATTGCTTTGTCTCTTAGCATTTCAATAACCCATTAGATCTGTGAGGAGGGCCCCCTTTTTTTTTTTTTTTTAATCCTGTTTTCTTTTTTCTAAAACAATTACTCTAAGAAGCCCAATACAGAAAGCTTCAAAGACTTGCAATTTGGGCAGGTCAAGACAAGAGCAGAACTAAGAGAGATCTGAGACAAAAGGCAATAATCCACTGGCTGAGAAAATTCACTAAACACCACAACTTCCCAAGAAAAGGGGGGTGTCTGCTCACAGCCATCATCCTGGTGGACAGGAAACACTCCTGCCCGTCACCAGCCCCATAGCCTAGAGCTGCCCCAGACAACCCAGTGTGACGGAAGTGCTTCAAATAACAGGCACACACCACAAAACTGAGCGTGGACATTAGCCTTCCCTGCAACCTCAGCTGATTGTCCCAGAGTTGGGAAGGTGGAGCAGTGTGAATTAACAAAGCCCCATTCAGCCATCATTTCAGCAGACTGGGAGCCTCCCTACACAGCCCAGCAGCCCAGAACCGCCCTGGGGGGATGGCACTCACCTGTGACATAGCACAGTCATCCCTCAACAGAGGACCAGGGGGTGCACGGCCTGGAAGAGGGACCCACTTGCAAGTCTCAGGAGCCATACGCCAATACCAAGGACTTGTGGGTCAGTGGCAGAGACAAACTGTGGCAGGACTGAATTGAAGGATTAGACTATTGCAGCAGCTTTAAAACTTGAGGATCACCAGGGAGATTTGATTGTTAGAGCCACCATCCCTCCCTGACTGCCCAGAAACACGCCCCATATACAGGGCAGGCAACACCAACTACACACGCCAGCTTGGTACACCAACTGGACCCCACAAGACTCACTCCTCCACTCACCACAAAGGCAAAGCAGGGGAGAACTGCCTTGTGGAGAACAGGTGGCTCGTGGACGCCACCTGCTGGTTAGAGAAAGTGTACTCCACGAAGCTGTAGATCTGATAAATTAGAGATAAGGACTTCAATTGGTCTACAAATCCTAAAAGAACCCTATCAAGTTGAGCAGATGCCAAGAGGCCAAAAACAATAGAAAATTATAAAGCATATGAAAAAACCAGACGCTATGGATAACCCAAGCCCAAGCACCCAAATCAAAAGATCAGAAGAAACACACCACCTAGAGCAGCTACTCAAAGAACTAAAGATGAACAATGAGACCATAGTACGGGATACAAAGGATATCAAGAATATCCTAGAAGAGCATAAAGAAGACATTTCAAGACTAAATAAAAAAAATAGATGATCTTATAGAAATTAAAGAAACTGTTGACCAAATTAAAAAGATTCTGGACACTCATAGTACAAGACTAGAGGAAACTGAACAACGAATCAGTGACCTGGAAGATGACAGAATGGAAAATGAAAGCATAAAAGAAAGAATGGGGAAAAAAATTGAAAAAATCAAAACGGACCTCAGGGATATGATAGATAATATAAAACATCCGAATATAAGACTCATTGGTGTTCCAGAAGGGGAAGAAAAGGGTAAAGGTCTTGGAAGAGTATTCAAAAAAATTGTTGGGGAAAACTTCCCAAATCTTCTAAACAACATAAATACACAAATCATAAATGCTCAGCGAACTCCAAATAGAATAAATCCAAATAAATCCACTCCGAGACATATTCTGATCACACTGTCAAACACAGAAGAGAAGGAGCAAGCTCTGAAAGCAGCAAGAGAAAAGCAAATCACCACATACAAAGGAAACAGCATAAAACTAAGTAGTGACTACTCAGCAGCCACCATGGAGGCAAGAAGGCAGTGGCACGATATATTTAAAATTCTGAGTGAGAAAAATTTCCAACCAAGAATACTTTATCCAGCAAAGCTCTCCTTCAAATTTGAGGGAGAGCTTAAATTTTTCACAGACAAACAAATGCTGAGAGAATTTGCTAACAAGAGACCTGCCCTACTGGAGATACTAAAGGGAGCCTTAAAGACAGAGAAACAAAGAAAAGACAGAGAGACCTGGAGAAAGGTTCAGTACTAAAGAGAATCGGTATGAGTACAATAAAGGATATTAATAGAGACAGGGGAAAAATACATATGACAAACATAAACCAAAGGATAAGATGGCTGATTCAAGAAATGCCTTCACAGTTATAACGTTGAATGTAAATGGATTAAACTACCCCATTAAAAGATACAGATTCACAGAATGGATTAAAAAAAAATGAACCATCAATATGTTGCATACAAGAGACTCATCTTAGACACAGGGACACAAACATATTGAAAGTGAAAGGATGGAAAAAAATATTTCATGCAAGCTACAGCCAAAAGAAAGCAGGTGTAGCAATATTAATCTCAGATAAAATAGACTTTAAATGCAGGGATGTTTTGAGAGACAAAGAAGGCCACTATATACTAATAAAAGGGGCAATTCAACAAGAAGAAATAACAATCATAAATGTCTATGCACCCAATCAAGTTGCCACAAAATACATGAGAGAAACACTGGCAAAACTAAAGGAAGCAATTGATGTTTCCACAATAATTGTGGGAGACTTCTACACATCACTCTCTCCTATAGATAGATCAACCAGACAGAAGACCAATAAGGAAATTGAAAACCTAAACAATCTGATAAATGAATTAGATTTAACAGACATATACAGAACATTACATCCCAAATCACCAGGATACACATACTTTTCTAGTGCTCACGGAACTTTCTCCAGAATAGATTATATGCTGGGACATAAAACAAGCCTCAATAAATTTAAAAAGATTGAAATTATTCAAAGCACATTCTCTGACCATAATGGAATACAATTAGAAGTCAATAACCATCAGAGACTTAGAAAATTCACAAACACCTGGAGGTTAAACAACACACTCCTAAACAATCACTGGGTTAAAGAAGAAATAGCAAGAGAAATTGCTAAATATATAGAGACGAATGAAAATGAGAACACAACATACCAAAACCTATGGGATGCAGCAAAAGCAGTGCTGAGGGGGAAATTTATAGCACTAAATACATATATTAAAAAGGAAGAAAGAGCCAAAATCAAAGAACTAAAGGATCAACTGAAGAAGCTAGAAAATGAACAGCAAACCAATCCTAAACCAAGTACAAGAAAAGAAATAACAAGGATTAAAGCAGAAATAAATGACATAGAGAACAAAAAAACAATAGAGAGGATAAATATCACCAAAAGTTGGTTCTTTGAGAAGATCAACAAGATTGACAAGCCCCTAGCTAGACTGACAAAATCAAAAAGAGAGAAGACCCACAGAAACAAAATAATGAATGAAAAAGGTGACATAACTGCAGATCCTGAAGAAATTAAAAAAATTATAAGAGGATACTATGAACAACTGTATGGCAACAAACTGGATAATGTAGAGGAAATGGACAATTTCCTGGAAACATATGAACAACCTAGACTGACCAGAGAAGAAATAGAAGACCTCAATCAACCCATCACAAGCAAAGAGATCCAATCAGTCATCAAAAATCTTCCCACAAATAAATGCCCAGGGCCAGATGGCTTCACAGGGGAATTCTACCAAACTTTCCAGAAAGAACTGACACCAATCTTACTCAAACTCTTTCAAAACATTGAAGAAAATGGAACACTACCTAACTCATTTTATGAAGCTAACATCAATCTAATACAAAAACCAGGCAAAGATGCTACAAAAAAGGAAAACTACCGGCAAATCTCCCTAATGAATATACATGCAAAAATCCTCAACAAAATACTTGCAAATAGAATCCAAAGACACATTAAAAAAATCATACACCATGACCAAGTGGGGTTCATTCCAGGCATGCAAGGGTAGTTCAACATAAGAAAATCAATCAATGTATTACAACACATTAAAAATTCAAAAGGGAAAAATCAAATGATCATCTCAATAGATGCTGAAAAAGCTTTTGACAAAATCCAACATCCATTTTTGACAAAAACACTTCAAAAGGTAGGAATTGAAGGAAACTTCCTCAACATGATAAAGAGCATATATGAAAAACCCACAGCCAGCATAGTACTCAATGGTGAGAGACTGAAAGCCTTCCCTCTAAGATCAGGAACAAGACAAGGATGCCCGCTGTCACCACTGTTATTCAACATTGTGCTGAAGTGCTAGCCAGGGCAATCCGGCAAGACAAAGAAATAAAAGGCATCCAAATTGGAAAAGAAGAAGTAAAACTGTCATTGTTTGCAGATGATATGATCTTATATCTGGAAAACCCTGAGAAATCGACGATACAGCTACTAGAGCTAATAAACAAATTTAGCAAAGTAGCGGGACACAAGATTAATGCACATAAGTCAGTAATGTTTCTATATGCTAGAAATGAACAAACTGAAGAGACACTCAAGAAAAAGATACCATTTTCAATAGCAACTAAAAAAATCAAGTACCTAGGAATAAACTTAACCAAAGATGTAAAAGACCTATACAAAGAAAACTACATAACTCTACTAAAAGAAATAGAAGGGGACCTTAAAAGATGGAAAAATATTCCATGTTCATGGATAGGAAGGCTAAATGTCATTAAGATGTCAATTCTACCCAAACTCATCTACAGATTCAATGCAATCCCAATCAAAATTCCAACAACCTACTTTGCAGACTTGGAAAAGCTAGTTATCAAATTTATTTGGAAAGGGAAGATGCCTCGAATTGCTAAAGACACTCTAAAAAAGAAAAATGAAGTGGGAGGAC
This sequence comes from Choloepus didactylus, assembly GCF_015220235.1. Lineage (NCBI taxonomy): Eukaryota > Metazoa > Chordata > Mammalia > Pilosa > Megalonychidae > Choloepus > Choloepus didactylus. The sequence continues at coordinate 12,523,316 of NC_051314.1, read as the reverse complement.
TTACACTCCCTGACTTTGAAGCTTATTATAAAGCCACAGTTGCCAAAACAGCATGGTACTGGCACAAAGATAGACATATAGATCAATGGAATCGAATTGAGAATTCGGAGATAGACCCTCAGATCTATGGCCGACTGATCTTTGATAAGGCCCCCAAAGTCACTGAACTGAGTCATAATGGTCTTTTCAACAAATGGGGCTGGGAGAGTTGGATATTCATATCCAAAAGAATGAAAGAGGACCCCTACCTCACCCCCTACACAAAAATTAACTCAAAATGGATGAAAGATCTCAATATAAAAGAAAGTACCATAAAACTCCTAGAAGATAATGTAGGAAAACAACTTCAAGACCTTGTATTAGGCGGCCACTTCCTAGACTTTACACCCAAAGCACAAGCAACAAAAGAGAAAATACATAAATGGGAACTCCTCAAGCTTAGAAGTTTTTGCACCTCAAAGGAATTTCTCAAAAAGGTAAAGAGGCAGCCAACTCAATGGGAAAAAATTTTTGGAAACCATGTATCTGACAAAAGACTGACATCTTGCATATATAAAGAAATCCTACAACTCAATGACAATAGTACAGTCGGCCCAATTATAAAATGGGCAAAAGATATGAAAAGACAGTTCTCTGAAGAGGAAATACAAATGGCCAAGAAACACATGAAAAAATGTTCAGCTTCACTAGCTATTAGAGAGATGCAAATTAAGACCACAATGAGATACCATCTAACACCAATTAGAGTGGCTGCCATTAAACAAACAGGAAACTACAAATGCTGGAGGGGATGTGGAGAAATTGGAACTCTTTTTCATTGTTGGTGGGACTGTATAATGGTTCAGCCACTCTGGAAGTCAGTCTGGCAGTTCCTTAGAAATCTAGATATAGAGTTACCATTCGATCCAGCAATTGCACTTCTCGGTATATACCCGGAAGATCGGAAAGCAGTGACACGAACAGATATATGCACGCCAATGTTCATAGCAGCATTATTCACAATTGCCAAGAGATGGAAACAACCCAAATTTCCTTCAACAGATGAGTGGATAAATAAAATGTGGTATATACACACGATGGAATACTACACGGCAGTTAAGAAGGAACGATCTCGTGAAACATATGACAACATGGATGAACCTTGAAGACATAATGCTGAGCGAAATAAGCCAGGAACAAAAAGAGAAATATTATATGCTACCACTAATGTGAACTTTGAAAAATGTAAAACAAATGGTTTATAATGTAGAATATAGGGGAACTAGCAATAGAGAGCAATTAAAGAAGGGGGAACAATAATCCAAGAAGAACAGATAAGCTATTTAACGTTCTGGGGATGCCCAGGAGTGACTATGGTCTGTTAATTTCTGATGGATATAGTAGGAGCAAGTTCACAGAAATGTTGCTATATTAGCTGACTTTCTTGGGGTAAAGTAGGAACAGGTTGGAAGTAAAGCAGTTATGTTAGGTTAGTTGTCTTTTTCTTACTCCCTTGTTATGGTGTCTTTGAAATGTTCTTTTATTGTATGTGGTTTTTTTTGGTCTTTTTTTTTAATTTTTTTTTTCATACAGTTGATTTAAAAAAGAAAAAAAAGTTAAAAAAAAAAAGAAAAAACAAGGAAAAAAATATGTAGTGCCCCCTTGAGGAGCCTGTGGAGAATGCAGGGGTATTGGCCTACCCCACCTCGATGGTTGCTAACATGACCACAGACATAGGGGACTGGTGGTTTGATGCGTTGAGCCCTCTACCATAGGTTTTACCTTTGGGAAGACGGTTGCTGCAAAGGAGAGGCTAGGCCTCCCTATAATTGTGCCTAAGAGCCTCCTCCAGAATGCCTCTTTGTTGCTCAGATGTGGCCCTCTCTCTCTGGCTAAGCCAACTTGAAAGGTGAAATCACTGCCCTCCCCCCTACGTGGGATCAGACACCCAGGGGAGTGAATCTCCCTGGCAACGTGGAATATGATTCCCGGAGAGGAATGTAGACCTGGCATCGTGGGACGGAGAACATCTTCTTGACCAAAAGGGGGATGTGAAAGGAAATGAAATAAGCTTCAGTGGCAGAGAGATTCCAAAAGGAGCCGAGAGGTCACTCTGGTGGGCACTCTTATGCACACTTTAGACAACCCTTTTTAGGTTCTAAAGAATTGGGGTAGCTGGTGGTGGATACCTGAAACTATCAAACTGCAACCCAGAACCCATGAATCTCGAAGACAGTTGTATAAAAATGTAGCTTATGAGGGGTGACAATGGGATTGGGAAAGCCATAAGGACCACACTCCACTTTGTCTAGTTTATGGATGGATGAGTAGAAAAATAGGGGAAGGAAACAAACAGACAAAGGTACCCAGTGTTCTTTTTTACTTCAATTGCTCTTTTTCACTTTAATTATTATTCTTGTTATTTTTGTGTGTGTGCTAATGAAGGTGTCAGGGATTGATTTAGGTGATGAATGTACAACTATGTAATGGTACTGTGAACAATCGAATGTACAATCTGTTTTGTATGACTGCGTGGTATGTGAATATATCTCAATAAAGTGAAGATAAAAAAATAAAAATAAAAAAAATAAAAAAATAAAGTACCTGGCACAGAATTTTGTTACAATAGGGCTAGAATGGAGTTTCTTCACCCTTGGGTTTGGAAAAAAAGAACATCTCTGAAGAGGAATTAGAGGAGGAACGTGTGATAATCACATTAGTTCCAGTAAAAGAGGAACCTCAAGTGGATCATCAAATGGAGCCAAATACTTCAACTGAACAAGTTAAACCAAAGAAGTCTAGGAAAAAGAATAAAGTTCATCTTCCTCAAATGAATGAGCAATTAAAAGCTTGCTCAAAACCTAAACTACCAATGCTTCCCTTGCTGATCATTTTGCCTCCTATTAATAAGGTACACTGGGACACTTTGCGGAAGGTGTGCCAACATTTTAATTTGAGTACCGCAGGACTGAAAATAGCGGTTTATCTGAGGTTCCAGAAACATGCTTACCCTGAGCAAAAACAGGATATTCCTGACACACCAGAGGAGGCTAAGTTGCAGTCATGTTTGAAGAAATGCAAGATGATGACCAAGACAGCAAAGGATCAGAAAAGTTGTAACAGAAGGGAGAGAGAAGAAATGACTAATAGAGTTGAAGTGATAACTTCAGCTCAAGAGGCAATATTGGCATCACGGACAAGAATTGCTGCAAGAGCAGCTCAGCCTAAAGCTGTGAATTCATGTCCCATTCCTACTTCTGTTGAGACTTTTTGCTTCGAGCCTCTGGTGTCAGATGGTGTGCGGTCCATGGCCGAGTTCTCCCTGCAGACACCAAGGCTTGGGTTCGCCTGCAGTTCATGCAGGGCAGGCCTGGGGACCTGATGCTCCGAAGAGGATGATCCCTCTCTTTCTGTTACCAGCCTGCACTGTCCCATCTGCAGACGTAAAGATATTATGTTGTGCCCTGAATGTGTGAAGAGGAATAAAGTTAATGAAAAGATTAATTCTAATGGGGAAGGAGAAGCATCTGCTTTGAACACACCAACATGTCTCTTTGGACGGGCAATGTTTTAATAAACAGCAAATGGCCAAGAGCCCATAGCTAAATTGACTTGCATCCCAATGACTGCTCTGTGCTGTGTTGTGTCCCAATCATCCTCAATGTTGGCTGCTTTCTTGAGTATAAATGGGAATTTCTGGATTCTGGACTTGGGATTTGCCAAAAAGTGGTTGCTACTGCTGCTTTTTATGAGTTGGGTTTAAGAAAAAGTATTCCCATCTGCTCCAATTAAAATGTTTCTCTATGTATTTGGTTCCTTATAAATTACTGTTAGAGGAGAGTTCCATTACAGAAAAAGCATCAGTAAATATTTTAACATTGAGTATGCAGCTATATAGAATATGTTTTTGCTCCTTTAAAAAATGTTCATGCGTGTATAATATATTCACATTATTGAAAATGTGCTTAAGGGTATACAGTGAAATATTTCTCACTGTAATATTGACACAGTTAGCCTTGTTCAATCATATTGTATGTATTTGTACAATGAAATTTCTACCAATGGATTTGTTATTGAATAAAATTCCAACAAGTGGGAAAAAAATCTAATTTAATTTTTTTAAAAAAGTACCGGACACAAACCTGGCCCTAATAGGTACTCAAATATTAGTTTCTCTAAGAAGGGAAGGGGAATAGATCAATTGGGTGGATTATATTGATTGTCCAAACCTAGGAATTCAACTTTCCAGGTTTCTTTCCCCCTCGGATGCTGTCAATTAGTCAAAAGGAGCTGACTATATATAAGGCCCTGTAAGGATGATGGAGAGATTTCTAACCATGAATTCTAGTCTTTCCCCCTGGTTCACAAAAACAACAGAAGCCTGACAGAACCGCACTAGGTTTTTGCAGTAAGTGCCAAGATGAGTACCATTTTCCATCTATGGTTGGGTGATGAGAATCACATGAAAAGAAGCTTGAGCTGGCAGCTGCCTGGTATAAGCCACACAGAACAGTGGCTTCAAAACCTCAAGGGTACCAGGTGGTCACAGGCAGAAAAACAAAAACAAAAAGTAAGAAAGAAAAAATAGCACATCCAAAGAGGATATGGTTTGGACACTTATTCATTTAACAGGTACAGTATTAATTGTTGAAATATATGCTTGTGCCTCTGGCTGTGCTGAGGTTAGTGGTGAGACACTCAAGGCTCCAACAAATGGCACTTCTAGAGATGAAAAATATAATATCTGAAAAGAAAATTTTACTGAATGAGAATAACAGAATATTAAATGCTGCAGAAAAAGAAGCCAAAATGAAACACAGAGAGAAAAAAACAAAAAAAACTGAAAAAATTGAACATAGCCTGTGTGGGACAATATCAAGCAATCTAACATGCAGTTAATGAAAGTTCCAGAAAAGAGGAGAGCAGAAATATTTTTTCAAGAAATTAATGACAGAAATTTTTCCACAGTTGATAAAAATCATAAGCTTACAGATTGAAGAAGCTCAGTGATACCTAAGCAGGATAAACACACACAAAACCAGACCAAAGCACATTATAACAAAATTGCTGAAAACCCAGTGATGAAGAAAAAATCTTAAAAGCAGCCAAAGGATAAAAAGACACATTATGTTCAGAGAAACAAAGATAAGATGACTGAAATTTTCTTACAGAAACCACACAAGCCAGAAAAGAATGGAACTATATTGTGTTGAAAGAAAAAAAAAAATTAAAACTGTCAATTTAGATTTCCATAACCAGCTAAAATATCCTTCAGACATGAAGACAAATATATTTTTTCAAATAGAATTTTAAAAATCTTAAATTAATGAAAATGAAAACAAGTAATGGGAAAAAGGTAACAAAGAACAGATAGAAAAATAAATAATAGCAAGACGGTAGATTTAAATTCAACCATAATATTAATTATAGTAAATAAGAATGGTCTAAGCGCTCCAATTAAATGGTAGACATTATCAGATTGGAGTTTTAAAAAAGAGAGATCAGATCCTTATAAGAAACCTACTTTAAATGTAAAGACATAGGTAAGTTTAAAAAAAAGTAGAAAGATAGAAAAATATACATGCAAATGTTAAATGAAAGAAAACTGGAATGGCTATATTAATATCAGAAAAGTAGACTTCAGAACAAGGACTGTCATTAGGGATAAAGATATACATTTTCTCGTTATAAAGAGGTCAATTCATCAAGGAGATGTAATAATCCAAAATGTATATGCCAATATATTTGAGAATCTGTATGACATGGACACGTTTCTTGAAGACACAAATTACCAAAACTGATAGAAGGAAAGTAGAAAATCTGAATAGTTCTAAATCTATTATAGAAATTAAATTCATAATTAAAAGCTTTCCACAAAGAAAACTCCAGGTGCATTTTCATTGATGAATGCTACCAAACATATAAAAAAGAAATAATATCAGTAATATAAAAATTCTTTCAGAAAATAGAAAAGAGAACTTCTTCAGTCCTTTTATGAAATGAACATTACCCTGATATGAAAATTTTAAAAAATTATAAGACAATAAAACTAAATACCAATAGTCCTCACAACCGTAAGTGCACAAATCCTGGGCAAAATAGTTGTAAATCAAGTCCAGCAATATATTAAAAGAGTAATACATCATGATCAGCTGGGGTTTATCCCATGAATTCAAGGTTGGTTTAATATTCTAAAATCCAATCAGTCTAATTCATCACATTAACAGAATAAAGAAGACAAACCATATGGTCATCTCAATAGATGCACCCATTCCTAATAAAATCCTCAGCAAATGAGGAATAGAAGCGAACTTCCCCAGCCTGAAATGGGCATCTACACAAACCCACAGATGACATCATAAACTGTGATGAGGAGAGAGTGGCTGCTTTCTCCCTAAGCTAAGAATGAGGCAAGGGAGAGGAGGGATGTCACCAACGTGGCAACGTAAGACTTCCCTGGAAAAATCTCTCTTCAGAATCAACTAATAGGAGGACAAATCGCACTTGCTTGGAGCTTTGGAGGATGATAGAGACTGGAGAAGGACTCCACAAACACTGAATTGAAGAAAAAGAAAAACAATCTCCAAAGTCAGGTAGGTGATTTCTGACTCAGACCCACCAGTCCGGACCTCCCCCAGCAACTCGGACCCACGCAGCTTTGGTGTGACACTGAGGCAGCAGCCAGGGTTCGGATGAACATTCATCAACTGATGAGTGGATAAACAAAATGTGGTAGATACATGCAATGGAATATTCTTCAGCATTAAAAAGGAAAGGGGTTTCTGATTCATGTGACAACATGGATGAAACTTGAAGGCATCACGTTGAGTGAAATAAGCCAGACACAAAACGATGTTTTATGATCTCACTGATACGAAATAATTAGAAAAAGCAAACTAATAGACCTAGAATCTAGAATATAGGTAACTAGGAGCTGGGTGGGAACAGGGAATGGGGAATTAATGCTTAAATTGTACAGAATCTCTATTTGGGTTGACTGTGAAGTTCTGGTAATGAATGGTGGAGATGGTGGAAAAACATCCTAAGTGTAATTAACAGCACTGAATTATACATATGAACGTGGTTAAAAGGGGAAATTTTAGGCTGTATATGTGTTATTAGAATAAAAATTTTAAGATAAAACAGAACTGCACAACACAGTGAACCTACTGTCAACGATGGACTATAGTTAATAACACAATTATAAAATTGTTCTTTCATGAATTGTAACAAAAATACCACACTAGTGCAAGGTGTTAATAATAGGATAGCATACTGGAAAAAATACACCTCATGTAAACTATGGGCTGTAGTTCATAGCACAATTATAATATTCTTTCATCAGTCATACAAAGGTACTACACTAATGCAAAGTGTTACTAATAGGGAGTGGGGTATATGGGAACATTGTTTTTTTTACATGATTGACCCATAAACCTACAACTTCTCTAATTAAAAAAATTAAATAAGAAAAACTACAATGAAATACCATTTCACACCGACTAGAATGGCTACTATTTAAAAAACAAAAAATAACAAGCAATGGAGAGGATGTGGAGAATAGGAACACTCATTCTTTGCTGGTGGGAATGTAAAATGGTACAGCCACTGTGGAAATCAGTTTGGCAGCTCCTCAGGAAGTTAAATGTAGAATTACCATGTGACCTGGCAACCCCTCTTCTACATACATACACAAAAGAACTGAAAGCAGGGAACTGAACGGATATTTGTATACCGATGTTCACAGCAGCATTATTCACAATAGCCCAAAGGTGGAAGCAACCCAAGTGTCCATCAACAGACGAATGGCTGAACAAAATGTGGTTTTCACATACAATTCAGCCATGAAAAGGAACAAATTTCTGACACATGTATATATTATGTCCCCCAGAAAAAGTCATGTTCATTGATGCAATCTTGTGGGGGCAGACATATTAGAAGGGATTAAGTTGGAATGTTTGGATTAGGTTGTTTCCATGGAAATGTGCCCCACCCAACTGTGGGTGATGACTCTGAATGTGGTGGTGTGGCCCCGCCCATTCAGCATGGGTCTTGATTAGTTACTGGGGTGCTGTATAAGCTCAGACAGAAGGAAAGAACTTGCTGCAGCCAAGAGGGACACTTTGAAGAATGCACAGAAGCTTAGAGAGGAGCTGCAGATGAGAGACAGTTGGAAGACAGCCGTTGAAAGCAGACTCTTGCTTCGGAGAAGCTAAGAGAGGACAAATACCCCAAGAGCAACTAAGAGTGACATTTTTGAGGAACTGCAGCCTAGAGAGGAACGTTCTGGGAGAAAGCCATTTTGAAACCAGAACTTTGGAGCAGACGCCAGCCACATGCCTTCCCAGCTAACAGAGGTTCTCTGGATGCCATTGGCCATCGTCCAGTGAAGGTACCTGATTGTTGATGTGTTACCTTGGACACTTTATGGCCTTAAGACTGTAACTGTGTAACCAAATAAACCCCCTTTATAAAAGCCGATCCATTTCTGGTATTTTGCATCCTGGCAGCATTAGCAAACTAGAACACATGACAACATGGATGAACCTTGAAGACATCATATTAAGTGAAACAAGCCAGACACAAAAAGACAAACATTGTATGATCTCACTTATATGAAATTAGAATAAACAAATTCATAGTTGGAAACTAGAGTACATGTCACCAAGGGCTGCGGTGGGGGTAGGGACTGAAGAGTTAATTGCTAATTGGTGCAGAGTTTCTGTTTGAGGCAATGGAAAGTTTTGGTAAGGGGATGGTGGTGATGGTAGCAAAAAAATGTGAATTTAATTAACACTGTTGAATTATATATCTAAATATGGTTAAAAGAGGGAAATTTTAAGTGGTATATATGTTGCTAGAATATAAATTAAACAAACAAAACAACCATAGGACTCTACAACACAAATAGTGAAACCTAAAGTAAACTGTGTACCATAGTACACAGTACAATTGTAATAATATTCTCTCATCAATTGCAAAGGTACCACACTAATGTAAAATGTTAAAAATAGCAGCATGTATATGGGAACTCTGTATTTTCTTCATGATCTTCTGTAAATCTACAAATTCTGTAATATTAAATAAATAAATAAGGCAAGGATCTCTGTTCTCACCAATTATTTTCAACATTATGCTGCATGTACCAGCCAGCAAAAGAAGGCAAGAAAAACAGATAAAGAACAAAAGGTTGGAAAGAAAGAGGTAAAACTTTTTAATCTCAGTGTCATGATCATATAAATAGAAAATCCTAAGGAATCTACAACAAAGCTTCCAAACTAATGACTAAATTTAGCAAGGGAGTGGGATACAGGGATTTTACAAAAACCATGTAGTTTTCGGTATACCAGCAATTAACAATTGAAAAATGAAATGCAGATATCCTGGATATCAGTCTTTTGTCAGATATTGGTTTGCAAATATTTTCTCCCACTCTGTAGCTCGTATTTTCATCATCTTAACAGGGTCTTTCACAGAGCAAAAGTTTTAAATTTGATGAATTCCAATAATATATCAATTATTTTTTTTATGGATCATGCTGTTGGTGTCATATCTAATAACTCTTCAACCAAACCCTATGTCAAGATTTTCTCCTATGTTGTCATCTAAAAGCATTTAAGTTTTAGCATTTAAATCTATGAGCCATTTTGAATTAATTTTTATTTAAAGTAGAAGTTTTAGCTTGAGGTTCACTTTTTTTTTTTTTTTTTTTTTTTTGCCTATGGATAGCCAGTTTCTCAGCACAATTTGTTAAAAAGACCATCCTGTTCAAACACCACAAATACATGAAACTTTTAATAGGAAGTGAGATATGGTAGGTCTGTATAGGTTAGAGTGAAATAGTGACACATCCCAAAGAAATTTGGACAGAGAATAAAAATACATATGCAGGGTCCCCCTGAGGAGCTGGGGGGAAATGCGGAAGTGTTGGACTTCCTCACCTGGATTGTTGCTGATGTTCTCACAAACACTGGGGACTGATGGCTTGGTATGCCGAGCCCTCTGTCTTGGGGCTTGCCCTTATGAAGCTTGTTACTGCAAAGGAGAGGCTAAACCTGCTTGTAATTGTGCCTAAGAGTCTCCCCCTGAGTGCCTCTTTGTTGTTCAGATGTGGCTCGCTCTCTAACTAAGCCACCTCGGCAGGTGTACTCACTGCCCTCCCCTCTACGTGGGACCTGACTCCCAGGGGTGTAAATCTCCCTGGCGATGCAGGATATGACTCCTGGGGATGAATCTGGACCCAGCATCATGGGATTGAGAACATCTTCTTGACCAAAAGGGGGATGCAAAATGAAATGAAATAAAGCTTCAGTGGCTGAGAGATTTCAAATGGAGTCACGAGGTCACTCTGGGGGACATTCTTATGCATTATATAGATAACACTTTTTAGGTTTTAATGTATTGGAATAGCTAAAAGTAAATACCTGAAATTACAGAACTGCAACCCAGTAGCCTTGACTCTTGAAGACGATTTGTAACAATGTAGCTTACAAGGGATGACAGTGTGATTGTGAAAACCTTGTGGATCATACTCCCTTTATCCAGTATATGGATGGATGAGTAGAAAAATGGGGACAAAAACGAAATGAAAAATAGGGTGGTACTGTGAACAATTGCTTGCACACCATAGATGACTGTATGGTATGTGAATATATCTCAATAAAACTGAATTTAATTTAAAAAAGGTTAAAAAAAAAAAAAAAGACCAACCTTCCTCCCTTGAATAGCTGTTGCGTCTTTGTCAAAAATTACTGTGCCATAAACTTGTGGGGCTATTTCTGGGTTCTCTATTCTGTTCCATTAATCTATATGTCTATCTCTCCACCAAGACAGCAGTCTTGATTACTGTAGCTATATAATGTCTTGACATTGTGATTCCTCCCAGTTTATTTCTTCAGTTTTGGAATTATTTCAGCTATTCTGGTTCCTTTGCCTTTCCATATACATTTTAGAATAAGCTTATCTGTTTTTAAAAAAATTCTTACTGGGATTTTGATAGGAATTGTAGTAAACATGTACACCAATTTGGGGAGAATGACATCTTCACTATGTTCTATCTCCAATTCATGAACATAGACTCTCTCTTTATTTATTTAGATCTTCGAGTTCCTTGAACAGTGTTTTGCAGTTTTTTAGTATACAAGTCCTATACATGATTTGTTAGATTTATACCTAAGTCTTCCTTTCTGTCTTGTTTTTTATTATTTTTTTTTGAGCAATCATTAATGCTATTATACTTTCGATTTGGGTTTCCAATTTTTTTTGTTTCTTTTTTAATTTCTGTGTTCATTGTTAGTATATAGAAGTTGATTTTTTTTAAGGTTGATCTTCTTTCCTGCAACCTTGCTGAATTAACGTATTTAGTTCTGGTTTTTTGTTGTCGTTGTTGATTCCATGGGATTTTCTGCATAGACCATCATGTCATCTGCAAATAGGGACAGTTTCATTTCTTCCTTTTTAATCCATTTGATTGTATTTCTTTCTCTTGTCTTATTGCACTGGTTAGAACTTCCAGTACCATGTTCACCAGCAGTGATGAAAGTGGACATCCTTGCCTTCTTCCAGATCTTAGAGGGAAAGCATTTACTATTTCACGATTAAGTACAATGTTAGGATTTTTAGTACATGTTCCTTATCAAGTTGAAGAAATTCCCCCTCTATTCCTAACTGAGAGTTGTTATCAGGAATGGGTGTTGAATTTTGTCAAACATTTTTTTCTGTATCAATTGATAGGATCATATGATTTTTCTTCTTTAGCCTACTAATATAGTAGATTACATTGAGTGACTTTTTTCAAATACTGAACCAGCCTTACATCCTTGGAATAATCTGTTTGGTCATGGTAATATAAGTCTTATTCTATTTGCTGATATTTTGTTAAGAATTTTTACATCTATATTCATGAGGGATATTGCTCTATAGTTTTCTTTTTTTCTATTTTGTCTTTCTTCTTCCTTTTCTTCTTTACCATCTTTGGTATTGGTATCAGAATTATACTGGCCTCATACAGTTAATTGGGAAATGTTCTCTCCTATCTTCAGAAGGATTATATAGAATAGGCGTTAATTCTTCAAACATTTGGTAGAACCCTTCATGAGTCCACCTGGGTCTGGAGATTTCCTTTCAGGAGATTTTAAATTACAAATTCAATTTCCTTAATAGCTATAGAGCTATTCAAATGATCTATTTTATATTTGGTGAGGTATGATAGCTTATACTTTTCTAGAAATTGGTCAATTTCACCTAAGTTGTCAAAGTTGAGTATTTGTCAATTTTGTTGATCTTTTCAAAGAACCAGCTTTTTGTTTCACTGATTTTCTCTGTTGTTTTCTGCTTCAAATTTCATTGATTTCTGTTCTTATTTTTATCATTTCTTTTCATCTATTTGCTGTGGGCTTATTTTTCTTTTTCTAGTGTCTTAAAGTGGGAGCTTAAATGATTGATTTGAGACTTTTCCTCTTTTCCAATGTAAGCATCTAGGGCTATAAATTTCTCTCTCAGCACTGCTTGAGCTGTATTCCCACACATTTTGATACATTGTATTTTCATTTTCATTGAGTTCAATGCATGTTTTTATTTTCCTTGAGACTTTAACCTTACCCCAAGGGTTATTCAGAAGTATGTTGTTTAGTTTCCAAATGTTAGATGTTTTCCTCATATCTTTCTGTTATCCACTTCTAATCTGACTCCATTGTGTTTGGAGGACATACTGTGTATGATTTCAATTTTTTAATTTATTGTTTATTTTATGGCCCAAGATATGGCCTATTTGGCATTATGTTCCATGGAGCTTGAAAAATAATTCTGCTGTTGTTGGGTAGAATGTTCTATAGGTATCTATTAGATCCTGTTTATTGATGGCATAATTGAGTTCTATATCCTTGCTGGGTTTTTGCCTAATTCTACCAATTGTTGAGATCCAGTGGGTGCTGAAGTCTCCAACCGTAATTGGGGAGCTGTCTATTTCTCCTTTCAAGTCTAACAGTTTCTCCTTCACATATTTGCAGCTCTGTTGTTTGGTTCATACCCATTTAGGATTGCTATCTCTTCTTGATGGATTGACCCTTTTATCATTATATAATGTCCCCTTCTGTTCCTGGTAATGCTCTTTGTTCTGAAAAACACTTTATATGATATTAATATAGCTATTCCTGCTTTCATTTTATTGATGTTTGCATGGTATATCTATTTTCATCCCTTTATTTTCAATCTACAAGTATCATTATAGTTGATGTCATTATATCACATTTCAAGTGAGTTTATGTTGACAGCATTAGTTGGGTCAAGTTTTTAAGTCCACTCTGCCAATCTTGTCTTTTAATTGGTATATTTAGACAATTTCCACTTAGTGTAATTATTGATATGTGCCATTTTGTTTTGTTTTGTTTTCTATTTGTTCTTTTTGCTTCATTTTTCTGTTTTCTTTTTCCTGCCTTCCTAGAGGGTATTTACACATTTTAGAATTCCATTTTGATTTATCCACATTACTTTTGAGTTTATCTATTTGTACAGCTTTTTTGTGTGTTTGCTCTTGGTATTACATTATCTTACCACAACCTATCAAAGTCTACCAATGTCGACATCTTTCCAGTTTGAGTGAAGTGTCGAAACCTACTTCCCTTTACACTCCTTTATGCTACCCCAGCTACAGTATAACAGTCTTAAATAATTCTTGTATATACATTGAGAACCACATTAGACAGTATTATAGTTTTTGCTTCACCTGTCAAACATAATTTAGAAAACTTAAAAAAGAGAAAGTCTATTGTATTTTCCTACATTTTTGCTCTTTCAACATTCTTTTTACCTTCCTCATGTTCCAAGATTCCTTCTTTTATCATAGGGAATTTCCTTTAGTCATTCTTTTAGGCTGGGGCCTAAAACAAATTTTGGTTTTCCTTCATCTGAGGATATCTTGATGTACTCTTTATTCCTGTCTTGGTAGACTACCCCTTTCCTGGTACTTTGGCTTGGGACATTTTTTTTGTTCATGCCTATTGATGTCTCCGGGTACAGGGTTCCTGTCGTCTCCAGAACTCAGTCTAGGAAACATGACACAAAAAGAAAACCAGGAATTCACCACCATGTCATTCCTTGGGTCCCAATGTCTTTATCTGGTCTCCTCTCTACCTTCCAGTGTCATCTTCTGTTTGTTCTATATATAGTGCTCACATGTATAGTGTCCAGGGTTTTTAGTTGTATTTAGCAGGTGGTATAGGGAAAAGTATGCCTATTCCATATGCCCAGAAGCAGAAGTTCAAAAATGAGATTTTAAAAATAATATTCACAATGGCATTAAAAATGAAACACTTAGGAGTAAATATAACAAAATATGTACAAGACCTGTACACTAAAAACCTCAAACCTTTAATGAGAGACATTTAAAAGGCCTAAGTAGATGGAAAGACTTAACATATTCATGGAGACAAACTGTTATTGTCATTTTCCCCAAATTGATTTATAGATTCAAAACAATTCCAATCAAAACTTCAGAGTTTTTTGTTGTTTTTGAAGAGAGAAATTTAATTAAGAGAATTTGGAGAGAGAAATTTAATTAAATATATTAAAATTGACAAGCTGACTGTAAAATTTACATATAAGTTCGAAGGACCTAGAATAGCCAAAACATTTTGAAAAGGAAGAACAAGTTCAAGGACTTACCCTACCTGATTTCCAGATTTCATAAAAGGTTACAGTAATCAAAACAGCATGATATTGGTAGAAACATGAACAGGAACAGCTCAAGGTTCCTCTCAATGGGACGGAATGGAGGGTCCAGAAAGAGGCCCACACATTCACGGACAATTGTTTTCCATCAAACATACCAAGGTAATTCAATACAGAAAAGATGGTTGTTCTAGTTTGCTAATGCTGCTGGAATGCAAAACACCAGAGATGGATTGGTTTATTTGGTTACACAGTTACAGTCTTAAGGCCATCAAGTGTCCAAGGTAACACATCAGCAATCAGGTACCTTCACTGGAGGATGGCAAATGGCGTCCGGAAAACCTCTGTTAGCTCGGAAGGCACGTGGCTGGCGTCTGCTCCAAAGTTCTGGTTTCAAAATGGCTTTCTCCCAGGATATTCCTCTCTAGGCTGCAGTTCCTCAAAAAATGTCACTCTTAGTTGCACTTGGGGTATTTGTCCTCTCTAAGCTTCTCCAGAGCAAGAGTCTGCTTTCAACGGCCATCTTCAAACTGTCTCTCATTTGCAGCTCCTGTGCTTTCTTTAAAATGTCCCTCTTGGCTGTTGCTCTTCTTCAAAATGTCACTCACAGCTGCACTGAGTTCCTTGTGTTTGTCAGCTCATTTATATGGCTCCAGTGATAGATTTAGACCCACCCTGAAGGGGTAGGGTTACACCTCCATGGAAATTATCCAATTGGAGTCATCACCCACAGTTGGGTGGGGTGCATCTCCATGGAAACACTCAAAGAATTCCAATCTAATCAGCACTAAAATGTCTGCCCCACAAGATTGCATCAAAGAATATGGCTTTTTCTGGGGTCATAATACATTGAAACCAGTACAATGGTATTTTAAATAAATTGCAGTGGAACAATCAGAAAAGGAAAAAAAAAAAAAAAGAATCTCCATCCATACCTTATACCATACGCAAAAATTAACTCATAGACCTAAAAGTAAAAGCTAGATTATGAGACTTTTTGAAGAAAAAATAGTAGGAAATCTTTCCAAACCTGGGCTAGGCTAACATTTCTTATGATATAAAAATCATGAATCATAAAAGAAAAATTTGATAAACTTGACCTAAATATAATTTAACATTATCTTCCAAAGACACCGCTAAGAAAATGAGAAGACAAGCCACAGACTGGGAGAAAACAGTCACCATATATTAAGTACATTTGAGATACTTTATAAAGGACTGGCATCTAGAATAAATAAAGATCCCCTACAACCCAAAAATTAGAAGACGATAACCCAATTAGAAAATGGACAAACGATTTAAACAGGAACATCACCTAAAATATGTGAAAGGTCAATAAGCACATGAAAAATATGTTCAACATCATTAGTCTGTAAGGGAGATGCAAATTAAAGTCACGATGAGAGACCATTACATACCCACTAAAATGACTCAAATTTAGAAGACTGACAATGCCAAATGTAGGTGAGAATGTGGAGCAAATAAAATTCTCATACATTGCTCTTTGGTATATAAAACGGTACAACCACTTTGAAAAACTGCTGGGCAGTTTTTTATACTTAAACATACACTTACCATATGACCCGGCAATTCCATTCTTGGAATTACCCAAAACATGTGCCCATACAAAGAAGCGTACATGAATGTCTAAGAGCAGCTTCATTCCTAGTGGCCCATAACTGAAACCAACCTAATGTCTGTCACTAGCTAATGGAAACGATCGTGTACAGCTCAGCCACAAAAAGGCATGAACTGCTCATACATGCAACAACGTGGATGAATTTTGAAAAACTTTACACTAAGTGAAAGATGCCAGATACAAAGGAATGATATGCTGTATGATTCAATTTATGTGGAATTGTAGAAAAGACAAAGTTAATCTATTAGAAGCAAATATCAGAATGGTGGTTTCCCAGGGCCAAAGAGAGTGGGGTGGATATTGTAATGAGGGAACCCTTTGGGGTTGTGTGGAAATGTTCTATTTTTTTGTTTGTGATGGTGGTTACTCATTGAACTGTCCATTTCAAATGGATGCATTTTATTTTTGAGTATTACAATGAAATGAAGTTGATTAAAAATAAATTTAATTAATTTTTTCTTCTTTATGACCCTGGATCTTTCTACACAATGTGATGCAGCTACCTACTCCTTTCTTCTAAAACATTCTTCTTTGACTTCTCTGATACTCTCTCTCCCCTGATTTTCCCCCTCCTTCTCCAACTACACTCCTTAATCCCTTTCCCAGGCAGCTGTCACTTAATTTTGGCCAATCCCTCAAATACTGGTGTTTCCTAGATTTCTGCTTCTCTCTTTCCCTGCTCCATTTCTACAGTTTTACCTAACAAAGCTCTAACTTGGGCCCAGATCTTCTCCCTAAGCCCAGGCCCACACTTCCTGAAGGCAAGGAAGATATCTCCACCTGGAATATTCTATATCCCTATTCCACAGCCCTATACTGAGTTCATCCCTATACTGAGTTCATCAGCTACTTTCTAATCTCCCTTTATTGACACCACTTACCCCTCAGTTGCTGAAGTAAGAAACTAGGGAATCTTCCTAGATTCCTCTCTCTTCTTCATTACCCACATATAATTTAAGTCTTGTCTGTTCTATCTCCTAAGTCACTCATGAACTTGTCCTTCTCTCCAACCCCACTGGCCCTCAGAGACTCTTTCCTAGTTTATTGTAATAGCTTCTGAACTAGCCTCCCAATCCTAGCCTTTCTCTCTCCAACAACCCCTCCTAACTACACCCAGACTAGCTTTGTTGCTTTCTTGATTGAAAACCTTCTAGGACACTGCTTACCTGTGATAGTTTGAGTTATGTACCCCAGGAAAAAAAACATGTTCTGAATGTTAATCTGGATTACTGGAGGCCTTATAAAGAGGACCTGAATGGAAGTCACAGAAGCCAGAAAGGAGAGGATATCATCATATGACTGGAGACAGAAATGCAAGTCAGGGAACCCCAAAGATTGCCAGCGGCCAGCACCATGACACAGCTGACCCTGGGATAAAGCATGGTCTTGCCAACACCTTGATTTGGACTTCTGGCCTCTGAAACCATAAGCCAATAACTGCCTGTTGTTTAAGCCAAACTAGTTTGTGGTATTTGTGATAGCAGCTCCGGTAAACTATGACAGTACCTATCAGTCAGCTCCCAAATTCCTTAGCATGGCAGTGAAGGATATCCACCATCTGGCTTGGCTTCCTTCTCCATCACCACCTCCTTCCTTCAACACCATCTTGCAACAATCCCACCCATAGCACCTTGTGCTACTTCTCCATTAAAACAAGCCGTGCATGTGTTTTCACTTCCCTGGGCTTGTGATGGTCCCTCTGTCTGCCACGCCCTTGGCCATTACTGGCCTGGTGAACAACTACCACTCATCCTTCAAGACCCAGATCCATGTTATCTGCTCCCTGCACCTCCCCAACCCGCCCTTGGTGCTCCTAGGCCACTCTGCCCTGCTCCTGTCCCAGCACATGGGCATATGTCACACTCTATTATAAATGTCTACTTCTGGGCCTGCCTTCCCCTAGACTGCAAATTCCCAGAAAGCAGGGACCGAGTCTCCTTCACCTCTGCTTCTCCACAGCTTGGAGCACAGAGTAGCTGCTCAATAAATGGATGAAGACAGGCAGGAAGGTAGGGAAAAAAGCTCTTGGGTCCATGGTTTCTACTGCATAACCTTACATGCCCATATGTACACATATACATCCAATTTCAAGTAATTCCTTCTGAATACTGCTGTGACTTTTTCCCATTATATTTTAGAAACAACTGAAGATTCTTGTATGAGCCATCACCAAGGGTTAGCCTGGTCAAGCAGTTGTCATGGACACGAGGATTTTTGCACAAGCAGCTCTAGAGAAACCCTGATGCTCTTTAGATCAGCCCTGTTTCCTCCCCTGGTTAGTGGGAGTGCAGAGAACTCCAAGGGCAACCAAGGTGTTTCACAACATTGGGCCCTAATTTTCCCCTGCAACTGCTGAATTCCAGAAAAAGTCCTAGGAGCACCAAGGGTGGGTCGGGGAGTTGCAGGGAGCAGGTAACATGGATCTGGGTCTTCAAGGATGAGTGGAAGCAACAAAGGAAGAAAAGTAGAGGCAAGGATAAGTCTGGATCACTTCCTTCTTGAACTAAAGCAAGACCCAGCTCAAGATTCAAGATTCAAGATTCAAGGGTCACTCTCTCCAGAGAGCCACCCTGTACCCAGCCACCAGCATATGTCCTCATGCTACAGTGAGGCCAGAAGGAACTTTTCAATTCACACAGCCCCCTCAGTCCACCAAGACCTCGTTATGTATCAATTCATAAAGGCATGCCTCATCTCAACTAAACAAATCTTCTCCTGGACAGAGGCTGTGTCTTCTCTAGCCTCCCTTCCCCACCCTCAGCCCCTCAACCCCAGTGGCGGCTTATTGCCCTCTATGCCCGCTGTGCCTTATACCCATCCTTTATTTAACTCTCCAGGTCAGCACTGGAACTTTCTAGGACCAGAAAAGTTTTATATCTGCGTGGTATAATATACTTAGCCACTAGGCACATGTGGCTACTGAGCACTTGCAAGGTGGCTAATGCAGATAAAGAACTGGATTTTTGTTTAATTTTAATTAGTCAGAATTTCAATAGCCACACGTGGTTCCGCCTTAGCCAGCAAAGCACTAGCCCTCCTTCCAGTCAGGAAGATAATCCCCATTTTACCAGTGAGTAAACTGGGGTTGTAGGGACTTCCGATAATCTGGGTACATGGGGAAACATTTAGGTACTCCCAACCCCTAGGGGATAAAAAATGGAAATAGGAGGATTTGAATGTCTTCTAACAGACGGCTCAAAGATACAAGTCACCACAAAGAAACAGCACTTCAAATTGACAATCACCCGACTGACTTGATTCCCACAGCAGAAGGGCTAGTCACCAATGGGAACACGGAGAAAGGATGGCCAGGTCCCCCTGCTCCATCAAAAGGCTCAAGCACCCAGACCCCGGTTCAGCCGAAGCCCTGCGAGGCAGCAGCTGAGTTTTCCGGCTCTCGGAGCTTCACGGCGCACGCTGCCAACCACGTCCCCGGACTAAAGGTAACTTGGGAGGCGCAGCTAAGGGGACCAGGGGTATTCCAAAGCCAAGGCCGTTTGAATGCAGTGATGCTGACGCGTGGCTTGCACACCATTCCCAGGCGAAGTGACACACGCGACAAACAGAAAGCAGACCGAACGCAGCAAGAACACAGTGGCCCACGCGGAAATTCAGGCCTGCGGAAGAGGCTGGGATCAGAAGGGCGGGCAACAGGGGCTCACGGATGAATGGCCCTCGCGCCCAGGGTATCTGTGATGCTACACCCGCGTCCTATTGTATGTTTTTTCTATTTCTAGAGTACTGCGTCCTCCAAAAGATATGAGATTCTTTATAAATATTCACAATTACAAGATTAAAAATGAGGGAGGATCCCAGCTCCTAGTAACGGCAGAGTACCTTTTATTAGACTAATCCTCCTGCCAATAAGGACAAATTCTGAACAACTGTTTGAAGGCAGTGAATAAGGACAAAAAGCAGGCAAAAACAGTGGGGCCTCTACTCTTTAAAGAAGAGAAGACTGCCGGATGAGATCCCTATTTGTGTGGCTTTCCCCTGAGAGCAGTCGCCCATCCTTGGAACAGGCAGGGGATGGAGTTCCAGCTGAAAGGGGCAGCTTAAAGCCCTGAGCAGTCAGAGGTCAGAGAATGGCTAGAAACGGTGTGGGGGAGAATTCTAGAAAGGAAGGACCACTGAGCGGGGAGCCCAACGTCTGAATAAGCGGCCCTCAAATCCTCGGCTGACTCCTAAGCCGCAGGGTCTGTGGGTGAGACTCTAAGGAGCCCAGGGCAGAGATTTCAGCAGCTCCACACTGGAGGGGAAACAAGGTTAGAGGGGCTCGGGAGACACTTCGGGCTTTCTACTGAAATCTCAGAAGAAACACCTTAAAAGTAAAGATGACATCCCAGGACTAAGGGGCAAAACCAAAACAGACTTCCCCAACAAATGGTAAAGCCAAGCTGCCACAAGATCCAAGCCATCAGCTGGTAATTTAACTATCCATTAAAACATAACTCAACCCATCCAAAGTCAGTACACCCTACCATCCATAAGGTCCAGTATAGGATTAAATATTATTAGACATGCAGAGAAACAGGAAAATGTGGTCCATTGCCCGAGGAATTATCAGTTAATAGAAACAGACACTCAGACTATGTATTGTCCAGTGTTGGAATTAACAATCAAATGCTTTAAAATAACTATGATACCATTTAAATTATCTTTTATGATATCTCTGGAGGGAAAAAGAAAAAGAACATCTAGGCTAACAAAATGTATGTAGGATCTGCATGCTGCAAAGTATAAAACACTAATGAAAAAAACTGGAAGAGGCAGAAATAAATGGAAAGCATGTCATGGCCACAAACCTGGAAGACTCAATATAATCAGAATGTTAATTCTCCCCAAATTGATCTATAGATTTAACACAATCCTAATCAAAATCCCAGTAGGATTTTCTGTAGATATAAGACAAGCAGATTCTAAAATTTATGTGGAAAGGCAAAGGAACCACAATAGCCAAAACAATTTTGAAATAGAAGAATAAACAAAATCATTCTACCAGATTTTAAGACTTACAATGAAGCTACAGTAATCAAGAAAGTGTGACATTGGTGAAAGAGTAGACAAATAGATTAGGGAACAGAATAGAGAGTCCAGACTAGACCCACAAATATGATCAATCTGTTTTTTCACAAAGATGAAAGGGAAATTCAGTTGGAGAAAGAACAGTCTTTTAAACAAAGATGCTGAAACAACTGGACATCCATATGCAAAAAAAATTTTTTACCTTAACCTATAGCTTATATCATATGCAAAAGATTATAGACTTAAATGTGAAACAACAAAACTTATACAAGAAAACATAGAAGTAAATCTTCATGACTTTGGGTTAGACAAAGAATTTTTAGACATGGCTCCATAAGCATGATCCATAAAAGAAAAAAATGATAAATTGGACTTTATCAAGATTAAACACTTTTGCTTTTTAAAAGCACTGTTAAGAGAATGAAAACACAAGCCATGGACTGGGAAAAAGTATCCACAAATCACATATACAACAAAGAACTTGTATCCAGAATACATAAGGAACTGTATCTCAAAACTCAGCAATAATAAAACAACCCAATTTTTTAAAATGAGCAAAAGATCTGAACAGATCCTGCACCAAAGAAATATACAGATGGCAAATAAGCACATGAAAAAAGATTCAACATCATGACACATTAGGAACATGCAAATTAAAACAATGAGCTATTACTATACACCTTTTAGAATGGCAAAGAACAAACAAACAAACAAAACTGGTAATATCAAGTGTTGGTGATGATGTGGAACAACTGAAACTCTCATGCATTAGTGGTGAGAATGCAAAATGGTACAACCACTCTGAAAAAGAGTATGGCAGTTTCTTGTAAAGTTAAACCTACAATTACCTTCATACCCAGCAGTGTTACTTCTAGGCATTTACCGTAGAGAAATGAAAATTTATTTCACACAAAAATATGTACATGAATATTTGAAGTAATTGTAAAAGAATTATTGGTAACCACCAAAAATGGAAAACAATCTAAATGTCCTTCAGCTGGTAAAGGGATAAACAACTTGTGCTGGATCCATACAATGGGATATTAGACAACAACAAAGTGGAATGAACGACTGATACAAACAACAATGAGTGAATCTCAAATGCATTATGCTAAGTGAAAGAAGGAAGTCTCCAGTGATTACACACTATATGATTCCATTTATCCAGGGAAAGGAAAAACTATGGAAATGGAGAACAGGTTCCTGGTTGTCAGGGGTTAGGGGTGAACGGAAGGATTGACTACAAAAGGGCAGCAAGAGGGCTCTTTGCAAGGGTACCAGAGGCAAAACTGCACCAAGCCAGCAACTGTAGTGGACACATTTCTATCTACAACTTCACAGTGTTTCCCTTGGCCAAAACACATGGAGTGGTCTTGGACTTCAAAGCATTAGGCAAACAAAGGCAAGACAGTGGCAAGACAGAGCCACCAGCAACATTTTGCACTTGATTTCCACTGCAAGTATGGCAATGCTATATTAGCTAGTGGAGCCTCTTTCTGTGTTACTGTATAGACATATACAGCAATCAAACTGTCCCCTGTGGGCAGAGTCACCCCAAAAGAATGGAGAGATCAGAAGTCATCGCAGGTGGTATAATACTGAATTGTCTCAAAACCAACTCACAACTGATGCCAAGTAAAAGCACCCATTAAAATATGGCATCATTGAAGAAATCAAGTACATTTGAAACCTTAATAAAAAGGGAAAGCAGCATGAGGAAATTCTGGGAAGTGAAGGAATTGTTCTGTATGCTGCTGTTATGGTGGTTACACTAATTCACGCATGTGTTAAAACCCATAGAACTGTAAGCCAGAAAAAAGTAAATTTTACTCTATACAGTTTTTTAAATAATAAAATCAGCAAGACAGGCTTTTAGAACAAAACTATGACAAATATGTTAGAAAACATATAGGATGGTAGCATAACTGTGAATATAATTAATACCACTGAACACTTAAAAATGGTTAAAATGGGAAATTTTGAGTGACAGAGAAAGAGAGTGAAAATTTTAAGGAAAAAAACAAAAATTTTAAGAAAAAAATGTTGGAAGAACTGGTTCATTTTAGCTACATTTCAGAGAGCATGAATAAAGATGAACTAAAAAACTAAGGAAGGACCTGTTCAGCATTCAAACAGAATCTAAAGGAAACATTTCTAACTCAAAATTTGCTGGGTTGGGAAATAAAAACATTTCTCATTCACAATCTCTGCAGTCCAATAAAGAAAACATGGGAACAGGGGAGGAACCTGAGACAAAGAGCATATTCAGAGTGACACTAGTAAAATGTGGCTTCAGGGTCAAGATCATATCAAGGACAAAGCTATAAGACCCTTTATTGAGACATCAAAAAGATGTAAAGGTGTGACATGTAGAGTCTCTCAGCTGGACAAAAAGGCTTCTAAGAATCTTAAGGGCCTTGTCCCTTAGCAGTTTACATAGAGACCAAAGAAGGAAAGGCTCTGTTCTGGAAAGAAATGCAAGTGTGGCTTTCATCTAAATGGTGAGATTATCATTTGATACACAGGAAATGCACAAAGATTTTAAAGACATTGTACAACTTTAGACTGAAAGGAACAGAGACATTTAAAAATAAAACACAGCCTTTTATGGGCCCAATTTCCTAAGGTCAGTGTTCTAGTTTGCTAATGCTGCCAGAATGCAAAACACCAGAAATGGATTGACTTTTATAAAGGGAGTTTATTTGGTTACACAGTGTTGTAGTTTGCTAATGCTGCGGAATGCAAAACACCAGAGATAGACTGGCTTTTATAAAAAGGGGGTTTATTTGGCTATACAGTTATAGTCTTAAGGCCATAAAGTGTCCAAGGTAACACTCAGTAATTGGGTACCTTCACTGGAGGATGGCAGATGGCGTCCGGAAAACCTCTGTTAGCTGGGAAGGCACGTGGCTGGCGTCTGCTCCAAAGTTCTGGTTTCAAAATGGCTTTCTCCCAGGACATTCCTCTCTAGCAAGCTTGCTCCTCTTCAAAACGCCACTCACAGCTGCACTGAGTTCCTCCTCTTTGAGTCAGCACGTTTATATGGCTCCACTGATCAAGGCCCACCCTGAATGGGTGGGGCCACGCCTCCATGGAAATATCCCATCAGTTATCATCTACAGTTGGATGGGACGCATCTCCATGCAAACAACCTAATCCAAACGTTCCAACTTAATCCCCAATATTATGTCTGCCCCACAAGATTGCATCAAAGGATATGGCTTTTTCTGGGGGACATAATACATTCAAACCGGCACACACAGTTACAGTCTTAAGGCCATGAAGTGTTTAGGTAACACATCAGCAATTGGGTACCTTCACTGGAGGATGGCCGATGGTGTCTGGAAAACTTTTAGCTGGGAAGGCACGTGGCTGGTATCTGCTCCAAAGTTCTGGTTTCAAAATGGCTTTCTCCCAGGATGTTCCTCTCTAGGCTGCAGTTCCTCAAAAATGTCTCTCAGTTGCTCTTGGGGTGTTTGTCCTCTCTTAGCTTCTCTGGAGCAAGAGTCTGCTTTCAATGGCTGTCTTCAAACTGTCTCTCATCTGAAGCTCCTCTCTCAGCTCCTGAGCATTCTTCAAAGTGTCCCTCTTGGCTGTAGCTCCTCTTAAAAATGTCACTCTCAGCTGCACTGAGTTCCTTCTGTTTGTCAGCTCATTTATATGGCTCCAGTTCAGGTAACCCCTCCATAGAAATTATCCAATTAGAGTCATCACCCACAGTTGGGTGGGGCGCATTTCCATGCAAACCTTCCAACTTAATCCCCACTAATATGTCTGCCCCACAAGACTGCATCAAAGAATATGGCTTTTTCTGGGGGACATAATACATTCAAACCGGCACATTCAGGAAGCTGGCAAATGTGGGCCATTTCTCATGGAAAAGAAGGATTACTTGGGGTAGAGCCAAGAGCCAAATAAACCATTCCCATGGAGCAAACCTGGGCCTTAATCAACATACATTTCCTACACTTGGAGAAGGGAGAATTGCACCCAGCTGAATTTCAGACCTGCTGTGGACCTGTGACTACTACTACACATCTCCCCATTGCATGAGAGTGTATATTGTGGTGCTCCGGCTCCTGTCTCATCATTATATGTTGGGTGTGTGGGGACACAGGTAACTTGTCTCTTAAGGTCACAGGTCTTCACATTCAGAGGAGCCACATGGAAGGCGCCTCATCAACAAATGGAACAGATTTGGTTGATGGAAACCTGGACTTCAAGCCTCAGCCTGAGATTATAATGGGATGAGACCTTGTTGGTTATGGGAGATGAGAGGGAAGTTTATTTTGCAAATAAGAGGGGCATCGGGGACCAGTTAGGGGACTATTGTGGCTAGTCTTCAAAAACAGCCCCCAGTGAGTCAGGCTTTCTAGTGTTTGTGCCTCTGTAGTGTCGCCTCCCACACTGTAACCAAGCTGGCGCCATCATCTACTTTAACCGCAGAAGGCCGCACAATGACTGCCATACCAGCTCCAGGACTAAGAACTAAGAAGGCATGCTGGTTTTGGCTTTTGCAGGTTGGGGAATCCTGAGTTGCCATGTAGGAACTTGGTCTACCAAGTGCTGGAAAAACCACATGGAAAAGCCTTGGGGAGAGGGAATGACCCTGAAACCACTTTGAAAAAGAGAGTTTCAGCCTTCCCTGTCAAAAAGAATCCAGACTCTTAGCGATCCAGATCCAGGTACCTGAAATGAGAGGGCCATCTTGGATGTTCCAGAACAGGTGAGTCCCCAGAGAAGAACTGACCCCAACTATCACCAGTCAACCCACAGAATCATGTCAGATAATAAAATGTTTGTTATTAAAAAAAAGAAGAATGTACAGGAAAAGAGCAATATGATTGGTTAAGAGTCAGGGAATTTCAGGAGAGATGTGATGCTATTTGTAAAAAAAAAAAAACTAAAGGAAATCCTATAACTTATTAAATATAATATCTGAAATCTAAAATCATTGTAAGTGATTAACAGTGGACTAGACACAACAGAAAGAAAGGACCAGTAAACTCAAAGATACTTCAATACAAATCATTGAACTGAAGCATGAAGGGAAAAAAAAAATTGAAAAAATAAAAGAGAGACTCAGTGACCTGTGGGACAGTATTAAGCAGCCTAACATTTGTATTATTGAAGTTCTGTATAAGAAAGAGGACAGAATATGGATAGAAACAATATTTAATGGAATATTGGCTCAAAAGTTTCCAAATTTTATCACAAACAGCAATTTGCAGGTGCAGGGAATTCAATAAACTCCAAAAAGGATAAATAAAACAAAAACCCACATGTAGGCACATAATTTTTAAATGCTGATATCTACAGATAAAGAGAAAATCTTAAAATCAGTTAGAGAAGAAAAAAGTACTTTATACAGAAAGGCACAATGATAAAAATGATGGCTTATATCTCCTTAGGAAAAATGGAGGCCAAAAGAAAATGAAATGCCATCTCTAAAGTTAAAAAATAATCAACCTAGACTTCTACATTCAAGAAGAGATCTTTGAAAAACAAAGGACAATGCATACATGTATGACCAAATTATTTTGACAAGGGTGCCAATTACATTAATTTGGACAGAACATGCTGGGAAAACTGGATATATATTCACAAAAGAATGAAATCAGACCCCTACTTCACATCATATACAAAAATTAACTCTAAATGGATCAAGGACCTAAACATAAGGCCAAAACCATAAAAAGATTAGAAGAAAACATGTGAGAAACCTTCATAACCTCAGATTTGGAAGTGATTACTTAGATATGACACCAAAGCATGAGCAAAAAAGAAATAATAGATAAAATGGACTTCATCAGAATTAAAAAGTTTTGTACAAAGGACACCATCAAGAAAGTGAAAAGGCAACCTACACAATTGGAGAAAATAATTGCAAACCATATATCTAATAAGGTTTTAATGTCTAGAATACATGGAACACTGTACAACTCAATAAGAAAAAAATGAATAACTCAATTTTAAAATGGGCAAAAGATATGAATTGACATTTGTCCAAAAAAGATATACAAATGGAGAATAAGCACATGGAAAGATGCTCAACATCACTGGTCACCAGGGAAATACAAATCAAAAACCACAATGAGCTAACACTTCACACTCACTAGGATGGCTTATTTAAAAAAAAATTAAAGGAGAACCTAAGATGGCGGCAAGGAGAGACAGGGCAAAAAAATACCTCCATGAAAAATACTAGATAAATGCCAGAAAGTGACCCAGCACACCAGTTCCAGCGATGTACCAGCTGGACAAGGTCTGCTAAAACCACAGGGACCGTGAACTTGGTGAAACCAGGAGTCTGCATTCTGAAATGAGTAAGCTGCTGAATACCCAGTGGCCACGCTGTGGTGTGGGGAAACCGGGGGTTGATGTTTGGAGGCAGACTAGTTCTTTTAAAAAAAAAACCCAAAAGCAGCTGCAGATACGGCAGGGAGAACCACACAGTGAAGCATGGCAGGAATGGGCTGTGCAAACGCCTCAATATCTGGTGTGGAAGATAGCCTTTCATGCACCCACTGCTAATTGTCTCAGAGCAAGGCAGGCAGGGGTTAGCCAAAAGGGGAAAAAAAACATGCCCCTTGCAGCCATCTTCCCAGTGGGCTGGGAACGCTCCTGCCCAGTGCCGGAGCCACAGCCCAGAGCCGCACCAAAAAACCCGGTGTGACAGGAAGTGTTGCCAGCAACGTGCGCAGACACCATAGTATCAGGCGTGGACAATAGCCTTTCACGCACCCACAACTAATTGTCCCGGAGCTGGGAAGGTGGAGCTGTGGGAAAAGGGGGAAATTAACACGCCCCATTCAGCCATCCTTACAGCAGGCTGGAACGCACCTACACAGCCTGGCGGCCCAGAACTTCCCTTGAGGGACAGCGTGCACTTGTGACATAGCATGTCCTTTCCTCAGCAGAGGCCCTGGGAGGGCACAGCTTGGAAGAAGGACCCACTCAGAAATCCCAGGGACCATACACCAATACCTTTAGTATTTAGAAATATTTTAGTATTTAGAAATACCTTTAGTATATTAATACTAATATATTAGTATTTAGTATATATATATATTAGTATTTAGTATATATAATACTATAATACTAATATATTAGTATTTAGTATATATAATACTATAATATTTCTAAATACTAAAGGTATTTTTCTAAATACTTTAGTATTTAGAAATACTAAAGGGAGCTCTACCAGCTGAGAAGAAAAGAAAGGAGAGAAAGGTCTGGAGAAGGGCACAGAACTGAAGAGTATTAGTAAGGGTAACTTAAAGGAAAAAAATAAAGAGCAGGAAAAACTAGAACTGACAACTAAAAAACAAAGGATAAGATGGCTGGTTCAAGAACTGCCTTCACAGTAATAACTTTGAATGTGAATGGATGAAACTCTACAGTTAAAAGATCCAGACTGGCAGAACAGATTAAAGAGTATAACCCATCAACATGCTGTTTACATCTTAAGAGACTCATCTTAAACCCAACCACACAAAGAGAATGAAAGTGAAAGGATGAAAAAAATTCCATGCAAGCAGCAACCAAAAGTAAGCAGGGGTAGCTATACTAATATCAGAAAAAATAGAATTTAAATGCAAAGCTTTCATAAGAGACAAAGAAGGACACTACATATTAATAAAAGGGACAATTCACCGAGAAGAAATAACAATCATAAATGTTTATGCACCCAACCAAGGAGCTCCAAAATACGTGGGACAAACATTGGCTAAACTGAAGGGAGCAACAGACATTTCTACAATAATAATGGGAGACTTTAATACACCGCTCCCTTCTATAAATAGAACAACTATATAGAGGTCCAATGAGGAATTTGAGAACCTAAACAATGTGATAAATGAATTAGACTTAACAGACATATATAGATCATTACATCCCAAAGTAACAGGATATACACTCTACTCTAGTGCTGCTTATGGAATATTCTCAAGGATAGATCATATGCTGGGGGAAAAAAACAAGTCAATAAATTTTTAAAAAGATTGAAATTATTTAAAGCATGTTCTCTGATCATAACGGAATGCAACTAGAAATCAATACCCACCAAAGAATCAGATATTTCACAAATATGTGAACGTTAAACAACACACTCTTAAACAATCAGTGGGTCAAAGAAGAAATTGCAAGAGAAATCAGTAAATATCTAGAGATGAATGAAAATGAGAACACAACATATCAAAACCTACGTGTGCTGGGAGTGGAATGTGCAGTTTTGGATGGATTATGTCCCCCAAAGCACCATGTTCTTTAATGCAATCTTGTGGGGGCAAACATATTAGTGTTGATTGGGTTGGAATCCTTTGTTCCCATGGAGATGTGACTCGATCAACTGTGGGCAAGACCTTTGATTGGATAATTTCCATGGAAGTGGTAGCTTACCCATTCAGGTTGGGTCTTGATTAATTCACTGGAGCCCTATAAAAACAGCTCACAAGCAGAGGGACCTGAGAGCAGCTAAGACAGACATTTTGAAAACAGCCTTTGAAAGCTGACACTGAGATTTGGGAGAATGCCATTTTGAAATTCAACCTGGGAGGAAGCAGAAACCAGCCACATGACTTCCCAGCTAACGGAGGTTTTCTGGACGCCATCAGCCATCATTCAGTGAAATTACCCTATTGTTGATACCTTACCTTGGGCACTTTATGGCCTTAAGACTGTAACTCTGTAACCAAATAAACCCCCTTTATAAAAGCAAATCCATTTCTGTTATTTTGCAAAACAGCAGCATTAGCAAACCGGAACACTACAGAACAACCACATTGTCCTCCAGATAGGCTACACTACACCATTCTACTTCCCCACCAACAGTGAATACATACATCTCTCTCTCCAAGTTCCCACCAGCACTTGTGTCCCTCTGTTTATTTTTTCCCTGCAATTTTATAGGAATATATTCAAATACCATACAATCAGCCACAGTGTACAATCAATTATTTACAGTATCATCATACAGTTGTGCATTCATCACAATTAGCACTTAACATAATCATTACTCAAAAAAATAATTGAAACCAAAGAATAATAAAAAGGATAAAATTAAAAATTAAAATAAAATGAAATACAGCATTAAGGTCAGACAACACCACCACTACCCAGAATCCCATATCCCTCCCTTACATCCCCATCTCACAGACATTTAGTTTTGATATACTGCCTTTGTTACATTTAATGGGAGTATATTACAATGTTACTGTTAACCCCAGACTCCAGTTGCATTGATTATATTTTTCCAAAATACCATCCCTTTTACAACACCTTGGAAGGTTAACATTCACTTGTTCTCCCACATGTAAAAACATTTTTACACTTGTATATTTAGTGACCATATTTAGTCACCATCACCAACCACTCTAGGTTTCACTAAGTTACACAGTCCCAGTCTTTGTTGTCCATCCTTCCCTCTGGTATCATACATGCCCCCTAGCCCTTCTCTTTCAACTATACTCACAGACATCTTTGGTCAGTATACCTACAATACTGTGCTACCATCACACAGCACTGCACTCCATTTCTGGATCTATACAATCAATCCTGCTGAACATTCTGTAGTCCTTCAGCATCAAATGCCTGATCCCTACCCTCTTTCTATCTCCTGATAACCTGTGTTCTCAGCTTTTAACTCTCAAAGTTTGCTCATTAATGTTGGTTCATATTAGTGAGACCATACAGTATTTGTCCTTTTGTTTCTGGCTAACTTCACTCAACATAACATCCTCAAGGCTCATGCACATTATTATATGTTCCGTGACTTTGTTCTGTCTTATGGCTGTGTAATATTCCATCATATGTATATACCACAGTTTGTTTATCCACTCGTCTGATAATGGAAATTAGAGCTGTTTCCATCTCCTGGCAATCATGAATAATGCCGCTATAAACATCAGTTTACAAATGTTTGTTCATGTCTTAGCTTTCAGTTCTTCTGAGTATATACCTAGTGATGGACTTGCTGTATCATATGTCAAACCTATACTTAGCTTCCTGAGGAACTGTCCACTGCCTTCCAGAGTGGCTGCACCATTCTACATTCCCACCAACAGTGAAAAAGTGTGCCTCTTTCTCCACATCCTCTCCAGCACTTGTAATTTTCTGGTTTTTTTTTTTTTTTTTTATAATGGACATTCTGGTAGGTGTGAGATGACACCTCATTGTGGTTTTGTTTTGCATTTCCATAATAGCCAGTGAAATTGAGCACTTTTTCATATGTTTTTGAGCCATTTGTATTTCCTCTTCAGAAAAGTGTCTGTCCATGTCTTTTGCCCTTTTTTTTTTTTTTTTTTTTTTTTTTTTTTGTGGAAGAGAATTTATTTAGCTTTGTGAGACTTTACTTACACAATAATAATATACTCTTGGCACAGGAAGACCTTATTAAAATTTCATAAATTGCTCTAAAAAGGCAAACCTTTAGGTTGATTTTATGAGGTTTCAGAGTTTGAGAAAGTTACTGGTTATTAGGATTTGCATACATGATCACAATCAAAATGGTAAAATAAACCAAAAGAACATAACATTTTAAAACACCCTCCAAAACATAATTGCAATTTCTAGTCAAACACTTATTCCTATGTTATATTCATTTTGAACTCCTATTTTCCATTTTATACTCTTTCACAGTTTTTCTGAATAAAGGTTACAGATAATAATCTTTTGAGTTATCTCCCCCATCTCAATACCACAAAGTCACCTGTTCCACCTTGGCTATATTTTTATCCTTTAGAGTATTATTTGCTTAAGCCAATTATACCCCAGTAACCTTATCAATGTAAAAACATTAAAGAATTAAGAACAAATAATGGAATCACTATTTCACTGATCCTAATCAGCAGCAATTCTGCCTGATAAATTCTTTCCATCTCTAAACAGCACCTGAAAGCAAAGTAGGGGAAACCTATTATATTTTTCCATACATTGTGTGCTTTTAATAGTTCAACAGTGGTAAAACTTGGTAAGAGTAAATTTTGGGGCTAGCATTTAAAAATGTATATTTTAATAATTATAAAGCTTATAAATACTTAGATAAGCTTGTGGAAAAGCTGAACAAGATATATAAATTAGGAAATACAAGTGTCCATCGAAATTTTCTTTCATTTTTTTAACAGAATATTTTACTAAAGTTGTTTAATGTACAATAGCTCATTTGTCATTTGAAAGTCCCTTTACTATAAAGATAATTCTTTTGTCTGATGATAAACAGCAGCCTTGTCAGTGATTATTCTGGACCTCCACGTTGGATAAATTCAATTTCTTCTTGAGACATAGGCTTCCTTCTGTATTTCTGAGGTAAAGATTTTATTATTTCTGCAGTGTCTGGAGGATCCTGATGCATCAGCAAATCTGGTGATTTACTTCCCACAGAATGCTGTGAAAATGCAGAAGAGTGAGATGGTATTCCTGCTGATCTCAAAGCTTCTGATACATTGAGCTTAGGGTTGTCTCTTCTGTCAGGGAACCTTATTAATGGAGTAAGTGGCTTGACTACCTGCCGAGCACTTCCGCGACGGGGCCAAAACCCTCAGCTCCGGGCCCCCGCTCACTGCCGGGGCCAACCATTCAAGGTCCAACTGTCACAAAACCCCAGCGCTGCCGCTGGCCCTGAGGGCTGCGGTCAGCACGCTGCCTTCGCCATCACCTTTACTCCCCAGCACCGTTGCTGTAGTCAGCACCATCCCTACTGCCCAGAGTGCGGAAAGGTGACCAAATCTCTTTACCTGAACGACCCTGATGACAGAAGCCATCTTGCTGCCCATCATGACCCCCGACTAAGCTGCCTTGCCTATTTTTTAATTCGGTTGTTTGTTTTTCTGTTGTTGAGTTTTGATCCCTTTATATATTTGTGATACTAAACCCTTATCTGATATGTGGTTTCCAAATATTGTCTCCCATTGCGTAGGCTACATTTTTCCTTTTCTGACAAAGTCCTTTGATGTACAAAAGTGTTTAATTTTGAGGAGATCTCCAAGAAGCTAGGTATGTGGGTATCAAAAGGTCCTGCAACCTCACTATGGGGTACGTACTTGGAAGATCTGAGAGCAGGGACATAAATGGACATTTGCACACCAGTGTTTATGGCAGCAGTATTCATGATTTGCAATGGATGGAGGTGGCCTAAGGGTACATCAGCTGATGAACAGAATGGTGAACTGTGGTGTATGCATACAATAGAATATTGAGCGGCTACAGGAAGGAATGAAGCTGTGAGACATGCAACTAGGTGAATGGATCTTACAGCATTTTGAGTGAAGTACACCAGAAACAAGAGGACAAACATTATAATACTTCTTTAATATGGACCAACTATAATGTGTAAAACCTGAGAACTGAATTTTAGAGCACAGCTTATCAGGTGAATGCTTATTGTAATGCTCCCTAGATTGTAAGCTCTTACAACAGTCACATCTATTCCTGAGTTGTAATGGTAATCTCTAAATCCTGAGATGCTGAGCTCCTTCTGTATAACCTGGTCAGTCTCTTGAACTTTGGGTATCTGTGTAATACCTGAGACTCGGAGCCAGAGCTCAGCAGCTATGAATGTCACTATTACACCATACAGCAACTGCTGAAACAGCTGAAAAGGAGTTCAGACTTCAATTAGAGATATGAATGAAGTGGACCTGGTTGGGACTAAGGCAAATCAGGCCAAAGGGTAAAGGACGATGCTGACTGGGTTTTCTTTTCTTTTTTTTTTTATTTTGAGTTTTGAAATGCAATTTTATTGAGATATATTCACATAAAATACAATCATCCAAAGTGTACAATCAGTTCACAGTATCGTCATATAGTTGTGCATTCATTACCACAATCAATCTTTGAACATTTTCATTACTCCAAAAAATAAAATTAAAATTAAAATTAAGAAGAACATCCAAAACATCCCACTCCCCTCCTCCCCTCCATTGTTCATTTACTTTTTAAATACAGTTTTATTGAGATATATTCACACACCCTACTGTCATCCACAGTGTACAGTTATTCACAGCACCATCATACAGTTGTGTGTTCATCCCAGAATCAATTTTTGAACCTTTTCCTTACTCCAAAATAAAAACAAAAGCAAAAAAGAACATCCAAAACTTTCCGTCTCCTCCATCCCACCCTATTCTTCATCTAATTTTTGTCCCCATTTTTCCAGTAATCTGTCCATACACTGGATAAAGGGAGTGTGAGCCACAAGGTTTTCACAATC
Organism: Choloepus didactylus; assembly: GCF_015220235.1. Classification (NCBI taxonomy): domain Eukaryota; kingdom Metazoa; phylum Chordata; class Mammalia; order Pilosa; family Megalonychidae; genus Choloepus; species Choloepus didactylus. The sequence goes on along the minus strand of NC_051314.1, from coordinate 12,488,799 downwards.
ACACAGTTACACTGTGCAAGCTACATAGTTATACAATCGTCTTCAAAAATCAAGGTCACTGGGTTGCATTTCAACAGTCTCAGGTATTTCCCTCTAGCCATTCCAACACACTAAAAACTAGAAAGGGATATCTATATAGTACATAAGAATATCCTCCATAGTGACCCTTCAACTCCATTTGAAATATCTCAGCCACTGGAACTTTATTTTGTTTCATCTTTCTTCTCTCTTTGGTCAAGAAGATTTTCTCAATCCCACAGTGCTGGGTCTAGGCTCATCCCCAGGAATCATTTCCCGTGTTGCCAGGGGGATTTACACTCCTGGGAGTCATGTCCCATGTAGGGGGTTGGGTAATGAGTTCACCTGCTGAGTGAGCTTAGAGAGAGAGGGGACCACATCTGAGCAAAAAGGTTCTCTGGGAGAGACTCTTAGGCACAATTATAAGTAGGCTTAGCCTCTCCTTTGCAGCAAAAAGCCTCACAAGGGAAAGCCCCCAGACCGAGGGCTTGGCCTACCAAATTGGCACTGACTGGGTTTTAAAACTACAACTTTTATGCAAGACCAAGGGGGGAGATGTTTATTTGGGGCAGGATCTATATTTTTTGTAGCACACTAGATCATTTAATTTGTATGATCAGTTTGTTTGAATACCAGAGGTGCATGGAGCTTTGAATGGGAAGTGGGATTTGGTGAGTTTGTACAGGCTGGGGTGAAATCCCGATACATCCCAGAATGATATGGGCAGAGAGTAAAAGTGTATTTGGGGCCCCCTTCCCCTCCCCGAGGACTGGGGAGAAATGCAGAAATGTTGGATTTCCCTACCTGGGTTACTGCTGATTTTCTCACAAACATTGAGGACTGCCAGTTTGGTGGGCTAAGCCTTTGATTTGAGGGCTTTCCCTTCTGAGGCTTCCTGCTCCAAAGGAGAGGCTAAGCCTATTTATAATTGTGCCTAAAAGTGTCCACCAGAGAACCTCTTTGTTGCTCAGATGTGGCCCCCTTTCTCTCTAAGCCTACTCTTTCTAAGCAGGTGAACTCACTACTATGTGGGCCATGACTCCCAAGGGTGTGAATCCCCCTGGCAATGTGGGAAATGACTCCTGGGGATGAACCTGGACCCAGCACTGTGGGTTGAGAAAATCTTCTTGACCAAAAGGGGGAAAAGAGATAAAACAAATGCTCTAGTGGCTGAGAGACTTCAAATGGAGTCGAGAGGTCACCCTGGAGGGTATTCTCATATGCTATAAAGATACCACTTTTTAGTTTTTAGTGTGCTGGAATGGCTAGAGGGAAATACCTGAAGCTGTAGAACTGCAACCCAGTGACCTTGATTCTTGAAGACGATTGTATAACTATGTAGCTTGCACAGTGTGACTGTGTGATTGTGAAAACCTGTGGCTCCCACTCCTTTTATCCAGTGTATGGACAGATAGATGAGTGGAAAAATGGGGACAAAAGTTAGATGAAGAATAGTGTGGCAATGGAGGTGATGAAAAGTTTTGGATGTTCTTTTTCACTTTTGTTTTTATTTTGGAGTAGGGAAAAGGTTCAAAAATTGATTCTGGTGATGAATGCACAACTGTATGATGGTGCTGTGAATAACTGACTTACACTGTGGATGACTGTAGAGTGTGTGAATATATCTCAAGAAAATTGTATTAAAAAAATTAAGTGAACAATGGAGGGGAGGAGGGGAATGGGATGTTTGGATGTTCTTTTATCTTAATTTTTATTTTATTTTTTGGAGTAATGAAAATGTTCAAAGATTGTAGTGATAGATGCACAACTACATGATGATAAAATGAACAACTGTACACTTTGGATGATTGTATGTTATTGAATATAGTGCAATAAAATTGCATTTTAAAAAAACAAAACATATGGGATGCAGTGAAGGGAGCACTGAGAGGGAAATTTATAGTTCTAAATGTATATATCAAAAAGGAAGAAAGAGCTAAAACCAAAGATCTAACTGAACAACTGAAGAGGCTAAAGAATGATCAGCAAACTAACCCTAAGGCAAGTAGAAGAAAAAAAATAACAAAGATTAAAGCAGAAATAAATGAGCTGGAGAAAAAAAAAAAGGAAAATAAATAAAACCAAAAGTTGATTTTTTGAGAAGGTCAACAAGATTGACAGACCCTTAGTTACACTGATAAAGTAAAAAAGAGAGAAGACCCAAATAAACAGTCAGAAATGAAAGTGGGATAATTCCTACAGATCCTGAAGAAATTTTTAAAAATCATAAAATTTTTAAAAACTGTACGCCAACAAACAAGGCAACTTAGAGGAAAGGGACAATTTCCTGGAAACACGTGAACAACCTAGACTGACTCAAGAAGAAATAGAAGACTTCAACAAGCCAATCACAAGTAAAGATCCAAACAATCATCAAAAATCTGCCTACAAATAAAAGCCCATTGCCAGATGGCTTCACAGGGGAATTTTACCAAACTTTCCAAAAAGAACTGACACTATTCCTGCCTGAACCCTTTCAAGAAACTGAAGAAAAAGGGACACTACCTAACTCATTTTATGAAGCTAATGTCAATCTAATACCTAAACCAGATAAAGATACTAAAAGAATGGAAAACTATAGGCCAATCTCCCTAATGAATACAGATGCAAAAATTCTCAACAAAATACTTGTAAAATGAATCCAAAGGCACATTAAAAAAAAAAAAAAAAACATACATCAAGACCAAGTGAGGTTCACCCCAGCCATGCAAGGCTGGTTCAACATAAGAAAATCAATCAATGTAATACAACACATTAACAAATCAAAAGGGAAAAAAGATCATCTTGATAGATGCTGAAAAAGCATTTAAAAAAAATTCAGCATCCTTTTTTGATAGGAATTGAAGGAAACATCAATATGAAAAACCCACAGCCACCATAGTATGCAATGGTGAGAGACTGAAAGTCTTCCCCACAAGATCAGGAATGAGACAAGTATGCCCACTGTCACCACTATCATTCAACATTGTGCTAGAAGTTCTGGCCAGAGCAATTTGCCAAGACAAAGAAATAAAAGGCATCCAAATAGGAAAGGAAGAAGTAAAACTCTCATTATTGGCAGATGATATGATCTTATGTTTGGAAAATTCTGAGAAATTGATGACAAAGCTACTTGAGCTAATAAACAAATTCAGCAGAGTGGTAGGATACAAGTGCATAAGTCAGTAATGTTCCTATTCATTAGTAATGACCTAACTAAGAGGCAATCAAGAAAAAAATTCTATTCACAATAGGAACTAAAATAGCCAGGAATAAACTTAATCAAGGATGTAAAAGACTTCTACATGGAAAATTACAAACATTATTAAAAGAAATCAAAGAGGACCTAATAAGGTGGCAAGATATTTTATGTTCATGGATAGGAAGGCTAAACATCATTAAGATGTCAATTCTACCTACACTGATCTACAGATTCAAAGCAATTTCAATCAAATTCCAACAACCTACTTTGAAGACTTGAAAAAACTAGTTATCAAATTTATTTGGAAGGGAAAGTGGCCCCAAATTGCCAAAAACATTATAAAAAAAGAAGAATGAAGTTCAAGGAGTTAAACTTCCTAACTTTAAAGCCTACTATAAAGCCACAGTTGTCAAAACAGCATGATCCTGGCACAGAGATAGGGTTATTATCAATGGAATTGAATCAAGAGTTCAAAAATAGACCCCAGATCTATGGTCAACTTATTTTTGATAAGGCCCCCAAAATGGGACAGAATGAGACTGGGAGAACTGTATATCCATATCCAAAAGAATTAAAGAGGATCTCTATCTCACACCCTAAACAAAAATTAACTCAAAGTGGATCAAAGATCTAAATATAAGAGACAGTACCATAAAACTCCCAAAAAATAATTAAGGGAAACCTCTTCAATACCTAGTAATTGGAGGTAGCTTCTTAGGCCTTATACCCAAAGCACAAGCAATAAAAGGAAAAAATAGAGAAATGGGAACTCCTCAAAATCAAGAGCTTCTGTGCCTCAAAGGACTTTGTCAACAACGTAAAGAGGCAGCCAATGCAATGGGAGATAATATTTGGAAACCATATTTCGGATAAGAGATTGATAGCCAGCATATACATATAAAGAAATCCTATAACGCAATGACAATAGTAAAAACAGCCCAATTAAAAAACTGACTGTATTTTAAAACTTCAACTTCTGTGAGAGACCAAGGGAAGAGATATTTGTTTAATGTAGGATCTATATTTTCTGCAGCATACTAAATAATTTAACTTATACTGTCAGTTTATTCAAATACCATAATTACATGGAACTTTGAATAGGAAGTGAGATCTGGTAAGTTTGTACAGATTACTGTGAAATCCTGATACATCCCAAAGTAATTTAGGCAGAGAATAAAAGTATATTTGCAGGGCCCCCTGAAGCACTGGGGGAAAATGTGGAAATATTGGACTTCCCCACCTAGGTTATTACTGATATTCTCACAAACATTGAGGACTAACAATTTAGTAGGCTGAGCCCCCAATGTTGGGGCTTGCCCTTATGAAGCTTTTTACTGCAAAGGAGAGGCTAAGCCTACTTACAGTTGTGCCTAAGAGTATCCGCCAGAGAACCTCTTTTGTTGCTCAGGTGTGGCCTCTCTCTCTCTAAGCCCACTTGGCAGGTAAACTCACAGCCCTCCCCACTACATGGGACATGACTCCCAGGGGTGTAAATCTCCCTGGCAACATGGGAAATGATTCCCGATGATGAGCCTGGACCCGGTATTGTGGGATTGAGAAAATCTTCATGACCAAAAGGGGGAAGCAAAATGAAACAAAATAAAGTTTCAGTGACTGAAAGATTCAAATGGAGTCAAGAGGTCACTCTAGAGGGCATTCGTATGTGCTATATAGATATCCCTTTTTAGTTTTAATGTACTAGAATAGCTAGAAGGAAATACCTGAAACTGTCAAACTCCAACCCAGTAGCCTTGATTCTTGAAGATGACTGCATAACTATGTAGCTTACATGCTGTGACTGTGTGATTGTGAAAACCTTGTGGCTCACACCCCCTTTATCCAGTGTATGGACAAGTGAGTAGAAAAATGGGGACAAAAACAAATGAAAAATGGAGTGGGATGCAGGGGATGGAATGCTTCAGGTGCTCTTTTTCACTTTTATTTTTATTCTTATTTTCATGATTTTTGGAGTAAGGAAAATGTTCAAAAATTGACTGGGGTGATGAATGCACAACTATATGATGGTACTGTGAACGGTTGATTGTGCACCATGGATGACTGTATGGTATGTGACTACATCTCAATAAAACAGAACTTTTTTTAAAATGGGCAAAAGATATAAAAAGGCATTTTTCCAATGAAGAAATACAAATGGTTAAAAAACACATGAGAAAATGTTCATCTTCACTAGCTATTAGGGAAACGCAAATCAAAACCACAATGAGGTATCATCTCACATGAAAGGAACGGCTGCCACTAAACAAACAGGAAACTACAAATGCTGGAGAGGATGTGGAGAAGTTAGAACTCTTATTCATTGCTGATGGGAATGTATAATCATACAGCCACTGTGGAGGACAGTTTGGCAGTTCCTTAGAAAACCAGATATCAAGTTACCCCACAATCCAGAAATTCCACTTCTCAGTATATAACCAGAAAATCTGAAGCAATGACATGAATAAACATTTGTACACTGATGTACACAGCAGCATTATTCACAATTGCCAAGAGATGAAACAATCCAAGTATCCTTCATCAGACTAGTGGATAAACAAACTGTGGTATATACATATAATGGAATACTACGCAGCAGTAAAAAGGAACAAAGTCTTGAAACATATGGCAACATAGATAAATCCTGAAGATATAATACTCAGTGAAATAAGTCAGACACAAAAGGAGAGATATTGTGTGTTACCACTACTATGAACTCCCTGAACAGTGTAAAATCAATGTCTTATAATCTAGAATATAGAGGACCTAGAAAGAGACAGAAGCTAGTGAAGGAAGATGATAACCTAATATGTACAGACATGTTAATGAGGGTGAACTTAAAGGTATGGGATGGACAGGGGTGGTGATTGTTCATTAATGGGATTATAAGTATCAGTACTGCATTGAAGGCGAACATGATTGAAAGTGGTTGTTTAAAGGCATCTATCCCACAGATTAGCACTATAAATATAAATAAGTGCTTGCATGATATTCTTCTAAGGTGTGACACTGGTACAAAGAGTAAACAACAGAGTGGTATATGAGAAAACTACCTATTGCGTACTAGGAACTATACTTAATAGGAATACCTTATCAGTATGACACAAATATTAGGAATAAATAATTAGGGGATGTTAAGAGCTTTGGGGTGTTTGGGGTCATGATGACTGTTTAAAATTAAGAATGATGATGATTGTACAACTCAGTGAAGATAATGTGAGACACTGATTGTTTATCTTGGATAGAACAGATGCTATGTGGAATTAGGAACCCCCTACTTAATAAGCCAAGCCCTCAATCTTGAGGCTTGCTCTTGTGAAAGATATGGCTGTAAAGGGGAGGCTAAGGCCACCTATAATTATGCCTAAGAGTCACCTCCAGAGAGGATCCCTTTTGCTGCTCAAATGTTGACCCTCTCTCTCTAAGCCCAACTCTGCAAATATATTCATCACCCTCCCCCCTTCATGAGATGTGACTCCCAGGTGACTCTCCCTGATGACAGGGGACATGGATTCCAGGAATGAGCCTGGCTATGGCATTGAGGGATTGAGAATGTCTTCTTGACCAAAAGGGGAAAAAGAAAGGTAACAAAATAAGACTTCAGTGGCTAAGAGATTTCAAAGAGTGTCAAGAGGCTGTCCTGGAGGTCACTCCTATGCAAGCTTCACCTAGATATGCCAAATGACTACAGTATGATAAGCCCAAATCCACAGTAGTCCCCCAAACCCTAAAGAATACCCAGATTCCATCTGAGATCTATAAAAGTTTCACTCACTAAGTTTTTCTTCAGAAACAAATCCTCCAGAGAACTCCTATGCCAGCTAAGTCCCAAAACTGAGAGACAACAGCCTCTTCAAGAACATCAACCAGAAGCATCCCCCTTTCCCATAATATTGACACCTCTTTTCAATATGAACAAGTTAGGGTGGCACTACGTAAATATCCCTGAAGATCAAGAAAGTGATTAAATGAGAGGAAGGGGTAGCAATAGGCAAGGTAGGATTTAACAAAGGATTATGAATACTGAATCTTTATGTAAATTTTTTTATTTATTTTTTTTTTTTTTTAGATGCCAGGGTATTAGAATAGCTAGAAGGAAAAAAGTGAAATGGTGGACCTGTAACCCATAACATTCTTTGAAATATGCTCTATAACTACTTGCTAAATTGCACTTTGAAAGTTATCCCCTTTCTGTATATATGTTATATTTCACAATAAGGAAATACCTGAAACTCTGGAACTATAAACCATAATATTCTTTGAAATTTCCTATATAACTACTTGTTAAATCATACTTTGAATGTTATCACCTTTCTGTATATATGTTATATTTCACAATAAGAGAATAACAGAAAAAAAAAGTGAAGGAGAAAGGCCCTGACCCATCATGATGGCACAGTGAGAAGCTCCAGGGCCCCATCCCTCCCACAAAAGCTTTAAGCAACAAAAGAACCAGCAGAGCCATCTTTTTCCAAGCTTTGGAAAACAAAGTGATGAGTTGCAGGATGAGTGTGAGTCAGGAAAAATGCAACATAAAAATGATAAGATCATATGGCGCCCAGGCTGGCCCCTCCCCATCACCACCCTGGCTCAACAGAGAGCCAAGCAGACACCCAGTGCAGCTCTCTGGCCATAATTCCACAAAGAGCAAAGTAACTATTGTGCACATACAAGGTTTCATATATGTCCATGCCATTCTGGATGGTGGCAGTCTGAAAGACTGAACCAGGACATATGTAGCAGGCTTGCCATCCCAGAATGTGCCCTGCTCTCCTACAGAACACTGTAGCAGAACAGCCAAATTGCAATTGCCCAAGGCAAAGGATTGTTGACTATGGGATATACAGTGTAGCACCCAGGACCACATGGAAACATTTTTTTCTTAGTGGAATTGGGACAAGTGTATCCATGTAAGCCAGGGAAATATTAGGGCCATGCCCACAGGCCCAAGACAAGACATATTTGCAGAAAAGACCAGGGAGGACCCTATGCTTTCCTCAGGCTCTTCTCTAAACTCATTGTTAAGATGGCTAAGATCTGAAGGAGAGCATTTATACAGGCCAATCTGCAAAGACTGGGAAAGGTATTTTCTTTTCTTGATGTTACCTACTGGCACTCAAGAAAATCTCTGTCATAGTCCTAGTTGGACATGAGCTTAAGAAACAGATGACTTGGTGTCTAAAATCCAGAGATAACATATTAAAATAGTAAAATATCCAAGATGCAAAAAAAAAGATGACAAAACATACTAAGAAATAGGACTCCATGGTCCATGCAAAGGTATTAGAAAACATGCAAAGGTATTAGAAAACATCAAAGAAGAGGACCACATCTGGGACATACCAGACAAAGACTATTTAAAAAATGGTACTAAATAGGCTCAAAGAACTAACAAAACAAAACAAAACAAAAACATGAATAAGGAAGTAAAGGAAATCAGAAAAATGATAGAAGAACAAAAGAGAATATCAGTAAAGAGATAAAAATCATGAAAATAATCAAACTGAGCTGGAGATCACAATAACCAAAATAAAAATTCTTAGATGGGTTCAGGCAGATTTGAGCTGGCAGAAGAAAGTATCAGTAAATTTGTAGATGAGACAATTGAAATTATTCAGTCTGAGGAATAAAGAGAAGAAAAACCTGTAGAAAAGTGAACAGAGCCTGAAAGACTTGGGGCACACAATCAAGCATACTAATACATTCAGTCCCAGATGGAGAAGTGAGAGAGAAAAAAGCAGAAAGAATGTTCCAAAAAGTTATGACTAAATACTTCTGCAATTTAGTGAAAGACATGAATATACACACCCAAGAAACTCCAAACAGGTTAAACCCAAAGACTCAAACCAATACGTATTATAAGCCAACTGTCTTACACCAAAGATAAAGAAAAAATTAAAAAGCCACCAAGAGAGAACGAACATGCCACAGACAAGGGAGCCTTAATATTATTAAATGCTGGAGTCACCACCAGAATGCTATAGACTTCAAAGAAAGCATGATTTTGCCAATGCCTTGATTTTGAACTTCTAGCTTCCAAAACTTTGAGAAATAAATTCCTATGTTTTAGGAAAAAAAAAAAGATTAAGTGTCAAATTCTCTTTGGACGCCTTGGAGACAAGAAGGCAGTGGGTGACATATTTAAAGTATTGAAAGGAAAAAATTGCTAACCAGAAATTCTGTATTTCACAAAACTGCCTTTCAAAAATGAGGGAGATAGCAATTCCATTGCTTGGTATATATCAAGAAGATCTGAAAACAGGGACATGAACAGACATTTTCACGTCCATGTTCACAATGGCATTGTTTACAATTGACAAAAGATGGAAACAACCCAAGTGTCCATCAACCAATGAATGGATAAAGAAAATGTGGTATACCCTTACAATGGAATATTACTCAGCAGTAAGAAGGAATGAAGTCCTGAAGCATACGACAACATGGATGAACCTTGAGGACATAATTCTATGTGAAATAAGTCAGACGCAAAGGGACAAATATTATACAATTTCCCTAATATGAACTAAACAGAATATGTAAACTCATAGTCATAAAATGTAGAATATAGGTTACCAAGAGATAGATTGAAGCTAGAGAATGAGGAGCAGTTGCCTATTGTGCACAGACTTTTTACCAAGGTTGAACTTACATGTCTGAAAAAGGATAGAGGTGAGAGTAGCTCATTACTGGGATTATAAGTATTAGTGCTGAATTGTAGGTGAATTTGGTTGAAAGGGGTTGTTGAGAGTCATGTATGTCACCAGAAGGAAAGCTAGATGTTTAAATATGGGAATATATAACACAGGGAACCATGAGATAGATGTTAAGATTAACACTCAAATATAATTAAGTTCTTTCATGAACTAGTACAAATGACTTGTACAAAAAGTTAATAATAGATTGGCATATGGTGAAAAAGTACCTATTGCAAGCTACGGACTATAGTTAACATCAATATCTTAATATGCTTTCATCAACAGTAACAAATATACTACACCAATACTAGGAGTCAGTAATGGCAGGGATAAGAAGTATGAGGTATTTGGGGTTTTCTTTATTTATGTCTGCTTTTTTCTTTTTGGATCAATGAAAATGGTTTAAAATTGAATGTGATGATTACACAACTAGGTGATGACACTGTGAAACACTGATGGAATACTTTGGGAGGATTATAGGATTTGTGAATATATCTCAAGAAAATTTGCAGGAAAAAAAAAAAGAGGGAGAGATTAGGATATTCCCAGGTAAATAAAAGCAGGGGGGATTTGTCACCACTAGACTGGCCCTACAAGAATTGCTTAAAGGATTTCTCTAAGTTGAAAGCAATGGACAACAAAATAGATCAAAGCCACAGGAACAAATAAAGATCTCTGGTGAGAGTAATGACATGGGTAAATATAAATGTCAATACTCTTTTATTTTGGGTTTGTAACTCCACTTTTTATTTCCTATAGGATCTAAAAGGCAAATGCATGAAAAGTAAGGCTGAATCAATGGTTTGGGATGCATAATGTATACATATGTAATTTGTGAAAAGAACTATACAAAAGTGGGGAAATGGAGAGGTACAGTGGTACCATAGATTATGTATGTTATTAAAGTTAGGTTAGTATCAAGTCAAATGAGATTGTTACAGATTTAGGATGTTAAATTTAAGCCACACGGTGCTACAAATAAAATATCAGAAAAATATGCATAGAATAAAATGAGAAGGGGGTGGGGCAAGATGGTGGAATGGTGTTGTGGAATTTAGTTACTCTTCTAGAGCAGCTGGTAAATAGCCAGGAACTGTACGAAACAGCCTTTTTGGGGTTTTCAGTGACAAGCCACACATCATACACTAGTCTGGAACAGATGAAACAGCTGAGATAGCAGCAAAACCTATAAGTTTCCCCAGCCAGATGACTGGCACCCCTCTCCCTGCCAGACATGGCAGACTGTCTTGGCGCTGGATCCCCAAGGGAAAAAGAAACAATCTGTGCTGGGAGCAAGAAGAGGGGCTCAACCCAGCCTCAACTGCAAAATTAATTAACAAATGAATTAATTAACTTTTAGAGTTGGGAGTGTTTGGGGTGCTGGAGAAGGGCTGGCCTCTGGGAAGGGGGTCACATAGAAATGGGCACCCAATCAGGCTCTCATTCAGCAGCTCCAGAAAGGGTTTTTTTGGATTTTGTTTCTTGTTTTTTCCTTTTTTTTACCTTTTCTCTTCTTGCTCTCTGACTCCTTATCTTTTTACACATCAATAGCCCCCTGGCAAGGGCGGAATTAAAGCTGTTGGAGAGTAACTATTCAGGTGAAAGAGATAATAGCCTAAAGCATATATCTTTAAATACTCAGTACTGAGACTGACAAAACTTGGAGCCTGGGGAAAGGCTTTAAAAATGGATTTTTTTTTTCTTTTTCTATTTTAAATAACTATTCTAAGTAGCTCTTTACAGAAAGCCTCAGATATTTGCAACTGGCTTCTGGACTCAGGCAACGGAGAGCTGAGATAGGTATGACAGACAAAGCAAATGAACTTAGTAAGGGAGAAAATTCCCTAAAGGGCAAAAAAGAGGGGTGTGGGCCAACTCAAGTGGCAGCACTCCTTCAAAGAACTCAGATCCCAGGGGCTAGAAAACAGAAACAGCTTGAGTCAGCCACACCCCTGACAGGGACAGAGTCTGTGGAGAATTAAAGGTACCACACCTCTTTACACTGGTGGATAGCTGCAGGCTTACAAGCACCACCTGGTGGACAGGCTAGGAAAAGCAGAGAGTCTAGAGGCCTCACAGGAGAGTCTCATTCTCAGGGAAACTCCATATCCTCCTCCTGAGACCTGGGCCTCTCTGGACTGGGAAAACCTGATTGGAGTCAACCATATCTGAGGAGACCCTCTCACAGAAAGGTTTCTTAAAGACAGGGCAAGAAACAGAAAAACAAGAGGTGAAAAATCCTGAACAACTAAATAGAAGCTAAGTTAGAGGTCTAGAATAAGTTGAACCAAACACCAAAGAATAGAGAACAAAATGAACCAACAAGAAAACCTTAGGTAAAAGAGTGAAAATGAGCTCCAGAATAAATCAATCAAGAAAATCAGATGCCTAGACAGCTTAAAATAATGAGCAATACCAGGAAACACAAAAATATGGACCAGCCAAAGGAACAAATTAATAGTTCAGCTGAGATACAGGAATCAAAATAACTAACTAAAGATGTTCAAAAAAATCTCCAAAACAAAATCAAAAAGCTGAAGGAAAACGTAGCAAACAAGATGAAGGATATAAAGAGGACACTGGATGACCATAAAGAATTCATAAGCTTGAAAAAGCAAATGGCAAAACTTATGGGAATGAAAGGCACAATAGAAGAGATGAACAAACACAATGGAGACATACAACAGTAGATTTGAACAGGCAGAAGAAAGGATCAATGAACTGGAAGACAGGACATTTGAAATCATACACACAAAAGATCAGAGAGGGAAAAGAATGGAAAAATATGAGCAGGGTCTTAGGGAGCTGAATAACAATGTGAAGCACACAAATATACATATTATGGGTGTCCCAGAAGGAGAAGAGAATGGGAAAGGGGCAGAAAGAATAGCAGAAGAAATATTCACTGAAAATTTCCCAAATCTTATGAAAGACATAAAATTGCAGATTCAAGAAGTACAGCATACCCCAAACAGAATAAATCCCAATAGACCTACTCCAAGACACTTACTGATCAGACTGCCCAATGTCAAAGACAAAGAGAGAATTCTGAAAGCATCAAGAGAAAAGTGATCCATCACATACAAGGGAAGCTCAATAAGACTATGTAAAGATTTCTCCACAGAAACCATGGAGGCAAGAAGGAAGTGGTACAATATATTTAAGATACTGAAAGAGAAAAACTGCTAACCAAGAATTCTATATCTGGCAAAAGTGTCCTTCAAAAATGAAGGAGAGATTAAAATATTTTCAGACAAACAGACACAGAGAGTTTGTGAATAAGAGACCAGCTCTACAAGAAATACTAAAGGGAGTGCTACAGGCTGATAGGAAAAGAAAGGAGAGAGAGGTTTGGAAAAGAGTGTATAAATTAAGACTATCAGGAACGGTAAAAGGAGAGAGAAAAAAATAAGATATGACATATAAAACCCAAAAGACAAAATGGTAGAAACAAGTACTGCCCTTATAGTAATAACACTAAGTGTTAGTGGATTAAAATCCCCAATTAAAAAAAAAACATACACTAGCAGAATGGATTAAAAAACAGGACCCATCTATATGCTGTCTACAAGAAACTCATTTTAGACACAAGGACAAAAATAGGCGGAAAGTGAAAGGTTGGAAAAAGATATTTCATGCAAACAATAACCAGAAAAAAGCAGGAGTAGCTATATTAATATCAGATATATTAGACTTCAAAAGTAAAACAATTAAAAGAGACAAAGAGGGACACTATATATTTTAAAAGGGTCAATTCATCAAGGAAATACAACAATCATAAATATTTATGCACCAAGCCAGAGTACCCCAAAATACATGAGGCAAACACTGAGAACACTGAAAGGAGAAATAAATACCTCTCCAATAATAGTCGGAGACTTCAGTATACCACTCTCATCAATGGACAGAACATCTAGACAGAGCATCAATAAGGAAATGGAGATGTTGAATTGTACAATAAATGAACTAGACTTGACAGACATTTATAGAACACTACACCCCACAACAGCAGAATACACATTTTTCTCAAGTGCTCATGGAATATTCAATAGGATAGACTACAAGTTGGGTCGTAAAGCAAGTCTCAACAAATTTAAAAATATTGATATTATACAAAACACTTTCTCAGATCATAATAGAATGAAGTTGGAAATAAAAAACAGGCAGAAGGTCATAAAATTCACAAGTATATGGAGGCTAAATAACACACTCTTAGACAACCAGTGGGTAAAGGAAAAAATTACAAGATAAATTAGTGAATACCTAGAGGCAAATGACAACGAAAACACAACATATCAAAATTTACAGGATGCAGCAAAGGCAGTGCTGAGAGGGAAATTTATTGCCCTAAATGCCTATATTAAAAGAGAAGAGAGAGGAAAAATCGAGGAATTAACTGTTCACCTGGAGGAATTAGAGAAAGGACAGTGAACTAATGCCAAAGCAAACAGAAGGAAAGAAATAACAAAGATTAGAGCAGAAATAGATGAAATTGAAAACAGGAAAACAATAGAAAGAAGCAACAAAACCAGAAGTTGGTTCTTTGCAAAAATTAATAAAATTGATGGACCTTAGCTAGGCTGACCGAGAGAGAGAGAGAGAGGTGGGAGGGGTGGAGAATGCAAATAAATAAAATCAGAAATGGGAAAGGAGACATAACCACTGGCCCCACAGAAATAAGGGAAATAATAAGAAGATACTATGAGCAACTATATGCTAATAAACTAGACAACTTAGATGAAACAGACAACTTCCTAGAAAAGCATAAACAACCAACATTGACTCAAGAAGAAACAGATGACCTCAACAAACCAATCACAAGTAAAGAGATTGAGTCAGTCATCAAAAAGCTCCAAGCTCCCAAAAAAGAAAAGCCCAGGATGAAATGGATTCACACATGAATTCTACCAAGGATTCAAGAAAGAATTAGTACCAATCCTGTGCAAACTCTTCAAAAAGATTGAAGAGGAGGGAAAACTACCTAACTTATTGTATGAAGCCAACATCACCCTAATACAAAGACACTACAAAAAAAGAAAAAGAAAAGAAAATTATAGATCAATCTCTTTAATGAATATAGATGCAAAAATCCTCAACAAAATACTCACAAATTGAATCCAGCAGCACATTAAAAGAATTATACACCACGACCAGCTGGGATTTATTCCAGGTATGCAACACTGGTTCAACACAAGAAAAACAGTTAATGTAATACACCACATCAATAATTCAAAGTGGAAAAACCACATTATCATCTCAATCAATGCAGAAAAGGTAATTGCCAAAATTCAACATCTTTTCTTGATAAAAACCTTCAAAGGGCAGCTAACGTCATACTTAATGGGGAAAGACTGAAAGCTTTCCCTTTAGGATCAGGAACAAGATAGGGATGCCCACTGTCACCATTGTTATGCAACACCATGCTGGAAGTTCTAGCTAAAGCAATTAGGCAAGAAAAAGAAATAAAAGACATCCAAATTGGAGAGAAAGAAGTAAAACTTTCATTTTTTGAAGATGACATGATCCTTTATGTAGAAAATCCAGAAAAATCTACAGCAAAGCTACTAGAGCTAATCAATGAATACAGCAAAGTGGCAGGCTACAAGATCAACATGGAAAAATCAGTAGTTTTCCTCTACACAAGTAATGAGCAACAGGAGGAGGAAATCAAGAAAAAAAATTCTGTTTACAATATCAGCCAAAAGAATCAAGTATTTAGGAATAAACTTAACCAAGGCCATAAAAGACTCACACAGAGAAAACAACAAGAAACTGCTAAAAGAGAAATCGAACAGGTCCGTAAAAAATGGAAGAACATACCATGTTCATGGATTGGAAGACTAAATATAGGTAAGATGTCAATTCTACCTAAACTGATTTATAGATTCAATACAATACCAATTTAAATCCTAACAACTTACTTTGCAGAAATAGAAAAACCAATAACAAAATTTATTTGGAAGGGCAACTTTCCCCGAATAGCCAAAAATATCTTGAGAAAGAGGAATGAAGTGGGAGGTCTCATACTACCAGACTTTGAAACATATTACAAAGCCACAGAGGTCAAAACAGCATAGTACTGACATAAGGATAGATATACCAAATAATGGAATCAAATTGAGAAAGAGACCCTTGCATCTGCAGACAATTGATCTTTGATAAGCAATTGGGACAGAGCAGCCTCTTCAATAAATGGTGTTTGAGGAACTGGGTATCCATTTCCAAAAGAATGAAAGAGGACTCGAATCTCAAACCTTATACACAAATTATCTCAAAATGGATCAAAGACCTAAACTTTAGCACTAAGACAATAAGGCTCTTAAAATGTAGGGAAATATCTTAAAGATCTTGTGTTAGGAGGTGGTTTCCTAGACTTTACACCCAAAGTGCGAGCAACCAAAGAAGAAATAGATAATGGGATCTCCTCAAAATTAAACACATTTGTACATCAAAAGACTTTTTCAGAAAGGTAAAAAGGCAGCCTACACAATAGGAGACAATATTTGGAAACCACATATCAGATAAGAACTTAATATCATGAATATATAAAGGAATCCAACAACTCAACAACAGAAAGACAAACAACCCAATTTAAAAATGGGCAAAAGACATGGACAGACACTTTTCTGAAGAGGAAATGCAAGTGGCTCAAAAACATATGAAAAAAATGCTCAACTTCACTGGCTATTAGGGAAATGCAAATCAAAACCACAATGGGGGAGGCGGGGCAAGATGGCAGACTAGTGAGCTGTATGTTTTAGTTACTCCTCCAAGAAAGTAGGTAGAAAGCCAGGAACTGCGTGGACTGGACACCACAGAGCAATCTGCCTTTGGGCATACTTCATACAACACTCATGAAAATGTGGAACTGCTGAGATCAGCGAAATCTGTAAGTTTTTGCGGCCAGGGGACCCGCGCCCCTCCCTGCCAGGCTCAGTCCCGTGGGAGGAGGGGCTGTCAGCTCCGGGAAGGAGAAGGGAGAACTGCAGTGGCAGCCCTTATCGGAATCTCATTCTACTGATCCAAACTCCAACCATAGATAGACTGAGACCAGACACCAGAGAATCTGAGAGCAGCCAGCCCAGCAGAGAGGAGACAGGCACAGAGAAAAAAAAACAACACGAAAAACTCCAAAATAAAAGCGGAGGATTTTTGGAGTTCTGGTGAACATAGAAAGGGGAAGGGCCCTGAGGCACATATGCAAATCCCGAAGAAAAGCTGATCTCTCTGCCCTGTGGACCTTTCCTTAATGGCCCTGGTTGCTTTGTCTATTAGCATTTCAATAACCCATTAGATCTCTGAGGAGGGCCTTTTTTTTTTTTTTTTTTTTAATCCTTTTTTCTTTTTCTAAAACAATTACTCTAAGAAGCCCGATACAGAAAGCTTCAAAGACTTGCAATTTGGGCAGGTCAAGTCAAGAGCAGAAATAGGAGAGCTCTGAGACAAAACGCAATAATCCAGTGGCTGAGAAAATTCACTAAACACCACAACTTCCCAAGAAAATGGGGGTGTCCTCTAACAGCTATCATCCTGGTGGACAGGAAACACTCCTGCCCATCGCCAGCCCCATAGCCCAGAACTGCCCCAGACAACCCAGTGTGACGGAAGTGCTTCAAATAACAGGCACACACCACAAAACTGGGCGTGGACATTAGCCTTCCCTGAAACCTCAGCTGATTGTCCCAGAGTTGGGAAGGTAGAGCAGAGTGAATTAACAAAGCCCCATTCAGCCATCATTTCAGCAGACTGGGAGCCTCCCTACACAGCCCAGCAGCCCAGAACTGCCCTGGGGGGACGGCACTCACCTGTGACATAGCACAGTCATCCCTCAACAGAGGACCCGGGGTGCACGGCCTGGAAGAGGGGCCCACTTGCAAGTCTCAGGAGCCATACGCCAATACCAAGGACTTGTGGGTCAGTGGCAGAGACAAACTGTGGCAGGACTGAACTGAAGGATTAGACTATTGCAGCAGCTTTAAAACTCGAGGATCACCAGGGAGATTTGATTGTTAGAGCCACCCCCCCCTCCCTGACTGCCCAGAAACACGCCCCATATACAGGGCAGGCAACACCAACTACACACGCAAGCTTGGTACACCAATTGGACCCCACAAGACTCACTCCCCCACTCACCAAAAAGGCTAAGCAGGGGAGAACTGGCTTATGGAGAACAGGTGGCTCGTGGACGCCACCTGCTGGTTAGTTAGAGAAAGTGTACTCCACGAAGCTGTAGATCTGATAAATTAGAGATAAGGACTTCAATTGGTCTACAAATCCTAAAAGAACCCTATCAAGTTCAGCAAATGCCACGAGGCCAAAAACAACAGAAAATTACAAAGCATATGAAAAAAACAGACGATATGGATAACCCAAGCCCAAGCACCCAAATCAAAAGATCAGAAGAGACACAGCACCTAGAGCAGCTACTCAAAGAACTAAAGATGAACAATGAGACCATAGTACGGGAGACAAAGGAAATCAAGAAGACCCTAGAAGAGCATAAAGAGGACATTGCAAGACTAAATAAAAAAATGGATGATCTTATGGAAATTAAAGAAAATGTTGACCAAATTAAAAAGATTCTGGACACTCATAGTACAAGACTAGAGGAAGTTGAACAACGAATCAGTGACCTCGAAGATGACAGAATGGAAAATGAAAGCATAAAAGAAAGAATGGGGAAAAAAATTGAAAAAATCGAAATGGACCTCAGGGATATGATAGATAATATGAAGCGTCCAAATATAAGACTCATTGGTGTCCCAGAAGGGAAAGAAAAGGGTAAAGGTCTAGGAAGAGTATTCAAAGAAATTGTTGGGGAAAACTTCCCAAATCTTCTAAACAACATAAATACACAAATCATAAATGCTCAGCGAACCCCAAATAGAATAAATCCAAATAAACCCACGCCGAGACATATACTGATCACACTGTCAAACACAGAAGAGAAGGAGCAAGTTCTGAAAGCAGCAAGAGAAAAGCAATTCACCACATACAAAGGAAACAGCATAAGACTAAGTAGTGACTACTCAGCAGCCACCATGGAGGCAAGAAGGCAGTGGCACGATATATTTAAAATTCTGAGTGAGAAAAATTTCCAGCCAAGAATACTTTATCCAGCAAAGCTCTCCTTCAAATTTGAGGGGGAGCTTAAATTTTTCACAGACAAACAAATGCTGAGAGAATTTGCTAACAAGAGACCTGCCCTACAGGAGATACTCAAGGGAGCCCTACAGACAGAGAAACAAAGAAAGGACAGAGAGACTTGGAGAAAGGTTCAATACTAAAGAGATTCGGTATGGGTACAATAAAGGATATTAATAGACAGAGAGGAAAAATATGACAAACATAAACCAAAGGATAAGATGGCTGATTCAAGAAATGCCTTCACGGTTATAACGTTGAATGTAAATGGATTAAACTCCCCAATTAAAAGATATAGATTCGCAGAATGGATCAAAAAAATGAACCATCAATATGTTGCATACAAGAGACTCATCTTAGACACAGGGACACAAAGAAACTGAAAGTGAAAGGATGGAAAAAAATATTTCATGCAAGCTACAGCCAAAAGAAAGCAGGTGTAGCAATATTAATCTCAGATAAAATAGACTTCAAATGCAGGGATGTTTTGAGAGACAAAGAAGGCCACTACATACTAATAAAAGGGGCAATTCAGCAAGAAGAAATAACAATCGTAAATGTCTATGCACCCAATCAAGGTGCCACAAAATACATGAGAGAAACACTGGCAAAACTAAAGGAAGCAATTGATGTTTCCACAATAATTGTGGGAGACTTCAACACATCACTCTCTCCTATAGATAGATCAACCAGACAGAAGACCAATAAGGAAACTGAAAACCTAAACAATCTGATAAATGAATTAGATTTAACAGACATATACAGGACATTACATCCCAAATCACCAGGATACACATACTTTTCTAGTGCTCATGGAACTTTCTCCAGAATAGATCATATGCTGGGACATAAAACAAGCCTCAATAAATTTAAAAAGATTGAAATTATTCAAAGCACATTCTCTGACCACAATGGAATACAATTAGAAGTCAATAACCATCAGAGACTTAGAAAATTCACAAACACCTGGAGGTTAAACAACACACTCCTAAACAATCAGTGGGTTAAAGAAGAAATAGCAAGAGAAATTGCTAAATATATAGAGACGAATGAAAATGAGAACACAACATACCAAAACCTATGGGATGCAGCAAAAGCAGTGCTAAGGGGGAAATTTACAGCACTAAACGCATATATTAAAAAGGAAGGAAGAGCCAAAATCAAAGAACTAATGGATCAACTGAAGAAGCTAGAAAATGAACAGCAAACCAATCCTAAACCAAGTAGAAGAAAAGAAATAACAAGGATTAAAGCCGAAATAAATGACATAGAGAAGAAAATAACAATAGAGAGGATAAATATCACCAAAAGTTGGTTCTTTGAGAAGATCAACAAGATTGACAAGCCCCTAGCTAGACTGACAAAATCAAAAAGAGAGAAGACCCATATAAACAAAATAATGAATGAAAAAGGTGACATAACTGCAGATCCTGAAGAAATTAAAAAAATTATAAGAGGATACTATGAACAACTGTATGGCAACAAACTGGATAATGTAGAGGAAATGGACAATTTCCTGGAAACATATGAACAACCTAGACTGACCAGAGAAGAAATAGAAGACCTCAACCAACCCATCACAAGCAAAGAGATCCAATCAGTCATCAAAAATCTTCCCACAAATAAATGCCCAGGGCCAGATGGCTTCACAGGGGAATTCTACCAAACTTTCCAGAAAGAACTGACACCAATCTTACTCAAACTCTTTCAAAACATTGAAGAAAATGGAACATTACCTAACTCATTTTATGAAGCTAACATCAATCTAATACCAAAACCAGGCAAAGATGCTACAAAAAAGGAAAACTACCGGCCAATCTCCCTAATGAATATAGATGCAAAAATCCTCAACAAAATACTTGCAAATCGAATCCAAAGACACATTAAAAAAATCATACACCATGACCAAGTGGGGTTCATTCCAGGCATGCAAGGATGGTTCAACATAAGAAAAACAATCAATGTATTACAACACATTAAAAACTCGGAAGGGAAAAATCAATTGATCATCTCAATAGATGCTGAAAAAGCATTTGACAAAATCCAACATCCGTTTTTGATAAAAACACTTCAAAAGGTAGGAATTGAAGGAAACTTCCTCAACATGATAAAGAGCAAATATGAAAAACCCACAGCCAGCATAGTACTCAATGGTGAGAGACTGAAAGCCTTCCCTCTAAGATCAGGAACAAGACAAGGATGCCCGCTGTCACCACTGTTATTCAACATTGTGCTGGAAGTGCTAGCCAGGGCAATCCGGCAAGACAAAGAAATAAAAGGCATCCAGATTGGAAAAGAAGAAGTAAAACTGTCATTGTTTGCAGATGATATGATCTTATATCTAGAAAACCCTGAGAAATCGACAATACAGCTACTAGAGCTAATAAACAAATTTAGCAAAGTAGCAGGATACAAGGTTAATGCACATAAGTCAGTAATGTTTCTATATGCTAGAAATGAACAAACTGAAGAGACACTCAAGAAAAAGATACCATTTTCAATAGCAACTTAAAAAATCAAGTACCTAGGAATAAACTTAACCAAAGATGTAAAAGACCTATACAAAGAAAACTACATAACTCTACTAAAAGAAATAGAAGGGGACCTTAAAAGATGGAAAAATATTCCATGTTCATGGATAGGAAGGCTAAATGTCATTAAGATGTCAATTCTACCCAAACTCATCTACAGATTCAATGCAATCCCAATCAAAATTCCAACAACCTACTTTGCAGACTTGGAAAAGCTAGTTATCAAATTTATTTGGAAAGGGAAGATGCCTCGAATTGCTAAAGACACTCTAAAAAAGAAAAACGAAGTGGGAGGACTTACACTCCCTGACTTTGAAGCTTATTATAAAGCCACAGTTGTCAAAACAGCATGGTACTGGCACAAAGATAGACATATAGATCAATGGAATCGAATTGAGAATTCGGAGATAGACCCTCAGATCTATGGCCGACTGATCTTTGATAAGGCCCCCAAAGTCAGTGAACTGAGTCATAATGGTCTTTTCAACAAATGGGGCTGGGAGAGTTGGATATCCGTATCCAAAAGAATGAAAGAGGACCCCTACCTCACCCCCTACACAAAAATTAACTCAAAATGGACCAAAGATCTCAATATAAAAGAAAGTACCATAAAACTCCTAGAAGATAATGTAGGAAAACATCTTCAAGACCTTGTATTAGGCGGCCACTTCCTAGACTTTACACCCAAAGCACAAGCAACAAAAGAGAAAATAGATAAATGGGAACTCCTCAAGCTTAGAAGTTTCTGCACCTCAAAGGAATTTCTCAAAAAGGTAAAGAGGCAGCCAACTCAATGGGAAAAAATTTTTGGAAACCATGTATCTGACAAAAGACTGACATCTTGCATATATAAAGAAATCCTACAACTCAATGACAATAGTACAGTCGGCCCAATTATAAAATGGGCAAAAGATATGAAAAGACAGTTCTCTGAAGAGGAAATACAAATGGCCAAGAAACACATGAAAAAATGTTCAGCTTCACTAGCTATTAGAGAGATGCAAATTAAGACCACAATGAGATACCATCTAACACCGGTTAGAATGGCTGCCATTAAACAAACAGGAAACTACAAATGCTGGAGGGGATGTGGAGAAATTGGAACTCTTATTCATTGTTGGTGGGACTGTATAATGGTTCAGCCACTCTGGAAGTCAGTCTGGCAGCTCCTTAGAAAACTAGATATAGAGTTACCATTCGATCCAGCGATTGCACTTCTCGGTATATACCCGGAAGATCGGAAAGCAGTGACACGAACAGATATCTGCACGCCAATGTTCATAGCAGCATTATTCACAATTGCCAAGAGATGGAAACAACCCAAATGTCCTTCAACAGATGAGTGGATAAATAAAATGTGGTATATACACACGATGGAATACTACGCGGCAGTAAGAAGGAACGATCTCGTGAAACATATGACAACATGGATGAACCTTGAAGACATAATGCTGAGCGAAATAAGCCAGGCACAAAAAGAGAAATATTATATGCTACCACTAATGTGAACTTTGAAAAATGTAAAACAAATGGTTTATAATGTAGAATGTAGGGGAACTAGCAGTAGAGAGCAATTAAGGAAGGGGGAACAATAATCCAAGAAGAACAGATAAGCTATTTAACGTTCTGGGGATGCCCAGGAATGACTGTGGTCTGTTAATTTCTGATGGATATAGTAGGAGCAAGTTCACAGAAATGTTGCTATATTAGGTAACTTTCTTGGGGCAAAGTAGGAACATGTCAGAAGTTAAGCAGTTATCTTAGGTTAGTTGTCTTTTTCTTACTCCCTTGTTATGGTCTCTTTGAAATGTTCTTTTATTGTATGTTTGTTTTCTTTTTAACTTTTTTTTCATACAGTTGATTTAAAAAAGAAGGGAAAGTTAAAAAAAAAAAAAAAAAGAAAAACAAGGAAAAAAAAAAAGATGTAGTGCCCCCTTGAGGAGCCTGTGGAGAATGCAGGGGTATTGGCCTACCCCACCTCCATGGTTGCTAACATGACCACAGACATAGGGGACTGGTGGTTTGATGGGTTGAGCCCTCTACCACAGGTTTTACCCTTGGGAAGACGGTTGCTGCAAAGGAGAGGCTAGGCCTCCCTATGGTTGTGCCTAAGAGCCTCCTCCAGAATGCGTCTTTGTTGCTCAGATGTGGCCCTGTCTCTCTAGCTAAGCCAACTTGAAAGGTGAAATCACTGCCCTCCCCCCTACGTGGGATCAGACACCCAGGGGAGTGAATCTCCCTGGCAACGTGGAATATGACTCCCGGAGAGGAATGTAGACCTGGTATCGTGGGACGGAGAACATCTTCTTGACCAAAAGGGGGATGTGAAAGGAAATGAAATAAGCTTCAGTGGCAGAGAGATTCCAAAACGAGCCGAGAGGTCGCTCTGGTGGGCACTCTTATGCACACTTTAGACAACCCTTTTTAGGTTCTAAAGAATTGGGGTAGCTGGTGGTGGATACCTGAAACTATCAAACTGCAACCCAGAACCCATGAATCTCGAAGACAGTTGTATAAAAATGTAGCTTATGAGGGGTGACAATGGGATTGGGAAAGCCATAAGGACCACACTCCACTTTGTCTAGTTTATGGATGGATGAGTAGAAAAATAGGGGAAGGAAACAAACAGACAAAGGTACTCAGTGTTCTTTTTTACTTCAATTGCTCTTTTTCACTCTAATTATTATTCTTGTTATTTTTGTGTGTGTGCTAATGAAGGTGTCAGGGATTGATTTGGGTGATGAATGTACCACTATGTAATGGTACTGTAAACAATCGAAAGTACGATTTGTTTTGTATGACTGCGTGGTATATGAATATATCTCAATAAAATGAAGATTAAAAAAAAAAAAAACCACAATGAAAGATCATCTCACACCTACCAGAATGTCTATTACAAAAAAAAAAACAAAAACACAGGAAGTTACAAGTGCTAGAGAGGATGTGGAGAAAGAGGCACACTTATTTACTGTTGGTGGGAATGTAGAATGGTACAGCCACTCTGGAAGGCAGTGTGGTGGCTCCTCAGGATGCTAAGTATAGATGTGCTACATGACACAGCTATTCCATTACTAGGTATATACTCAGAAGAACAGAAAGTTAAGACATGAATGGACATTTGTAAACTGATGTTTATAGTGGCATTTTCATGATTGCCAAAAAGATGGAAACAGCCCAAATGTCCATCAACAGACAAGTGGATAAACAAACTGTGGTATATACACATGATGAAATATTACACAACTGTAAGACAGAACAAAGTCACGGAACATACAACAATGTGTATGAACCTTGAGGATGTTATATTGAATGAAGTTAGCCAGAAACAAGAGGACAAATACTGTATGGTCTCACTAATATGAACTAACATTAATGAGCAAACTTTGAGGGTTAAAAGCTCAGAACACAGGTTATCAGGAGATAAAGAGGGTAGAGATCAGGCATTTCATATGGAAGGACTAGAATATTCAACAGGATTGAGTGTATAGATCCAGAAATAGATAGCATAATACTGTGTGATGGCAGCACAATATTGTAAGTACACTGAACAAAGATGTCTGTGAGTAAAGCTGAAAGAGGATGGCTAGGGACATTTATGACACCAAAGGTAAAGATAGACTATAAAGACTGGTACTGTAGAACTTAGCAAAAACTAGAGTGGTCAATGATTGGGACTAAATGTACAAATATAAAAAATGTTTTTACATGTGGGAGTACAAATGAATGTCATCCACGCAAAATGGTATTGGAGAAAAACTATAATCAAAGTGAACTGGAGTCTATGGTCAACAGTAACATTGTAATATGCTTCCATTAAATGTAACAAAGGCAATATACCAAAGCTAAATGTGTGTGAGAGGAGGATATAAGGGAGGGATATGGGATTCTTGGTAGTGGTGATGTTGTCTGACCCTACTATTATATTGTATTGCATCATATTTTATTTTTCTTTTTATTATCTTCTTTATTATTCTTAAAAGAAAGTTTTTTCATAGCAATGAATATGTTCAAGTGCTGACTGTGGTGATAAATGCACAACTATATGATAATACCATGAATAACTGTACACTATGGATGATTGTATAGTATGTGAACATATCTCTATAAAGTCATAGGAAAAATATAAATAGGGATAAAAGTGCTAGAGAAAACATGGAGAGAGGGATGTATTTATTTACTGTTCATGGGAAGGTAGAATGGTGTAGCCTATCTGGAGGACAGTGTGGTGGGTCCTCAAGATACTAAGTATGTGGGGGTGATAAGGTCCTGCAACATTATGGGGTATATACTTGGAAGATCTGACAGCAGGGACATGAATGGACATTTGCACACTGGTGTTTATGGAGGCAGTATTCATGATTTGCAATGGGTGAAGGTGGCCTGAGGGTACTGTGAACAGTTGATTGTACACCATGGATGATTGTATGGCATGTGAATATATCTCAAAACTGAATTTTTTAAAAATGAGAAGGGATTTTAAGGGAATCAATAGGAAAGATACACTAAATACAAAAATAGGCAGTAATGGACAAATTGTAGGACAAAAAAGGGTAGAAAATTTATATATAAAAAAGAGGAAAATGGCAGAAAAAAAGTCCTTTATTATCAGTAGTTACTTTAAATGTAAATGGTTTAAACTCCCCAGTCAAAAGGCAGAGATTAGGATTATGGGAAAATAGTGGAGTAAGAAGGACTAGGAATCAATCTTTACACCAAACCAACTTTTGAAATGGCAGGAATTGTCTGAATTGACTATCTGAGAGCACTGGAATATAGTGGAACACTGTGCAGCATCCAGTAAGCACTGAGTAGAAAAGCTGATAAATGGTAAATATGGGTGAATTTCTTCCTTTGTACAGTGGCTACTTTCCCCATCCCCCAGCCATGTGGGAGGAAATAGGAATACAGCCAGGGCTCCTGGTGCAGCTTACTGATGTCATGATGGGCTATAAGGACTTAGTCCTAAAAAATTCAAGAAAGTGTGGTCTGATTGCTGATCACAGCTTTTGATTAGCTACTTCAGATGAGGTTAGGGGTGGCTCTGAGAGTACCCATTGTTCTAGTCCCCCTCAGGCAAAAGCAGAAGAGGAATCTTAATGAGACAGTACTTTTTTTTTTCTGTTTTCGGTTTCCTTTTCCTTTGGGGGAACAAAATTAATTTGGAAAAGTTAAAAATATCGGGCTCCAGTCCTCAAAACAACAACAACAATAAGAGTTATAATAAGATAATATTCAGAATGTCCACTTCTCAACAACAACCAAAAATACAGAACACATAAAGATACTGGAAAGAATGCCCCATTTACAGGAAACAACAACAAAAATAACAACAAAATTTGCTAGACAACATCCATGAGGAAGCTGACACATTGAAATTAGTCAAAGATTTTGAATCAAACATCTTAAATATGTTCAATGAGCTACAGGAAACCATTTCCTAAGAGGAAATTAGGAAAACATTCTCTGAACAAAATTTTTTATAAAAAAGAAGTTTTGGAGCTGCAAAGTACAGTTATGGAAATAAAAAGCACATTACACAGATTCAAGAACAGATTTGAACAGGCAGAAGAAAGGATCAATACACCTGAAGACAAGATAATTGAAATTATTCAGTGTTAGGAACAGAAAAAAAAAAATGATGAAGAAAAATGAACAAAACCTGGGAGACCTGGGAGACACCCATTAAGCGTACCAACATCCACAGCACTGGAGTCCCAGAAGGACAGGAGGAAGAGAGAAAGGGACAGAAAAAGTATTTGAAGAAATGACGGCCCAAAACTTCCCAAATTGCATGAAGGACATGACATACACATCTAGGAATCTCAACAAACTCCAAGCAGGATAGACTCTAAGAGATCTACACCAAGACACATTATAGCAAAACTGTCAAAATTCAAAGACAAAGTGAGGATTTTGAAAGCAGCAAGAGATAAGCAACTTGTACATACAAGGACCTCCAATAAGAATAACAGCAGATTTCTCATCAGAAACCATGGAGGCCAGTTGACAATGGGGTAACATATTTAAAATCTTAAAACAAAACAAAACTGTCAACCAATTCTATATCTAGCAAAATCGTACATCAAAAATGAAGGATAATTAAGACATTTACAGATGAACAAAAGCTGAAAGAGATCATTCTTAGAAGACCTGTTCCACAAGAAATACTAAATGGCATACATCAGGCTGGAGAAAAATCACCCTAGAAGTGACTTGAAGCCGTAGGAAGCAAGAAGGAACATTAGTAAAGGTAACTAAGTAGGTAAATATGTAATCTTGTATACTATAGTTTTGGTTTGTAACTTCTACCCCCTCCCATATATGACTTAAGAGGCAAATTAAAAAAAAAAAATTTAACATCTATGTTAATGGCCATACAATGTATAAAGATATAATCTGAGACAATAACAACATTATGGGGAGGAATGGAAATATATTGGATAATTTGTATAATACCAAAACTAGGTTATTATTTTAAAATATTAATGTAATTACAAAGATAATCACCAAGAAAATAAGTGAAAAATACAGAGAAAGAGAAAGAAGGGAAGCAAAATGGTACACTACAAAAAGAAATCATTTTTTTAAAAAGGCAGGAACAAAAAATATACAAGACATTTGGAAACAAATAGCTAAATGGCAGAAATAAATCCTTCCTTCTTATGTTTTGATGCTAAATGTCAATGGATTAAAATCCCTTATTAAAAGGCAGAGAGTGGCAGATTGGATGAAAAAGCATGATCCATCTATATGTTGACTACAGGAAGCTCACTTTAGGTACAAAGATACAAACAGGTAGAAAGTAAAAGGGGAGAAAAGCTATTCCATGCAAACAGTAATCACAAGACAGCTAGAGTGGCTATATTATTATCAGATAAAATAGACTTTAAGTCAAAAAGATTACAAGAAACAAAGAAGAATAATATATATTGATATGAGGTTCAATCCAGCAAGAAGTTATAATGATTATAAATGTACCTCACAACAGAGTCCAAAAATACACAAGGCAAAAACTGATAGAATTGAAAGGAGAAATAGATCATTCTACAACATAAGTAGAGACTTAAATACAATACTTCAATAACTGATAAAATATATAAACAGAAGATCAAAAAGGAAATACAGGAATTCAACACTATTAACCAATTGGACCTAATGAGCATATATAGAACCCTCCACTCAAAAACAGAATATACATTCTTCTAAAGTGCACATGGATCATTTTACCAGGATAAACCACATAAGGTCACAGATAAAATCTCAATAAATAAATTTTAAAAGATTGAAATCATACAAAGTATCTTCTCAGACCACCATGGACTTAAGCTAGAAATTATAACAGAAGCAAAATTGGAAATTTTATAAGTACTTGGAATTTAAAAACACACTATTAAACAACCAATGGGTCAGAGAGGAAATTGCAAAGGGAAATTAAAAAATATCTTGATATGAGAGAAAATGAAAACACAATATACCAAAAGTTAGGGGATGCAGTGAAGGGAGAGGAATATTTATAACTCTAAATGCCTACATTAAAAAAGAAAGAACACAAATCAGTAGCCTAAATTTAAAGCTAAAGAAACTAGAACAAGAATATCAAACTAAACACAAAGTTAGTAGAAAGGAGGAAAACATAAAAATTAAACCAGAGATAACTGAAAAGGAGAACACAAAAACAGAGACAATCAATAAAACTAAAAGTTGGTTTGTTGAAAAGGTCAATGAAATTTACAAACT
Source organism: Choloepus didactylus (assembly GCF_015220235.1). Classification (NCBI taxonomy): domain Eukaryota; kingdom Metazoa; phylum Chordata; class Mammalia; order Pilosa; family Megalonychidae; genus Choloepus; species Choloepus didactylus. The sequence goes on along the minus strand of NC_051314.1, from coordinate 12,459,499 downwards.
TTTAGCCAGATTGACAAAGAAAAAGAGAGAGGACACAACTAAAATCAGGAAGGAAAGTGGGGACATGACTACCAACATTAGAGAAATAAAAAGGATTATAAGACAGTACTATGAACAATTATATGCTAAAAATTAGAAACTGGATGAAATGGACAAATTTCCAGAAACACACAAATTACATAATCTGATACAAAAAGAATAGAAAATCTCAACAGACCTATAACAAGAAATTGAATCACTAATCAAAAACCTCCCAAAAAAGAAAAGTCCAGGACCAGATGGCTACACTGCTTAATTCTACAAAACACTTCAGGAAGATTTAGCATCATATCCATCTTAAACTCTTCAAAAAATAAAGAGGACAGCTCACTTCCTAAGTCATTCTATGAGGCCAGCATTACCCTAATACCACAGTCAGATAAAGGCAGCACTGGAAAAGAAAATTCCAGGACAAAATCACTTATGAATATAAATGCAAAAATTCTCACAAAATACTTTCAAACCAAATCCAACTGTGTAATAAAAAGATCAAACACCATGACCAGGTGGGATTTATTCCTGGAATGCAAGAATAGTTCAACATAAGAAAATCAATGTAATACACCACATTAATAGAATGAAGGAAAAAAAGCATGATTATCTCAATTGACACAGAAAAGACATTTGACAAAATCCAACATCCTTTCATGATAAAACACTCAGAAAACAGGAATAAATGGAAACTTTCTCAGTATGATAAAGGACACTTATGAAAAATCCACAGCAAATATCATATTCGATGGTGAAATACTGAAAGCTTTCCCCTAAGCTCAGGTACAAGAATGCCTGCTGTCACCACTGTTATTCCACACTTAACTGGAAGTTCTAGCCCAAGTAGTCAGGCAAGAGAAAGAAATAAAAAGCATCCAAACTGGAAAGGAAGCTGTCAAATTATCTCTTTGCAGATGACATGATCCTACACATAGAAAACCCCAAAGAAAGCTACTAAAATTAATAAACAAATTAGCAAAACTGCAGGATACAAGGTAAACTCTCAGAAGTCCTTTGGGTATGTATAAACCAGTAATGAACAATCTGAAACGGAAATCAAGAAAAAATTCCATTTACAATAGCATCTAAGTGAATAAAACACCAAGTAATAATTTTTACCAAGGAGCTAAAAGACTTGTACACTGAAAATGACAAAACATTGCTGAAAGAAATCAATGAAGACATAAACCAATGGAAAACCATCCCCTGATCATTGATCATAAAACATAATATTGTTAAGATATCAATATCATCTAAAGTGATCAACAAATTCAGTGCAATCCCTATCAAAACTCCAGCATTACATTTTGCAGAAATGGAAAAGCTGATCTCCAAATTCATATGGAAATGCAAAGGGCTCCAATTATCCAAAACAATCTTGAAAAAGAAGCACAAAGTAGGCGACTCACAGTTCCTGATTTTAACACTTACTACAGAAATCCCAATACATCCCAGAGTGATATGGGCAGAGTGTAAAAGTGTATTTGTGGGGCTCCCCAAGGAACTGGGGAGAAATAAGGAAATGTTGGACCTCCCCACCTGGGTTATTGATTTTCCTGCAAACATTGAGGATGGCCAATTTAGTGGGCCAAGCCATCGATCTGGGGGCTTTCCCTTGTGAGGCTAGTTGCTGCAAGGAGAGGCTAAGCCTATCTGTAATTGTACCTAGGAGTCCCCCTGCCCCACCGCAGAGAGCCTCTTTGTTGCTCAGATGTGGCCCCCTCTCTCTCTAAGCCCACTCAGCAGGGGAACTCACTGACCTCCCCCTTACGTGGGACATGACACCTAGGAGTGTAAATCCCCCTGGCAATGCAGGAGATGACTCCTGGGGATAAGCCTGGACCCAGGACTGAGAGGATCTTCTTGACCAAAAGGGGGAAAGAGAGATGAAACAAAATAAGGTTCCATGAGCTGGGAGATTTCAAATGGAGTCAAGAGGTCACTCTGGAGGGTATTCCTATGCACTATATAGATATCACTTTTTAGTTTGTTGGAATGGCTAGAGGGAAATACCTGAAGCTGTCGAACTGCAACCCAGTGACCTTGATTCTTAAAAATGATTGTATAACTGTGTGGATTGCATAGTGTGACTGTGTGATTGTGAAAACCTTGTGGCTCACACTCCCTTTATCCAGTGTATGGACAGATGAGTGGAAAAATGGGGACAAAAATTAGATGAAGAACAGGGTGGCATGGAGGGGATAGAGAGATATAAGTGTTCTTTTTTGCTTTTATTTTTATTTTGGAGTAAGGAAAAGGTTCAAAAATTGATTCTGGTGATGAACGCATAACTGTTTTATGGTGCTGTGAATAACTGATTGTACCTGTAGATGACTGTAGGGTGTGTGAATAAATCTCAATAAAACTGTATTTTGAAAAAGTAAATGAACAATGGGGGGAGGAGGGGAATGGGATGTTTTGGATGTTCTTTTTTATTTTAATTTTAATTTTATTTTTTGGAGTAATGAAAATGTTCAAAGATTGATTGTGGTGACGAATGCACAACTATATGATGATACTGTGAACAACTGATTATACACTTTGAATGACTGTATATTATGTGAATAAAATTGCATTAAAAAAACTTACTACAAACCAACAGTAATTAAAACAGTGTGGTACTGGCATAAAGATAGACATACAGATCAACAGAATAAAATTAATAGTCCAGAGATAAATCCACACATTGTGGCCAGTTGATTTTTGACAAGGGTGCCAAGTCCACTTAATGGGGAAAGAAGAGTCTCTTCAACAAACGTGCTGGGACAACCAGAACTCCACAGGCCAAAGAATGAAGGTAGACCCCTAACTCTCACTATTCACAAACAACCTAAATATAAGAGCTAACATAATAAAACTCTTACAAGAAAACAGGGAAATACTGTCAGGACATTGCAATAGGCAATGGACTTTTCAATTTTACACCAAAATTACAGGCAAAAAAACAAAGAGTATATAATATGGACTTTATCAAAATTAAAAAGTTTTGTGTTTTGAAGGACAGAATAAAGAAAGTGAAAGCTATAGATGGGAGAAAATATTTGGAAACCAAATATCTCATGAGTTTAATATCAAAAATATAAAGAAACGCTAACTCAATAAAAAGCCCAATTTTAAAATAGCCCAAGGACTTGAACAGATATTTCTCCAAAGAAGATATTCAAATGGGCAATAAGTATATGAAAATATGCTCAACATCATTATCTATTAGAGAAATGCAAATTAAAACTATAATGAGATACCACTTCATACCCATTAGGATGGTTATTATTTAGAAACAGAAAATAAATGTTGACAGGATGCAGAGAAATAGGAACCTTCATACATTGTTGATGGGCATGTAAAATGGTACAGCCACTTTGGAAAACAATCTAGCAGTTCCTCAGAAAGTGAACCAGAATTACCACATGACCTGGCAATTCCACTCCTAGATATATACACCAGGAAATGAAAGCAGGAACCTGAACAGGTATTTGCATATCACTGTTCATCACAGCTTTATTAACAACACCCAAAATGTGGAAGCAACCCAAGCATCCATCAACAGATGACTGGATAAACAATTATGTTATATCCATACAATGGAATAATTTTCAGCCTTAAGAAGGGAAGTGCTGTACACGCTACAACATGGCTGAACTCTGAAGACATCACGTTGAATGAAATAAGCCTGATACAAAAGGACAAATATTCCTTGATTTCTCTTATATGAAATACTAAGAATAAGCAAATTCATAAAGACAGAAAGCAGAGTAGTGGTTTCCAGAGGTAAGGGGGCAGGAGAACGAGGAGTTATTAATAATAAATGAGGAGGCGGGGCAAGATGGCAGACTGGTGAGCTGTATGTTTTAGTTACTCCTCCAGGAAAGTAGGTAAAAAGCCAGGAACTGCGTGGACTGGACACCACAGAGCAATCTGTCTTTGGGCATACTTCATACAACACTCATGAAAACGTGGAACTGCTGAGATCAGTGAAATCTGTAAGTTTTTGCGGCCAGGGGACCCGCGCCCCTCCCTGCCAGGCTCAGTCCCGGGGGAGGAGGGGCTGTCAGCTCCGGGAAGGAGAAGGGAGAATTGCAGTGGCTGCTCTTATCGGAAACTCATTCTACTGATTCAAACTCCAACCATAGATAGACTGAGACCAGACACCAGAGACTCTGAGAGCAGCCAGCCCAGCAGAGAGGAGACAGGCATAGAAAAAAAACAACATGAAAAACTCCAAAATAAAAGCAGAGGATTTTTGGAGTTCTGGTGAACACAGAAAGGGGAAGGGCGGAGCTCAGGCCTTGAGGCGCATATGCAAATCCCGAAGCAAAGCTGATCTCTCTGCCCTGTGGACCTTTCCTTAATGGCCCTGGTTGCTTTGTCTATTAGCATTTCAATAACCCATTAGATCTCTGAGGAGGGCCCTGTTTTTTTTTTTTTAAATCCTTTTTTCTTTTTCTAAAACAATTACTCTAAGAAGCCCAATACAGAAAGCTTCAAAGACTTTCAATTTGGGCACGTCAAGTCAAGAGCAGAACTAAGAGAGCTCTGAGACAAAAGGCAATAATCCAGTGGCTGAGAAAATTCACTAAACAACACAACTTCCCAAGAAAAGGGGGGTGTCCGCTCACAGCCATCATCCTGGTGGACAGGAAACACTCCTGCCCATCGCCAGCCCCATAGCCCAGAGCTGCCCCAGACAACCCAGTGTGACGGAAGTGCTTCAAATAACAGGCACACACCACAAAACTGGGCGTGGGCATTAGCCTTCCCTGCAACCTCAGCTGAATGTCCCAGAACTGGGAAGCTGGAGCAGTGTGAATTAACAAAGCCCCATTCAGCCATCATTTGAGCAGACTGGGAGCCTCCCTACACAGCCCAGCAGCCCAGAACTGCCCTGGGGGGACGGCACTCACCTGTGACATAGCACAGTCATCCCTCAACAGAGGACCCGGGGTGCACAGCCTGGAAGAGGGGCCCACTTGCAAGTCTCAGGAGCCATACGCCAATACCAAAGACTTGTGGGTCAGTGGCAGAGACAAACTGTGGCAGGACTGAACTGAAGGATTAGACTATTGCAGCAGCTTTAAAACTCTAGGATCATCAGGGAGATTTGATTGTTAGGGCCACCCCCCCTCCCCGACTGCCCAGAAACACGCCCCATATACAGGGCAGGCAACACCAACTACACACGCAAGCTTGGTACACCCAATTGGGCCCCCACAAGACTCACTCCCCCTCTCACCAAAAAGGCTAAGCAGGGGAGAACTGGCTTGTGGAGAACAGGTGGCTCGAGGGACGCCACCTGCTGGTTAGTTAGAGAAAGTGTACTCCACGAAGCTGTAGATCTGATAAATTAGAGATAAGGACTTCAATAGGTCTACAAACCCTAAAAGAACCCTATCAAGTTCAGCAAATGCCACGAGGCCAAAAACAACAGAAAATTATAAAGCATATGAAAAAACCAGACGATATGGATAACCCAAGCCCAAGCACCCAAATCAAAAGACCAGAAGAGACACAGCACCTAGAGCAGCTACTCAAAGAACTAAGATGAACAATGAGACCATAGTACGGGATATGAAGGAAATCAAGAAGACTCTAGAAGAGCATAAAGAAGACATTGCAAGACTAAATAAAAAAATGGATGATCTTATGGAAATTAAAGAAACTGTTGACCAAATTAAAAAGATTCTGGACACTCATAGTACAAGACTAGAGGAAGTTGAACAACGAATCAGTGACCTCGAAGATGACAGAATGGAAAATGAAAGCATAAAAGAAAGAATGGGGAAAAAAATTGAAAAACTCGAAATGGACCTCAGGGATATGATAGATAATATGAAACGTCCGAATATAAGACTCATTGGTGTCCCAGAAGGGGAAGAAAAGGGTAAAGGTCTAGGAAGAGTATTCAAAGAAATTGTTGGGGAAAACTTCCCAAATCTTCTAAACAACATAAATACACAAATCATAAATGCTCAGCGAACTCCAAATAGAATAAATCCAAAAAAACCCACTCCGAGACATATACTGATCACACTGTCAAACATAGAAGAGAAGGAGCAAGTTCTGAAAGCAGCAAGAGAAAAGCAATTCACCACATACAAAGGAAACAGCATAAGACTAAGTAGTGACTACTCAGCAGCCACCATGGAGGTGAGAAGGCAGTGGCATGATATATTTAAAATTCTGAGTGAGAGGAATTTCCAGCCAAGAATACTTTATCCAGCAAAGCTCTCCTTCAAATCTGAGGGAGAGCTTAAATTTTTCACAGACAAAGAAATGCTGAGATAATTTGCTAACAAGAGACCTGCCCTACAGGAGATACTCAAGGGAGCCCTACAGACAGAGAAACAAAGAAAGGACAGAGAGACTTGGAGAAAGGTTCAATACTAAAGAGATTCGGTATGGGTACAATAAAGGATATTAATAGAGTGAGGGAAAAATATGGCAAACATAAACCAAAGGATAAGATGGCCGATTCAAGAAATGCCTTCACGGTTTTAACGTTGAATGTAAATGGATTAAACTCCCCAATTAAAAGATATACATTCGCAGAATGGATCAAAAAAAATGAACCATCAATATGTTGCATACAAGAGACTCATCTTAGACACAGGGACACAAAGAAACTGAAAGTGAAAGGATGGAAAAAAATATTTCATGCAAGCTACAGCCAAAAGAAAGCAGGTGTAGCAATATTAATCTCAGATAAAATAGACTTCAAATGCAGGGATGTTTTGAGAGACAAAGAAGGCCACTACATACTAATAAAAGGGGCAATTCAGCAAGAAGAAATAACAATCGTAAATGTCTATGCACCCAATCAAGGTGCCACAAAATACATGAGAGAAACACTGGCAAAACTAAAGGAAGCAATTGATGTTTCCACAATAATTGTGGGAGACTTCAACACATCACTCTCTCCTATAGATAGATCAACCAGACAGAAGACCAATAAGGAAATTGAAAACCTAAACAATCTGATAAATGAATTAGATTTAACAGACATCTACAGGACATTACATCCCAAATCACCAGGATACACATACTTTTCTAGTGCTCACGGAACTTTCTCCAGAATAGATCATATGCTGGGACATAAAACAAGCCTCAATAAATTTAAACAGATTGAAATTATTCAAAGCACATTCTCTGACCACAATGGAATACAATTAGAAGTCAATAACCATCAGAGACTTAGAAAATTCACAAATACCTGGAGGTTAAACAACACACTCCTAAACAATCAGTGGGTTAAAGAAGAAATAGCAAGAGAAATTGCTAAATATATAGAGACGAATGAAAATGAGAACACAACATACCAAAACCTATGGGATGCAGCAAAAGCAGTGCTAAGGGGGAAATTTACAGCACTAAACGCATATATTAAAAAGGAAGAAAGAGCCAAAATCAAAGAACTAATGGATCAACTGAAGAAGCTAGAAAATGAACAGCAAACCAATCCTAAACCAAGTACAAGAAAAGAAATAACAAGGATTAAAGCCAAAATAAACGACATAGAGAACAAAAAAACAATAGAGAGGATAAATATCACCAAAAGTTGGTTCTTTGAGAAGATCAACAAGATTGACAAGCCCCTAGCTAGACTGACAAAATCAAAAAGAGAGAAGACCCATATAAACAAAATAATGAATGAAAAAGGTGACATAACTGCAGATCCTGAAGAAATTAAAAAAATTATAAGAGGATATTATGAACAACTGTATGGCAACAAACTGGATAATGTAGAAGAAATGGACAATTTCCTGGAAACATATGAACAACCTAGACTGACCAGAGAAGAAATAGAAGACCTCAACCAACCCATCACAAGCAAAGAGATCCAATCAGTCATCAAAAATCTTCCCACAAATAAATGCCCAGGGCCAGATGGCTTCACAGGGGAATTCTACCAAACTTTCCAGAAAGAACTGACACCAATCTTACTCAAGCTCTTTCAAAACATTGAAAAAAATGGAACACTACCTAACTCATTTTATGAAGCTAACATCAATCTAATACCAAAACCAGGCAAAGATGCTACAAAAAAGGAAAACTACCGGCCAATCTCCCTAATGAATATAGATGCAAAAATCCTCAACAAAATACTTGCAAATCGAATCCAAAGACACATTAAAAAAATCATACACCATGACCAAGTGGGGTTCATTCCAGGCATGCAAGGATGGTTCAACATAAGAAAAACAATCAATGTATTACAACACATTAAAAACTCGAAAGGGAAAAATCAATTGATCATCTCAATAGATGCTGAAAAAGCATTTGACAAAATCCAACATCCCTTTTTGATAAAAACACTTCAAAAGGTAGGAATTGAAGGAAACTTCCTCAACATGATAAAGAGCAAATATGAAAAACCCACAGCCAGCATAGTACTCAATGGTGAGAGACTGAAAGCCTTCCCTCTAAGATCAGGAACAAGACAAGGATGCCCGCTGTCACCACTGTTATTCAACATTGTGCTGGAAGTGCTAGCCAGGGCAATCCGGCAAGACAAAGAAATAAAAGGCATCCAAATTGGAAAAGAAGAAGTAAAACTGTCATTGTTTGCAGATGATATGATCTTATATCTAGAAAACCCTGAGAAATCAACGATACACCTACTAGAGCTAATAAACAAATTTAGCAAAGTAGCGGGATACAAGATTAATGCACATAAGTCAGTAATGTTTCTATATGCTAGAAATGAACAAACTGAAGAGACACTCAAGAAAAAGATACCATTTTCAATAGCAACTAAAAAAATCAAGTACCTAGGAATAAACTTAACCAAAGCTGTAAAAGACCTATACAAAGAAAACTACATAACTCTATTAAAAGAAATAGAAGGGGACCTTAAAAGATGGAAAAATATTCCATGTTCATGGATAGGAAGGCTAAACGTCATTAAGATGTCAATTCTACCCAAACTCATCTACAGATTCAATGCAATCCCAATGAAAATTCCAACAACCTACTTTGCAGACTTGGAAAAGCTAGTTATCAAATTTATTTGGAAAGGGAAGATGCCTCGAATTGCTAAAGACACTCTAAAAAAGAAAAACGAAGTGGGAGGACTTACACTCCCTGACTTTGAAGCTTATTATAAAGCCACAGTTGCCAAAACAGCATGGTACTGGCACAAAGATAGACATATAGATCAATGGAATCGAATTGAGAATTCAGAGATAGACCCTCAGATCTATGGCCGACTGATCTTTGATAAGGCCCCCAAAGTCACCGAACTGAGCCATAATGGTCTTTTCAACAAATGGGGCTGGGAGAGTTGGATATCCATATCCAAAAGAATGAAAGAGGACCCCTACCTCACCCCCTACACAAAAATTAACTCAAAATGGACCAAAGATCTCAATATAAAAGAAAGTACCATAAAACTCCTAGAAGATAATGTAGGAAAACATCTTCAAGACCTTGTATTAGGAGGCCACTTCCTAGACTTTACACCCAAAGCACAAGCAACAAAAGAGAAAATAGATAAATGGGAACTCCTCAAGCTTAGAAGTTTCTGCACCTCAAAGGAATTTCTCAAAAAGGTAAAGAGGCAGCCAACTCAATGGGAAAAAATTTTTGGAAACCATGTATCTGACAAAAGACTGACATCTTGCATATACAAAGAAATCCTACAACTCAATGACAATAGTACAGACGGCCCAATTATAAAATGGGCAAAAGATATGAAAAGACAGTTCTCTGAAGAGGAAATACAAATGGCCAAGAAACACATGAAAAAATGTTCAGCTTCACTAGCTATTAGAGAGATGCAAATTAAGACCACAATGAGATACCATCTAACACCGGTTAGAATGGCTGCCATTAAACAAACAGGAAACTACAAATGCTGGAGGGGATGTGGAGAAATTGGAACTCTTTTTCATTGTTGGTGGGACTGTATAATGGTTCAGCCACTCTGGAAGTCAGTCTGGCAGTTCCTTAGAAAACTAGATATAGAGCTACCATTCGATCCAGCGATTGCACTCCTCGGTATATACCCGGAAGATCGGAAAGCAGTGACACGAACAGATATCTGCACGCCAATGTTCATAGCAGCATTATTCACAATTGCCAAGAGATGGAAACAACCCAAATGTCCTTCAACAGATGAGTGGATAAATAAAATGTGGTATATACACACGATGGAATACTACGCGGCAGTAAGAAGGAACGATCTGGTGAAACATATGACAACATGGATGAACCTTGAAGACATAATGCTGAGCGAAATAAGCCAGGCACAAAAAGAGAAATATTATATGCTACCACTAATGTGAACTTTGAAAAATGTAAAACAAATGGTTTATAATGTAGAATGTAGGGGAACTAGCAGTAGAGAGCAATTAAGGAAGGGGGAACAATAATCCAAGAAGAACAGATAAGCTATTTAACATTCTGGGGATGCCCAGAAATGACTATGGTCTGTTAATTTCTGATGGATGTAGTAGGAACAAGTTCACTGAAATGTTGCTATATTATGTAACTTTCTTGGGGTAAAGTAGGAACATGTTGGAAGTTAAGCAGTTATCTTAGGTTAGTTGTCTTTTTCTTACTCCCTTGTTATGGTCTCTTTGAAATGTTCTTTTATTGTATGTTTGTTTTCTTTTTAACTTTTTTTTTTCATACAGTTGATTTAAAAAAGAAGGGAAAGTTAAAAAAAAAAAAAAAAAAGAAAAAAGACAAACAAGGAAAAAAAAAAAAAAAATTTTTAGTGCCCCCTTGAGGAGCCTGTGGAGAATGCAGGGGTATTCGCCTACCCCACCTCCATGGTTGCTAACATGACCACAGACATAGGGGACTGGTGGTTTGATGGGTTGAGCCCTCTACCATAGGTTTTACCCTTGGGAAGACGGTTGCTGCAAAGGAGAGGCTAGGCCTCCCTATGGTTGTGCCTAAGAGCCTCCTCCCGAATGCCTCTTTGTTGCTCAGATGTGGCCCTCTCTCTCTGGCTAAGCCAACTTGAAAGGTGAAATCACTGCCCTCCCCCCTACGTGGGATCAGACACCCAGGGAAGTGAATCTCCCTGGCAACGTGGAATATGACTCCCGGGGAGGAATGTAGACCCGGCATCGTGGGATGGAGAACATCTTCTTGACGAAAAGGGGGATGTGAAAGGAAATGAAATAAGCTTCAGTGGCAGAGAGATTCCAAAACGAGCCGAGAGATCACTCTGGTGGGCACTCTTACGCACACTTTAGACAACCTTTTTTAGGTTCTAAAGAATTGGGGTAGCTGGTGGTGGATACCTGAAAGTATTAAACTACAACCCAGAACCCATGAATCTCGAAGACAGTTGTATAAAAATGTAGCTTATGAGGGGTGACAGTGGGATTGGGAATGCCATAAGGACCAAACTCCACTTTGTCTAGTTTATGGATGGATGTGTAGAAAAGTAGGGGAAGCAAACAAACAGACAAAGGTACCCAGTGTTCTTTTTTACTTCAATTGCTCTTTTTCACTCTAATTATTATTCTTGTTATTTTTGTGTGTGTGCTAATGAAGGTGTCAGGGATTGATTTAGGTTATGAATGTACAACTATGTAATGGTACTGTAAACAATCGAAAGTAAAAAAAAAAAAATAAATAAATAAAAAAAATAAATGAGTCTGAGTTTTGGTTTGGGATGATGAAAATAGTCTAGAAATGATAGTGATTAAAATCACACAGTATTGTCAGACTACTAAATGTCAAAGAATTGTCCCCTTAAAATGGTTAAATTATTTTTATGTTACTTATATTTAGCACAACTAAAAACAAATAATTTTTTAAAGGTGTATACAAAACACATTTTGCTAAAATACAAAAAAATATATGAACAAACAGGTCATTCCAGGAATGCTTATATTCAAAAACTGAAAACATCCAAAGTGTCCATAAAATATTGTTCAAATATATTATACTGACTGAAGCTCTTTTAGTGAAAGAAAAATAGAAAATCCAGCAAAGTGTGAATCCATTTTGGATAAATTTTCTTAAAGGACATATGTGTTGGGGGTGACATCATCAACATGGCAATGCAAACAGCTACTGAAAACTTCTCTCCAGAGATTCAATGAATAAAAGGACAATTCTGAATTGTCTGAAACTCTGGAGGAGGATATAGACTGGAGAAAGACCCTGCAAATGCCAAACTGAAGAAAGAGAAGAAATATCAGGTAGGAATCTTCCATCCCAGACCATCTAGTCCTCTCCCCTCCCCCTCACTCATTCCCCATGTGGGGAAGCAGACAGGAACCCTCCTACCAGGGACATAGATTTTTAAATCTCTCACAGCAGAGAAAAATACCCTCACTGTTTGAAGACCTGGTGGACAGGGGAGGACACTTCAAGGCAGTAAGGGACAAAGAGACTGAGAAAACATGGATAGAGACTTTGTTTCCAGCCCTGGGTCTGAAAGCTACCCCCCCACCCCCGCCCTGAGAGAAGCAGCAGCTGGTGGCCGTTTCCTGCCTTGGGGACAGTTGGAGTACTGGGTCAGCTGAGGGAGTAATTTGCCACAGGTGGAAACACACATAGAGCCAGATTTTGGCTGGCAAAGTGAGGGCATAGGAAGCCTGCAGTTTCAGCCTTGCTGGGTCATACAAAGCCTGTACTCAGAGAAAAAAACAGCCTCTGAGGATGATTAAGTTACTGAACAGTGCCATCTGCTGGACAGTCTGGAAAGAGAAGTAAAATACTTTTAAAAGATGCTTCAGAACCTTTCTTAGGGGCACAGAAGCTGGTCTACATGCCCTGTACTGAACCTGGCACTGTTTTGGCTAAGAAATAGGGAAGACCCAACTGTTAAAGCATGGCCCCAAAACAAACCCAGGTCTTGCTAGCTGGTGGAAAACAGAGCACCACTGGAAGAAAGCAGATTTGTATTACTACACACAGTGAACTTGCTGGGGTGCCCAGTGCCTACCTCCCAACCCTGCGGCAGGCCACAGTGGGTGCCTGATTTTGGGGGGAAAACTGGGGGGCAGAGCCAATCTGACAACTGGTCAGGGAGAGAAACAAAGAAAAGATAGAGATCAAAGTCAACCAACAAGAAAACCTTAGGCAAAGGAGAGAAAACAACCTCCAGAATAAACCAAACAAGAAAACCAAATACCTAGACAGCAAAAAATCATAAGCCACCTCAAGAAATGGGAAGATATGGCCCAGTCAAAGGAAGAAACTAACAACTGAACTGAGATCAGGATTTAAAACAACTAATTATAGATGTTCAAGAAAATCTTTTAAATCAAATCAATGAGTTTAGAGAGAATGTGCCAAAAGAGGTGGAGGGTATAAAGAATACACTGGATGATCATAAGGAAGAATCCGTAAGCTTGGAAAAACAAATGGCAGAACTTATGGGAATGAAAGGCACAATAGAAGAGTTGAAAGATACAATAGAGAAATACAACAGCAGACTTGGAGAGGCAGAAGAAAGGATTAGTGAGCTAAAGGACAGAACATTGAAATCCTGCAAACAAAGGAATAGATAGGGAAAAGAATGCAAAAATATGAGCAGGGTCTCAGAGAACTGAATGACAAAATGAAGCACATGAATATATGTGTTATAGATGTCCCAGAAGGAGGCAAGAAGGGAAAAGCAGTGGAAGGAATAATAGAGGAAATAATCAATGAAAATTTCCCAACTCTTATGAAAGATATAAAAAGACAGGTCCAAGCAGCACAGTGTACCCCACACAGAATTGATCCAAATAGACCTACTCCAAGACACTTACTAATCAGAGTTTCAAATGTCAGAGACAAAGAGAGAATTCTGAAAGCAGCAAGAGAAAAGCAATCCATCACATACAAGGGAAGCTCAAGAAGACTAAGTGCAGATCTCTCAGCAGAAACCGTGGAGGCAAGAAGGCAGTGGTATGATATATTCAAGATACTAAAAGAAAAAAATTGCCAACCAAGAATCCTATATCCAGCAAAACTGTCCTTCAAAAATGAGGGACAGTTTAAAATATTTACAGATAAACAGTAAGAGAGTTCACAAACAGGAGACCTCACCAGGAAATACTAAAGGAAGTGCTACAGACAAACAGGAAAAGACAGGAGAGAGAGGTTTGGAGAAGACTGTAGAAATGAAGATATGAGGAGATAGAGGGTAGAGATCAGGCATTTGATGTTGAAGGAGTATAGAATGTTCTAGAGGATTGATTGTATAGATCTAGAAATGAATAGCATAAAACTGTGTGTAGGTTGGCACAACATTGTAAGTACAGTGAAAAAAGATGACTGGGAGCACAGTTGAAAGAGGAAGGTTAGGGGTATGTATGACACCAGATGGAAAGACAGAAGATAAAGACTGGGACGTATCACTTAGTGAAACCTAGAATGGTCAATGAGTGTGATTAAATGTACAAATATAAGAACGTTTTTACATGTGGGAGCAGCAAGAAGAGATGAAGTCATGAGGTATGCAACTAGGTGAATGGACCGTGAGGACACTAGGTTGAGTAAATAAACCAGAAATGAAAAGACAAACATTATAAGATGCCTCACTAATATGGACTAATAATGTGGAAACTCTGAGAATTGAATCTGGGAGCATGGGTTAACAGGGAAAGGCTTATGTAAGCCTAGACTCTAAGCTCTTACAGCATCACATCTATTCATGAGTTGTAACAGTTACTTCTAAAGTTGGAGATTCTGAGCTGTTTGTGTGTGCTGTGGTCAGTCTCTGGAGCTTTGGGTGTCTGTGTGGCACCTGGAACTCAGAGCCAGAGTTTGGCAGCTATGAGTGTCAGCATTGCCCCATGAACCAACTGTTAAAGAGGCTGAAAGGGAGATCAGACTTCGATTGGGGATATGAATGAAATGGACTTGGTTGAAATTGGGGTAGATGAGACTAAAGGATAGAGGATGATATTAATTGTGTCTTAAACTTTGGCTTCAGTGTGGGAACAAAGGAAGAGATGTTTATTTGATGTAAAATCTATATTTTCTGTAACACAGTATATAATTTAATTTGTATGGTCAGTTTACTCAAATACTGTAATTACATGGAACCTTGACTAGACAGTGAGATCTTGTTGGTTTGTACAGGTTAGCATGAATCCCAGATACAACCCAGAGTAATTTGGGCAGAGAATAAAAAGTATTTGCAAAACCCACTTGAGAGACTGGGGGAAAATGCAGAAATATTAAACCTCCCCAACTGGGGAATTCCTGATATTCTCGCAAGCATTGGGGACTACCAACTTAGTAGGCCAAGACCTCAGTCTTGGGGCTTGCCTTTATGAAGCTTGTTACTGCAAAGGAGAGGCTAAACCTACTCATAATTGTGCCTAAGAGTCACCCCCAGAGAACATCTCTTGTTGCTCAGATGTGGCCTCTCTCTCTAACCCAACTCACAGGTAAACTCACTGCCCTCCCCCCTACATGGGACATGACTTCCAGGGATGAGCCTGGACCCTGCATTGTGTGACTGACAATAAAAGAAGGCTTTTTGGACTGAAAGAGGGAAGAGAAATGAAACAAAATAAAGTTTCAGTGGCTGAGAGATACAAAATGGAGTCGAGAGGTCAATCTGGAGGTAACTCTTGCATTGTATAGATATCCCTCTTTAGTTTTTAGTTTATCAAAATAGTTAGAAATAAATATCTGAAACTGTTGAACTGCAATTCAGCATCCTTTATTCTTGAAGGTGAGCGTATAACTATATGGCTTATACTGTGTGACCATGTGATTGTGAAAACCTATGGCTCACACTCCTCCCTTTATCCAGTATATGGATAAATGAGTAGAAAAACGGGGACAAAAAAGTAAATGACTAATATGGGGGAAGAGGGGTATGGAACATTTTGAGTGTTTTTTTTACTTTTATTTTTAATCTTATTTTTATTTTTTGGAATAATGAAAATGTTCAAAAATTGATTGTGGTGATGAATGCACAACTGTGAATAACTGTTTTACACGTTGGATGACTGTATGGTATGTGAATATATTTCAATAAAAATGGTAAAACAAACAAACAAAAAAGGACATATGTGTTGCTTTGTGCATACAACGTTTTCTCAATGATAATAGGAAAAAAACTTTTAACAGTGGTTATTTCTGGTCAGAAGCATTAAGTAATTTGCATTAAAAGAGGAAGACCTTTAGTTTGATAAATTTCTGTACCATTAAATTTTTTAATCATGAAAAAACAACCACAATGAGAATCCATTCAACACCCACTAAGATGGCTGTAAAAATAAACACACACACACACACACACACACACACACACACAGAAAATAACAAGAGTTGGAGAGAGGAGGATGTGGAGATAGGAACTCTTGCGCATTGCTGGTGAGAAGGTAAAATGGTGCAGCTGCTGTGGAAAACAGTTTGGCGGTTCCTCAAAAAGTTAAACACAGAACTATCATATGATCCAGCAATTCCACTTCTAGGTATATACTAAAATAATTGAAAACAGAGACTTGAACAGTATTTGCACACCATTGTTCAGAGCAGTATTATTCACAATACCCAAAGGGTGGAAGCAACCCAAATGTCCATCAACAGATAAATGCATAAACAAAATGTGGTATATCCATATGTTTTCCTTTCTCAGCTACTAAAACAAATACCATGCAATGGGTTGGCTTAAACAATGGGAAATAATTGGCTCATGGCTTTGGGGCTTGGAGAAGTCCAAAATTGAGGCATCAGACTGATGCTTTCTCCTCAAAGCCTATGTCCTTCTGGGGCTGGCTGCCAGCTATCCTTGGTCCCTGACTGTTTTGGCACCTGCCAGTGCACATGGCAGTGTCTTCTCCTTTCTCTTCCATGTTCCATTGACCTCAGCTTCTGGCTGCTCCCCATGCCATCCCTTTCTGTGCCCAATTTTCTTTGCTCATAAGGACTTCAGCCATCTTCGATTAAGGCCACCATCATTCACTGTGGGGACACTTTAACTAATAACACCTTCAAAGGTCCTGCTTACAAATCGGTTCACAGCCATGGACCAGGGTTTAAGACCTGAACATGCCTTTGTGTGGGATGCAATTCAATCCCCAGCACAATACAATGGAATATCATTTAGCTGGAAAGAGTGAAGTGCTGGACATGCTACCATGAGAATGATCCCTGAAGACATCATGTTGAGTGAAATATGCCAGACCAAAAGGACAAATATTGTACAATTTCTCTTATGTGAAATATTTAGAATAAGCAAATTCATGAAGACAGAAAGCAGAAGAGTAGTTACCAGGGGTAGGGGAATGGGGAAATGGGGAGTTATTCATAAATAAGTATGAGTTTTGGATGATGAAAATGGTCTGCAAACAGTGAAAATTACACAGTATTCAATGTACTTAATGTCCAAGAATTGTCCACTTAAAATGATTAAAATTAATTTTTATGTTATGTATATTTAACCACAATTAAAATTAATAAATTATTAAACAAACAAACAAAACTCCCAAAAAAGAAAAACCTAGGACCACGTAGCTTCACTGGAGAAGTTTATCAAATATTCTAAGAAAAATTAACATCAATCCTGCTCAAACTCTTCCAAAAAAATTGAACAGCGGGCAACACTACAGAACTCATTCTATGAAGCCAGGAGCACCCTAATAAAAGATAAAGATACCACAGATAAAGTTACCACAAGAAAAGAAAATTACAGACCAATATCCTTGAATATAGATTAAAAAATCCTCAACAAACCGAATCCAACAGCACATTAAAGAATTATACAAGACATCCCAAATGGTCATAGTATGCCAAGCCCTTACCAAAAGTAGTCCTATCTGAGATTCTATTAAGTTTCACTCGCTAAGTTTTCACTCAAAGAAACTTAAATCCACCAGAGCGTTCCTATGCCAGACATGTCCTAAAACCCAGAGGCAACAGCCTCTTTAAGAGAAACAACCAGATGCAGCCCCCTTCCCCATAGTATCAACACCCCCTTTCAATATGAACAAATCAGGGCGCTCACTGCCTAGAGACCCCTGAAGATCAAGAAAGTGATTAAACAAGAAGAAGGTATAGCAATGGATAATATAGGATTCAATAAAGGATCATGAATACTGAAACTTTACATAAATATAAATATATGTATACATATATTAGATGCTAGGGTATTAGAATCGTTAGAAGGAAATAACTGAAATGGTGGAACAGTAACCTATAACATTCTTTGAAATTGGTTCTACAGCTATTTGTTGAATTGTGCTTTGAAAGCACCTTTCTGTATATATGATATATTTTACAATAAGGGAAATAACTGAAATTGTGGAACTGTAACCCATAACACTCTTCGAAATTTGCTAACTACTTGATAATCATACTTTGAAAGTTATCACTGTTATGTATATACATTAAAGTTCACAATAAAAAATGCTTTAAAAATAATTATACACCATGATCAAGTGGGATTTATCACAGGTCTGAAAGGGTGGCTCAACATAAGAAAATCAATTAATACACCACATTAAGAATGAAGGCTTTGAAGGATTGAATGTTATGTGAATATATCTCAATAAAATTGCAAAAAAAAAAAAAAGTGAAGGAAAAGACTACATGATCATCTTAATTGATGCAGAGACAGCATTTGATAAAATCCAGCACCCATTCTTGATAAAAATTTTCAGAAAACTAGGAATAGAGGAAACTTCCTCAACAAGATGAAGGGCATATATCAAAAACCCACAGCTGACAATAGTAAAAAACTGAAAGCCTTGCCTCTAAGATCAGGAAAAAGACAAGGATACCCACTGTCACCACTATTATTCATCCCTGTACTGGAATTTCTAGTCAAAGCAATTAGACCAGAAAAATAAATAAAAGGCATCCAAAGTGGAAAGGAAGAAGTAAAAATTTCCCTATACGCAGATGACATGAAGCTAAATATATGATTCAGCAAGATGGCAGGTTATAAGATCAGTATGCAAAATCAGTAGTGCTTCTATATATTAGTAATGAATAACCTGATGAGGAAATTAAGAGAAAAATTCCATTTACAATAAAATCATCAAATATCTAGTAATAAATTTAACCAAGGACATAAAGGACTTGTACATGGAAAACCACAAAACACTGCTGAAAGAAATATCAGAAGACCTAAATAAATGGAAGGACATTCTGTGTTCATGAACTGGAAGACTAAATATTGTTAAAATGTCAATTCTATCCAAAGCAATTTACAGATTCTATACAACCCCAATAAAAACTCCAACAGCCTTCTTTACAGAAATGGAAAAGCCAATTATCAAATTTATATGGAAATATATGTATAGCCAAACCCATCTTGAAAAAGAACAATTCTGGAGGAATTATACTTCCCAATTTTAAAACTTATTATGAAGCTATTGTAATCAACATGGTACTGGCACAAGGACAGACATATAGACAAATGGAATAAAATTGAGAGTTTAGAATGAGCCCTCACATCTATGGCCAATTTATTTTTTTAAATTCAATTTTATTGAGATTGTTCACATACCATACAATCATCCCAAGTGCACAATCAATTGCCCATGGTACCATCACACAGCTGCACATCTGCTATTCCAGAAAAGAAACAAAAACAAAAAAGAAAACTCAAATCCTCCCATACCCCTAATCATTACTGACTCATAGTATTGGTATAGTACATTTGATACTGTTGAAAGAATATTAAAATACTACTAACTGTAGTACATAGTTTGCAATAGGCATATTTTCCCCTATATTAACTTCTATTTGTAGTGTCATACATTTGTTCTAGTTCATGAAAGAGATTTCTAATATTTGTACAGTTAATCACGGACATTGTCCACAAGATTCACTGTTATACGTTCCCATATTTTAACCTCCAACTTTCCTTCTGGTGACAAATGTGACTCTATGCTTCCCCTTTCCACCACATTCACACACCATTTAGCTACCCATTCTTTAGCCTAATTCTATATCCTGGTAACTTGTATTTCACATCTATGAGTTTACATACAGACACGTAATTAGCTCATATCAGTGAGACCATACAATATTTGTCCCTTTGTGTCTGACTTATTTTACTCACTACAAAGCCCTCAAGGTTTCCTCATCAACCTGGTTTTTTGTGTTTGTTTTTTGTGTGTGTTTTTTAAGACTGTTTTGTTCAACCACCATACATTCTGTCCTAAGTAAACAATTGATGGTTCCTGGTATAATCATGTATTTATGCATTCACCACCATCACCACTATCTATATAAGGACATCTCCATTTCTTCTACAAAGAAGGAGGAAGAGTCAAAGAAGGTAGAGAGACAAAGGAAAAAGAAAAATAAAAAAATTGACAGCTAAAAAGCAACAAAAGGAAAGCTAGAAATAAACTAAAATACAATAAAAGAGTAGACAACATCACCAATGCCAAGAGTCCCATACTGCTCCCTTATATCCCCCTCTTATAGGCATTTAGCTTTGGTATATTGCCTTCATTACATTAAAGGAAGCATAATGCAATGTTTTTGTTAACTATAATCTCTAGTTTGCTTTGACTGTATTCTTCCCCAATACCACCCCATTTTTAACACCTTGCAAGGCTGACAATTTCTCCGTCATGTAAAAACATATTTGTACATTCTATCACAATTTTTGAGCACTCTAGGTTTCACTGAGTTATACAGTCCTGGTCTTTATCTTTCCTTCTTGTGTCCCACATGCTCCTAACCTTCCTCTTTCAACCATACTCACAGTCATCTTTGTTCAGTGTACTTACATTGTTGTGCTACCATCACCCACAACTGTGTTCCAAACCTCTTACTCCTATCTTTTCCTATCTGTCTACAGTGCTCCCTTTAGTATTTCCTGTAGAGTCAGTATCTTGTTCACAAACTCTCTCATTGCCTGTTAGAGAATATTTTAAACTCTCCCTCATATTTGAAGGACAGTTTTGCTAGATATAGGATTCTTGGTTGGTGGTTTTTCTCTTTCAGTATCTTAAATATATAACCCCACTTCCTTCTTCACTCCGTGGTTTCTACTGAGAAATCCATATATAAGTCTTATCAAGTTTCCTTTGTATGTGATGGATTGCTTTTCTCTTGCTGCTTTCAGGATTCTCTTTGTCTTTGACATTTGATAATCTGATTATTAAGTGTCTTGGCATAGGTCTATTCAGATTTATTCTGTTTGGGGTACACTATGCTTCTTGCATCTGTAATTTTATGTCTTTCATAAGAGATGGGAAATTTTCATTGATTATTTCCTCTATTATTGCTCCTGCCCCTTTACCCTTTTCTTCTTCTGGGACATCCATGACACGTATGTTCATGCGCTTCATGTTGTCATTCAAGTCCCTGAGCCATTGCTCATATTTTTCCATTATTTTTCCTATCTGTTCTTTTGTGTCTAGGATTTCAGGGGTCTTTTTTTCCAGTTCCTGAGTGTTTTCTTCTGCCTCTTGAACTCTGCTGTTGTATGTCTCCATTATGGTTTTCATCTCTTGTGTTGTGCCTTTCATTTCCATAGATTCTGCCAGTAGTTTTTTCAAACTTTTGATTTCTACCTTATGTTCACCCAGTGTTTTCCTTATAGCCTTCATCTCTTTTGCCATATCTTCCCTGAACTCTTTGACTTCGGGTTTTTTTTAATATGATTTAGCATATTTCTTTGAAAATCTTTGATTATTTCATTAAAGTGAAACACTATCTCAACTCTATCTTAATTGAGGTGTAAGTTTGTTCCTTTGACTGGGCCATATCTTCACTTTTCCCAATGTAATTTGTAGTTTTCTGTTGTCTAGGCATCTGGTTTCCTTGGTTACCCCAATCAGATTTTCCCAGACCAGACCGGGTTCAGGTCTCAGAGTGGGGCTATATTCAGATTCCCTGAGAGTGTGTCTTAGAAGATTGACAGACTTTTCTGTGAGGCTCTAGCCACTGTGCTTTTCCTAACCTGCCCAGCAGGTGGCACCCATCAGCCTGATACTCCCAACTGGTGTAAGGAGGTGTGGCTCCTTTAATTCTTAGTTTAATTTGTTTCTGTTTTGACTGTTTTCCCCCAGGCCCTGGGGTCTGAGTTCTGAAGGGTGGGCTGGCACTAGAGCTGGGCCCCACCTCCTTCCTCTTAGGGAAGATACACCCACTAGGGAACTATCTTCTACATTTGAATAGCTCCTTTGTCTCTCTAACTCTATAACTCCACCCCTGTCTGGGTCAGCATGCTGCAAACTGAAAATGGCCACTCAGGTTGAGAGAGAGAAAAAGGGAAAGAAAGCTCCCTTTCAGAGCCAGTCCACAGCCCCCTGGATTCACCCTTCGGTCAGATAGAGAACCTGGTCCTCTGAGCTCCCTCTCCAGAGGCTCTGGTGTCCTCTGGCTCTCCAAGGTCAGTGTCTAAAAGCCTCCACATTTTTCCTTTTTGTAATTTTTTTTTCCATCAGTCCTACCTCCTCTCTGCTGGGAGCGACCTCAGGGTACTTTGCTGCTTGTTAGGGTTTTGTGTTTGTAGCTTGTATTCAGCAGTACACTTTTGTTAATTAAAATCCCAGTTGGAGCTGGGCTGAGCTATATTCGCTTGCTCCAAGAACGCTGCTTTCTCCCAAGTGAGGTCCTGCAGCTCAGCCTGCCATGGGTGGAGGGGGCTCCCAGCGTGGGTCCACAGTTTTTACTTACAGATTTTATGCTGCAGTCTCAGCCATTTCACCCAATCCAGGTTGGCGTATGATGTGTGGACAGTCACAGTTGTCCCCCAGCAGTTGTTCCAGATTATTTACTAGTTGTTCCTGATTGTTTATTAGTTGCTCCAGGGGACTAACTAAATTCCATTCTTCTCTATGCTGCCATCTTGCTCCTCTCCCCCAATTGATTTTTGACAAGGGTGTCAAATCACTCAGTGGGGAAAGAATAGACTCTTCAACAAATGGTACTGGGAAAATTGGATGCCCATATGCAAAAGAATGAAGGTGGACCCCTACCTCACACCATATATAAAAATTAACCCAAAATGGATCAAAGCCCTAAATATAAGCACCACAACTATAAAACTCCTAGAAGAAACCATAGGGAAGCATCTTTAGGACCTCGTGTGTTAGGCAGTAGTTTTTTAGGCTTTATACCAAAAGAATGAGTAACAACAAAGATAGATAAATGAGACTTCATCAAAATTAAAAACTTCTGCATACCAAAGGACATCATCATGAAAGTAAAAAGACAACCTGCAGAATGGGAGAAAATATTTTACAAGTCACATATCCAATATGGTGTTAAGATCCAGAATTTATAAAGAAATCTTATAACTCAACAACAAAAAGACAACCCAGTTAAGAAACAGGCAAAAGACTTAAATAGATATTTCTCTTAAAAAGATATATGAATGGCCAATAAGCCCATGAAAACCTGCTAAACATCATTACCCATTAGGGAAATGGAATCAAAACCACAATGAGATAGCATTTCATCCCCACTAGAATGGTTTCTATTTCAAAAGTGGAAAATAACAAGTTGTGGAGAGAATGTGGGGAAATAGGAACACTCATTCATTGCTGGTGGGAATGTAAAATGGCAGTCACTGTGGAAAACTGGCAGTTCCCCAGAAAGTTAGATATAGAATTACCATATGACCCAGCAATCCCATTTCTAGGTATATATTTCTAGGTATATAAAAGAATTGAATGAAGGAGCTCAACTAGGTATTTTCACATAGATATTCCTAGTGGCATTATTCACAATTGCCAAAAGATAGAAGCAACCTAAGTATCCATCAACAGATGATTAGATAAACAAAATGTGGTCTCTCAATACAATGGAATATTATTCAGCCCTAGAAAGGAATGAAGTTCTGATACACGCAACAACAAGACTTCATGTTAAGTGAAATAAGCTAGACACAAAAGGACAAATGTTGTATGATCTCACTGATATTAAATAATTAGACAAAGTGAATTCAGAGTCAGAAACTAGAATACAGGCTACCAGGGGCCAGGTTGGGGGTAGGGAATGAAGAGTTAATGCTTAATTGATACAGAATTTCTGTTTGGGATGATAGAAAAGTTTTGATAATGGATGGTGGTGATGGTAGCACAACATTGTGAATGTAAACACTACTGAATTATGTTTTTGAATAAAAACATGCTACTAGAATAAAAATTTTTTAAAAACCAGAACTGTACAACACAAACAATGAACCCTAATGTAAACCAAGTGCTTTAGTTAGCAATATAATTATAATAGCATTCTTTCAACAGTTGCAACAAAGATACCACACTAATGCAAAATGTTAATAATAGGGAAAACCGTGGGGGGTATGTTATATGGGAACTCTGTATTTTTTGCATGATTTTTCTGTAAATGTACAACTTTTCTAATAAAATATATATATATTAAAAAAAAACAAATAGGCTGTGAGGTGACAAGAGAGAAAGCAAAGCAACTCATTAGGAGGCTACTGTAGGATATCAGATAATAAATGGTGGTGACCATCTGGGGTTATGGGAATTAAGAGGACTGCTTTTGGATATTCTTTATAGATAATGTCAGTAGGACTTATACTTTACAGTGGTACCTTGGTACTCGACGACTTTGAAACTTGCCAAATTTGGTACTCAATGCATTTGGAAGCGAACATTCAGACCCAGTACTCGTTGTTTGTTTGGTACTCAACGTGCAAGCTAGAACGTGTCAGTGTCAGTTGCCTCATGACTCGATATCTTTTCCAGCCGAAACAAAGGGTCACACTTTAGTCACGTGGTAGCTCTTGCCATGTGCACATCCCCTTGTGGTCTTGGCTTCTGTGGTCATTTTATATAGTTTTGCGTTTTTTCTCACCATGGGTCCTAAGAAAATGAGCATTGATAGCGCTGAGCAGAAAAGAAAATTACTTCGCACCACCATTGAGAGAAAAAAAAAAGTATAGGCAAATACGAGAGCAGTATTTGCATTACTGATCTTGCTAGGGAATACGGCATGCCTAGAACAAGTCTCCACCATCACTAAGAATAAAGAAGTGATTAAAAAAGGCCGATGCTTGTTTTGATTATAGTTTGTTAACTTTCTTGGGGTATGGTAGGGACATGGTGGAAGCAATACAGTTATTTTAGGTTATTTGTTTTTCTTATTCATTTGTTTTGTTTGAATTTTTTTTCAATTTTTTGATAAAGCAAAAAAAGCTATTGCATTTTTAAAAATTAGCTTCAACGTAGTCATTTTGGGTTATTTGGTTTTTCTTATGCCTTTGTTTGATTATGGTTTGTTAATTTTCTTGGGGTATGGTAGGAACATGTTGGAAGAAGCAAAGTAGTTATTTTAAGTTATTTGTTTTTCTTAATCCTTTGCTTTGTTTTGTTTGAAATGTTTTGGGGTTTTTTGTTGTTTGTTTAAAATTTGATAAATACAGTTAAAATTTTTTTTTGAAAAAAGGCTGCTGTTGTGAAAGGAGTTAAAGCGGTAACAAAGCAGCATTCCCAAACACTCGAGGAAGTTGAAAAGCTGCTACTGATTTTGGTAAATGAGAAGCAGTTAGCAGGCAACAGTGTATGGGAAGCCATGCACGTGAAAAAGCGAAAGTCTTGCATGCTGATCTTTTGAAAAACAAACCAGGACCCAGTGATGAGAGTGTTGCAGTTTTTAAGGCCAGCCACGGCAGGTTTGATCATTTTAAAAAGAGGACGGGCATCCATAGCGCCGTGAGGTCGTTAGGCATGGCGAGGCGGCGAGTGCTAATAAAAAGGCTGCAGGTGCGGAGGGTGCAGTTGTGCAGGATGTTGTATCTTGGGCCAATCCATGGGTCTGGAGGTCGATGCTGCTGATGTTGAGGAGTTAGTGGAGGAATGTCGTGAAGAGCTCAGCACCGAGGAGCTGCAGGAACTACAGAAGGAGCAGCAAAAAGAGGTGGTCGAAGAGATTTCTTCAGGTGAGGAGATAAGGGAGGATTCCCCAGTTCCTTGATAAAGGAGATGTGTTAGGGGACTGGTGGTTTGATGGGTTGAGCCCTCTACCACAGGTTTTACCCTTGGGAAGACGGTTGCTGCAAAGGAGAGGCTAGGCCTCCCTATGGTTGTGCCTAAGAGCCTCCTCCCGAATGCCTCTTTGTTGCTCAGATGTGGCCCTCTCTCTCTGGCTAAGCCAACTTGAAAGGTGAAATCACTGCCCTCCCCCCTACGTGGGATCAGACACCCAGGGGAGTGAATCTCCCTGGCAACGTGGAATATGACTCCAGGGGAGGAATGTAGACCTGGCATCGTGGGACGGAGAACATCTTCTTGACCAAAAGGGGGATGTGAAAGGAAATGAAATAAGCTTCAGTGGCAGAGAGATTCCAAAACGAGCCGAGAGGTCACTCTGGTGGGCACTCTTATGCACACTTTAGACAACCCTTTTTAGGTTCTAAAGAATTGGGGTAGCTGGTGGTGGATACCTGAAACTATCAAACTACAACCCAGAACCCATGAATCTCGAAGACAGTTGTATAAAAATGTAGCTTATGAGGGGTGACAATGGGATTGGGAAAGCCATAAGGACCACACTCCACTTTGTCTAGTTTATGGATGGATGAGTAGAAAAATAGGGGAAGGAAACAAACAGACAAAGGTACCCAGTGTTCTTTTTTACTTCAATTGCTCTTTTTCACTCTAATTATTATTCTTGTTATTTTTGTGTGTGTGCTAATGAAAGTGTCAGGGATTGATTTGGGTGATGAATGTACCACTATGTAATGGTACTGTAAACAATCGAAAGTACGATTTGTTTTGTATGACTGCGTGGTATGTGAATATATCTCAATAAAATGAAGATTAAAAAAAAAAAAAAAAGGAGATGTGTGCAAAATGGGTAGACGTTCAAAACTTTGCGGAGAAGTACCATCAGGACAAAGCTCTGACAAAAAGAAATGTGAATTTATTGAATGACCAAACAATTTCACATCTTCGAGGAATTCTGAAAAGAAGACAGAAGCAGTCCTCATTGGATAAGTTTTTAGTGAAGGTGACAAAGAGTGTGTCAGAGCCTGTGGTGCAAGTTGAAAAAAGGCAGAAAAGAGAAAGGACACCTGAAGTGCAAGTATCTGGTGTTCTATTGGAGGGGGACTCTCCTTCCAAGCATCGCTCCATGTAATCTCTCCTCCACACTACTCTCCTCCCACCATCCCATTAGGCCACGGACTCTCTCAGTACAGGGAAAGTGAAGGTTTTATTTTATTTAATCTAAGTATTTATTGATTTTAGATTTATTTCTCATGTAATGATATAAACTGTATCTTTTTACTTATTGCCTTAAAAATGTGCATTGTCTCTGGTTTGGGAACGCATTAAATCTATGTACATTATTCCTTATGGGAAAAATTTGTTTGGTACTCATCATTTTGGATAGTCGTAGCGCCTCCCGGAACCAATTAATGACGAGTACCAAGGTATCATTGTATAAGCAAGTTACGCTGTACAAAGATTTGAATATTCTGTCTTGTCACTGGTGTCAGTTTGCAGCGTAGCACTAGAGGGCTTTCAAATAGACATGGATTTCAATTCTTACTAGGTGCCTTAGTAACTTTGTGGCCTTATTTATACACATCATCCTTACTGCTTCCTCATCTATAAAACTGAGTAACAGAACTGAGCTCAAAGGGTAGTTGTGAAAGTTAAATAAGATAATGCATTATTTCACCCAGTGTCTGGTCACACGTTTTAAAGCTCAATACATTTTAGCTGTTATTATTTTTATTAGTTATGCTCCAGTGAATTACTTCTTGGTCCTGGGACACTCATTAGAAATAGATTTGCTGGGGACTGTTCTAGAACTTCACTGTTAAACAGTTGAAAGCTCTTAGTTGGAAAAAAATACACTTTATTGAATTAAAACATCCTTTTACATCTAAGAAGTTTTTATAAATGATGGGTATCGAGTTTTACTAAAGACAAGCATTCAGCCATAGTTCTACAAAAAAACCCCACAAAGAACAAAAAAAAACAACCAAACAAAAAACATTTCCACATTAATTCCAATGGACTAACTGCAATAGTTATTTTCCTGGCCTCCCTGCCTCCAGTTCCTACCCACTCCAATCCATCCTCCACTCCACTGCCAGATTTCTCCACCTAAAATATAAATGAAGTGTGTCACTCCCCTTTCATAAACATTGCAGTGGCTCCCCCACCTACCAATTAAAATCCAAATTTCTTAGAATGACATACAAGATTATAATCAGGTCCTTGCCTCCCTACCTGTCCAGCTCCTGCCCATATCCTAGCCTATAGCCATACTAACTTATTTCCAGTTCTCCTAGGAAGCATCGTTTATTTTTCCCTCCCGCCATCCTTCCTTCTGTCCATGCTGTTTCCTCTGCTGGGAGTGAACCCACTGGGTACCTGCTGAGTTCTTACTCATCCTTCCAGACATAGCTTAAATATCACATATATTGACACCCCAATTCTCTACCACCCAAACAGAACTGCTCCCCCCTTTCTCTGCCATCACCTCACTGTATATAATTCCAGTACCTCCCTTATCATTCTGCAAGTGTCTGCTGAGTACCTGTCATCTCCATCCGAACTCCCGGAGGGCAGGACTGCAGCCACTGTTGTATTCAACCCCCTCACCCCCACCCCCAGTAGCCAGTCAGGAAATGTATGATGAATGAATGAATGGATGATGAGGCAGAAGGTGGAGGCCTTTATGGGTATATTCAGGTGAGTATCTTCCATTCCTAACCAAAGCTGGTCAGAGAGGCTTTACCGTGTATTGGTCAAGAGAAAGGGCTTTGGAGTCAGAAAGAAATGTGTTGGAACACACTCACTGTGTGACCCCAAACATGTTACTTGGCCTGAGACTCAGTTTCTTCACCTGTAGAACAGGAATAACCTCATAGGGTTGCCGCAAGGATAAAAGAGATCTGGAAAGGGCTCAGCTAAGTGCTTGGCACCCAGCGAGTGTTTGATAAATGGAAGCTTTTAAAACATACCAAAAAAAAAAAAAAAAACAAAAAACCAGCAACCCTTAATAGGAGCTATGGGGTGGGGAGAAAAGGGATACATTTTGAGGGAGTTTAATTTTCCATTTTATATATGTCTAGGTATTGTTTGAAAATCAGAAAAATAAAGATACATCAAAATGAGTAATAAGATTAAATACAGTTTCAGGTCTTCTAACCATATCCAGTGTGTTTTTTTTACCCCCTCCCAAAGCCTGGAGAGGAGAAGGGTCATGTTTATGAACAAAAAGGGGTTTTAGGCGGATAAGAGGCTGGCCCTGAGAAAAGAACAATGGCCTTTTAGGTGTCCTTTGCCTTAGCTCGTCCTTTCTAGGTCACAGAGGAGACAGGTGTCCAGCACAACCGTTCTGTTCAGTAACGAACACTATGCAGAAAACAAGAGTGCTCCCGAGTCAGCAGGCACACTCACAGGCCTTCAGCGGCCGCAGTGAGAACACGCACATGCACTTTGCAAACAGCGAGGACGTGGCCTGCTAAAGGAAACAGCTAACTGCTGTCTGCCAGGGGATGTACAAGTCCAGTGTCAACATATCTTCTCCTTTTTTAAGAGAAGCTGGAAATCTTGACTAGTTGTGTCAACTCTTAAGCTGTTGCTTCAAAAAAATTTTATAAATTTTACATTGGCCGAACAAAACACTCAGGCAGTCTGAATTCAGCCCAAGAGCCGCTGGTTTGCAACCATTCTTTAAACAGTATTTCTTAGGAAATTGAGGCTGGGGCAAACCATAGAAATGAGTATCCACAGCAAGATAATATTCCTTCATCTTTGCTTCTGAGTACACAGATAATTTAAGCCATCTGCCCTTGTATTTTTCCTAATCAGTAAGGCTGATAACGATAACGTATACGAATCAGCATTCAACATGCTTCGGCGTAAACTGAGGAAAGGAAATTTCCACTCATTCTTCACAACTCAGCTCAGGCATCTTCACGTTTGCCCTAACTCCCAGGTGCACTGCAGTGCCAACACACACTTTCTTCCTGTAACCACCCAGTTAATCCTCACAACACACCTATAAGGTAGGTTCTACTACCATCCCCATTTTACATAAGAATAAGTAATCAGTCCGAGATCACACAGGTAGGGCAGAGGAAGGTGGGGACATATAATCACCTGCTTGGCACTACTTGTCTCCTGCACTAGACAGGGAGCTCCTTGAAGACAAGCGTCTTGTCTTACTCATTTTTGTATCCACAGGAATCCTCAGCACTTTAGCACAAATGTTTGTGGAAGGATGGAAGGATGGAAGGATGGAAGGATGGATGGATGGATGGATGGATGGATGGATGCAGCACTCCTCATAAAAAAGAGTACTATGTACATGGTAGGCTCTAAAGGGGGAGTCCTGACAGCACATGCAGTTATTCAACAAATATTCTAGGCATCAGACCTACTAGGTTCTAGAGAGGAGAAGGTTAGGATTAGAGGGCTCACAATTTGGTGAGGGTACCAGAAGTGTATATGAAAAATAACAGCATTGTCACTTGTCTTGACTTGGAAAAGTCAGGGAAAGCTTACCGGCAGAGTAGATGCTCAGACTGAATCTTGAAGGGAGAGAGTAAGTGTTTCCTGGCAGACAAGGACAGGAAGGAGAGCCCAGGCTGAGGGACAGCATGTGCAGAGGCAGGAAGATGACAGAGCCTTTATGGGAGCATCTGCAGTCAGCTCCCAACTGCTCATATTCAAGCGACATACTGGGCACACCAGGAGAGGCCAGAGGGGTGGAGAGCCTCTGGGCATGCAAAGGGTAAGCCGTGGGGAGCCAAGAAGGGTTTTCTTTGTTTGTAAACAGCTTTATTGAAGTTAGTTTATATAGCATAAACTTTATGTTTTATGTGCACAATTCAATGATTTTTAGTAAATTTACAGAGTTGTACAAGCAACACCACAAACCAGGTTTAGCTTTCCATCACCCCAAAAAGATCCCTCATGCCTATCTGCATTCAACGTCCCCACCTCCAGCTCCAGGCAACCACTCATCTGCTTTTTGTCTCTATAAATTTGCCTTTTCCACTAAAGGGTTTTAAATCACCACCTGCCATGCCACGCGCCCCCCCTGCCACCAAAAAAAAAAAAAAAAAAACACCTCTGAAAAATAAAACTAAAAAAAAATCACTCTGAGTTGTGGAGGTCAGCTGGAGGGGGGTTAAGACTGAAAGCTGCGTCTCTATTTCCCTCCAACTAAGAGCCTGTTAACAGTTTATGCATCACCTTTCCCACTGGCATTGATGGACTTCCCACAGATTTTTTCAAAGTAACCCCTAATTGATTCAAGTGTCAGATGAATCATTAGCCCAATGAATCAACGTTGTGTGCTTTTGTCACGGGAAACCAGTGGCATTTTCAGATTTTCTTTTTATCAGTGAAAGGAAATGTCCTCAGGATTCAATCTATTGCATAAGGTCCACATTTTTCTTTTGTACTGCTGTTTTTCAGATGTCAGCATTGTAATTAAAGGAACTGCTGTTGTTTTCCTCACAGCACCATATCACATTCAGGGAAAGAGGCTCTCCCTGCTCCCTATGAGGGAATGTGCTAGTTTTTTTTGCGTGTTTTTTTTGTTTGTTTTGTTTTTTAAAATGACTGTTGGCTGAGTTTGAGGTGATCAGCTCAAATGAGCAAAAGGCATGGGTGGGATAGGGGGGCTGTTGTAAGGATCACATCACAGACATTAGGGAAAGGTTAACCCAAAAAACAGCACTTCTGTCAGTGGTGGTGACAACTACCACCCATGTAGAACCTCCCTGCATACATTAATAAATACACTCCTCAAAAGTAGGCATTTGATAAGTACCTGTGGTTTGACAGGCAAATGGTATCACCAAATTAACTGCCATTATTCTATAAATAAACAATTTTGGTTCTTTTAACTGTTACTTCAAAATCCCTACTTACATTTCTCATGTTCCTTCCAATAATTTGCTAGGAGGGTACACCTGTCAACAGGAAGGACAGAAAATGATCAATTATCACCAAATGCCCTCAAACTAATTGGTTAAAGAACACAAAACACCAGGTTGGACATTTCAGAATTAAGTCAAACTCATCCAATTACCTCCCAGTTTTGACTTTGCCTCAAGTGCTCCTCATACTTGGTTCAGCCCAAACCAGCCCAGTAAAATAAATTAAAACTGCTGTTCACACCATCTTGGTTGCTGGGATATGGTAGTTGGTTGGGAAGGGGCAAGAAGATCCAGCAAAAGCAATGTCTTAAATTTAGTAGCTTGGGGCTCAGATGATGAAGGCACAACATCTTACCAGAGTTTGGGAGAGAGTTGGATGCTCACCAAGGTAACTCGGCACGGTGAAAAATGTTTGATTCATTAAATAGGAAAGCTCTATCACTACTCCCTTATCTACACTCTTCTAGGACACTATTTCTTCATCTGTAAGTCAATGAGGCTAATAAAAACGCTTACTTGGCGAGTTAATTGTGAGAATTATATATGACATGACTGAAAGTGCTTTATAAGTTGCAAGCACTACTTACATATTAGCTATCAGTTTTCCTAAGTCCAGCCATTTTTACAGAAGTATGGCGTCTAAAGATCAAATATCTTCCCAGGGTTTTACAGCTAATTAGGACACAGATCACTCAGTCGTCTCCACCCATCAAAACCCTACCCAATTTTCAAAGCGTTGTCCAAGTACCCCTTCTCCCTAGCCTAGGGCAGTGGGTCAGGAGTGAAAGGTCCCAGGTTCGTATCCCAGCTCTGTCTCTTAATGACACACTCCCAGGGCAGATGTCTGTCCCCGGGTGCCTCGCCTGCCACCTCGGGAAGGAAGTGGAGGTACCCGCACCTGGCCAGCCGAGATACTTAATAATGGCAGTTACCCCCTGTCAGCCCCAGTTATCACTCCCTCTCTTCTTTCCACACCGCACTGTGGTTGCAATCAAGACCACCAGTTTTCTGGGCCGGGCACTGTGCGAATTGCTCTGGCCGAGCGTAGCCCCCTCACCTCAGTGTAACTAAGACAAAGGAGGGTCTCGCCGCCCCCCCTTCCCCCCCTCGCTGGGGCGCAACCCCAGGACTCGGGTCCTGACCCTGTCAGCCCCCAGTCTAGTGATTCTCCAGAATCTCGGGGTGGCCCCTACGCTCCCCCAGAGCCTCCCGTACACGGCCCTCACTGACCCCCCCCCCAAAAATTGGACCCGGCTGGGAGCGCACGGGCAGCGGGTTGCAGCCTTCCAGCCCCGAGGGCACCCGGCCGGCCACGCGCCGCGGGCGAGACGCGGGGGCGGGGCGGGGCGGCAGGCGGTTGGCGCTCGGAACCCGCGCGCGCGCGCGCGCTCGGCCACGTGACCGCCGGACCCGCCCCAGCCGGGAGTTGGGCGGGCGTGGGGGCGGGGCCCGGACGCTGTGGGTCGTGCAGGCGATCGCCGCCGGTTAGCAGCTCCTGGCCTGGCAGAGGGGCGGTCTGGGGCCTGTCCGCAGTCACCTGGGAACGGGAGGCAGGCCGAGCGCCAAGGCGGTTATCCGGAAAGCGTTGGTCTTTCCCTTTGATGATGGTTTGGGAACGGAAGCTCCGTGAAGACAGGGACCGTGCGGTCCTCCGGTTCACTGTGGTAGCCACCACAGCGTCCGGCGGCATAGTGGGCGTGCAGTAAATTATGTCAGTTAAATACTCTTCCCTGGCCCTTCCCGAACTCTCTGACCTCAACTGGGAGCACCCCCACCCCTTCCCAAAGGCCCCAATAATTGGGGGAGGGCCAGACAGAAGCGGGTAATGCGGAAGCGAGCACCCAACCTGCAGATCATCGATGCAATCTGTTTTGTTTTGTTTTGTTTTTAACTTGTGTAGAGAATTAGTGGGCTGGGGTAAGAGAAGAGAGCAGCTAGGTGGCGTCTGCTATCCAAAGGAGAGAAGAGGTGTCTGGATTTAAGTTGTGACAGTGGAGACAGAAGTGGAAATATTTGGGGTAGTTTTTGGAGAATTGAAAGCATTTGCTGATGGGTTGAAGAGAGATGGCCCACAAGGGAGAGAGGATTGGCAAGAGAGGAAAGAGGAAAGCCAAAAGGGACCCAAGAAAGGACAGTGTTTCAGGAAGGAGAGAATAGTTACTTGTGCAAAAGAGGGGAGTGGCCACTGGATTTCACAGAGGCTGTACTTGACGAAAGCAGTTTTGGTGGAGTGTAGGGACAGATGGGAAAGCCAAGAGAAGAAGTGGAAGTATGTGTGTAGAGGAGCATTTAAAAGGTTGGGGGCTGGCGGAGAAATGGCACAATGGCAGTAGAAGAGGTGGATCCAAAAGATTTATTTGTATAATTATGGGTGACCAGAAGCACATTTGTGTTGCTTTGGGGAATGATCCAGTAGAAAGCAAGAGATTCGTGATCCTGGAGAGAGGGACAATGACTCACGTGAGGTCCAGGTGTAGACGGATGGCTCAGACCAGCCAAAAAAGCTCCCTGTGCTTGCAGAATGAGACCCGGGCCCAGGAGCTCTGCCACAGAAGGAACAGCCACACTGTTCCGAGGTGGCCAGTGTTGCCTAGCAACCTGTGTTTAATAGGCTGCTTCAACTGAATTCTTAACTAACGGCCATTTGCACTCATGCTAGCTGTTACTGTCACCAGGCTCCCTCTCTTCTCTGCCTTTCTCCCTCCTCTGCAGTCTGGTGCTTCCAACTCCTGCTGAAATTCTGTGAAACTGGAAAGCTCACATTTCTGTTTTCTTGTGCTGCTGATGACATGTGCATTGAGATGAAAAATAATTAAACCACAGAGAGGATGGATATAGGGACTCTCAATCCATCTTAAAAGAGGATGCCAGCAGTTGCAGGATTTAGTTCACCAGTTCAAGGCTCTCCTCTGAGCTCCAACTGCCTTCTTGCCCTCTTCTCCATGGTCTCACAGGCATCTCAGACGAAGTGGAACTCCTAATTCCTTCCATTCAATCATCCAAACTCATTCATTGCTGCTCCAGTTTTCACCATTATATATAATAAATAACAGCACTGCCATCCACCCAGTTGTTCAGGCCTTAAAACCTACTCATTCTTGACCCCCCCCCTTCCAAACCCACTACGTACAATTAATTACTACCTCCAAAATATTTTTTAAAATTCTTCCACTTTTCTGCATGCTCTCTGTGCTCTAGAACAGGCCACCACCATCCCTCACCGGGAACATTACAAGAGCCTTCTCACTGGTCTGTGTGTTTCTTCTCTTGACCATCCTCCAACCCATTCTCCACACTAAAACATACATTGAAGCAATTCATTCCCCTGCTTAAAACCTTCAAAGGTTTCCTGTTACAGTCTCAGGCAAATTGGAGCTGTTCTCTGTCTTACTTCCTACATTCTGTGCTGATTCGTCCTCCCAACCCTCCTCTCCCAGCTGGCTCCTTCTCATCCTGCAAGTCCAAGTTTGTTTCCTAAGCAGCAGGCCTTACCCACCTCCCATCCAGGCACTCCCACAGTTCTCCATCACAGCACCCTGTTTAATTCCTTTCCAGTTGTAACTAGATGTTTGTTGTTTAAGTTGTCTTCATTGGCATCTCCCTGCAAGAGGCGGGAAGCTCCATAAGAACAGAGATGTTTGCTGTGTTTCCCCTGAGCTGAGTACATTGCCTGGCACTAAATAAATACTTGATGAATAAGAAGATGTGTCGCTCACAGTTTCTCTGCCTGTGAGGTTTGTGGCTATGCTTCTAAAATATTAATAGAAGATTAAGCAACTCATAAAGGTTATTCTTTATGGCTGATTTACCCTTCTGGTTGCTGCCATTCTAGTGTCTAAAAGTGATAATGACCATTTACTGTGCCCAGTATGTACTAGGCACTGCACATGTATTTTTTCTAATTCTTACAACAACCCAATGAAATAGTCCTATAATCCCCATTTTACAAATTGAAACCAGGACTCCAGATGCTTGTCATGCTTGATATTGCATCTTGAGTTATTGCACCCTGAAATTTATACGGATTGAATCATGTCCCCCACAAAGACATATTCAAGCCCCAACTAATCTCCGGTCCTGGGGATGTGAACACATTTGTAAACAGGATCTCTGTGGGCGTTATTAAGGTGAGGCTAAACTGAATGAGGGTGAGCCTTAATCCAAAATGACTGGAGTCCTTATAAGCAGGGGAAATTTAGATACAGTCAGGAGGAGACAGAAGGAGACAGACGACTGCGTGATGGAGGCAGAGAGTGAGTTACAGACTGCTGGCAAGTCACCACCAGAATGCTACAGACTTCAGACAAAGCAAGATCCTACCGACTCCTTGCTTTTGGACCTGTAGTCTTCGAAACTGTGAAACAACTCCTGTCATTCAAGGCAACCAGTTTGTGTTATCTGTTGGAGCAGCTCTGACAAACTAAGAAATCATAGAATTGCTCAGTTGGATGAGGTTAACTTAATCCAGCTTGCTTCTGTTCCAGATGAGGAAGACGAAACCCAGGGAAGGAAAGCCTAGGTCTCCTCATGGTGGAACTGGGCCCGGAACCCTGTTAGTGATAAAAACCAAACCAAATCAAAGAATTCACAATGGTCAGAGTAGCAAGTCACTCAATCCAGTGCTTTGTCTTCAAGAAGCATCCTGTTGTAAGCCTTGAAGTATTACTGTCTAGCCATTTGGTCACTGGGCACCTCCTGTATACTAGGCTCTGTTCTTGGCCCTGGAAACAGAACAAGATAAAGTTATTGCCCTCACAGAGCTTACATTCTAGTGGTGGGAGATAAGTAATAAAAGTGACAAAATAATTTCAGATAGAAACAAATAATATGAAGTGACTATAAAATGGTTGACAGGACACGGAGGGGAAGCCCTGTGGGGATGGTGTGTGACTTTGGGCTGAGAGCCAAAGTGTTGAGCTGGCCACGAGAAGAGCCATAGCAAGCATGTTCCACACAGATAGAACCACAAGTGCAAAGGCCCTGAGGCAGACACAGGCTTGGTACTCAAGAAACAGGTAGAAGGGAAGGGTGGCTGGCCACAGCAAAAGGGTAGAAAGGGTAGTGCAAGAGAAGGTTGGAGAGAAAAGCTGGAGTAGGTTATTCAGGTCTTGAAAGTTTAGATTTTTGCTTAAGTTCAAGGGGAAGCCATTAGGATTTTAAGCAAAAGAATGACCATGATATGATTTGTGGTTTAAAAAGATCAGCTGGTTGCTATGTGGATTGAAAAAGGACAAGATTCAAAACAGGGAGGCCAGTTGGAAGGCAGTTGCAGTGGTCCAGTAGGTCGGGTTAGGATGGTAGTGGTATAGGGATACAGGATATATTTTGAGGTGGAAGAACCAACATTACTTGTTGACAGCATGAATCTTGGGTTGGTGGGAGAAGGAGTTGAGAAAAAGAAAGAAATCATGGATGACTTTCACATCTATGTGATAGAGTTCAAATTTTGGAATATATTTTACATATATTTAGCCTCCAATTATTAAATTTATATGCTCTATTAATTGTTAGGACACTACATAGCATAGGGAAAGAATTGGAGTGTATCAAATTCCAGTCCTGTGTGGTTTTGGAAAGTGTCTAAACCTGAAGAACTCCGTCTTTCTCATTTTTATAACGGTGATTGGATACCTACGGACTTGAAAATCTAGTTTTTAAAGCTCCACAGCAGCACCTAAAATTCAGGAAATATAGGGAGGTTGTGGGAAATCCAAATGGGATGAGGCTCAGTCTCATCCTCGAGGTTTTATTCAGATGATGATGAAGGGGAAGTGTTGCAGGAGTTTGAGCGTGTGCGGCATTTATGGCTTTGGGTATGAGAGTAACCCAGTTTCCGGCTGAATTGGAAAGGAGCCTTTCAGCTAGGCTTCCTGGCCCAAGAGCACCTTAAATTTTGCACCGGAGCCTGCGAAGTCCAAGAGAGTTATTCCTGGTGCCTGGCACAGTGCCGGACTATCCCAGGTGCTCAACAGCTGGTTAATGAAGGATGGGGTCCGGGAGTGGGGAAGAGATTGGGGGGTAAAGAGAACACTCGGTACAGGGAACGGCGCAATGAGAGCTTTGGCGATTTCGCATCGCTATGGCAACACTTCGGGACACGCACCCAGCGACGGAACTACAAGTCCCACAACTACCCGCGGCGCAGAGGGGAAGGAGGGATTTGGACGGGCGCGGAAGGGGCTGTTTCGTTTTCTGAAGCGTGATTGGTTCGCGGCTCAGGGAGGCTGCCAATGAGTGCGCTCCGGGAGAGCGGCTAGGGCAATATGGCTTCCTGCACCTGGTGACGGTGGAAGGAACTGTGTTAGGTCTCATGGAGAAGCCCCGGAGCATCGAGGTGAGAGGGAGAGGGCTTAGTGTGAATGGGAACGGGAACCCCGAGAGCCTCGTTCAGTTGACCCTTGTTTAGGCCTTTTAGCGATGCCTGGAGGGTGGAGAGTGGAAGGATGAATAAACTGAGGTGGTTATGCTGACCTAGGGCCAAGAGCGATTGGCATTGCATTTTGCTCCTCCACTGCTGTGTCGGGCCAACTACGTCGGGCCAGTAGTTGAGAGAAGAGCGCCTCCCTGGCCTGGGAGGCGGGGAGCGGGGTAAAGGATCTGAGCGCTCGTGACACTCCCTTTGTCCTTCCCTTCTCGTGGCCGTATCCTTTAGAGATCGTGAGGCCTGTTGCCGCCTAGTGTGAAGGGGAGAGGAAAGATTAATGAACACTTTCTCCCTGCCTGGAGCGATCACGTGCATTATCTCCTAATATACTCACACCAATCCAGTGTTATTGTTTCGTTCAAGCAACTGAGGCTTAGAGAGGTAGTGCGACTCCCAGGAATGTCACACAGATGCATACTTAAGGAGGTGGGCACTAAGTCTGTCAGGCTCCAAAACCGTACCTGTTAATGCTTTCCCACTCCACCACAACCGGTAACCCACCTACCTTGTAATCATTTGGCTTCTGGGCACCCTGTATTTGAATTCGGTTTCCTTCCTACCATATTTGCATATGTAGTTGCAGTTAGAAAGTGAAATAGCTCAAAATCTACTCTGGAAAAGGTCCTGAAGTGGAAAATGATAATAACTCACACTTTAAGAGCTGTTAGTAACTGCTGGAAACAGAAATAGGGTTAACATGATTTTATCTCAATCCTCACCCTCTAAAGAAGGCTTGTTATTGTTTCTGTTGTACTGAAAAAAAGAAACTGAGGGCAGCGAGGTTAAATATCTTGCACAAAAGCACAGTTAATAAGTGGTAGGGCCAGGAATCAAACCCAGGCAAATCTGATTTGGGAAGCCATGTTTTTAACCAGTAATGATAATTGCCAACATTTATTGAGCACTTACTATGTGTTCTGGGTGATTTACCTGCATTAACTCTTACTTCTCCCCCAAATCCTATGAAATAGATTGTATGATCCTCATTTTATAGATGAGGAAACTGAAGTACTGAGAGAATGACTTGCTGCAGGTCATAAAGCTAGTTAGTAGTAGAGATAGTATTTGAGTCCTGGCTCAGAGCACAAACTCTTCATCTTGCTTCACACCTTTTCTAATGAATATCTCACTGACATCTCAACACTCCTGTGAGCCATATAGTTTTCTTATTTTATAGATGAGAAAATTGAGGCCCAAGCTGGTTAAGTGACTTGCCCAAGGACTCATAGCTAGTTTGGAATAGAGCTAAATCTAAAACTGGAGTACAGGCACTATACATAACTATCTGTATGTCCTCTGCCTCCCAGACCGTCTTGGGGCAGTCTGGATATCAAATTAACATTGCTTTTTCCTGACTTAAACTGTATTCAAGTTGAGATTATTTTGTTGTACGTATGCTGAAGGGGAAGAATGGGTTTCTAATGTACACCTTCTATCCCAGAAAGTCTTCATGAGGCATCTTAGGATATTTTTACATTGTGTATTCTATTCAAACTATGTTAAAATACCATTTTAAATCTACAGAATGAGCTTGGTGAATTATTAACATGTAGCTTCTTTGCCATATAGTTATTCTTTTGAATTGTGGTAAAGTCTTGTATAAGCAGGAATAATGATCCTATATTCAAATGGGTATTTGAAAAATGTCCCAAATTGTTGATTTGACAAGGAAACAGGGAAGAGGGCTGAGAGTAGAGGTTTAGCCTCTCACCCCGTACACTAAGCCAGCTGTGATTTTTCTTGCCTCGTTTGTGTCATTCTGCCACTAGGAAACCCCATCTTCAGAACTGATGGAGGAAGATGACGACGACTTAGAGCTCTTTGGTGGCTATGACAGCTTCCGGGGTTACAACAGCAGTGTGGGCAGTGAAAGCAGCTCCTATCTGGAGGACTCAAGTGAAGCAGAAAATGAGGATCGGGAAGCAGGGGAGCTGCCCACCTCCCCCCTGCATTTGCTCAGCCCTGGGACTCCCCGCTCCTTGGATGGCAGTGGTTCTGAGCCAGGTGCCTTCAGAGTGCCCCCTGAAGATGGGGAGGAGTCAGGAGGTTATAGAGAAAGAGGGGATACAGGCCATATGGGGAGAGCTATCCGGGTATACAGGGCTGTTTAATCTGATGTCTAAGGGATTGATGTGTAAGGACCTGTGAGGGAGACAAGCCCCCTAAGTAGCCACAAAGGTCAATTCCTCTGCCACAGTCAGATTTCCAACTGTGATTTTATTTATTCTTTCATACACTGAAAATCAATTCAGCACTTATTATGTACCAGTCATTAACAAGGTGCTGCATTTACATTAATTTGTGTGATTGGCTGCTGACTTTCTAAGCCTGGAGATAGAGAAGATGGGACACCCAAAGTGTCCGGTTACTGTCCAGGAAGGGACAAGAAATAGCTTGTCGGTTAGAAATGAGGGTGGCGGAAATATAGACTAAAGTTACCTCTGGGTAAGAGGATGGAGGGCAAGGAGGGGCAGGTAAGAATCCCCATGATTATCTGGAAGCCAGTTGACTTCAGATATGTGATCCTTGGGCAGCTGCTGGACCCCTGAGTCAGAGCCTCCAGTGTGTGGGTTCCTGTGAAAAGAGGCAGGCTGGACAGTCTGTGATGACTTTCCCATTCCTTGGTGCCTGGACTCTTTA
Source organism: Choloepus didactylus (assembly GCF_015220235.1). Classification (NCBI taxonomy): domain Eukaryota; kingdom Metazoa; phylum Chordata; class Mammalia; order Pilosa; family Megalonychidae; genus Choloepus; species Choloepus didactylus. The sequence goes on along the minus strand of NC_051314.1, from coordinate 12,418,640 downwards.
AAAGTGTAATCTAATATTCTTTGCCAGTGGAATCTTACCTTTCTATTCATCTTGTCTTCTTTCCCTCTCTCCCTTTTATCTTTCTCCCTTCTATCTTTCTTCCCTTTTCTTAGAATCTTAGAACTTTAAAACTAGAAGGAACCATTAGAGACCACATGTCTGGTGCAGGTGTTCTCTACCCTGACTGTACATTAGAATCACCTGGGGAACTTTTACCAAAATACAGATGCCAGTGTCCCCCCATAGACCAATCATTAGGATCACTGGCTTGGGCATTTTAAAAAGCTGATATAGTTCAACCAATAGATCCAGAGAGGTTAAGTAACATTGGCACTTTCTCTCCCTATAATTTTTTTCTTCTTTTCTCATTTTCCTCTCTTGCAAACTCTCCAATGTTCGCCTCTTTCCTCATTGGCCCTCGTATATTTTCCTTAGCCTCACTGTTGACACTCATATAGCCAAGGGATGCCAAACAGCTTATCTTAGGCAAAATAGATTCAGGTGTGCACACAAAACCTCCTTCTGTTCCTCTTATTCCAATTGTGTTAGCTTTAGTGGGGGCTGGGGCGCACCTTGTGAAAGGCCTGTATTTGTTTGATGTGGGGTGTCTGTGAGTCATATGCTAAGTTCTCTTCCCAGCTGTCTGTGAGATGTGTGGGATCGTGGGCACAAGGGAAGCCTTCTTCTCCAAGACCAAGAGGTTCTGCAGTGTCTCCTGCTCCAGGAGCTACTCCTCCAACTCCAAGAAAGCCAGTATCTTGGCCAGATTACAGGTGAGAGGCAGTCACTGGAAGAACTTTCCTGGGACCCTGGGTGCTGAGACAAGAGTCCAACTTACTGAAGACAGGGGGCCAAGAGGGCTTCGCTTGTGGCTTTCTGAGACTGAAAACTTCCCAGTATCTCTTGTGCTTTCCATCTTTAGAGGGCAGAGGAATCCATTTATGGAGCTTGCTAAAAGGCAGATCCCTGGAGCTACCTTCCATTCCCCACCCTCATCCCCCAGAGTCTGATGTATTCAGTAGATTCTAAACAAGTCTAGAGAAGTCTGATACCCTTGATCTTTGCCCCACACATCAGCAAATACTCTGAAAAGAAGCTGGGAAACAGGCACAAAACTCAGCTAGCATTGGTGGGTTTGGGACGTTGATGCCTTATCTGTGGCCTCATTGTTATAGGCAGCCACCTACTTATTCTTACCAATCTTTATTCACGTTTATAGTGGGGATGATGAAAGATTTTAGCGATGAAAGGACTCTTAGAGGTACATTGTCCAACTCACATATTTATTGGTAAATGCACTGAGGTCCAGAGAGGTGGAACGACTTCCCTAGAGAGGCTCTGCAGGAAGAGATCGGCAGAACAGAGCCTGGAAGCAAATGTCAGCCTCGGGTTGTTTCACAGCCCCTGTGGTCACACTTGCAATACCGAGTTTCAAACTGGGCTCCCCATTGGACTCTCCTGGAGCGCTTTCAAAATAGTCACACTTGGTCCTACTCCCACAGATTCTGATTTAATTGGGATGGAGCATGGCTTGGACATAGGGAATTAAAGAGCTCCCCAGGTGAGTCTAATGTGCAGCAAAATTTGAGAACGACTGGTGTGACTCTTATTGAAAGTTGCTGTGTGCGAAGCCTGCTGTGCTCTCCACACACTTTTTCTCCTTTGTGAGACAATTACTGTTTCCCTCATTTTGCAGAACTTAATCAAGGGGAGAAAAAACAGTCATCTACAATCCCTCTCCTCAAAGTTAATAACAAATTCAAAAACTACAGTTCGGGCTTCTTGCTAAAGGCCTGGCACTTTCATTCAGTCCAACTGATGATCCTAAAAAAAAATTAAAGATTTAAAAAAAAAATTCCCATATTAAAGTCTCAAAAATTTTAGTGACCTGCTCAAGGGTACACATCTAAAAGTTGTAGAGCAAGTCTCTGACCCCAGGTTTGTCTGGAATTTAAACCCATATTTTTACTTCACTTTTTTATTTAATAAATTCCCTGGCCTTTCTGGGCAGTGCTGAAATTAAAAGATAACAGCCCAGATCAGTGGTCTTTGGACGAGGACCCTTTGGGGCATGTGATGAAAGCTGTGAACTCTCTCTCCAGAACATTCATTTATGTACAGAAGGTTCAGGGAGTTCTCAGTCTCTGTAGCCCTTTTTCTGCCATCAGTCTGTAGAAGCACAGGAGGAAGGAAATGAATGAAAACTGAAGCCTCAGGTGGGCGGGAGAGAAAGCACCTCACTTAAAAGACGCAAGAGGCCTCCCTCCCTGCTCTGCAGCTCAGCTGACAGCCCCCCACCCCCCATCCCCCCTTAACAATCGCTAAGCTCTTACTGCCCGACAGGCAAGCCGCAGTGGCTCATTTATCCTTGCAACCACCCTCTGAGCTAAGCATTGTTATTATCGCCATCCTATTTTACAAATGAAGAAACTGAATCCCAAAAGAGGTTAAGTTATTTGTCCAAGGCCAGGATTTAAACCTAGGCAGTCCAGAGCCACATTCTTCGCCACGAGGCCACACACCTCCCTTCTTTCCTCAGGGGAAACCACCTACCAAGAAAGCCAAAGTCCTGCACAAAGCAGCCTGGTCTGCCAAAATTGGGGCCTTCCTCCACTCCCAGGGGACCGGACAGCTAGCAGATGGGACACCAACGGGGCAAGACGGTAAGATTGCAGGGGACTGGTGCTCAGCTGCCAGGGACAGAGGAGGGTGCCAGAACTGGGGTGGCCTTCCCTAGGAGTGGGGGATGGAAGAGATGGCCAGCCTTAGCTCTAGAAAGTACTCTCATCCAGGCTTGCTTGTTGCTAGGTATTGTGGAAACTAGCCCTGAAAATCCCTTCAATCACCAGGACTCCTCCCCTTGATGATTCCAAAGCTGAAGATTAACTTCTGTTTCTCTTCACTCTTGGCCCTATGACTTCTATTTCCCTGGGGCATTGGAGGCCCAGATCTAGTTTGATGAGGATATGGGAAGATGAGTGGTGTGTTAAGGAACCTTTATCTCTTTTGCGTAGCAATTTCTAAGCAAATTATGCGTGAGCATGCAGCATCTCCGCTCTAGTTGGGCTCAGTTTCTGACTGAAATTGAGCAGCTGTGAGAGTCGGAGGGGCCCAGGTGTGCGCACCTCCCACAGATGTAGACTGGGTGTGGCCAGGGAGAGGTTGGGGGCGGTCTGGGGAATTTAAACCCACCTGCCCTTTGAATTTCCCTCTTTCCTCTGAGGAACAGGGGTGGGAAATTTCCCTCTGAATATTTCCTCTGCCACTGAGTCACGCCTTTCTGACCTCAGCCTCCCTGATGGCCACTGGTGGGCCAGGTACGGGAGCGTGGAGGGGCTGTGTGAGCAGAGTGGGGCTGCTGGGGTGAGGTGACCTCAGCGTGGACTTAGTGTTCAGAATGCTGCAGGGAGTGAGCCAGGGGACCAGCGTCTGTGCCTTCTCCAAGTCCTCAGGGCCTAGCTCCAACCTCCGTGACCCTCTCTTTCTGCTCTGCAGCTCTGGTCTTGGGTTTCGATTGGGGGAAGTTCCTGAAGGATCACAGTTACAAAGCTGCTCCTGTCAGCTGTTTCAAACACGTGAGTGCCCCGGAGGCCAGGGGTGGGAGCCAGGGAGCCTGGGGTGGGGATGCAACGTGGTGCTCACCAGCTAATCCCACCCACCTGCTTCCCGGGGGCACTTCCAGGACGGAGGGCCGCACTTGGGAGAGAACAGTGGGAGGTCCGGATTGCTGAAGTCTTTTATTTTTACTGTCCATTCTGTTCAAAAAGTCCTCCACAGATTCTTGTTGACTGGGCCTGACTCTGAGGTCCCTGCTTGGCTTATTTGCCTGATGGAACTTTGGGCTAGTTGATATCTAAGGGTCTTGCCAACTCAGAACTGCACCACCCCCTTCCTTACCCCTATTTTGAGTGTTTTCCCATTGACAGCTGGGTGCTTCTGCACCGGGCTAGTCCCCTCGGCCCCCCCGGAGGCAGGTGTGGATACCTCCTCCAGCCATATCCATCTGGAGGCAGCCTCTTTGGTCTCACCTGACCTGAGTAAAAATCAGCTTCCTGGCCTCTCCTTTCTTAACTGCTCCGAGCTCTGGGGGGTGTGCCCCGACCGGGAAGTGCTGGCGCTTAACTCTGTCTCCTCTCCTCTGAATTGCTAACGCAGCTTTCCCAGTGGGGGAAGCCTTTTTATTTTGCCCTCCATTCTCTAGTAGCCCTGGCACTCTCATCTCAGGGGAGTTACATATGTTCTGTTCTGCATTTAACATAAACGAATCAATATTCTCTGCAAAATCCTGTCCCCAGGTGCCTCGTGTAGCCTGCCCATTTTCAGGTTCTGTGACTAATCAGTCTCCGGCCAGGTAGTTGGGAAGGGATACCCCTTAGGGGCGTAAGCCAGGGCTGAGAGTGAGAAAGGGCTGACTCCCAGAGGAGAGTCAAGGCACCACCAGCAGCAAAGTCGGGGGTTAGATGTTGGAAGCAGCCACAGTGAGCCTGCTGCCCAGGGGTGGAGGGTGGGGGGGCGTGGAGAAGTGGAGAAAGAATGCTCCACATGTGGGGGTACATGGCTCTGTGAGCTGTGAAGTGAGGAGAGAATAATACCACCCAGGTCTGAGCCAGGAGGGGAGATGGTGCTTGTGCTGAGAACAGGGCCTGGCACATGATAAGCACTCGAAAGTGTTAGGTGGCGCTACTGCTGTTACTACACGGACGGGCACAGGGACAGGGCTTAAGGCTCAGCAGGCTTGAAATTTGCCCAAGATCATGAAGCTGGTAGGTGGTCCTGGAAGGCTCAGAACGCAGGTCTGTCTGACCCTAGTCCTAACCATCTCCCCTGTTCCCCGAACGAGCTCTTCAAGGGCAGCAGACATGTCTTAATCACCACTTTCCGCACACAGTGAGTGATGTGAAAAGTTGAGGTGCCAAGGTAAAGGGGTGATGAGGGCAGCCTCTGTTCCCTGGCAGCCTGGACAGCCCACTCTCCCCTCCCAGGTCCCGCTCTATGACCAGTGGGAGGATGTGATGAAGGGGATGAAGGTGGAGGTGCTCAACAGTGACGCCGTGCTCCCCAGCCGGGTTTACTGGATCGCCACTGTCATCCAGGCAGCTGGTGAGTGTCCTCTGCCGAGGGCAGGTTCAGGGATGTGTCTAAAAAGTAACATCTCCAGACGGGATGGGCAGCACTTTGGGCCGAAATTGGCTTAAAACAAACCACCCACTGGAGTTTCTGTCCCTGCTTCCTGGGATGCCCCTACCTTGCCTGCCCTGGCAGGGACTAGAGAGTTTGGCAAGCTTGGAAACTCCTGTTTTTAAAGCATATTCCAGGGTGATCAGGCTATAGAAGATTGGTTTTCACCACTATGCCATAAGGTTTTTCTAATAAGTGACCTGGCTTTGTTTTGGGCATGACTGTGGGAGAAAACAGGGACCCACTCACCTGGAAGGTTTTGGAATTGGCAGCAGAAAATTTAGGATAGGCTAGAGAAGTGGGAAGGCCTAAAGATGTGCCTTTCCCTATACTACACTCTCTCACCGTCAGGGTATCGGGTGCTGCTCCGGTATGAAGGCTTTGAAAATGATGCCAGCCACGACTTCTGGTGCAACCTGGGCACGGTGGATGTCCACCCCATCGGCTGGTGTGCCATCAACAGCAAGATCCTGGTGCCCCCGCGGAGTGAGTTGATGAGAACATGCTCCATGCTGTTCCCCCAGGGCACTGTGGGAAGGGTCATCCTTGGTATTCTGTTACACCAGAACAGAGCCTCCTGCCTCCTTGCTTCCTGCCCCTCCCCGTTATAGAGCCCAGCTTTACAAGATGAGGTGACCGGCCACCCTAGGTGACTGTCCTCTCCCGATCTCTGGGGTGACTGCTGCCCCCTGCCCATGGGGGTGCTGTTTGTGTAACCAAGATCCTGCTTCTGCCCCACAGCCATCCACGCCAAGTTCACCGACTGGAAGGGCTACCTCATGAAGCAGTTGGTGGGCTCCAGGACGCTTCCTGTGGATTTCCATATCAAGGTCTGGCAAGGAGCCTCTTGGGCCTCCCAACCAGTCTCGCTTCCCTCCCCTCTTCTGTTTGAATCCATCCTTTATGCTGCTAGTTGGGGCATTTTTGCTTGGACTCCCTTGCTTGGCAATCTTCAGTGGCTCCGTGTTTCTCAAGGATGGAGTCAAGCTGCCCCAGTGTAGTTGCCGTCTGCCTTTCCAGCCGAAGGTCAGACAACTCCCCTACCCAGACCCTTTGTTGCTTTGTCTGCCTTTTACTTTTCCAGATCCCTTGTTGCCTTTGCTCCTAGCATTTTTCAGGAGCGTTCATTCAATAGATCTTAAGTATTTGTTGTATACAGGCACTGTGGGGAATGAAAGAATGCAGACCATGCCATCCAGGAAGCTCTCCTCTGGCAGAGGAAACAGGTGTCACGCACTTGAATAATTCTAAAATAGCTTTGGTTCTGAACCATGGCTATGCTTCAGAATCATTGGTGTGAAATTTTATTATCCTGTTTAAAAATGGTGTAGTTCTCTAATTTAAAAAGTCATATGTGCACATGGTACAATTTCAAAGGGATCGGAAGGGTTTACAGTGAAAATGTGGCCTCTCCCACCCCTATGAGCCAGCCCCCGGTTGTGGGCTCTCATCTGCAGGTGCCTGGGCTGCATCTGCCGCGTTGTATATGCAAGGGTGTGCTTTCCTGTGTTGCCCTGGGTGGGAGTCTCCCCAGTGTGCAGAGTAGACTGCCCTGTGGCCTCAGAGGAGAGGCAAGTACTGAGGAAGGCTGCGGGAGAAATGGCATTTGAATTGAACCTTGATGGCTGGGGTGTGGGTGGAGTGGAAGGTGAGGCCTTATCACCCAAGGCACTGGACCCCAGGTGGAAAGGGTGCACCCCATGGGCCTCAGCAAGTAGAGAGCTGGCCTCTGGCAAGGAACAGTTCAGAGCGCCTCAAGGAAATATTCTCAGGCTTTTTTTTTTTTTCCCCAAACTAGAAGTGATTTTTCCCTTACTAGAACTTAACAGGATACCGCTTGTTTGCTATTTGTCTCTCCATGTTGTTGATTGTCTTTTCATGTCCTCTTTATTCTCTCTCCAACAAAATCATAAGCTCTTTCTCCTGCATTTCCCATAGTGCCTTGGACAGTTGACAAAGCTGGTGATTGAAGATGATCATTTAATTCTCAGCTGGTCCTTGCACTAAGATGAGGCAGATGCTGGTGGGTGGGGCAGGCCGCTAGGGGTACCGAGGTGGCCTCTTTTCTGCTTCAGTAGAAAAGGGCTTGATTCTGGGTGGTGGAGCAATCAGCAAACCTGTGATGACTGGCTGTCCTGCAGTACATGCTGGAGGGGATACAAAAGCAGAATCGGACAGTCTCAGCCCCTGCCCGATTGGGGCAAAATTTTAGATAATGGGGGGAGAGAAGGGGAGGGTTGTGAGTCCAGGAGGAGTCCAGAACGATTGTCTGAGCTCCTAGGGAGGCCCCGGAAGGAGAAGGGAGCCGAAGCCCTGAGAGCCTTGGCACAGAGAGCACAGCCTCAGCGGGGCAGGGTCTTTTCCTGCTTGCCGCCCCCCTCTGAAGACTGGGGTGGAGAAGAAAAGAAGGGGCTGAGTTTGTAGAGGTAGCTCCAATTCAATGTCCTCTGGTCCCTGCAGTGTAGTAAATGCTTAGCAAAATGTTTTGAATGAATGACGCGACAGCCAAGGTCACGTGTGGGTGTGTATCTGTTCATTCATTCATTGGTATTTATCAAGTACTAAAGTGTGCCTAGTTATGTGCTCAGAGCCAATGATGTAGAGATGACTCAAACCCAGGTTCTGCCTTTAAGGAACTCAAGTTCCAGTGTGTAACCACAACCAGCACAACCGAGTGTTCTGGGTTGTGGGCTGTACTGGGAATAGGCACAGAAGAAGGGAACAGGTTGGGAAAGGCAAGGTAGGTAGGATGCCCCCACCGGCCCCACCCTAGGGATCTCACTCTCCTAACTGAGGTGCTGGGACACGGGGTTGAGGCCCAGTGTCAGATGTTTTCCGGCCCTAGGGTTGTGAGCTGAAGGATAAGTCTGATTCAGAGTTCCTGTTGCAGCTTTTCCTGTTGGCTGCTTTGACGCTTTGGAGATGTGCCCCTTCCTGGTGTGCCCTGAAGTAGCACTGTCGGGTCTTAAACATACCCTGTCTCCACCATTCCTAGGTTGGGGGCCGGTTCTCGCTGAGCTGGAAAACCCTGCAGAGCTCACCTGCCTGCTCTCTGCCCCAGGCAGGACAGCTCCAGAGTCACAGCAAACAAAAGAGGAGCTTTGAAAACAGCACCACAGCCCATCGGGTCAGGGCTGGGGTTGGGCGTAGAGGCCCAGGGGCCTCCTCTGGACATGAGTCTTGGACGTGACTTCAGCAGAGGTGGCCGGAGGTAGAGGGGAACATGGGGTGACCATGGGATCAGAGTGCAGGGCTCTGTGAAGACCCAAGGCTGGACACCAGGGGCCAGGTTCAAGCCCAGCACTGGCACTCGTGAGGTCTATGCAATCTGGACAGGGCATGGCCTCTCTGGGCCCCCTCAGTCTCCTGGGTCTGAAATGGTTTTGTGATTCCTGTCAAAGCCCCTTACTGACACTTTGCTGGCAAGAAGTGGCACACACGTTGTAAGTTGGCTGCCTTTCCGTCAGGTCAGGAAACTGGGAGCCGTGGTTGAACCTAGGGGTGGGAGGGCATGTCCCTCCCGAACTCAGGTTACTCTTGAGAGACAGCAGGAAGGTGGGCAGGAGGGGCCTGTGGCCTCAGCAGGCCTGTGCCCGGTGTCTTTGCAGATGGCAGAGAGCATGAAGTACCCCTTCCGGCAGGGCATGCGGCTGGAAGTGGTGGATAAGGCCCAGGTGTCGCGCACCCGCATGGCTGTGGTGGACACAGTGATCGGGGGGCGCCTGCGGCTCCTCTATGAGGACGGGGACAGTGATGATGACTTCTGGTGCCACATGTGGAGCCCCCTGATCCACCCAGTGGGTTGGTCACGGCGTGTCGGCCACGGCATCAAGATGTCAGGTGAGCAGAGCCCCAGGCTGGGGGGAGCCCCTTCTCTGGGCCTCACAAGAGGGCATGAGGTGGAGACTCTTCTCCACTCTGCGGATGAGGGTACAAAGGTGCAGAGAGGACAAGAGACTAGACCAAGGTCACCTGACTTGGAAATGGTAAAAAATCAAGATTTGAACACAGGTGCCACAGGCCCTGATCTTTCTCCTATGTCATGTGGGAAGAGTTTGAGTCTCATGGCAGCCATGCTCGGGGCTGAAAAGTCCCTACAGGGAGCTCTTGGTGTTTCCCAGGTTGGTCAGTCTATCCTGTATTTGGTGGGGAGCAGGGTGCAATGAAATACAGATCAGTGCCTAGGCAGGGCAGCCCCCCATTTCTGGGGGCAGGAGTGAAGACTGCTCTCTAGCTGCCTTCAGCTCCTTTCTCTCCCCCACTCCCTCTGCTATCCCCCATCACCCCCACAGAGAGGCGCAGCGACATGGCCCATCATCCCACCTTCCGGAAAATCTACTGCGACGCGGTTCCTTACCTTTTCAAGAAGGTGAGGCCCAGCCTTTGGGCACTTTTTCCCTTGACCAGGGGGCTCTGGCTCTCCCCCAGGACGTCCCTTTTCCTCCCTGTTCCCTTCCCAGGGCTGTGGCCTCTGAGGCCTGCTTCCCCCTCAGCCCTTCCCCTTGGCCCACCCAGAGGCCCCCCAGCTGCCCTTTTCCCTGAAGGTACGGGCCGTCTACACAGAAGGCGGTTGGTTTGAGGAGGGGATGAAGCTGGAGGCCATTGACCCCCTGAATCTGGGCAACATCTGCGTGGCAACTGTGTGCAAGGTGAGCCAGTCCCACCCCTCAAGGGGATCAGCAGGGCGACAGACCTCCGCACCCCACCATCGGCTCAGGTGGACTCCTAGGGCTAGGAGTCCGTGCCGTCTCCAACACTGGTTTGGGCCTCAGCTACTGGGTTTTGTGAGTAGGGTGCTCATCTGCTCCTTGCTTGGAATCCACTTCCAGGCCGGGGTCCAAGGATGATTGGACAGGTGCTGTGGAACAGCTGGCTGAGCCCGGTCCTGGGTCAGTGGAGGCCCCGCTCTGTCACCTCTCCCGGGGCCTTCCGCCTGCCACCTCCGCTGAGTGCCGGTGCAGTCTAGCCACAGCTGGGCTGACTCTGCTCCTAGGTTCTTCCATGACTGCTGAAGCCTCGGCCTCCTGAGGGACGCTGCTGATGTGTTCATTCAGCACGTTCACTCTGTGCTGAGCCGGGCACTCACCACCGAGAATGCAGTGCAAACCGGACAGGCCTCGTCCCTGCTGGCTTGGTGCTTGCTCTCTAGTATGGAAGATACATAATCTCACAAACATGTAATTACAGAAGTGCTCTGAAGGAGAAGCTCAGGGTGTTCTCAGGAAAGATCCAGTTGGATCCATTTGCTTTTGTCCTCACCATAGCTGCCTTATCCTGGGATGGGGTGCAGCGCGTGATATGAGGTTCACAAGCTGCCCTGCCTCCCTCCTCCCACCCCCACACCCTAGGTTCTCCTGGACGGATACCTGATGCTCTGTGTGGATGGGGGGCCCTCCACAGACGGCTCGGACTGGTTCTGTTACCACGCCTCCTCCCACGCCATCTTCCCAGCCACCTTCTGCCAGAAGAATGATGTTGAGCTCACACCCCCAAAAGGTAAGTGGGGAGGAGCAGGTGAGGCCACAGGCCTGGCTTCCTGGCCAAGTGAGACCCCCAGGGCTTGGAATCCCAGGCTGTGTCAGAGAAGTGACAAGGACACAGGGCCAGCCTTGCCCGGACACTACCAGGCTGCCTCAGCCCCTGCCAGTGTGTGGCTTGGTGAGCAGAGCCCCCTCTTGTCCCTTTGGGTCATGAAACAACCTATACAGACAGGGAGTGTGGTCCTCGAGCAGGGAGTAGCTGGGGATGAGGGCAGGGGCTGCTGGGATACTCCGGGTGGTGCACCGACAAGCTGCAGTGCCCACCCCACCCCATCTCCTTCCCACTTCCCCTCCTCTACCCCAGCACCCCAAGCTTTCTGCTCTTCCAGGGTGCGAGGCCCAGACTTTCAACTGGGACACGTACTTGGAAAAGACCAAGTCAAAAGCGGCTCCATCAAGACTCTTCAACATGGTGAGAGGCTGAGGACGGAGCCGGGGGCCTGGCGCAGCCCCAGGACCCGCCCTGCTGACTACTGTCGGGGCACCTGCTCCAACCCCTGCTCTTTTCTTAAGGCTTCTCTGCTGAGATCAGCCCTTTCCTGGGGAGAGGTCCCAAACCATGACATGACACTCAGCGGAGCCTCAGTTAGCTGGTCCCTTTTTCAGAGAGAGGGGCTCATGCCTGGGAAAGAAGTGCAGTGGAATCACTGTCCCAAGGAACCTCCCCAGCTGGCACTCTGCAGGGCCAGCCCCAGTCCCCAACCCCCCGGTTCTGCCAGAGCCCCGTAGGGCCGGGCGTGCCTGCCGGGGCGGGGAGCTGGCCGGCCTGGCAGCTGCCTTTTCCCCCCTCCCCAGGACTGCCCCAGCCACGGCTTCAAGGTGGGCATGAAGCTGGAGGCCGTGGACCTGATGGAGCCCCGGCTCATATGCGTGGCCACAGTGAGGCGGGTGGTGCACCGGCTCCTCAGCATCCACTTCGATGGCTGGGACAGCGAGTATGACCAGTGGGTGGACTGCGAGTCCCCAGACATCTACCCCGTGGGCTGGTGCGAGCTCACCGGCTACCAGCTGCAGCCGCCAGTGGCCACAGGTCCGGGTGCTCACTGCCGTAAGGGGCTCTTGATTTTCCTTCATTTTCTCTTTTCCTCCCTGCCAGTCCCTGCCTTTGTGCTCCTGGTGCCCAGGCCTGAGAAAGAGTGGCCCTTGTTCCTGCCCCCCACCTCCGCTCCTGACCTCCGTCTCCCCCTCCCTCTGGCCCACAGTGCTCCTTCCTTGATCTTGCCCTCCTCCCACCCTGCCCTCATCGCCCCACTCTGGCTTCCCTCCTTGGGGTGTCCTGCATGTGAAGGAAGGTAGTGGGGACAGGCAGGGGTCTCGGGAGGCGCCTCTACCCTGTGGGGTGTAGGCTTTCTCCTCATTCTTTTTGTTCTTACTTTTCTCCAACAGAGCCAAACACACCTCTGAAGGCCAAAGAGGCTACAAAGAAGAAAAGGAAACAGTTTGGGAAGAAAAGTAAGTGATGCCTCAGAGCAGCGGGGCTGGGGGCCCCGGGAGTGGAGGATGGCGAGGCAGCCCTCCAGGCACGGCTCCCCGAGACACTGTCCCACATACTGAGCTCTCTTCACCAGCCTGCCCCGTATCCTCTCCCTTGCCCTTTGACCTCACGTGCTCTTCACTCTGATTTGGGGACCCAGAACCTAAAATTGGGAGTCCTTAGTCTGGAAGTGGTTAGGATGCTGAGGAAGAGCACCACAAGGGGTAGGGCATCCTCATGGTCCTCCTGGGCAGGCCGCAGCTCTTGTGTCTCGGTGGAAAGTGCAGGAGGAGCTAGGAGAGATGGTGTCATCTCTCCAAGGCCATCGTTCTTCCCTCGTGGCCTCCGGGCAGGGTGGGAGCCGAGAAGGCAGGCTGCCGGGTGCTCAGCATCCCCCTGGCTGTCAGGGCAGGCCGTGTCCTTTCCCTGGGCTGCCACCGCCTTCCCCAAGCACACGTGGGCTCAGCTTGAGGAGCAGCCGGTTGGAGAGGGGCCGAGAGGGGGCAGAGGCAAAGCCATTCTTCCAGGCTGCAGGCTGGTGATGAGCTGGTCTCCAGGACCCAGCACCATGCAGGAAAGATAGTGTCCCGATATGGGCCCGCGCTGAACCAGGGGTGAGGCCCCTGGGGAGGCTTGTGAGTGTGAGAGGGTGTGGCGTGCCTCAGACAGGAGGTGGCCCTGGTGGCATTCAGAAATGCAGGGCCAGGAACTTCACCTTTTGTGGGAAAGAAACTGAGGATCAGAAAAGGGAAACCAATGATCATGGCCGCTCTGAGCCCCGGTTTCTTTATGGAACTCGCCCACAGGCACACAGCCAGTAAGGGGTCAGAGCTGGGACCGGGGCCTTCTGTTCCCCATATGGCACCTTTTGTAGATACGATCCTGGCTCAGGTTTGATTCCAGTTTTATTCAAAGGGAAAAGAATCCCACCCATCAAGACCCGGCCCCTCAGACAGGGCTCCAAGAAGCCCCTGCTGGAGGAGGACGTGCAGGCCGCAGAGAAGACCGTGTCTGAGCCCGTTCCTGACGAGAGTAAGAGCCGCCGGTGGGGGGGGGGGGTCCTGGAGGGCCGGCCCTGCTCCAGCACTCAGAGGCGGCTCCTTTCCTTCCCCACCTGCATGGGAGAGTAGAGTCAAGTTTGAAGAGAAGTTTCTGTGCACCAAGCAGCCCTTCTCAAGCCACTGGGCCCAGAGAGCTTCCCAAGCACCCACTCCCCCAACTCTGAATGGAGCCGAGCCCCTCTCCAGCCAGGCTCCCAGCCCCTCCTCCTCCTCCTCTCTGCCTGCTTACCCCCGCCCCAGGTGCTTGGCAGGGCGGGTGGCAGATTGGCAGGTGCCAGCATCTCTGGCACAACCTGCCTGTCTGGGCGTGACCTGACCGCTGGGCCCTCTGTTGCCCCCAGAGGGCCTGTAGTAGGGTCAAGGTGCTCCCCCCGCCCCCCTGCCTCATTCCCGAGGGCCCCATCTGTAGGAAGTGTAGGAAGCCAGATCCCATCCCTTCCTGGCGGCCTGAGCCCCTGGCCTGAGCCCCCGCCCTTCCCAGCGACGCTGGTACGTTCACTGTGTTCTCCCCCCGACCCCTCCAGCCCTTGCCCTGCCCGTGAAGGAGGAGCATCTTGACACGCCCGACAAGGCTCCCCAGCTGCCCGTGCCCCTCGAGCACATCAAGCAGGAGACAGAGGACTGAGCCTTCCCTGCCACCAGCCTGGTCACCACCACAGCTGTCCTCCCACCCACTTTGGTTTGGAGACTGAGCCTTTTTGCATAAATTCTGCAAGGGCCGGGCACTGAAGGACCAGCCTGGGTTTTCCTCAGACCCATCCTCTTGCCTTGCCTTCTTCCTTGGCAAGGCCTTTGTGACTGGGGTTGCCTGGGGTCCCCACACTTGTCTGTGAGCAACTCCCTCTGCAGCCCAAGTCCCGACTTGAACACTAGCTGCCCAGACTGCCAGCAGTAGCCTCATATCCACCCCTGCCAGGGTCGGGGTGGCCGCTGGTCACCCGGGAAGGCGAGACTGTGAACTATGTGAGCATGTGTGTGCACGTCCCCAAAAGAGTGGCCTGGGTGACAGTGATGTGATGGGTGCAGCCTCTGCCTAAGTCCTGACAGGCCTCACCAAGAACTTCCTCTCTTGCCCCCTGGGCTGGTGCACCACTCCTCGCACCCCCAGGGAGGTCTGGAACCCCCTTGCAGGGTTTTGGTGGATATGACCAGGATGTGGGTCCCAGTGACTTGTGAGGTTGCCTTGACCCCTTTTCTCTTTTGGCATGAACACGGATGCCCCTTTCCTAAGAGGAGTGGTGGGGGAGAGGCCACATCTGCCTTGCAGGTGGGGAGGCTTGCAGGGTCCTCTGAGGGTGGACCTGGAGCAGACTGTGGGTGGGGTGGGTGTGCCTAGACCAGGCCACTTGCCACCAGGGGCAGCAGGATCGGCAGGTGAGCTTGGGGCCACGTGTTGACAGTCTTAGCTGAGAGGGAGCCATTGAGTGTGACCGGCCAGAGGGTCCCAGGGCCTTGAAGTTGGGAAGTGGTGAGCTCTGCTGGTTGAGGTGGCTCTTACCCCACCAGTGTTTCTTGGACAGAAGGATATAGGGGGTAAAATGGCTCCCTTTTCCTTACTGTCTAACTTCACATATTTCCATTCTGCCTGCTCCTCTTTCAAATGGTATTTGAGAAGTTTACTGTGTATCTACCCCAATTCCAAATACTTTTCTTTCTCCCAGTCAATCTCCATTTGAAACTATGATCAGTGCCGTCTCTTCAGCAGCTCTTCTGCCTGGAGCCTAAAGTTGGGGTGGGCGTCAGCCCTCACCCTATCCCCCCCATTCTTGGATAGAGACAGCACCGCTCGGGGCATGTCCCCCGCAGCAGTGCTGCTTGGCCAGCTGCCTTCCCAGCCCCTCCTCGATGTGCTGACTGGGTTTGCTCAGGACCCAGGCTGTTTGGTTTCATTCCAGAGCTGGGGTGACCAGCCCAAGGAGAGCAGGTTTCCAATCCTCACGGGCCTGGGGTGTTTCCAGGCCGGTTCAGTTGCCAATTGCCTTAGGCAGCCCCCATGCAGTGCAGAAATCAGGCTCAGAAAGTGGCCTGTTGGCACAGCCCAGATACCTCAGAAAGTGCATAGACAGTGGGACACAAGGCTGAGGCGTGTCTCAGGAAGGCTGAGGCGTGTCTCAGGCAGAGGGGCTGTGCTCTGCCCCCACCCTGTCACACACTAAAACTCTGCAACTCAGGTGGTGACAGGTCAGTGGCATCCACCTCCCAAGGGAGGGACAGAGTCTTGGTTCTTTTGGGGACAGGACAGTGGGAGGGAGATGGCCTGGGAGTGAACTTGGGCCCTGCCACCTGCTCACAGAACCCTGCTTTTGTTCAGGGTGATGGGCCCAGTTAAAAAGAACTCATCTTCCCAGATGAGTACAGGGCCCGGTTCTGACCGAGGGCTTCTGGGAAGATGGTTTGTCTGCTACTTTGGCCCCTTGCTCCTCCTTCCTGGATGAAGAAACAAGGGTGACAGGTGCCATGGGCACAGAAACCACCCGGTAAGGACGTTAGAGAAGAGGACATGTTCATCTGCCATTCCAGCCCCGGACTGGCCTCCCCACACTTACTAATTTCTTGTATGAAACAAATAAACCCCTTCTGTTGCAGCAGAATAGTCTGATTCTGCCCCATAGTGTTAATTATGACATTTCAGTGAGTTAGTACATGAAGAGTCCACAGAACAACACAGTATAAACGTTGCCTGTTCTCTGGTGAGCTCACCCCGTCTCGCTAGAACTGTCCTGCCGGGCCTGCCCCCACCACCAGCACCACCACCACCAGGCAGGTGTGTGCGTAGTTTGTGTTGCTTGTGCCTAAAGGTCAACTTGGTTGGTCACGGGTGGTAACACTGACCTTTTGGAAAGCTGTATTTGAGACACTGGATGAGCCTGGTGCCTCCGAGCTCAGGTGCCCCTGCTTGCCCACCGAGGGAACTGAGTGTCTCCTCGAAGTCTGAGGGAAAAGCGGCCTCTGGCCGGGTGCATCAAGAATGCCTCCCCATTCCCTTGTCCCCTGCTCGGGGACCTGCCCCTTGGGGCCCAGGAGATGAAGTCCGACTCCTCAGGGAGCCTCGCATACCTTTCATGGCCGTTACCCAGTCGCTCCTCTGTGCCAGGCACTCATTTCAATAGCTCAGAGTGGAGGTGTCGGGAGGGTGAGTGATATCCGGGGGGTGGGGGAATGACACAGAGCAGGGTTCCACCAGGTGGTTCCCAGCCCCAACATGGGGTCACAGCAGAAAACAGTCCCACAAGATCCAGCAAATATGGTGACGGTGGGGTTGGTTATGGACACCTTGGGACCAGGTGTGCTATGGCTGATGCGAAAGGCCACTGCCCCACAGGATGAAACAGCACCTGGCCATTTCATGCCCAGACACAGGAGGTGAGGAGACAGGGCTGGACGCCACTGAATGGATGACAGGGTCACTGCCCAGCCCTGGGACCACGTGAGTCCCAGAAAGGTCAGGCCTGGCCACTCAGGGGCTTTAGAATCCAGCTCCGCCTGTCAAGGCCTCCCCCCACCAGCCCCACTGCCAACCTTGTTTGCTCCCCGCTGCCTCCCTGTGCGGGGTGCTCTCCTGGCGCTGGGCCTGAGGGCTGGCATCCGCTTGGCCTTCCTGGCAGCCCAGCCTGGGCAGGTCTCGAAGACGGCAGTCGCAGCCTTCACCCTCTGGCCACGGGCACTGGGAGGGGCAGCACAGGTGGCCCCCACCCACAGGTTCAGCCCGGTGAGCCACCTGGGGAGGAAAGAGAGCTGAGGGGTCTGTGCGGACCCTCGGCCGAGAGCCGGCTCTGCTGCTTAGCCAGTGTGTGACCTGGGGCAGGCCACTCCAAGCCCCCAACCCCTTACCTGAGAAAAGGGGCTAGTTACAGTCACAAACAGTTACAGAGAGCCTCCCACACACCAGGCCCCGTTCAAACCAATCTACACAGGTAATTTAATTCTTGCCACCGTCAGGAGGTAGATACTATGGTTATCATCCCCCTTTTGACAGACAAGGAAATGGACACAGAGAGATTACATGGTTTGCCCAAAATGAGGCTGCCGCTAAGTCACAGAGCCAGGGTTTGGGTCCACATCAGCCTGACGGGTTCCCGCTGCCCTCCAGTAGGAGAATTACATAAAGTACATATTTACTGGGTGCCAGTGAACCTTAGTCTCCCACCTCAGAAGGCAGGACGGAGCACTCTCCATGGGTGAGGGAGTCGAGGCTCCGAGCCGTCCTCCCCAAGCCCCCAGGGGACCCTGGAAAGGACTCACTCCTGCCTAGCTCTGGCCGCCTGCAGATGTGGTGCCCCCAGGGAGACAGGGTATGGGGTGCCCACCTGTGCAGCGGGAGCAGCTGGCAGTCGCAGTGGAAGGGATTACCACTAAGGTCGATGAGCTCGAGCCGGGTGAGGGCGGGCAGGGCTGGCAGGGCCGACAGCTGGTTATTCTGCAGATGCAGGCTCTGGAGCCCAGACTCCAGGCCTGAGAAGGCCCCTGGAGAAATCTGCAAGAAGGTGGCCAGGCCCGGGTGTGAAGCCCTACAGAGCCCCCCAACCCCCATCCTCCCCAGCAGAGGGAAAGCAGGAGAACCCAAGGTGGGCAGTTAGGAAAGGGCTGTGCTGGGATCAAAACTAGGGATGCCAAAGCACTTGCTCTTTCCAAGTCACATGAAGGTGGTTTGCAGCTTTTTCTGTTGTGCCCGAGCCCCACCCTGATTAATAGCAATGCTTCTTGGGGGCACCAGCCCTCCCCTAAATGTATACAACAGCAAGTAGCCCCAGAGTTCCAAATTCCTCCCTCCATGCCCCGGCTGTGCCCTCGCTGTGCCCTCCCCGGGCAGGCCCCTAGCCATGAGGCACTGGATTCCCCCAGATCTGTGGCCACAACTGAACTCCCAAGGGCAAGGGCAGTGTCTGGTGGATCTCAGGGTCCCTGCACCCAGGGCCTGGCACTGAGGTGCAGCAAGTGTTTGTGGAGCGAACACCTGCAGCGGGTGGCCTCGTGCTGCCAACCCCATCTCACTACACACACTGTGCCCACCTGCTCCAGACCACTGCTGTTCAGGAAGAGGTGCTGCAGCGACCCGGCCACAGGCCGGAAGGCCCCATCCTGCAGGGCCCGGAGCAGGTTCCCCGAGAGCTGCAGCTCCAGGAGGGCAGGCAGCCCCTCCAAGGCCCCGGTGGGCACCTCTCGCAGCTGGTTCCGGTCCAGGTGCAACTTCTCCAGCTCCTGAGCTGGGCCCAGGGCCCCAGGGGACACGTGGCTGATGTGGTTCCCACTCAGGTAGAGCCAGCGCAAGGCCCGTGCCCCGGCCAGGTCCCCAGGTGCCAGGCGGGTCACAGCGTTGCCCTGCAGGTGCAGGGAGAAGAGGCTGGGCAGGGCCCGCATGGCGGCCCCCGGCACCTGCAGGAAGCGGTTGCGCTCCAGGTACAGGTACCCCAGGTGGGGGGCCCCTTCCAGGGCGGCAGCGCTGAGGCCGGAGAGCTGGTTGTCCGAGAGGTAGAGGTAGATGAGGCGGCTCAGCCCCGCCAAGGCGCCGGCCTCCAGCTCCGCGATGCCGCAGTGCTGCAGGTGCAAGGACACGAGGTCGCCCAGCCCGGGGAAGGCCGCTCGGGGCACCACGGGGAAGCGGTTCCTCCTCAGGTCCAGGAGCCGCGTGCTGTTGGAGAAGCCGACGGGCACGACCCGCAAACCGCGGCCCTCGCAGCTGCTGTGCCGGGACTCGGAGACGCACACGCAGGCGCGCGGGCAGGGCCTGGTCGCCCCGTTGTCCCCCGTGGGGGCCCGGGTGGGGGCGCGGGCCCTGGCGGCCGCAGCCAGCTCCTCGGCCTCCTCCTCCAGGCCGTCCCCCGGGCAGCGCAGGTCGGCAGGCCGCAGGGCGTCCAGGGGCTCCCCGCGCAGGCGCCGCGGCCCCCCGCACGCGCCGTCGGCCCGCACGCGCGCCCGCGCCAGCCACTCGAGCAGCGGCCGCGCCCGGCAGCCGCACCACAGCGGGTTCCCCTGCAGCCGCAGCCGGCGCAGCCGCCCGGGGCCCTGCAGCGGGGGCAGGGCGTCCAGCTGGTTCCCGCGGAGGTCCAGGGTGTGCAGGCGCGGGCAGCGGGCGAAGGCGCGGGCGTCCAGGGCCTGCAGGGCCCCGCGCTCCAGCCGCAGCTCCCGCAGGCCGGGCAGCGCCAGCCCGTCCTCCTCGCCCGCGTAGGTGAGCGGGTTGTGGCCCAGCTCGAGGCGGACCAGGCCGCGGGCCTGCGACAGGGCCGTCCCGGGCAGGGCCTGCAGCTCGTTGTGGTGCAGGCTGAGCCGGCGCAGGGCCGGCAGCCCGGCCAGGGCCTCGGGGGCCAGCACGCTGAGCGCGTTGTGGGACAGCTGCAGCCAGCGGGTGCGCAGCAGCCCCTGGAAGGCCATGGCGGGCAGGTAGACAAGGGCATTGTGGGCCAGGTTCAGGGTGGCCAGTGCGCCCAGGGCCTGGAATGTCCCCGGCCGCAGCTCCTCCAGCAAGTTCCCTTCCAGCTCCAGGCGCCGCAGCGAGCCCAGCCCGTCCAGCGCCTCCTGGGGCAGTGTGCTCAGTCGGTTGGCGGCCAGGTTGAGGAGGAGCAGACGGCCCAGGCCGCGGAAGGCACCCTCGGCCACCTGCTCCACCTGACAGTGCCGCAGGTCCAGGTGCGTCAGGTGGGGCAGGGCCTGGAAAGCAGCTGGAGGAATCACCTTCAGCATGTTGCCCTGGAGGTCCAGCCGCTGGGTCAGCTGGGGAGTGGGGAAGGGCAGGGGGAGGCTGAGGGATGGGGACCACATGTGGCCTGTGCCCCTTCCTAACCCCACACCTTTGTACATGCTTTCCCTCACCTGTTCTCCCACCTGTGCACCCCTCACTTGCCTTTTCCTCATCCTATCCATCCAGCTGATCGCAGCTTCCCTAACACTTCCTCCAGGAAGCCTTCCACCCCGGCCACTAGGGCATCCCTACTGGTGCACTTTTCACCTTATATTGTCACCGCTTGTTTACTTTCTCTATCCCCCACTAGCTCATGACTCCATAGGGTGGAGACCACATTTGACCCCTTGTCCTGGCTTGAATAGTAACCCCCCCGCCTGCCATTCATGTCTTCCCCCAGATCTTCTAAATGTGACCGTATTTGCAAATAGGACCTTTGCAGATGTAATTAGTTAAGATGGGGTTATACTGGATTGGGATGGGCCCTAAATCCCATGTGATCAGTGAGGGAAACTTGGACACAGAGACGGCTGTGTGAAGATGGAGGCCGAGAGTGGAGGGATGCGGCCACAGCCAAGGAATGCTTGGGGCCACCAGAAACCGGAAGAGGCAAGCAAGGATTTCCCCTAGAGCCTTCCAAGGAGGCAGAGGCCTGCTGATGGCCTTGATTTCGGACTTTTGGGCTCCAGGACTCCGAAAGAATCAGTTCCTTTTGTTTTAAGTTACCCAGTTTGTGGTACAGCAGCCCCAGGAAATGAAGACACGCCAGTTGCATCCCCAGTTCCCTGCTGCTATAGTGTCTGTAATTAATCCACTATAGGCCAGCAACTTCTTCCAGTCACATGGTAAAGATTTTAAGTAGGTTATCTCCCTGCTATTGGTTATTGTTATTCCCATTGTACAGATGTGAACACTGAAGCTCGGAGAAGTCAAGTCACATGATCTCCCAGCCAGGCAATTGTAGATCTCCTGGTCCCAGCCCGGGCTCTTCCCACTGCCCCCTTTCTGCCATCCTGAGCCCTCCTGCCCTGCCCTGCTCACCTCAGGGATAGTGTCCGGCACCTCGGTGAGGTTCTGGTGCCGGCAGCTCACATGCCACCTGGGGTTGTCACAGATGCAAATCCGTGGGCAGCGTTGAGCGGCCGTGGGCCACACTAGGCCCAGCAGCAGCAGAAGGAGCAGCACCAAGGAGAAGCGGGAGGAGCTCTGGGGCCTGGGGGGAGGGAGGGCTGGTTGTCCTCAGGGACGAGGGTCCCGCACTGTCCTCCCACTGGGCCCCAGCCACGGTGCTGTCTCCCAGCCCGAGAGCCCCTCACCTGGGCACCTTTCTCCTTTGGGGCCAGGGAAGGCCTTTGTCATTGCCCTGAGCCTCACACCCCCTGTGTGGTGGAGGTTCTCTTATCAGCCCTGCTTTACACCTGAGAAAACTGAGGCTTGGAGGGGTCACCCAGCAAGTCCCTTTGTCTCCCGAGGGGCTCTGAGGATTTGCTGAATGTGCAATGACTCTGGGGTCCAGAGCATGGCCAGGGCTGTGAGGTTGGTGGTGGAGAAGCAGCCAATCACCTGACAGGTGGGGCCCCCTGGTGGCCGGGAGCAAGGTGGTCCCCACCTGGAGAAGACAGCATGGCAGTGGCCCCAAGTGGTGGGGCCAGCTTGAGTGGGACCAGCTGTGTGTTCTTGAGGAGACTTAATAGCTGGTTAGGGCCACATGACAGGGTGAGCAGGCAGCTTGGGCCTCTTCGCTCTTCTGTGTTTATTTCCCTGCTGTTCTCCTTTATCTTAGTACCGTCTAGCTGGCCTGAACTGGAATGAGGGAACTGAGGAGATGGGTTTGGGGCTGTACTTCGGGCAACGTCCATCTGTCCATCCATCCATCCATCCACCCACTCATCCATCTGTTCATCCATCTACACATCTATCCGTTCACTCATCTATCAGTCTGTCTGTCCATCCATCCATCATCCCCTGTTGAACCCCTACACCTCACATCCACAGCCACTGCCTGTCACTTCTTACAGGACAACCACTGCCACCGTGGCTTTCCTGGCCTCTCCTCTGCCCTGCTCACCACCCAGAAACTAAAGGGACCTTTCCAAAACACAGATGGGACCATGACACCTCCAGCTGAAAACCCTTCACCCTTCAGCATCTCCCCATTGCCTTTGGGAGAAAGTCCTGACTCCTATTTCCCCAACTGGAATCTGCTCAAATTCTTCAGTCACCCCACAGTTCTCCCACCATAAACACACACGGAGTTGATTGGCCTTCCTTGCACACACCCAGGCCTCCCTCCTGACTGCCGCCATCAGCTAACCCACTCGGGCTCCTCCTTCTCTTCTCAGCTGTGTCTTCACCTCTGAGCAGCCTTTCCTGACCCCTGGGTGGGCCCCTACCCTTTGAGCCTCCCCTGTCTCTGCTCAGTGGCATGTCACTGTCTCTTTTGAATCTCCTTTGGGTCCCAGAGTCCATCCCTGCTTCGGAGCTGGTGGCCTTCTCCAGAGCCTGTGGCAAAGGCTGTGGCTCAGGGCAGGCTGGGGAGGGGTCCCTGTGGGGTTAGATCCCTGAAAGGACAAGGGTCCAGGGCTGCTGAGCCTTCAGACAAGCCCCGGAAGGACTAACCCATGGGAGCAGGGAGCAGCTGCCCCCCTGCACACCTTGGGCAGACCCTGGCAGAATCTCCGGCCCTGGAAGGGCCTAGAGCCTCCGTTCCCCAGCCTCTTTGAGGCCCAGAGAGAAGCAGGGGCTTGCCTGGGGCCACCCATCTGCTCTAAGCCCCCCAACACTCCTGGGGCCCAAAGACTCACCCCTCCATGCTGCTGGCGCTGTCGGTCCAGCCTAGAGGCGCAGTGCAGGGGAAGGCCGACGGCGGCCCCTGCCTGGACACGCGGGAGCCGGCCTTCCGGCCCGCAGGCCTGGCAGCGGGGACAGGGCTGAATGGAAGGCATTGTCGCAGCCCGGCCGAGGTGAGGGAGGGGGTGGGAGCTGCAGCTGGAGTTTCAGGGCCTCCTGCCCAGCGCCAGCTCAGGGACCCCGCCCAGGTCCTGAGTACCAGGCCAGGACTGGCAGGGAGGGGCCACCAGAGCCGGCTTGTGGGTCAGCAAAGCCGGGTGCCCTCCAGGCTCCACGTGGCCTGGCCAGGGGCTGTTCCTTTCCCAATCTGTGCAATAAACCTAATAGGAACTAGCTCGGAGGTTGCTGTGAAGACGAAGGCAGGCATCTGGGCCTAGCAGATGCTCCAGAATGGCGACCATCCTCCTTCCTGTTTGATTGTGCTTATACATTTACAGGCATTGTTTAATACTGTATATGTATTCTACAAATCCGGGATTTTTTCCCCATTGAATGTCAGATTATTGGGGCTTATTCAAGTTGATTCATATCAATCATTCATTTTGACTTCTGTGTCGTATTTCATTGTATAAATATATCAAAATGTCTTTCTCCAC
Source organism: Choloepus didactylus (assembly GCF_015220235.1). Taxonomy (NCBI): domain Eukaryota; kingdom Metazoa; phylum Chordata; class Mammalia; order Pilosa; family Megalonychidae; genus Choloepus; species Choloepus didactylus. Next base: position 12,395,265 of record NC_051314.1, on the reverse strand, counting down.
TACTCTTGCACATTTTGGTTGCTTCCCGTTTTTTGCTATTACAAGTAATGTTGCAAAGGACATCCAAGCACCTAATTTTCAGCACACAGGCACAAATGGGATCATACAGTATATGGTCTTGCGTGTTTGGCTTTCTTCACTTAGCATGATGCATTTAAGATACATCTGTGGCGTTGCACACCTTGGTAGGTCGTTATTTTTTATTGTGGAGGAGTATCCCATTGTGCATATGTGGTCCAATTTGTTTATCCAGTCACAAGGTAATGGACATTTGGGTTCTTTCCAGTTTGGGGCAAGAAACGTTTGCAGGTCTCTGTGTGAATATTTTCATTTTTCTTGAGTAAATACCTGGAAGTGGGAATGTTGGGTTGTATGTTTAATTTTATATGACACTGCCAAACTTTTTTCCACAGTGGCTGTACCATTTTCCATTCCTGCCAGCTATCTACCAGAGTTTTCGTTCCTCCACGCCCTTGTCATAATTTGGAATTGTCGGCCTTTTTGTATTTTAGCCATGCTAACAGGTATAGAGCTGTGTCTCACTGCGTTTTTAACTTGCATTTCACTAATAACTATTCATGTTGGGCATCTTTTCATCTTATTATCCAGCTGTGTATCTTCTTTGATGTACTGTCTGATCAAGTATTTTGCCCATTTTTTGAATTTTGTCTTATTATTGAGTTGTAAGTATTCTTTAAGAATTTTGAATACAAACCCTTTATCGCCTGTGTTTGTAAATAGCTTCTGCCAGTCTGCCTTGCCTTTCATTTTCTAAACAGTGTCTTTTTTTATGAGAGAGAGTATATTTTATAATGTACATCATTTGTCTTTTCTTTTTCAAGAATGTGAGTCACTCCAACTGCTAGTCTAAGACATTCTGTTTTATAGGTTTGGAGAAGGAAAAGGGGGAAAGTAATGGTAGATTTCTTTCCTACTGTTACTGTTCAGATGCCTAACAGCTGCCTCTTCTTGGATTTCTTCCACAAAGAAATGATTTTTCTACCTGTTAATTACTTTGCTTATTGTGGACATTTCACTCATACTAAACAAAGCCACACTTCATGTTTCAATCACTTTTCTTTAGCTATTTGTTCCAGTGCTACATGAGCTCTAAAATGTAACTGGGCTTCTATGGCGTAGTCTTTGTAGTTTATGATGTTCTCTAAGTTTTTTATTGCACTGGTATGATCTCCTTTCAGATAGTGCAGAATTCCCAGTTCATAGTAAGTAAATGGCACCAGATAATGATCATATTTTAACACTTTCTCCTTTTCAATGACCAAATTAAAGTAGATCTCAGCTCTCTTACATCTGCCTAATTATTTCAAGCATATACCTTTCAGTAAATTTAACAAACTTGTGTCATCCATGCTGTCCTAGTTTGCTAATGCTGCAGAATGCAAAACACCAGAGATGGATAGGCTTTTATAAAACGGGGGTTTATTTCACTACACAATTACAGTCTTAAGGCCACAAAACGTCCCAGGTAACACCTCAGCAATCGGGTACCCTCACCGGAGGATGGCCAACGGCCTCCGGAAAACCTCTGTTAGCTAGGAAGGCAGCTGGCATCTGCTCCAAAGCTCCGGCCTCAAAACGGCTTTCTCCCAGGATGTTCCTCTTCAGCAAGCTTGCTTCTCTTCAAAACATCACTCCCAGCTGCACTCTCTTTTCTCTCTTTGAGTCAGCTCATTTATATAGCTCCACCAATCAAGGCCCACCCCGAATGGGTGGGGCCACACCTCCATGGGAACAGCTCATCAAAATTATCTCCCACAGCTGGGTGGGGCACACTCCAAGCAAATCTAACCAGCACCAAAATGTCTGCCCCACACAAGACTACAAAGATAATGGCATTTGGGGGACACAATACACTCAAACTGGCACACATGCCATACTCTTTATTTGGATTTTCTTGTAAAAGCACTTGTCCTCTTTCAATAATTGATAGCCAGCTTCAAATAAGGTCTCGTCTTTTGATCATGACTTGGAAACCATTCCAGGCATAAATGAATTCCATAATGGGCTGTGCTGTAAACCAGCCTGAGGTAGTGTCATAGCACTTACTCTTCTCTGTAACAAACTTTTCTGTTAGCACAGAAGTTGCTAAAATCTTTATTCTCAGGCTATCCACTTTTTTTGTGTGCTTTCATTTTTTTTAAAATACAGTTTGAGATATATTCACACACCCTACAGTCATCCACAGTGTACAATCAGTTATTCACAGCACCATCATACAGTGGTGTGTTCATCACCAGAATCAATTTTTGATCCTTTTCCTTACTCCAAAATGAAAATAAAAGCAAAAAAGAACACCTAAATTTTTCCATCCCCTCCATCTCACCCTATTCTTCATCTAAATTTTGTCCCCATTTTCCCACTCATCTGTCCATACACTGCATAAAGGGAGTGCGAGCCATATGGTTTTCACAATCACAGTTATACAATCATCTTCAAGAATCAAGTTCACTTGGTTGCAGTTCGACAGCTTCAGGTATTTCCCTCTAGCCATTCCAACACACTAAAAACTAAAAAGTGATATCTATATAGCACATAGGAATACCCTCCAGAGTGACCTCTCAACTCCACTTGAAATCTCTCAGCCACTGGAACCTTATTTTGTTTCATCTCTGTTCCCCCATTTGGTCAAGAAGATCCTCTCAATCCCATAGTGCTGGGTCCAGTCTCATCCCCAGGAGTCGTTTCCCGCGTTGCCAGGGAAATTCACACCCCTGGGTGTCATGTACCACGTAGAGGGGAGGGTAGTGAGTTCACCTGCCGAGTGGGCTTAGAAAGAGAGGGGGTCACATCTGAGCAACAAAGAGGCTCTCTGGGGGGACTCCTAGGCACAATTATAAGTAGGCTGCTATAGCCTCTCCTTTGCAGAAACTAGCCTCACAGGGGAAAGCCCCCAGATCAAAGGCTTGGCCCACTAAATTGGCAGTCCTCAGTGTTTGCGGGAAAATCAGCAATAATCCAGGTGGGGAAGTCCAACATTTCTGCATTTCTCCCCAGTTCCTTGGGGGGGCAGGTTGGGGAGCCCCACAAATACACTTTTACTCTCTGCCCATGTCACTGGGTTGTATCAGGATTCCATCCCAGTCAGGCTATCCACTTTTTTAAAAATTAAATTCAGTTTTATTGAGGTATATTCACATACCATGCAATCATCTACGGTGTACAATCAACTGTTCACAGTACCATCATATAGTTATGCATTCATCACACCAATCTATTTTTTAACATCTTCCTCATACCAGAAAGAATCAGAATAAGAGTAAAAAAATAAAAAAGAACACCCAAATCATCCCCCTGGTCCCACCCCATTTTTCATTTAGTTTTTGTTCCCATTTATCTACTCATCCATCCATACACTGGATAAAGGGAGTGCAATCCACACGGTTTTCACAATCACATTGTCACCCCTGGTAATCTACATTGTTATACAATCGTCTTCAAGAGTCAAGGCTACTGGGTTGGAGTTTGGTAGTTTCAGGTATTTACTTCTAGCTATTCCAATACATTAAAACCTAAAAAGTGTTATCTATATAGTATGTAAGAATGTCCACTAGAGTGACCTCTCGACTCCATTTGAAATCTCTCAGCCACTGAAACTTTATTTTGTTTAATTTCATGTCCCCATTTTGGTCAAGATGATGTTCTCAATCCCATGATGTCGGGTCCAGATTCATCCCTGGGAGTCATAACCTGCATTGCCAGGGAGATTTACACCCCTGGGAGTCATAACCTGCATTGCCAGGGAGATTTACACCCCTGGGAGTCAGATCCCACATAGGGGGAAGGGTAGTGAGTTCACGCCAAGTTGACTTAGCTAGAGAGAGGCCACATCTGAGCAACAAAGAGGTTCCCTGGGGGAGACTCTTAGGCACAATTTTAAATAGGCTTAGCCTCTCGTTTGCAGTAACAAGCTTCATAAGTGCAAGCAAAATCAAGGGCTTGGGATACTAATTGGCAGTCCTCAGTGTTTGTGAGAATTATCAGTAATAACCCAGGCAGGGACACTCAACATTTCTGCATTTCCCCACCAGCTCCTCGGGAGGGGGGCTGCATATCTATTTTTCTTCTCTGCCCAAATTACTTTGGGATATATCGTTATTTTGCACTAACCTGTACAGGCAGACCTACCAGATCTGATTTCCTATTCAAGGTTCCATGTAATTATGGTGTTTGAATAAACTGACTGTACAAGTTAAATTAGTGTGCTGTAGAAGATATATAACCTGCACCAAATAAACATCTCTTCCCTTGGTCTCACACAGAAGTTGAAGTTTTAAACAGTCAGTATTGTCCTTTACCCTTTGGCCTGATTTGCCTTAGTCCTAACCAGATCTGCTTCCTTCATATCTCTAATTGCAGTCTGGACTCTTTTCAGCTTTTTTAACAGTTGCTGTATGCGCTAATACTGACATTTACATCTGCCAAGCTCTAGCTCTGACTCTAACGTGTCACACAGATACCCAAAGTTCCAGAGACTGACCAGGTCATACACGAACGGATCAGCATCTCAGAATCTGGAGATAGCCATTACAGTTCAGGAACAGATGTGACTGCTATAAGAACTTAGAATCTAGGGACCGTTACAATACGCATTCCCCTGATAAGCTGTTTGCTAAGGTTCAATTCTGAGTTTACACATTGTAGTTCATCCATATTGGTGAGGCATTACAATGTTTGTCTTTTTGTTTCTGGCGTACTTCACTCAAAATGCTGTCTATGGGATCCATTCACCCCGTTGCATGTCTCACAGCTTCATTCCTTCTCACATTTGCTCAATATTCCATTGTCTGCACACACCACAGTTCACTGTTCTGTGCATCAGTCCTGTACCCTTAGGCCACCTCCACCCTTACCTTGTCTTTTAGCTTCATGATTTGGAGGGGGTGGGATAGGGCAGTTTTTCATTTTGATATAAATTTTCTTTATGATTTGAACTTTCTGTGTAAAAAATAAAAAGTTTTTTTTTAAATACGGATCTTAGTTGCATGGATTTGGATCAGTGTTGAGTCATACCACCAGCTCATTCTGTCTCCCCCACCCCACCCTAGGCTAACGCCTACTCTGAATTCTTTTATTGGTAGTAACAGTAGCACACACATGTATGCCCAAGCATGTCCAGTTTACTTGTTTTTGAACTAACGGTATTGTACTGAGACTTTCTTCACTCGGCATGGCTATGGAGTTACCCGTCTCCCATGTAGCTGCAGTTAATTAATGCATTCTCTGTTGTATATCCTGACACTGTGACATTTTATTACATGTTCCTGATGCTGTCTTGAGCATCTGTCACCAGCCATGCTCCCTGGGTTCTTCTAGCCCAGAGTACACACCCTGGAGTGGAACTGGCCTACTGAACTCCCGGTGGTGGGCCCAGCCTTGTGCTGAGACAGGCCCTGCTGCAGGCCCAGGCCGCTGAGAGCCCAGACGTGGTCCCGGGGGACCTGGAGTGGGCACATACAGGGCTGGCTGCTCTTCCCCCCAAACACTCAGAGCCCTAAGGACTTATGTAAACCTGAGTCTGGGGAACATTCCAGAGGCCACTGCTCTGTGAGCAGCAAATCTCGGGTCTCCCAGGCCCGTCTCTCTACCTGGGGCTGGTCAGGAGCCATAACCTGTGGCTCGTCTGAGGGCCCCCTGCAGGCAGAAGCCTCCACTCCTGGGACCAACAGGACCCTCCTCCCTGTGAGGACTCAAGCCAGGCACCGCACGACTGTCAGGGAGTCAAATGAGGGTGCTGCTTCTCTTCTCAGTCCGAGGTGACGCTCACTCCAAGGGAAGGCGCAATTAGGCTGGAGACTCTCCAGGCCTTAGATTTGAACTTCAATACTCAGTTCTTGCATCCCTGGTTCTTGAAGGATTTCTTTACCTCACCACTTCCTACCTCCATGCTGGGCCACAGCTGTTGGCCTCCTGACCAGGAGCTCCCCAAGCGGTGCCTGCAACCCGAGCTCACAACAGGGCCTGGCAAGGGCCAGACACCCACCTGTCCCTTCCTGGCACACCTCACATGGGTGGGAGGGGGCAAGCCCCAGGCATCTGCCCTGCCACCCCAGCCAGGTGCCCTGTTCCTGGGCACCATCTGCCCAGCTGTTAGAGGGGAGCTGCCAGGCCCACAAGGAAACATCCAGGCCAAGAGAGGGAAAGGCCTGCTCAGGTGCTGCTGTGGGGTTGGCACAGGGCCTCTTCTCCAAGACAGACTGTCCTTTGTAGACTGATGGGCGGCTAAGTGCCCAGCTGAGGTGGGGCTCCACGTAACGTGGCCCCAAAAATGTCCCACGCTGGGTGAAAGATGTTTCTTAGTCTCTGTTGCTGCCATACATGACTTTATTTAAGCCTCTGGGCACAGCCCAGACACATAGAGAGCATGAAGGGGAAAGCCTAGGGGGTCTTGGGGCTACTAAAGGAGATCAAATGGCATCTTCAGTCCAGTCCAGCCCCCAGCCCTCCCCGGCCCCAGGAGGGCCTTGGGGAACAACCCTGAGATGCAGCTCAGGCATCAGAGGACCCTGTCCCCCACCACCTGGGCTAGAGAACAGGCCTGGGCAGGCCTGAGAGTCCCAGATACTCTCAGCAGTCAGCAGGGGGCTCCAGTGTATCACCAGCCATTTCCGCTCCCGACCACCTGGAGTCTGCCCGCTGGGTTCTCTTCCTGTGCGCACGCCAAGGGGCCCAGGGCCGCAAACTTGGCTGACAACCCTCACATCTCCATCCATATCAATCTCTGTTCCAGACGCTGAGCCGCCTGCATAGCAGGGACGGATGGTGGGGATGGCGGTCGCTGAGTACACGGCCCCAGGTAGGGTGGGAAACACGGCCGGACCACGGCCCAGAGGGAAGGGACAGCACTCCCCGCAGCTTTGGTACAGCCCACGAGGAGGGGAAGGCAGGCAAGGTGGGTCCACCAGGGCCTGGACCCTGAGCCACAGATCAGCAGAGCGCCCTCAGGTGGCGGCAAGTTTAATGGCAGAGCAGCTTTTACCCTCTCCGCTGGGGGCCAGCTCCCCAAAGTGGGACCAGGGCCAGTCCGGCAAGGAGACACTAAGAACCCAAATCCAGTCAGGAAGCACACATCTGCACATGCACCCACACCGGCACACACACTCACGGACCACACGACACATGAAACAAAGACCCTCCCTGCCTCTGGCCAGAGTCCCACCCACAGGGACTGCGGGATGGGCTGCAGCTCAGTTCATCCAAGGCCCTGCCTCCAGCCACTGGTCCAGGCCGAGGACAGGGAAGAGCCAGTTTCACGTCTAGACCTTGTACAGCGTCTGCAGCAGATTGTGGCGGGCGAAGGAGCAGGATTCCAGGGCGCCATTGGGCCTGTGAGGAGAAAAGAGCCACTGGGTCGGAGAGAGACCGCCGGGGCACTGGGAGCCTGGCTCTGGCTGCGCCTGTTTCCCATCCGGGAAGCAGCAGGTGAGGGCCATTTTTGAGGCTTGAAACATGTCAGACCCTAATCCTAACCCTAATTCTCTAGTCCTCACAACCCTCACTCTGCAAACAGCAGGTGAGCCGCCCACCTTTTGTGCAGTGGGGGGGTGGGGAGAGGGGGAAGGCAGTGCAGGAGGCTCAGCAAGATGGGTAACACCCCCCAAGGCCCAACAGCCAGGGTCAACCTAGAGCTGGGACCTTTGCTTTCCACCAGACAGGCCGGGGCCAGAAGCCCCCAGTGGCTACTGGTGGCTGTGTGAGACTGGACCACTGGAGTGCGGGGCTCAGTGGACATGTGGACAGGCAGAGCCCTTGGAGACAATCCTCCCCAATCCTGGAGCAGGCAAATGGGGAGACGGAAGCCTGAGGAAGACCAGGAGTCAGCTGGGGATCATGCAGCACTTCAGTGAGGGTACAGGAACAGCTTCCTGACCCATCCCTGCTGGGGCCCCAGGGTCTGGAGGCTTCTGCTACTCAACTGTTGCCACTGCCCACTAATGCCCAGAACCCTCCAGGACAAGGCCACAGTTCACAGGTCTCTGGGTACCTTGGCAGCTCTCACAGCAAAGCACCTACCAAGGGAAGGCCTGTGGCCATGGAAGTCCAGCAGAACCAGGCCCCTCAGGCCATGGTGGCTGTGGGGAATGCTGAGAACACAACTGCTCCCAGAAACCACGCCAAGTGCAGGACCTAGACCAGCAGACTTGGACTTGGACACTGGCCTGATCTCTACTGTCTGACCCTGAACAAAATGCCTTAACTGACCCAGGAGCTAGTTTCCTCATCTGGAAGATGGGGACCACTGCGTGTCTTCTGTCCTTCAAAGGAACAATGCTGTCCCTGAGCCCCATGTCTTCGGGTGGGCCAAGGGGACATGGGTGCCGAGAAGTCCCGGTGGTGTGAAGGCCTCTCACAAGTCTGAGCAGGCATCCAGGTCAGCAGGGAGAGGACTCCTGGGGCAGGCCCCTCTTGCCAGGGCCAAGGGCCCACTTACTTGGTCACGAATGCCAGCAGCAGGGGTGCAAGGGCCTTGGGGAAATAGTCCTGCTGCACCATGTGGTTCAGAGCCATCAGGGGGCCGTACAGGTTGGCAATGGCCTTAATCTTGTCTTCACTCTGCAAGAGGAACAGAGCAGAGCTTCAAGGTCAACAGGGCCCCTGGGTCTCTATCACTCAGACCTGCTGAGAGTGCCCCAGTGCCGAGGCCCAGTCGAGTCGGTGGCAACCCAGTGTGAAGACGAAGGCTGCGTAAGCAGACCTGAGTATTGGGGACCCATGAGTGACTGGCCCAGGACCTCAGGTGGGATGGGGGAGGTAGGAGTGAACAGAGCAGCTTCAGGCCCGGGCATGTGCCCCTGCCCTGGGTCTGCCGCTCCTTCCAGACTCACCTTGAGCAGACCCATGTGGATGAGGAGCCTGGTGAGAAAGACGTTGGAGTTGAAGGAAGACGAGCTGAAGGCCTTCTTCATCAAGGCATCTGCAAGAGCAGAAGCAGTGATGGGGCAGGAGGAGTGCTGCAGTGGGGGGCCGGTCAGGGGTTGGGGTACCCAGAGCCCTCCTGCAGACTCAGCCCCAGCCTCCCTGCTCCTCAAGAGGTGGACGGAGGGAGGTAAGACGCGGGCCCAGGGACCAGCTAGCCCAGGGAGGAGGGCTCAGTACATCTACTGCGGTGACACTCGGCCCTTCCCTGTTCTGGCCTCCGTTTCCTCACGCACACAGTGGGCTTATGACGATACCGCTGTGGCCATCTCGGCTGTGGGTTAAGAGAGGCCGACCACCACTGCGGGCGTCTTCAGGTGTTTTAGCAAGTTGGGGGGGAGTGAATGGGGGAAGAGCAGGGAGAGGAGCCGTCGAGGGCCTGCAGGGACTGGCTGTGGACACTGGCTGCTGTCCTAGGCTGTTCTGGAAAACAGAATTCAGGCCACTTGTTCCCACAATTGTCCATGGGAGGGGATCTCGGAGCAGACCCAGAGCCGCCAACCTGACCCTCACCCACCTACCCAGCTTCACTTCCCACCAAACCTCCCTCCCGCCAATGCTGCCAATCCAGGCAAGAGCATCACGCGTTTCTACCCTCTTCCACCCCCTTCTATGTACTGGGCCCCTCACCTGGGCCCTCACCCCGCAGGGCCCCTCCTTGCCCCTCTGCCTAGCCAATCTGATCTACACTTCAAGACTCAGACAAATGTAGTTGAGGAGATAGAGGGTGGGGGGTGCTGGGATGGAGGCAGCCAAGGGAAAAGACAGGGAAAAAGGATCATGATGAGGTTTGCGGAGGGACCAGAGATCCTTGTGAAAGACACGGGCAAAGGAGGTGCCCCAGGCAGGGGGTGCCTCCTGGTGGAGGGGACTGCAGGTGCAGAGGCTCAGATACAGGATGAAGGCTCAGCTCTTCCCCACCCCCACTGGAGCTCTGGCTCCTCAGATCCAGGACTGTGTGCATGGGGGTGGGGGGGTGGGGGCTCATCGATATGAACATCTGGTCTCCCCAGGGTCACTCCTCTCAGCTTAGAACCACACCTGACACCTCCTGCCCACTGCATGATGAGGTCAGAAAGGCCTAAGTTCCAAGTGCATACAGCTGTATGACTTTGGGAAAAGCCCTTACCCTCTCTGAGCCTGTTTCCCCATCTGCCAAAAATGGAGGAGAGCACCCAGGCTGCTCCATTGCAGGGCCATGGCAAGAATCCAAGAGAAGAACAAGTGGGAGGGTCTGGACCAGAGGGGTTATAGTCCTTCATAATAAATGTCATCTGTGGGGGAATAAGAACCTGACCCCTGGAGGGGCAAGAAGGGCTGAGACATTCAGGCCCCACCCAACCCACACTACCTACTGCATCCTGCACAGCTGTCCTCACTATGGCTTCATCTTTGAAGACTGAAGACACCTTCAGGAAGGCAGAGACCACATTCTCAGGATCAGAAGTGTCAGTCTGAGGAGAAAAGAGACAGTGGTTGTGCCCAAGTTTGGGCACACAGGGGAGCTGTGCCCTGGGTTCTGCTGCTGGCTACAAGAGGCCTAGGCAATACATGGGCTTCTGGTGGAAAGGGCAGGTCCTGCTCGCCCATGCTGGCAGGAGACAGGTACAGAGTGGGTGGGTGGGTGAGTGAATGAACATTAAAAATAATTCTCCAGGAAGAATAGTCACTTCAACAAACGGTGCTGAGAAAACTGGATCTCCGCATGCAAAAAAGTGAAAGTGGACCCCAACCTCACACCGTACACAAAAATGAACTCAGAATCAATTAAAGACCTAAATATAAGAACTAAAACTATAAAATTCCTGGAAGAAAACACAGGAAAATATCTTCAGGACTTTGCAGTAGGTAATAAACTTTTAGATTTTACAGCAAAACCACAAGCCAGAAAAGAAAAAATAGACAAAATGGACTTCATCAAAATTAAAACCTTCTGTACATCAAAGGATTATCAAGACAGTGAAAAGAGAACCTACAGAATGGGAGAAAATATATCTGATAAGGGCTTACTATCCAGAAATCCTACAACTCAACAACAGAAAGACAACCCAATTTAAAAAAGGGCAAGGGATTTGAATAGATTTTTCTCCAAAGAAGATACATAGGAAAATGGCCAATAAGCACAGGAAAAAATGCTCAAAACCATTAGCTGTTAAGGAAATGCAAATCAAACCCACAAAATACCACCTCATACCCACTAGGATGGGAATTATTAAAACAAAACAAAATACAGAAAATAAGTGTTGGCAAGGTGATGAAGAAACAGGAATCCTGGTGCATTGTTGGGAATGCAAATTGGTGCAGCTCCAAACTGTGGAGAGTAGTTTGGTGGTTCCTCAAAAAGTTAAACAATTATCATATGACCCAACAATCCAACTTCTAGGTATATATCCCCCAAAAGAATTGAAAGTAGGAACATCAGACCCTAATGTTCACAGCAGCATTATTCACAAGTGACAAAAGGTAGAAGCAACCCAAGTGTCCATCAACAGATGAATGGATAAACAAATGTGACACGTCTGTAATTAAAGGGAGTATTATTCAGCCATAAAAAGGAATGAAGTTGTGATACAGACTATATGAACCTCGAAGACATCATGTTGAATGAAATAAGCCAGATACAAAAGGTCAAATGTTTTACGAACTCACTTATACAAAATAATTAGAACATGCATCTTCATAGTCTCTTAACCAGAGAGCTTTATTTCTTCATCTGGCTTCAGTCAATTGTCTACAGCCCTTTCTTTCAACCTGCAGAGCTTTCCTTTAGCATCTTTTGCAGGGCCAGTCTCGTGGTGACAGTCTCTCAGCTTTTTTGATTCCTCCCTCATTTCTGAGGGACAGCTTTATCAGATAACAGAATTCTTGGTTGGCAATTTTTGCATTCAGCACTTTAAATACGCCACCCCACTGCCTTCTTGCTTCCATGGTTTCAGTGCACTATCAACACTTAATCTGTGTATGTGACACATTGTTTCTCTCTTGTGGCTTTTAGAATTCTCTCCTTATCTTTAGCTTCCAACAATTTGAGTATAACAAGGCACAGTATGGGTCTATTTGGGTTTATCCACTTTGGAGTTTGTTGAGTATATTCCAAGTGTTTGCTCATGTCTTTCATTAAATTTGGGAAGTTGTCAGCCATTATTTCTTTGAATGTTCCCTGTGCCCCTTTCTCTTCCTTCTCCTTCTGGGCCTCCCACTATGCATTTATTGGTACACACGATGGTGCCCACAGGTTCCTCAGGCTCTGTTCACTTTTCTTCATTCTTTTCTCTTTCTACTCCTCAGACTGGATGATTTTTCTTGTTATCTTCAAGTTCATGGATTCTTTCTTCTGTGGCTTCAATCTGCTGTTGACCTCTTCCAGGGAATTCTAAATTTCAGTTACTGTGGTCTTCAAGCTCTGTTTTATTACTTTTTATACTTTCCATCTCTATTGATACTCTTTACATTCATCTATTGGTTGCCTGATTTCCTTTAGCTCTTTTGAGTATTATTTAGGACTGTTTTTAAAAAGCTGTTGGAATGTCCCAGGTCTGCTGCCCTTCACTGATGGCTTCTAACTTTAATCTCTCCTCTGCCTGGGCCACTGTTTCGTGTTTCTTTGTATGTTTTGTAATTTTTGGTTAAAACCTGGAGATTTTGATATTTTAGTGTATTGTCACTGGATTTTAGACTCAGGGGCATCTGTTCCTTAAGCTTGTATCCAGATAGTGTTATGACAGAGCTTTCTTGAATGGCAGGATCTCACAACAAAAAAAGATAAAAGGAAAAAAGAAAACACCTTACCCAGTCTTTGCAGTTTGACCTGCGTGCGTGCTTGCTTCTTCTCTGGCGCTCATCCATCCAGTGAGTCCAGAGAATAGCTCCAGGCCCAAGCACAGGGGCCCGTCCTCATCCCTTCTGAACCCACCTCTCATCTTGGGCATGTACAGGTAGCCCTAGGAATTCCCCCATTCAGGTGGCTCCAAAGGTCTCCTCTTGGCTAAGAAACAGATTCCTCACGGTCCAGGCACTGCACTGTGTGTCCTCCAGCCAGCAACCCCTTGCCCAGGCAGCCTCACTTGACTGCTCTCCCACAGCTTCCTGAAGGAGCTTAGGGAGATGCCTTCTACAAGCAGGGCAAGTTCTGGGTCAGCGAGTCCCTCAGGCCACCACCAGACAGACTGGGCCTGACACACATGCTCCAGGATGTGCACTAGGGCTACTTTGCTCCCTCCAGAACTGGGACCAGGGATCTGCACCGGGAATGTGGGCCAGCTTCATGCTGAGCTGCTGAGGGATGAGGGAAGGGCCAGCCAGGGCACCATGAACGCTTACTGCTTTAAGTAACCTTTTTCTTGATTCTTGATTCAGTGCTTGCTCTACTGCTGCAGTTCTCTAATTGTTTTCTGGAGTTATTTCTCTTCCATCTTGATAGGGGCGGGGCCTTATGTCACCCACACACACTACCAGAACAAATATTAAAGACAAAAAACCATAGAAGTGTACAACACAGAGAGGGAACCCTAATGGAAACTCTGGTCTATAGTTAATAATACATAATTTTGGTTTATCAGTTGTAACAAAGGTGCCACACTAATACAAAATGTTCATAATAGGGAAAACTGTGTGTTGGTGGGGGGCTGTATATATGGGGACTCTACTTTCTGCATGATATTTCTGTAAACCTACAACTGCTCTAATAAAAATAAAAAGTTATCCCTTGCCAAAACATCCGTGAAGACAGGGAAAGTGATTGAACTAGAGAAAGGGGTAGTAATGAACAAGATGGAATTTGACAAAGGATTATGAATACTGAATTTTCATATAATTTTCTTGTCCTTAGTTGTTAGGGTATTAGAATAGTTAGAAGGAAAAAATTGAAATGGAGGAACTGTAACTCATAGCATCCTTTGAAATTCATTATATAGCTACTTGTTAAATTGTAATGTGAAAGCTATACCTATGTGTATATGTTAGATTCCACAATAAGAAAATGACTGAAACTATGGTACTATAACTCATAATCACTTTGGAAACACCCTATATATCCACTAGTTAAATCATACTTTGAATGACATAACCTTTTTTGTATATGTTATATTTCATAATAAGGGAATAACTGAAACTGTGGAATTGTAACCTACGATATTCTTTGAAATTTGCTAACTACTTGTTAAATTGCACTTGGAAAGTTACCACTTTTATGTATATCTGTCATAGTCTACAATAAAAAATATGATAAATTTAAAAAAAAGTTATCCTGTGAACCAGTGATTGCTCCCCTTCTCGTAGTCAAACCTGAAGAAATAATCTAGAATGTAGACAATACTCCATGTAAGGAGGTTTACCTTAACTTTACTCGCAACAGAAAATAGGGTTGGAAAACTATGAAAGGCCATGAGCAGTGGACGTCTACAAGCTCCATCCACTTGTTAAAGGACCTAAGAGTTTTACTGACACAAGAGACTAACAAATGGTGTTAAATGAAAACAGAACACAAAAACATTTATATAAGATAACCTCACTTATCAGGTTAAAAAAAAAGCACAGGAAAAACACATAAAAGGCAATCAGCCAATGAGAGATTTCAAATGGTGTCGAGAGGTCATTTTGGTGGGCATTCTTGTGCACTATACAGGTAACCATTTTTAGGTTTTAATGTATTGGAACAGCTAGAAGTAAATACTTGAAACGATCAAATTGCAACCTAGTAGCCTTGACTCTTGAAGATGATTATATAACAATGTAGCTTATGAGAGGTGACAGTGTGATTGTGAAAGCCTTATGGATCACACTCCCTTTATCCAGTGTATGGATGGATGAGTAGAATAATGGGGACAAAAAACTAAATGAAAAATAGGGTGGGAGGGGGGTGTTTTGGGTGTTTTCTTTACTTTTATTTTTTATTCTTATTTTAACTTTTTCTGGTACAAGGAAAATGTTCAAAAAATAGATTGGGGTGATGATGCCCAATATATGATGGTACTGTGAATAATAACTGATTGTACACTTTGGATGACTGTATGGTTTGTGAATATATCTAATAAAATTGAATTAAAAAAAAAAACTCAACAACAACAGCAAAAGAATAAAGCCTCATATTTGTGGGGGAAAAAAAAAGGCAATCAGCCAAAATGTCAAGCCAACTCTGAGAGCAGGGCCCTGAGCGACTTTCTTCCATTTTATTTCTCTTTATTCATCATTTAACCTCTTCTAGGTTTTCTCATCTGTAAAGTGAGAGTAATAGGGCTGTCAAGAGGATTAAAGAAAAATCATGCCCGAGCACTCAGATCAGCCCCTGGAAGACAGTAGGTGCTTGATAATCAGAATCAATGAATTAATGAATCACCCAACCCAACAAGTAAGACTGGAGCAAGGGCAGCTTCTCGGTGATTAGCAGGTGTCTTCCCAAAGGCAGGACGGCCATTGTTTAGACTGTAATTCCACTAGGAAACAACTCTTCCGCTCACTCACACCATGGGTTGAATGGGGGCTGCTGCCTTCCCAAGGAGATGCTCGCAGCCATGGTGATTAGCCCTGGGCTGGCCCCACCCCACAGACCCAAGCTGGGCCAATGAAAATTCTTCCCTGGAATTTTGGACTTGGGGATCAGAGACTAAAACCTCAGTTCCTCTCTGGAGATGAATACTACAGCCGAGCCCCCAGCTGTTCTAGAAGCAGATGTTCCCACAGAACATGCAGAGAGAAGCCAAGGTGTGTGCATACAGGTGCAAAAAAGTCTCAAGAATATCCTCCAATTCCCATAGAGATGTGGCCAAGCCTGTGCTTCCTGCAGCCTAAGCTCATTCGTGGTGGGGTGTAGTCATCTTCAACCACAGAAGTCTGACAGATGTGCTGGTCACACCCTTTACATGTTCCCTTATTTTAAAAGCAACCACCAGTGGCAGACCAGTCCCCCAGGGGACAGCCTCCTCTCCCAACCCCGTGCTCTACTTGCCCCTTTCTCTGCCAACTTCAGAAGCCATGCCATGGATAGATGTGGGGTCAGAAGTGCTATTACCTGCTGGGCTATCAGCACAGAACTCTTGGGCCCAAGGTGCAGCAGCTTCTCGGGAGAAGGGAAGGCAAGAAAAGTAGAGACGTCTGCGGGAGGTGGGGAGGACAGCACGGGAGCTGGGTCCTGAGGAAAGGGGAGCATGAGTGGCTCCGCAGAGCTCCAAACCCCAACTCCTCACCCCCACTGTGCCCACTCTCACACCCAGAAGTCCACTCCTCACTCTATCCAATCAAGGTGCTAAGTCCAGAATTCTTCCTTCCACTCAGGTGCAGTCCCCAAAAGGGGTGGGGGGTGGGGCGTGCATAGATGCTCCCTGGCTGGCTCCTCGTCCAGGAGCCTTTGGGTGGGGGGTGAGAGGAGCCACCTCTCCAGGACTCCAAGAACCTGGCGCTGTCAAGAGGGTCCTCACCACGACATGCCGTGCCCCAGAAATGACTCAGGACATGGGGCTGAACTGGCATTCCCCAAGGACTAGAGCCCAGCCTGATAAGCACTGCCGACAAGCACCAGAGGCACCCAGAGAAACATTTAAAGTTGAGAAACACCTAGACACGGCCATTTGCTTAACTACTTCCATAAACTAGAAAGGAAGCCAAGTTCAACATGAGTATGGAGACTCTTCAGTCCAACCAAAGTTCCCCAGGAGCTTTATTTGGGAACCTATACGGGAGAATATGAACGAATAAACTGGAGACAACGGCCCTGATGCCACCAGCCATCCTGGCCAAGCAAAGGACCCCAAGTGCCCATGGTGCGTCACAGGCCCAGCCACAGTATCCAGATTGGGGGACTGTCCCTAAGGGTCACCAAGATACTCTGTTGCTGGGAAAAACAAATCTGAACTTTCATTTATGTTTATTTTTATTTTTTTACTCTATTCTTTCAGAAATATTTAGGTATGTTTTATAATACACATTATGCAACTATATTATGTATATCATGGTTGTATAATAACTTATAAAGAGCCCATCCATACCCGGGTAAGTATAGGTTAAACAATTATTCTGGGCTCATTTCCTTTTTCTATTCATCGGAGTGTGCAGCCAAAAACAAGCTTGAGACCACTGCCCCGTGGAGCCCGTGCCTCCCACCTCCCGTGAAGAGGCTCAGGGTTTCCCCGCAGGGACCGGGGTCTGATCCTGGCAAATGATAAGGAGCTCACCCCACGGTTCGGGTCCAAAATCTTCCTTGAGGGTGCAGCCAACTCCTCTCCTTGCCCTCGCTGCTGTGGCTCCTTTTCCTCCTCCTCCTCTTCCTCCTCCTCCTCTTCCTCCTCCTCTTCTCCTTCTCCTTCCTCTTCTTCCTCCTCCTCCTCTCCTTCCTCCTCCTCATCATCCTCACCCTCGTCATCACTGTGGAGGGGAGCCGGCTCGAGCAGACCATCCCCGCCCAGTAGCCACATGGGCTCGGGCCTGGCTTGTGAGTCCCCAGACCCCAGCCAGGCAGAAGGGCATCTGGGGTCGGGAGTGGGCAGCAGCCCCCAGGGTGGGGATAAGGGCTGCCAGGGAGCACTTCATCTGTTTCTCATCACCCAGGGAAGCCCATGCTGTGGGCACACTGGAAACAGGCCCTGACCCTCCTGTCCCTGTTCCATGGAGTTAAAAGAGAAAATCAAGAAAATTCTGCCTTTCACCGTTGGGGTCCAGGGAGAGAATAGTTGTGTTCAGGCAGAGATGCCTGGGGCTGTGCACCCACACCTCACTGACCACAGGAAGCTATGGTTGGCAGGGTTGGGGGGGTAGAGCTGGGGTGCCCCATCCCCCAGAAAAATGCCATTCCATTTCCATTTCCCTGGACTGTGAGCCTCCTGAGGCTCAACCCATCTGTGAACCCCAAGCAGTTCACAGCAGCAGCCCAGGTTGAAGCCCTGAAGAGAGAAGACTGGGCAGCTGGCAGGAGAGGGAGGCTGACGCGGAGGTCAGAGGGGCAGGGAGACGGGTGCCGACTGACTCCCATCGGGCAGAAGCGTGGCTCCCCAGCCACCCTAACCCCTGCCTCCACGTAGGGTCTGCAAACCCAGGAATCCCTGCCCCCTAGCATCCATCTGTCCTTTCCACTGGATTACTCCCATCAGCTGCATCATAAAAGCTCTAGAGCCAGTATGAATTTCGGGAAACAATCCTGAGCCCCACCTCCTCACACATGCGCCCACCTCACACCCCTGTCACTACCCTCCAGCCACACTGGCCTGGCACGTGACAGGGCCTCAACCAACATGCCCTGAAGAAACGAGTGAAGGAATGGCCTGGAGCCAGCGACCCCCTGGGCCACCCAGCCGGAGCTCCCCTACCTGAGGGAGGCCAACACCTCGGCCATGTTGCAGCTGTCCAGCACCTCCTGCAGCTGCTCACAGCCTTCTTCACCCAGGGCGTTGCCTGCACCCGGGGGCAGAAGGGAGGGTCAGGTGGAGGCCTTCTGGAGTTTCCCACCACACAGCGTCTGCGCTCAGCCACCCCCTCCCCGCCCCCGACTACCATTGAGATCCAGCTTCTGCAGCTCGGCCTTGTCCCCCATGGCCTCGGCCACGACCAGGGCAGCATCCCTCCTGATCTCACAGAAGGACAGGTTCAGCTCCTGAAACACGAGAGCAAGGGGTGGGGGCGAACAGAAACCCAGGCCCAGAGACCAGGGCCCACTCTCAAGCCCTGCCATCAACTTTCAGGTCTCAGTTTCCCCAAGTGAGGGCAAGATAGGCTCTGTCCTCCAGCAAAGGGGGTAGGGAAAATAACACAAATGATAAAAATAACAGTATCTACCCAAAGATAGGCCAGGTACAAAGTACCTTTCCTTACTCTGTACTGTAAAAATGTACATCACTCTTCTCCTCCCATTTTAAGTGAGGAAACTAAGGCTCAGAAAAATGAAGAGACTTGCACAAAATCACAGGGCCAGGAATGGAAGGACTGAGATATGAACCTAGACCCACCTGTGTTTAGGCATGCACACATACGCGCACGCACACACACAGTCTCTACCACCCACGGGCCGTGACCCGAGCACACGGGAAGCATGGACCCCAGAGGGCGGACAGGCAGCAGCTGGCCAGGCCCGGGTACCTTCAGTTTGGGCAGGCCCCTGCGGACTGCATCTGCAATGGCCACGGCACCCTTGGAGCGCACCAGGCAGTCCCCGAAGTTGATCACCTCCACCTGCCGCAGAGTCTTCAGGGTCTGCAAGGAGGAAGCAAGGGCCCAGGGTGAGGCAGCAGGCCTGACCTCAGCCCCATCCCAAGCCACCCCACCCTCCACACCCAGTCTTCTTAACTGCCCTGGCTTCCTCCGCCCTCCCTGCCACCCCCTTCCTGACCCTGTGTCCTCTGCCCAAACCTCCCATACCCCATTCCTCAGGGTACAGCCAGAGCCCTTTCCCTGAAGCACAAATCTGACCTGTCACACCCTCCTTAAAATACTCTATGGCTTTTACAGGACAAAGTCTCAAGGAGTTAGCAAGGCTTCAGGGCCTTGCCCGCCCTTCCCTCACCGCCTTCAACCCTCAGTTTGAATCCTGCTAATTCCAAACCAGAACCAATCGAGCAAGGCTGCCTCCTGAGGTTCTGGGCCTCCCCACATGCTGCCCCTCCCTCTGCCCAGAACACCCCTCCCCACCCTCTCTGTTCCAGAGAAAGCCTGCGTGGCCTGCACTGCTCGGCCACAGTGTGCCCTCTTCCAGGAAGCCTGCCTGGAGGCTGAGTGCACGCCCATCCTGTGTGCTCCCAATTCCATGCTCAGCAACCTGCTAACAGCCCACAGCAGCGGGTCCAGCCTTCTGGGGTCACTAGAGGTTCTAACAGAAGCTGGGGGGCCCACCCCACCTGGAAGCCCTGATACACAGCCAGCCATGGCACTCAGAGCCCTGCAGTGTCACTGATTTAGCGCTTCCTTCCCTCCTCGAACTAGGATCTCCTTGAAGGTGGAGACTTCGACTCAACTCTGTGTGGCCTGCTCTTGGTGCAAGACAGGTATTGGTGTTGAACGAATGAATGAGGAAAAGAGACCACAGTCTTGTCCTGTGTAGCCGCTGAGAAAACCAGCATCAACAGCTGGGGTTACGAGGAGGCAGCTCAGGAAAATGGCCGTTCGAACACTCAGAGCTGCCCCAGAAGGGTCAAGACGACCTCATGACATATGACCCTGCTCTGGGAATGTTCAAGTGGGCAGGACGCATGGGGTATACCAGGTGGGGCAGGGGAACAGCCACCTGCTAATGAAGCCCCAGGTTCACTGCAGAGGCTGCAAGAGACCCTGTCTATGGGGCCCCAATCTGGCCCTACCACGCCCACCTCACCTTGGCCATGGCCACAGCCCCCTTCTCAGTGAAGGTGTTGTCGTTCAGGTTGATGACCCGCAGCAGAGGGTTGATGGCGAAAGCCTGGGCTAGGGCAGTGATGCCAGGGTGATTGATCCCGTTCTGTGGCATGTGGACCTCCTCAAGGGTCCTGATGATCTGCGAGGGCAGGAGGGCGAGAGCTGTGAGGTGGGTCCCAAGCCCGGGCCAGGCCCCGCGCAGCATAGCCCAGGGCTGCTGCCAGCAGTGGTCAGGGCAGGGCTGCCCGTGATCCTCTCCACACCCTCAGGAGGGAACCCTACCCAGAGCTGGGAGAGCAGGGGTGGACTGAAGACCAGGGATCAGACAGGCTAAGTGACTGGCTCAGGGTCACACAGCTCAGAAGCTGGAACATGGGTTTCTTAGGCTTCTCTACAATGAGGGGTCTTGGGCTCTGGCCAAGTGGGTGGTCATGGCCCTTCTTTGGATAATGCAGCCACACTTGGCCTTTTTTCTTGGGGTCCATTTAAGTGAAGAGAGGGACAAACCCCCAAGTTTCCAGCCCTGTGGTAGGCTGGTGTGGTCTTGGGGCACCTGGCTGGGAGGGGAGCAAAGAGGGGCAGGGACATAGGCAACAAGACACCTGGCCCCGGGGCTGTGCTGCTGCTCCTGCCCATCTCCCCATCTCCCCATCTCAAGGACAAGTGTGACCTGCTCCACTTCTGGACCCCCCAGCAAGCTCTGCTTGGGCCAGACAACAAGCCAGGCAACAGGCAGCATGCCCACTGCTCTGGCACCACCACTCCCCACCCTGAGCCCCGGAGACACAAGGGCTCAGAAGAGCCTGCCTGCCTGGGGCCTTGCACTAACCAGAAGTGGCACTAACAGCAATGGTTGAGCGTGCAACTGCTGGACACACTCAACAGAGATTCTGCCCATGCTAGGAAGAGCTGACAGGCTCAGATGGCTGGAGCCACTTGCCCTCAGTCTCTTGGCTCTGTGCCGGGGCTGGGATTCAGCCCGCTTTGGAGCACTCACCCCAAAAGCTTCTGCCAAAGCAGTGGCTCCGTCGTTCTCCAGACGGTTTCTGCCAGCCACGAAGACCTTCAGGGCCAGCGGCTTGCCCTGGGCACTGGATTTCCGGTGACACTCAGTCAGAGCTGCTGCCAAGATCTGTGGGGGGAAAGACAAGGGGCCCAACCATGGGCAGGAGGCCCTTCTCCCCAGTGCAACATCTCTGAACCAGCCCTCAACTGGTCTTCAACCCAGTGTGGTGGGTAAGGACATGGAGCTGTGCAAAAGCACGAGGGCCATACCTCCTGGGGGCCTGGCACCTTACAGTTCACAAAGAGCTTTTACATCTACCACTTCTCCTGTGGGGCCTGACTTCATTTTAGAGATGGGGAGACTGAGACCTCCTGAGGGAGGGGACAGGCCAACACTGAGGGGACCAAGCCTAAGCCAGGTACACAGGGAGGCACCTCAGTCGGCACATTTCACCCTCACAAGCCCTCTGCTGGGGGGACGGGGGCCAGAACCTAATCTTCCAGTTCTTTTCATACCCCCATGTCCTAGGGGAGCTGGTGAGGAGATCACAGCCCAGCTGCACTTGCCTGGCAGGTGCCTGCACCCAGGCCAGCCAGACACAGCAGGGATTCACCTGCTGGGGAAAAAAAACTAAAATCCAGCTCTTGGTCTGGTGCCAGGAGGAAGCTTCTATCCCAAGTGCACCAAGAGAATGAGTGTTAAAATGCTGACTGGTCAGGGGCTGTCAGAGGGCCCCCAGTGAATGTGACATAAAAGACGCACCAGCAAGTGCATGTGGGAGGGAAATGACATCTGTGGGGCATCTGGTAGGTCCTGAGCATGCTCAGCAAGGTGCTTTCACACCTCCTTCAACTTTCCTGGGAGGCAGGTGGTACGAGCCTAACTTTACAAATGAGGAAGCCGAGGCTCAGAGTGAGTGAATTGGCCAAGGTCACACAGCAAATGTGCAGCAGAGCCACGATTTGCAGCCAGGTTTGCTGGTCTGACCCCTAGGTCATGACTGTGTCCACCACTCTGCCCTTGGGGAACATAAAGGCCACCACCCCTGCCTGACTTGGGGGCAGGGGGCAGACAGGAGGGGTGGGTTGTGCAGATGCGCTCAATGCAGAGGCGGCAGATTTCCACCACAGACCAGCTTCTGGGGGGGGGGGGTCTCCCAAGAGGTGGCAGCAGCCTGTGCTGGCTCACCCCATTCTCCCCAATTCCCCTCTGGAACCACCAGGGTGGGGGGCTCGGTCCAATTTGGGTATAGACTCTAAGTTCCCTGAATACATATTAGCTCGAGGGCTCCCCTGAGGGCCTGACCACAACTCACTCTAAATCCTCTGCCCACCCCACACCCGCCATTCCCATAGTGCTTTGTACACAGAATGCACTTTAGACATCCTGGTTGGAAGGAACAGATTCCAAAGGACCTGGAAGCTTTGGTTCAAGGCCCAGGCCCTGGTGCCTGCAGCTCCTGGGAGGTGCAGAGCAGCAAGGCAGGTTCTCGAAGGCCTCGTCAAATTGGCAGGGAGGGAGGCAGCAATGGGAGGGCCCCATCAAGTCAAATTCCAGAGCTGAGATGGTATTTGACCCATAACTGTAGGGTTTAAAACTATTTGTTTCCAACTCAGCCCACCCCCTCCAGCCGACAGGGATGCTGAAGCACGTTACAAGAACAACTCCTCAGGCTTGCCCACGCATCTCTATTCTGGCTTGGGCTGGACCCATTTTCTGTGCTGATGGAAACGATTTTATGAGGACTCAACACACGGGCAGCTTACTGCCCAACACTGAGATGAGCTGGCCCCTTGCTCAGCCCACCACCCATGCCCCGGGAGCAGTGCTGGCTGAGACGGGCCTCTGCGCTGCCTCCCATGCAGCCACTCTGCTCCTCGGCCTGGGGCACCACGAGCTTCACTCAGGCTCCTCCCGCCGGTCTGATGAAGGCTCAGATGCCACACTCCTCGTACACTGGCTATGTGATCTGGGGCACGCCACCCTACCTTTCTAAGCCAAGTTTACGCGACTGGCAAAATGGGGATAACACCACCCACCTTGCAGTGCAGGTGGGAAAATTAAGCTAATGCATGTAAGAGGCGATGGCCCCACTGATGTTAATCCTCGTGGCCCCAGCTCCCTTTTTTCTCTTCCTGCTGAGCAGTGGCTAGGTGGGGGCAGGGGAGGATTGGGACTCAGTGTTTCTCAACCCTGGGGCTAAAGAGTCAGGATGGAAGAAGAGAAGGATCATAATCGTGGCCGACAGCCCTTGGTGCAGGTTCTGGGAAGGAGAGGCTCCCTTCTACGGTGACTGGCCTGACTTTCTGGCAGGACCCGGGGGTGGGGGTGGCATCCAGGGCAAGGCCCTGTCCTCCTTCCACAATCTCTTCTGTGCTCCCTTGCCTTGCACACGCACCCCAGGCCTTGCCCTGGGCTTGGCCAGCTGTTCTGAAGAGGCCCCAAGTCCTGTGCTTTGCAGAGCCAGCAGGTTGGAGCATGGATGCAGCACTGTCTCCGTGTTGCCAAGGCAACACGAGAACCGTGACCGGTTGCTTGGCAGCCCCACTCTCACTGACTCCACTGCCTCTCCCCACTGGCCACCAGTTGCTGCCCTGGAGGCCTTTCCCCTTTGAAAAGAAACACTGACAAGCCAGTCATCCCAGATGGTGGGTAGCTAAGGGGCCCACAGGAGGTGCTGGAGCACATTCTTCAGGCAGGTTTCAGGCAGATATGAGTGCAGCAGGGGACTGAGCAGGGAGGTTGTGGACAAGGAGGATGGGGAGGAGAGAGGCCAAGCACCCACCTTGCCACCGCCGATGCCCATGCCACAGTTGTTGAGCCTGAGCTCATGCAGGGTGAAGCAGGCCGAGCTCTTGAGCAGGGACTCGAAGCCTCGCACGCCATCGGGCCCGAATGCGTTGTCACTCAGGTCCAGCTCCACCAGCTGGGCCCCAGCTGTGATGAGTCCCTCCCCGAGTGAGATCTGGGCACAGAGGGAGTGCATGTCAGTTTCACAGACACTTGCTAGGTGCTACTTCAGTGGCAGGTCCAGGGCCCTGTGTTCAGAGGGCACCCAGGCTAGTGGAGGACGGCACACAGACCATTTCAGTTCAGAGTTGTCCATATTACAGACCCACGATGGGGAAACCCTACAGAGAGTGCATAACTCAGCTGGGGTGGGCTGGGGGTTGGAAGACAGGTTATGTGGAGGTGAGGGAGTCAGGGAAGGCTTCCTGAAGGAGGTGGCATTTGAACTCAGTCTGGATGAAAGTCAGCCAAACATTAGGCAATCTCAGGAAGTGGTGAAAACATGAACAAAGAGATGAAAGCAGGAAATAGCATGTGGTGTGCCTGGGAGCAAGCATTCAGCTGACTCCAGGAGAGGCTGAGGTGTGGGGTTTGGCTGGAAGGGATCAAAGCAGGCAAGAGCCTTCAATGCCAGGCCAAGAACTGTGAACTTAAGCATGAGAGCAATGGGCTTTGAGGTGGGAGAGGGATCTGGAGGAAACCTGCCCCTGAACCTGACTGATGGGCCTGGGGAGCCTGGAGGCCATGTCCCACCCAGGGGTGTAATGCATCAACCCACACGATAGGAGAGTGCCGGCCAAGCAGTGGTGGTGGAAGAGGCACGGGGCAGCCTGGACAGATGGGTGGGAAACCTGCACAGGCTGGGGGTTCATGGGATATGCAGGAGGAGGGGGGACACTGCAAATGCCTCCAGGGTTATAGTGGTGACTGGGCAGGTGAGGGTGCCCCTCTCATGCCACAGCCCAGGAGTGGATTTGGGGGATGATGCCTAGGTCTCCTGAGAGTATAGTGTATGGATGAGTATGGTGTATGGATGAGTGGAGGAATGGGGATAAAAACTAAAGGACAAACGGGGTGGGATGGGGGGATGATTTGGGTGTTCTTTTTTCACTTTTATTTTTTATTCTTGTTCTGGTTCTTTCTGATGTAAGGAAAATGTTCAGAGATAGACTGTGGTGATGAACGCATAACTATGTTATCATACTGTGGACAGTGGATTGTATACCATGGATGATTG
Source organism: Choloepus didactylus (assembly GCF_015220235.1). Taxonomy (NCBI): domain Eukaryota; kingdom Metazoa; phylum Chordata; class Mammalia; order Pilosa; family Megalonychidae; genus Choloepus; species Choloepus didactylus. The sequence continues at coordinate 12,369,991 of NC_051314.1, read as the reverse complement.
TATGGTGTGTGAATGTATTTCAATAAAACTGAATTTAATTAAAAAAAAAAAAAAAGAATACCTCCCTCAAAGCTTGAAGAAATGAACTGCAAAAATTCAGGTAAAACAATTTGCACGGTAAGACTCCTATAGCAAATATCCAACAAGAAAGTTTCCTTCATCCCTTTTCCAGCTTGAAGTCTTCCAGGCTGGATGTTAACCTCACCTCCTTTCCAGGGACTTCCTTAATATCCCCATGTTCACCCCCATTGCCACCTCACCCAAGGAGCCCTGCCTCAGGGCCCCCACCATGACCCCCGTGACACCAGATGACCCCAATAGTGCGCTTGGGACTGGGGGCTCCCGCTGCGAGGCTATGTGCAGGCATCTCTGGAACCGCAGTGCTGGTGGCCCAGCTTGAGCAGGGCAAGGGACTCAATGACCAGGCTAATGGCACCCAAGAACCTGCAGCGTGGAACCTGCCACATGCCAGGCCCACCCACTCCTCTTCAGCCCCGAGCAGGCCGTGTTCTGTTCCATGTGATTCCCTCCCACCCCCTTCCACACACACATGTACCCTGAGGGGCTGGGAGCCTGACATAAGCCACCTGAGGCCCAGGAATGTGGGAAGGGGAAACTGAGGCAGAGGGAAGGCACCCATGGGGGGAACCACAGCAGAAAGAGAGATACAGAGAAAGGGAGGGTCCAGAGAAAGATGGGGGCAGCCCCACGGGCTATCTGCAGACGGAACAGAAACCCCAGGGCACAGGGCAGGTGGGTGCCAGGAAAAGGAAGGAGAGTCACGGAGTGGATGAAACCCAAGTGGGTGTAAACCACACAGCTCAGGAGTGAACCCTGGGAAGCCTCAGTCCCCGCTGTCCTTCCTCCCATTTGGGCCATCAATCTCACAGGGTCCCCAAGTCCTTACCCTGCCCCCAATCTGTACCCTCCCTGCTGCCCATCAGGACACAGGACAGATGCCATGCTCGCCCACCTCCTGTTTCAGCAGAGCCCCTCAGGGCTTAGCTTAAGTCACCAAAAAGAACAAGGAGTGAGAAACGTCCCAGAAAGTGCCCAAGGTGGGGGCCTGTGCCTGGGGGAGGGGAGCACCCACCTTGTCCACTTACCAGGGCTGGGGGGATCTCAGACCTCAGTCTCCCAGTGAACATGTCACTCCAGTGGCACCGCTTTGGAAGGAACAAGGAAAAGGCGAGTCAGACAGAGGTTCTTCACTACCCCCTCAATGGCCGGTGGACAGCACACCAACCTTGCGGACTTGGAAATACCAATTCACCTTGGGCCATCAGTGAACAGCTGGTGGGACCTGGAGGCCCATCCTCAAGTCAGGCAGCCCCCAAGGCTGTGTCCTGGGGTGGACTCAGCTGAAATGTCTGGAAAACCCTAATCTGCCTCACCATCTGATATTCCAGGAGGGAAATCAGACTCAGACAGAAAAGACCAGTCCAGGCCCCAAGGCAAAGCAGTGGTGGAATAGGGACCAAGAGACCAGACCCCTGGACTGGAGCTCCTTTTCTACACCAGAGTCCCTTGGGGGTGGGCAGAGGGGGCATGTGACATGATTTGGGGTCTCAGGGGGACATGAAGATAGACAACACAGGATCCAGAGAGGACATGACTCTCTTTTTAAGTTTCTTTTCAACCCTCTGACCACAGCAGGAGCCAGCCTCCACTCGGAGCCACTGGCCTTTCCCACCTCTCCACTTCTTGCTCATTTGCTTTTTAACAAAGGGAGAGCAGGCAATGGCATCAAACTAGAGAGTAACAATATTTTATTTCATTTAGTTTTAGTCACTTGGAATTTATGATAAGGGATATTTGCTTTCCATTTATAAGAGTGATGGTGTTTGCTTTTAAATTAAATTATTTGAAAATGATCTGATTTACAGAAAATATTAGGTAATAAAAGGTGGTAGCCATGGGATGGGATTGTGCACCACACTGACCAGCCAAGTGTGGTCAACAAGCAAAGTCCCACCCCCTGACTCTGGTTGCTCTCTTCACCCCCGAAATACAAACTCTGGCAGCTCCGGCCTTCTCTGAGCCAGACCTAGGAAAGATGGGAGACAGGAAAAACAACTTTCCTCTGAAGATCGAGGGATTGAAGATCGACTCCCTAAAATTTATTAATGAAATGCAACCTTAAACATCAGGAAAGTTGGTTTTTGTAAAAGAATTCTAGCCTCTTCCTATAAAGGAAATCTCTTTAACAGACCTCGGGCCTCGGCTGGATGCTCTCACATCCACATCCAGGGGCTCAGGGCCATGAAGAGGTGGCCACGTCCTGTACACCAGAGTCCTTGTACCTGCCACTGGCGCCTCACCCCGAAGCCTTCCAGACCCATCTCAAGTGAGCTGAAGGGCCAGCTGGTGGATGGAGGTATCGGGGCTCTGGGTCGCGAAGCCTGGGTGCCAATTCCAACTTGAACCTGCCCTAGCTGACCTGAGCCCATGACTGCTCCCTGGTATCCTAAGCTGCAAGGATCCCTAAGCCAGCAGCAGAGCAGTTAAGAACCTGGGCTCCCATATGGCTCCAATCCCAGCCCACTCCTTATAAGACATATAAGCCTGGGCAAGTTGTGTCTCCCCATGGGCCTCATCCTGCCTGCCAAGACCTAACCTGTGCCTGTGCTGTGACACAGGGAGGCAACATCTCAGCCTGCACCAGCACCGTGCCCAGAACACAAGGGGCCATCCATCAAAGGCAGCTTGCACCGTGCCCCAGGCTCCTTTCCGCACAGAGTGCAGAGGCAGGCCCGAGGTGCTGGGCACAGCGGATGATTCACTCAAGGTGCTGGGTCTGTTGGGCGACAGTAACTAATGCACACAGCACTACCACCAGCTAAATTCTCTCACCACACAAGCCCTCCTCTGGCCCTCGCAGTAGCCTCTGAGGGAGGAGGAAGAGCGCCATGCCACAAGGGAGCCTGGGCTCAGGGCTGAGCTTAGTACAAGGCCACACACCATGCAGATATGGTGGTGGTGCTAAGCCTGACCCCAGGCCCCACGACACTGAAGACCCTGCTCCGTGTCCTCCAGTCGACAGGCCAAGGCCACGTCTCCCCCAGTCCTTCAGGGGAGGGCTGACGGCTGTGGAGAGCTGGATGCTTTCTTGGAAAACATCCCAGCTTAGGCTCAGGGAAAGGACAGACCCGGGGCAGGTGAGCAGAAACAACCGCGACCTTGGCTGTTAACCCAACTGCCGTCTTCCTGAGGAAACACCTCGGGGGCCACAACACAAACCACCTCACGACGAGGGTCTTCCCCAGGTTCACAGGGAAGGTCCTTCCCAGGGCAGCTGCTCTTCATTTCCTCTCAGAAGCTACCAGCAAAAGGCCCTGGACTTGAGAGTGTACAGTGTGGCATCAGGGACCCGGGCTATTTAATCAGCCCGTTAGCCTCAGTTCCCTTCACTTATAAAACGGAGACCCAGTTTCTGTTACCTGGGTTGTTGTGAGGATTAAATGGCACATGCAGAAGAGCCTAGCAGGAGCCTAGTCTGTGCATATTGAGAGAAATGTTTGGGTCTCCTTCCTGCATGTGCTTCAGAGACTCTGATACACTAATGTACACTGGGAAGCCCAGAGGAAGGGGACATCCAGTGATACCCACCCCCAGACATTTTGAACACGTGACCCTTTTCTCATGGGGCATCTTGAAGGACTGGAGTTCAATGGAACCTGCCTGGGAGATGCTGGGATAGAGGGATCGGAATCCCCCGTGGTGTCGGCCATGGAGCGGCACCACTTGGAAACAACCTCCAAGAAAGAACATGCTGGTCAGCTGTGGGGAGAGCAGGTAGCTGGTAGCCTCCAGCAGCAGCACCTTCTCAATCTGCTGCAGCCCTCGAGATGAGGCCATGTTCTCCCCGGACAGTGCAGCTAATGACACAGCATGGCAGGGGCCATTTCTGCCCAGCATGAGGCTCCTCTAAAGGGTAATCTTTGCTCCGGAGCTCCCCGCTGGGTGGGCTGAGAGCCTGTCAGAACTGCTTCAGAGTCTGAGGCCCTTGTTGCCAATTTTGCCTCCTTCCCTCCTCACAGGTGCCAGATGTGCATCAGGAGCTGAAGGCTCTCCCTGCCAGTTCTGCTCCCCCTACCCCCATTACAGTACCTTCTTCCTGGGACACCCGGATGGACATACCTCGCAGGGGAAACAGAAGAAGCGGAGCCATTCGCAGGGACTGCCAACATGGCAGGGGCTTGGGAAGGAGCTGGACCCAGACCAGGGGGCTGGTGGTGTGGGCCAAAGCCCAGCCATTTCAGGTCCGCCTGTCCTGCAGATCTTACCTTCAACTCTGATTTTTTCTCCAAGGCCTTGGCGATGACCTTGGCCGCTTCCACACCCACCGTGTTGCCCTCCAGGCGCAGAGCCTCTAAACCATCAAATTCTTCAATCTCTTTAATCACTTCTTTAGCTGCCCAGGACCAAAAAACAGAGACTTAGGCTGAGGCCAGAGAGCGCTGTGCAACCAGCTTGTCATTCACACACGTCCATGGTCATGGGTACACCTGTCATGTGCCAGACCCTGGCCTACAAAGGAGAATCACACAGGCTCACTGTCTAGCAGGGGGCACAGCTCCACACAGAATTCCTCTATAATGGGCGTTAAGACAAGGGATGAACAAGATGCTTGGGAGCCAAGTGAATAGGGCAACTGGCTGCTTGGGACTGTCAGAGAAGACTGCCAAGTGGGTGGTGGGTATGGCACTTCCAAGGCTGAGGCGCGCGGTGGGCTGGGTGGGGGAAAGGGCAGCCCTGAGAGGACAAGCACATATAATGGCACAAAGGCTTCTGTTGTCAGATCATCCATCTAATGGGTGCCAGGGATGCAAAACTCCAAACCACCTAAACATCCATCACTAGAGGATAGGTTAATTCACTGTGGACCATTATACAGACAACTATACTGAAACCATTATGAGTGATGACGGGTCTTACTGGATTCGGGAAATATTCATGTTATAGTGACAAGTGGAAAATGACATTATCACTGGTCTGAACACACTTTAAAAATGTTATATGTATTCACACACACACAACACCAAATGTTAAAGCAGATACCTCCATGTAGTAGGGTTTTGGGTGATTCCGTAATTTTTCCCCATCTGCAGTAAAATGTTCTCAATGCACCAGGGTTATGAAGCAGCTTTTAAAGGCTCTATTACATGATCCCAACAGAAAAAAAGGGGGCGGGGTTCATTGATGTATGGGGGAAAAAGGTTAGAAGGAAATTGCACCAAAACGAGCAACAATTATATCCCTAGGCTGTGTGATAATAAAGATAAAGTTTTTTTCCTTCTCTCAACTTTTCAGTATTCTTTAATGAACATGAATTACTTTTAGAATCTTAAAAAAAACTCACAAGTTGTACAAAACAAAAAAAAATCTGTCTGGCTGAAACAGGATGGAGTGGGGATGATGTGTGATAAAGATGTGTGATAAAGAGACAGAGCTGTGTACGGGTAACACCCAGGAAGCAAGGTCCACGGAAGGGTCTTGAGAAAGGCTGGGGGTGGCAGTTAAGGGGCAGGCTAGGAAGCCATCCAGGAGATCCCTGGATCAAGATATGGAGTGAACCCCATAGAAGCTTTGAACAACCAGCAAGCTGGCAGAAGCATCTTTCTCAAAGCTCCAGAAAAGAGTTAAAGGACTGCAGCAGCAGGACAAAGACCAAATAAAAAAAAAGGTTACTTAAAAGCAGTGGGATCCTGTGGGACCCAGGCTGGCCCCTCCCCCAACCCTGACCTGCTTGTCTGGGAAGTGTACACACAGCTCCCAGAGCCGGTCCTTGGTCCCAGTTCTGGAGGGAGCAGTGTAGCCCTCATGCACTTACTTATATGCCTGGCCCAGTTGTCTGGTGGTGGCCTGAGAGACTCACCAGCCCAGACCTTGCCCTACGTGCAGAAGGCAGCCCACTGAGCTCTCCTACAGAACGATGTGGTTGAGTAGCCAAGTCAAGCTGCATGGGGCGAGGGATTGCTGGCTGTAGGACATCACTGCAGTGCCTAGCACAGCGAAGAAATGGTTTCCTAAGGAAAAGGGGACACTTGCAACCATATAAACAGGGGAATTCCTAGGGCCACTTATGCCCAACACAAGATGTATATGCAGAAAGAACCAGGATTTGGCCTGGAGCTATTCTCTAAACTCACTGTACAGATAAGCTCTGAAGGAGAGCACTTGCACAGGTCAATCTGCAAAGACTGGGAAAAGTGCTTTTTTCCTTCTCTCTCTTTTTTTTTTTTTTTTGATTAGCTCCTGGCACTCAAGAAAAGCTCCATCATAACACAAGCTGGGTACAAGCTTAAGGAACAGCTACCTCTTAAGAGTCTAAATTCCAGTGACAACACACTGAAATATCAAAATGTCCAGGTTTCATCAAAGGTTACAAAACATACAAAGAAACAGGAAGCAATGGCCCAGGCAAAGGAGAAGATTAAAGCATTAGAAACCATCAGTGAGAAGCACAAGACCTAGAACATTCCAGAAAAAAAAAGATCCTAAATAATGTGCAAAGAGCTAAAGGAAAACATGGACAAAGAACTAAAGGAAATCAGGCAAACAATAGAAGAAATTATGAAAAGGAACCCAGCAGAGCTGAAGACCTCAGTAACAGAAATTTAGAATTCTCCGGAGGAGTTCAACAGCAGATTGAAGCCAGCAGAAGAAACAGTGAACCTAAAGATAACAAGACACTTGAAATCGCTGAGCAGAAAGAGGAGAGAATGAAGAAAAGTGAACGGAGCCTGAGGAACCTGTAGGACACCAACAAGCACCAATAAGCACAGAAGGAGAAAGGGGCACAGAGAATATTCAAAGAAATAGTGATTGAAAACTTCCCAAATTTAATGAAAGCCATGAATGTACACATTCAACTCCAAATAGGATAAACCCAAACAGACCCATGCTGTGGCATATTATAATCAAACTGTCAAATGCCAAAGACAGAGAATTCTGAAAGCTGCAAGACAGAAGCAATGTGTCACATACAAAGGAGCCTCAATAAGATGAAGTGCCAGTTTCACATTGGCAGTTACGGAGGCAAAAAGGCAGTGGAATGATACATTTAAAGTGCTGAAAGCAAAAAACTGCCACTGAATAATTCTATATTTGGCAAAATTGCCTTTCAAAAATGAGAGTTTGAGACATTCCCCGATAAACAACAGCTAAAGAGAGTTCTACAGGTTGAAAGGAAAGGACAATAGACAACAGATGAAGAAATAAAGATCTTCAGCGAGGATAAAGAGATGAGTAAACATACGTGCCAGTACTACTGTATTTTTGGTTTGCAGGTCTACTTTTTGCTTTCCATAGGATCTTAAGGCAAATGCAGAAAAATGATATGCATTTTTCATGATAAATCAATAGTTGTGACTCGATGTATAAATATCTAATCTGTAACAAGAACCACATAAAAGGGGGGACAGAAGGGTATAGGAACACTTCCTGAAGTGAAGTTGGTATCAAAGCAAACAAGATTATTACAGATTTAGATTGTTAACTTTAAGCCCCATGGTAACTACAAAGAAAATATCAGAGAATATGAAAGCTCATAGAGTACAGGTTGCCAAGGGTTGAGGGGCAGAGGCAACAGGGAGTCAATGCATAAAGGGTGCAGGGTTTCTGTTTGGGGAGAAAGTTTTAGTACTGGATGGGGATGACGGTACCACAATATTGTGAATGTGATCAATCCCACTGAATGGTATGCTTGGAGTGGTTGAGGTGGAAAGTTTAGGTTGGATACATGTTCCCACAATTAAAAAAAAGAGCAACTAAAGAGATAATGAAAACTAAATGCAATACCTGATCTTGGATGGGATCTAACAAGGGAGGAGAAAAGGCTCAAAGGGACATTATTGGGACATAAGAAAATACTGGAATACAGACTATAATCTTTATATCAATGTTAAATTTCTTGAACTTGATAATTCCACTTAAGATGGTTACATCAGTGAATATCCTTGCTCTTAGGAAATGTACATGTGAATATTAAGTGTTCAAGGAGCATGATGAATACAACCTACAATCAAGCATTCAGAAATTAAACTGATAGATAAATTAATAGAATATGGCAAATATAGCAAAATGTTAAAATTGGTGGATCTAGGTATCCGGCAGCGGAGGTAGAGGTGTGCCGGAGCTCTCTGTATGGGGTCTGTATTATTTTTGTCACAGTATTATTTTTGTAAGCTTGAAAGTATTTAAAAATTAAAAGTTACAAGAGAGAGAAAAAAAAAAAAGCAGCAGCTCTCGGGGCTGGGTGCCTACGCACTCCAACCTGGAGCACCCTCTGCCGCTGCAGCTGTTCTCAGACGCCGCCGCCCAACCTCCCGAACCAGGTCAGGTCTCTGCCTCACAGGCTTCACGCCCGATCTCTCACGCATGGCCTGAGACGTGGCTACAATCTTACACCTGTTAAATGATTACTTTGTTATCATATAGTAACTTCGTTAGTAACTGTCCTCCTCTGTAGGCCTGTGCTCCTGGAGGGAGGGCGCTGGGCTCTGCTGAAATGAGCACACAATACTAATCACACCCAAGCCCAAGTCAACAGCAGTCCCCCAACCTTAAAGAATACCTGGATCCCTATCTGAGACTATAAAGGTTTCACTCACTAAGCTTATTCTTCAAAAATGAAAATTCTTCAGAGTGCTCCTATGCCAGCTAAGTCCCAAAACCCAGAGGCCAAGAGCCTCTTCAAGAACATCAACTAGCTGTGCCCCCTATTCTCATAAAGTTGACACCCCTTTTCAACATGAACAACTTTGGGTGGTCACTGCCTAGACATCCCTGAAGATTGGGAAAGTGATTCAACTAGAGAAAGGGGTAGCAACAGACAAGATGGACTTTAACAAAGGATTACGAATACAGAATCTTTACATAATTTTCTTTGTGGGAAACTGAGTCTTCCATGTTGCCTGAGGCATATCTAGGGTGGTGACTTGGAATGCTGAGCCGCAGGCCTGCACAGAATGCCATGCAGGCCCGCCCTGTAAAGAGGTGTGTCTTGTGACTACCATTAGCTTAAACCTAGATTGGATACACCTGATGGGCTCTCCCCCACCTGAGCACCTTTAGCATATACACCTAATCTTCTGAAATAAATAGCTGGAGCAAGGCTGCATTGTCGTCCACTTAGCATGAGATGCAAGTGGGCCCCCTGCTCCCTAATTCTTAGCTTTGTGTCCGTGTCTCATTCCTGCGTCGCCCTGTCAGCAATAAGTGGCGCCCGAACAGGGACTCAAGAACCGGACCTGGTTCCTGACAGAAGAATCGCTTGAACGAAGGAGGTACAGCGGCGCTGGAACTCGGGTGGAGGTAACGGCCGTGTTTGTATGCGTTCCATTGTAGAACGACCCCGAGCATTATAAGCAGGGTAATGGGTAATGTTGAAGGACACAATAAATATGTTTCCTATATTTTCCTCTTACGGCAGCTACTGCGGGCCAGCGGTGTCAAGATGGGGGAGTCACAAATCTTAGAATTGCTACAGGTTATTGAAAAATACTGCTCTTGGTTCCCTACCCTTGGCTCCCTTGAACTGCATGACTGGGAGCGGGTAGGTAAGGAAATGAAACAAAAACATATGCAAGGAGTTGATTTACCTGTTACTGTTTGGTCTACATGGTCTTTAATTAAGTCTGTTCTTAAAGCTTTAAAAACTGATGATGATGAGGAAGAATATGAGTCTGATGACAATACTGGTCCCAATCCTATTTCTGATGATGATAAAGGTAAAAAAGATCCAGTAAAATCTCAGGTTTTTTATTCTTGTCAATGCCCCAAACCTCCTTCTGCGCCTTGCTGGGAGGAATGGCCCCCGCCTCCTCCGCCGCCTCTTCCTGCACATAGCTGTACCCCGGTAGTTAAACCTGCCCGCCTCTCTGGTGTACAGCAGGGTCTGGCAGAAGCCAGGCGGCAAGGAGATTTAGAGGCCATATGTTGTCCTGTTGCCTTCCCTGTTAAGGTTCGTGAGGAAGTGCCTCCTGGACAAGACGCTAATTATCCTGATGGAGTTTATACTTACTTCCATGAGCATGTCCCATTTGCAGTTCTTAAAGAATTGAAAAAAGCTGTACAAACGTATGGGGTTCATTCCCCTTTTTCAGTTGGCATATTGCAAAGTTTAGCTGAAGGTTCTCGTCTAATTCCCATAGATTGGACCACATTAGCCCGTACAGTCCTTAGCCCAGGAGAATATGTACAATTTAGGACTTGGTGGACTGAGCATGCAGAACGACAGGCTGCACATAATCAGCAACAGAAAGTAAATATAAATTTAGATCAATTACTGGGCCAAGGAGTTTATTCCACTGTTGAAAATCAGTCTGTTTATAATGATCAGGCAATCGAGCAGATTTGCCGTTGTCGTTTGCAAGCTTGGAACAAAATTGAATCTAAGGGTAAAGCTGCACAATCCTTTCAAAAGGTTTTACAAGGACCAAAAGAATCGTATCCAGATTTCATTGCCCGGCTCCAAGAGGCAATACACCGGCAGGTTACTAGTTCAGAGGCTGCCGATACTATTCTGTATTCATAACAAAGGATTATGAATACAGAATCTTTACATAATTTTCTTCTTTTTAGTTGCTGAGACATTACAATAGCTACAAGGAAAGAATTGAAATGGTGGAACTGTAACCCTTTGCATCCTTTGAAATTTGTTCTATAGCTACTTGTTAAATTGTAATTTGAAAGCTATCACCTTTTTGAATATATGTTATATTTCACAATAAGGAAATAACTGAAACTGTGGAACTGCAACCCATAACAACTTTGGAAATTTCCTATATAGCTACTTGTTAAAGCATACTTTGAAAGATATTACCTTTTTTGTATATATGTTATATTTTACAATAAGGAAATAACCTGAAACTGTGGAACTGTAACCTATAGTAATCTCTGAAATTTGTTCTCTAACTACTTGTTAAATTTCACTTGGAAACATGTCACTTTCATGTATATATGTTATATTCTACAATTTAAAAAAATGATAAAAAAATACTAATCACACCAATAATTTTACAGTTGAAAAGCACTTTACCTGTATTATATGTTAACGTGTACGTTCCCCAGTACAACCTAACAAGGGAGTCACTATTATATCTATGTCAGAACTGAGTAAACAGACATGGCAGGGGGTGGAGGTGGTAAATGCCACTAAGATCAAATAGCCAGAAAGTACTGACTGGCACCACCTTTTCCAATTCTCATTTCATGACAAGGAAGGCTGGGTGCATGTAAGCCTCCCCATTTTCTAGACGGAAAAACTGAAGTTTCAAGGAATGAAGCAACTCTGCCCAGGAGGTGTGGAAAAATGGCACAGCCAGGCTTCAGGCTAGTTTTCCAAAAGTGAACCTACATGCTCCTCCCCAAACCAACCCTTCTGTGCCCAAAGACTTTATGAGCCCCTCATGCTGGTAGAGTTGCCTCTAAACCTCCCACCATCACCCCTTCCTGGGGGCCACTCTGGACCTGCAACTCCAGGGTCCTGGCTGCCTGGGCCTCCTCTGCAGCTGCTACCCAGGGCAAGGCTGGGATGACCTCTCAACCCCTTAGGAGACCCACCCCTGATCCCGGTCAGGTCACAAGGGAAAAGTATGGCTGCTCAAGAGAATGTTTATGCAGCCCTCAAAGGCAAGGTGTCAGATGCCAGGGCCCCAAGAAAAGAGTTGAGCTGTGTAAGTGACTTCTTCACACACATGCACAATTACTGTGCTTCCACAACTGCAGCCGGGGGCAGTCACAAGCACGGACCCAGCCTGGAAGGAAACGTACCAAAATGGGAAGAGCAGGGTCAGGAGAACAATAGTTCTCCTGGTTTGCTTGCCTTCTTTGGTTTTCACTCCAAACAGAATTATGCATAACTTAAAGACTCTATGACTTATGCAATAAGTTAGGGATGGGCCCCAGTCACCCCTGAACAACCAATTGTTATGAGGCTGCCTAGCAGGAATTTCTCTTTTCAGCCTGCACCACATCACAGACTAACAAGCTCCTGATGACTGTTACCTTGACGGGTAAAATAGAAAACCTCTTTGGTCCTTCCATGAATTACTGGAGAATAGGGCCTTGGTTCTAATCCTCAAGCTTCGTGGTCTCTTCATGAAGGGCCTTGCACTTGCCCTCCTGGACTACCCCAACTCACTTCACTGCTCGCCAAGATCAGTGTCAAGGCCACTTCTGGGCCTTGCCTGGACAGAATTCTCCTTCAAATCATCCATCCAGGGCAGTTCAAATTCTACCTCATCCACGGAGACTTTCCAGACCCTCCTAAGCTAAAAGTGATCCCTCTCCCCAGCCTTAGCTTCCAGAGCCCTTTGTTCACATCTCTTAGAGTATGTTTCATTTCTGCCTCCTGTTAGTTACTTCCATACCTCATTCCCTTTCCAAGTTGAGGGCAACCTGGGCACCTATGAAAGGAGGTACCATGTCCAGTCTGTGTTGGTGAAGTGCAGAGGGTACCTGCATAGAGTTCAGAGCCAGGAAAATGAGTACTAACCCCAGCTCCACCACTATGTGCCCTCAGGCAAGTCAGAGCACCTCTTTGAGCCTGTTTTCCAATGTACAAACCGGAGATGAACCCACCTCAAGAGCTTTTGTGAGCATATGGTCCCGAACACCCGCCTGACACAGAGTAAGTGTTCAATAGATGGCATTTCATAGCAAGACCATGGGTACTGAACTGAGCTCAACGTCCACTTAGAAGCACAGGACCAATGTTAAAACCCTGGCTCTGCTATTTACCAGCTGTGGGGCCTTGGGCAACTTACTTCAGTCTCCCAAGTCTTTTTTCCTCATTTATAACACAGCATTTCCTCTTACCTCCCACAGGGACAATGAGAGAATCAAAAGCGATGAAAGCACAGAGTGACACCTGCTATATTATAAGGCCCTATAGAGATGTTAGGAATGTAATGTGCATCACCACGCTCCCAGCAACCCAAGGACTCTGACTCTGGGGAGGTGAGCAAGCCTGCCTGCTCACTGTGACAACCAGCAAGTCCAGGCCAGTTTCCCTGGTTGAGTCGGAAACCCAAGAGGCCTCACAAGCACTGACATCAGCACTTTCACTTCCAGACGCCAGGGAATTCTGGTTGGTCAGTGCCAGCTATGTCTTGGCCAGGCATGGAAAGACAAGATCTGTGTTCTCTGCAGTCCCAGTGCCCTGCACAGAGACAGGGACACCCGTGCCTCTATCAACACATCTGGGTGCACGGACCAGAATTTCCCAGGAGGGCCTGCGTTGCTGTTTGTTTGCAGCTCCACATGGACTACAGCTGATATTCCCAGGGAGTGAAGGTGAGGGTGGAAAGAACAGCAGATATGAAGTCAGAAGTCAGGGGCTAAATCTTGGGACTACCACTTATTACCCCCATTACCTACCATCCCTCCCTCTGAGAGGTAAAGAGGCCCTGCCCATCTGGTAGCTTGAGCTGTCACTGACGGGGATGTCCACTGCAAGCATGCAGAGAGCAGGGCAGCCTGCATGTGCTCAAGGGCAAATCATTAATGTTTCATTATTAGAATAGGCCTGATGGGCACATAAGAGAGATGCTGCAGCCAAAAGCGCCTGACAAGCAGGAAGAGTTGAGTCAATGTACATTCACACACTCCCTCTCCTCCCCGGGGCCAGTCCACCCAGGCACTCACCATCTTCTGCAGTGTTGAGTTTGAGGCTCTTGCCCTTGAAGCTCAGCTGTCCTCCAGCCACCTGGGTTTTGGCCAGCGACTCTGCCAGCTTGGCAATGTCTTCGGAGGCCATGTTGGTGGAGTCCCCTGGAGATGTGCAATCTAAGGAGGCAGAAGTAGCATTAAGAGAGCAAAGTCTCCTTGGCTCCCTAGTTGTGGGGGGACAGGGTGGAATATCAGCCATCTCCAAGGTCTGACCTCACTTCCCCTTGCTATCAAGACCCCAAGAGGAAAACCATTGGGAGAAATGAAAACAGTCTTACGGAAGGAACAGTTCCAGAAAAGTGAAAAGAGGTAGCAAAGCAGTAGAAAAACCATGTTTTAGTCCCTAAAGAGTTACTTTCTCACCACAAGGAGCACCTCACAAAGCCATATGATTTGCCCATTTCTTGGGACCCCAGAATGCAAAGAGTCTATCCCAAGCACACACCTGCCTGAACATCTTGGCTGCTCTCTGTTTGAAGGTCCCATTCCTCAAACAGAACATAGATGGCTACGGGGTCCAGGTCATCCATCCCAGGGAATGCCTCACCGCCCACGGTGGCATGACTCTGGGGGTGGGGCACAGAGGTCGGCCCACTGCATGGCTGGTTTCAACCTTGCAGCCCATGGTGGCCTGACCTCAGGGCTCCTAGGAGACTGGAGGTGTCTACATCACAACAGCCACCATCACAATAGGTCAGGGGCAGAGTTGCCAGAAAAAGGAGCTTCCTGCCTGGAGCTCAGCAGACAGGCAGAAAGGACAACTCCACTTCACCAAAGGGGAAAAGACAGGTAATCAGGGGAGCCCAAGGAAGACAGCTGATATGGGGCACAGAACTAGGAGGTGCCCAGAGACTCCTTTTACCCAGAATGCCTCCTCCCCCCAAGCCACTCATTTTCTAGACACAGCTATGACAGCTCCCCATTCTCCGACCCCTCCAGGCTTTCTCTAGGCTCAAACAACCAACTGCCCACCCCCTTCATCACTTCTAACCCTGGTTTGTTTATGTCTGTTTTTCTTGATCAATAAGCATGACTTACTATCTTGGGGGTAAGCGTCCATTCAATCAACAAACGTTTATTGACTATGACTATATGTTGGACGTTTTTCCAGGTACCAAGAGTATAGCAGAGAATAAGAGACAAAAATCCTGTCCTCATGAAGCATTTATTCTAAATGAGATATTTAGTACATTAGTGGTAAGAAAAATAAATGGGGAAGACAGTAAAGGAGAGTTTTGGGGGTTGCAATTTAAAGCAGAATGGTTAGAGAAAGTATTATTAGGAAGGAGATAACTAATAAAGACCTGAAGCATATTAAGGATTGGGGCACACAGCCATCCGAGGAAGAGCATTCCTGCAAAAGCTCTTGCAGGCAGAGAGGGAGTTGGAGAACTGCAAGGAGGCCAGTGGGGGCTGAGAACAGTGCACAGGGTAGGAGGGGGAAGGAGGCAAGGAAAAAACAGAGAGCTAAGGGGGGGCCAGGCATCACAAAGGCCATTTTAAGGACTGTGGCTTCTTCTCTGAATGACAAGAAGAGTCAGTGGAGGATTTCTAGCAGAGATCTGTGACCTGGGGAATGTTTTGACAGGATCACTCTATCTGCAGCACAAAGCCTGGGATTTAGAAGGTGCTCAAAGAATGAAAATGAAATTAAATAAAAATTAACCTAAAGCCCCACCATCTCTTGCAGTTCTGGCGTCGGACAATTTGAGACTACACAAGTGGTCGTGGGGCCTCCAGATGGAACAGGGACACAGCTTCTGGGCTGAAGGGGGCCCACTCCTCAGTCCGGTCTAACCCCACCCCACTCCACCCCCCAAATTAATTACAAAGGTAAAAAAAAACAAAGCACAGAGAGATAAACTGATTTGTCCTAGGTCAGCAAGGGGTCAGCGGCAGAGCCAAGACAGGCCCCTTCTTCTCCGCAGAGCATCGGGGTCTGCGGCGCCAGCCCAGGCCCTCCGCAGGTGCGTGCCTACTGGGAACAGGCGACCGGAGAGCTACGCGCGAATGCACGCAGTAGTTGACAGGAGGGCAGCGCTGGAGCCCCATCCGGGATTCCCGGCAGACTCGCACCGCCTCCAGGCGCCACAGATGCCAAAAGGAGACGCCACGGCTGGCAGGTACAGGCTGGGCGGCTGCGGTAAATCTGAGGTCCTCCCTGAGCCTCGATTTCTCCATTTGTGAAAGGCGCCCACGCCTCCCATCACCTCCCCCCCCGACCGACCCCTGCGCTTCGCCACTGCAGGCGCGGGGGAAATCGCCTAGGGGGCACGCAGGGGACGCTCAGGAGCGCCACAGCTTCCCTGCCCAGTTCTAGGGCCGCCCCCTCCGCCCCCAGGCAGGTGACGGGCAAAGGAAAGGGACCCCGACCCTACCGTAAACAGGCGGCGCCGCCGCGTGGGGCGACCCGAACGCACGCGACTGCTCGGCTGGACGGGGACCGATTTAGGGTCCGGGTCAGGTCAAGTCGGGGTCGCTCCTCCGGGCCCAGCAGTCTTGATGCCCAGCCCGTTCGTCTCTCCGCTCTCCCGCCGCTTCTAGTCACTCACGTCGCACACACCACCTGCTCCCCACACCGCGACGGATGATGGCGGAGAAGGAGGATTTTGAAAGCCGGCAGTTTCTTTTCTTCGATTTGATTTGTTCGAAGCCCACAGCCGGCTTCCCCTGGCCTCGCGCGCATGGCCTATCGGGTATGGTAGTCCGGTTATCCTGCGCGGGCGCGGAGGTACATGGCGGAGGCGCCCACTGTGAACTACAAGTTCCGTGACCCAGCGATTCCGGATTGCTGCCCCCGTCTTCCTCTTCGCCCCCCCATTTCGGCTTCCGGCCCTTTCTCGGCGAGACCACAGGGTGGCGCGTAGCCGGGAGCGTCCAGGGAGACTACAATCCCTCTAATGCCTTGCGGCACGGCCTTCTTAGCCCTTCCGGAAAGTTCATCTTGAACGTAACTTTATTGACAAAGTCTGATACAGCCAAAACCACGCTTCTAGATCTCTTCAGCAAGAATTAGGTATCCATTTCCTGAAAGAAAAGACTTGCGTTTTTAGTCTCATAAAATTTAAAGGGAATTCGAAGTCTTCTTCATAAATAGCCATAAATTACTTGGTAATCAAAAAGGGGAAAATGTAATTCTATATTTAGAGAAACTTTGCGGACACCACATTAACCAATAGTCAACGTTATCAATAATAGGACAAACCGACACCCCACACCTCCTGATGTGATGCACTTACAGGCACAAGGCATCATCACCTGTCAACGATGCATAAAAATTAATCTAATCGTGAGAAAACATGTTACAGAATAACTGTCCTGTACTCCTCCAAAAACACACCATGAAAGGCAGAAAGACAGGAACCCTTGCAGATTAGACTGAAAAGACACAACTAAATGCAATGCGCGATCCTGGATTGGATCCTGGGAAGACTGCGCTAAGGAACAATATTGATACGATTAGCAAAATCTTATTGTATATTAGATAATAGTATTGCATCAATGTTAAATATCCTGACTTTGAGTATTGTACTGGGTTGTATTAGAGAATGTCTTTGCTCTTGGGAAATAGATGCTGAAATAACTAGGGCCAAGGCATGATGCCCACAACTTATTCTCAAATGGTTCAGAAAAAAATGTATCTATATTAGGGAGCGAGAGAGACAGAGACAATGATAAACAAATGTGGCAAACTATTAATAATAAATGAAAATGACAGGTATATGGGAGTTCTTTGAATATTTTTGCAACTTTATTTTTAAAGTTATTTTAAAAATACAAGTAATTTTTTTTTTACAAATAGTTTTTTAACCATTATATAAATAACATGTGTTCACTATAAACAATTCAACCAGTATAGAATGGAATAAAGAAAAAGTAAACCTCCCCTGAAACATCAGCACCTGGAGATAATCGCTGTCAACACATACAACCTTCTTTTCCAGTCACCTCTCACAACCCAGCCCACAGCATGGCTTTTGCTTTACCTGCAATTCAGAGTTAAGATTATTATGTGCCAGATTCTTGCACACACAGCTACAACCACCAAGGAAATGGGCATCTTCCCAGCCTTCCCAGCATCAGGATGAGAAAGCTGACTCTCCAGACCTGATGTGACTTCCCAGGCTCACATAGCTGCTTAGAGGTGGCACCTGCCCCACGGGTCCTTTATCACCACACTGCATTGCCTGCCCTCCCTCTCTTCTGCCTGCAAGGTCCATGTCAAATGTCACCTGATCCAGGAAGCCTTCCTGAACCACTCCAACCAGAATTAGTCTCACCTGGCTCTGAGCACTTTCCCGCAGTCAGAATCAGCCTCCTTCCCAGCCTGGGAGGGTCTCTGAGGACAGCCACTGTATCCACCTGGGCAGCAGCCCCTTTGGGCCTGGCCCATCATTGGTGTTTCAGGTTTCTTCATTTGAACTGATGCCTGTCAGGGTCATCTGATGGATGTTTGCCATCAGAGAAGACACTCCCAGTTAGGTCTGATGTTAGTCCAGTGCTGATTCCAGCTGAGACTGATCAAATCAGTCTGGATTTTCCTTGGGGTGATCCCCAGTCTTCCTTTTCCAGTTTTATTCCTTGAGACTTGACTTGGCCTCAAGACAGACTTCCCCAAGAGAAGAAGAAGGTGGGCAATAGAACATTTTAGGTGCTTAGGTGAACTCTCCCTTCCTCATCTAGCTGACAGATGATGGGGTTATCAGAACTGGAAGAGAATTCTTAGCAGAAACTCAACAGGCTTCAAGGGTCAAGCAGGTGATGGGAGGTAATAGGGCCCGGTGGGGCACGTAGGGTCTGGAGAGATGTTCTGCCTGAAGGCGTTCACATGCAAAGCTAAAAATCAAAAACCCAGCATGGCCACACCCCTGAGCAATCCACATTTTTGTTTGTAACTTTTCAATCCAGGGTCTATCTCAAACTCCTTTATTGATGGGGAGACAAGGACTTAGAAGGGGGTTTGTCCGAAGGTACACAGTGAGTCAGAAAAGTTCAGACTCATCACTTGTTTACAAGAAATCACATTTGTCATCTTCCTTTTTCTCACCTTCCCTTTTTCCAACTCTCTTTCAGGGTGTCACTGAGAGCTGGTCAGTTTGCCTGGCCCGAGGAGTGGACTCAGAGCCTTTACGAATGGATGGACAGAGCCTTCCTGAGGACCAGCAAGGTTAAATAACCTACCCAGAGTTACACAGTAATTTTAGACAAGAAACAGAAGCCAGATCTCTGGGGTCCTTTTCAACACACTGCAGAAAGTCACTTTGTAAGTGTGAGGCAAGTATGCGGGGGAGAAAGGGAAGACTGTTCCAGACGTTTCTTTCTGTGGTAAAGCTTTTTTAAAAGATGTTTTCAAGAGAAAAGCAGGCTGCCACTGATTAGTTTACTTTAACTGAGTGTTTTAAATTCCATTCTGGTGCCTGCAAGCGAACTTAATTGCAAATTGTAAATGGAATAAATAACAATATTTATGCTGGTTTCCTGAAGAATTACCAAGGCTGCAGGCTTGCCATTTAGGCTGATCAAAAACAAAAGCCTGAAGTATGCCAGGCACGTGAGGAATGTGGAGGGAAAGTCCCAAGATCCAACTGGGTGCTGGCCTTGGGCTCCTGGGAGAGAGTGGGGTCAACCCACCCTCATTGCAGGGTCACCTCCTCTAGGGGACGTGGAGTGGGGAGGGGGGCAGCTACATCATCTGTTAACAAAATTCAAACCACATTCCCCCTGGGTTCAAGCCTATGGCTCTCCATCAAGCAGTTTTATTTTTTTGTTTGTTTGTTACCTTGCTAAATGACCAAAATTAAAATCATTCATTCATTCCACAAATAGTTATGGAGTCTCTACTATGTGTCAGGCACTGTTCCAGCCAATGAGAATCCAGTGATGACCAAGATAGAAAGGGACAGAGTCCCTGGAGGAGCTTAAATTACTGCCTAAAAAATGTTTATGGAGGGTTTCCAGGTGCCAAGGGCTTTTGGCAGATTATCTTCTCTTTTAATAATTCATTTGTTCCAAAATGGAAATAATTTTTAAAAAATTTTTACAAATGCAAAACATCATAGAGGAAAGGTAATTTTACCCGTATTCCTGTGACCCAGAGGTGGCCACTGTTACTACACTGTTGCATAGCTTTTTAAAAAAAAATATTGGGCAAAAATGTTGTCATGCAGACAGATGGATGGATGGATGGATATGTGATAGAGCAAATACAGCAAGGCATTAATTATAGAATAATCTAGGGCATGTGGGAGTTCACCAGGCACTTCTTTCCGTATGTTTGAACCTTTTCATAATAACATGTTGGGGACAAATGTGACCATGTTTTATCACCTGCATTTCATCCATTGCATTATAATTAACTGGTGGCTGGCCCATCTCACCCTTTAAACTCCTGGTTCCTCCTGTTCTCTTTTTTCTTCTTTATGTCACCCTCACCTTAGAGAAACTGAATTCTCTGGACTGCCTGCCCAGAAGGGGTTTTTAATTTATTTTTTAGTTCACACACCCATATACCAACACTCTGAATACAGTAAACTCACTTCGCTCATGCTGTGCCCCTATGGGGTAAGAACTCCCATGATCCCTGATTCACACATGGGGGCAAAGGAACTGAAGCCTCAAGTTGTGCAGATGTCTTCAGGGCCCTTCTGGAAACCCCAAGTTAAGATCCCTTGGAGGGCTGGGCCATGGGACTGTGCCAGAGCTGAGGGGACATGGGTCCATCTTGCAGTCCCAGCACCCAACACGGCCGGGCAATAAATGTGTGTTAAGCAGGTGAATGAACAGGTATCACGTGTTGTTCCATACTCTTCTCTCAGTGATGCTGGGAGGTGAGGGAGGGACAGGATTACCATCTCAGATTTACAGACTCAGCCCAGGGAAGGTTAAGAAACTTGCCTAAGGTCAGACCCCGGCTGAGTGGTACACCAGGGGCTAGAACCAAGTCCCTGACTCCCGGTTCAGCACTGCCACTACCAGGCTGCCTCTTTCCTGCACTCTGATTGTAGCGGGTTTCAAGTTTAACATCCCCCTATGGGGTATGAAACTTAATTACCACCCCTCAGGCTCTCCCCAGGAGACAAGGAGGCATCTCTGCAGCGCATGGGTGGCCTAAACCTGGCCCAGGAAGTGCTCACTGAAAGGCGGAATAAACGAATGACATACCTGTCAGTTCCTCACAGGTTGGGGGCAGGAGTGCCGACTCCCATTCTCCAGTGACCCACTCAAGTGGCAGGCCCTTGAGGGTAAACAGCCACGGAGCCAGATTTAAGATGCCCAAGTCATCGTGCCGTGGGCAAGCCCGACAGGCAGACTGGGACCGAATCCTCTTCTGTCTCTCTCTTAGCTGTGACTTAACCAGTGTCTCCTTCCTCACCTGGAAACAGGTCAAACCAATACCTACGTCCTGGGACTGTTGCGAGGCTAAGAAAATCAGATTGTGAAAAGTGCTTGGCTTATGGTAAAGAAGTGTTGGTGTTACTGCTCTTTCAACTTGAATGTGTAGACATAGAGTCCTGCTGCCCGCCAACACTGGGGCTTCCCGGAAAAACCACCAGCTGGTGCCAACCTTCTGGCCCTTCATCCATACACTGCCACCTCTGGCTGAGTCCTTAAAAGGCCCCTTTACCATCTCAGATGGCCCAGACACACTAACAAGCTCATGCCAAATTGAAGGTGGGAGGACCATTGTCCAGCTGAACCCCCTTGAACTATGGACAGGCCTCTTTCATTCCACCTGCAGGCCGGGATGGTGGAATCATGGGGCCATTTACCAGGTAGTTCATTTGAGGCAAGACATGCTAATCCAACTGGCCTCAGCATCCTCATCCTTAAAGTGGGGGTGATAATCACAATAGTGTCTAACCTGACAAGCTGTCATAAGTGTTTTTCTGTAAATTGTACAGGGGATGGGGAAACTAACATTTATTCAGCCCCTACTGTGGGCATGGCATTGTTGACCCAGAGGTTGATTTCCTTTTAAGCATCAGAATCCTCAAGGGGTGTTTGTCAGAAATTCTGAATCAGAATCTCAGTGGGCAAGATTGGGGGTATTCATTTTAAATAAGCCCCATGCCACATCATGTCTGAGGGCCACTGGACTCGGCTTTTCATTTCTGGCCATAAATGTCCATCCTCTTTATGCCAGAGGTCGCCTTTTTTGTTTGCTAATCTCAGATTAGGGAGGAGGGAGAAGGTGTCCCCCCACAGAGGGAAAGAGTTAGAGAACTTCTGACTGCATTTTCTTCCTTTCCAAGGCTCCCTTAAAACAGACATGGTGGAAAATGTTGGAGGCCATGTAAAGATCACAGGCTCTGCAGTCATAACCTCCACCCAGGACAAGTTACCTCGAGTCTCAGCCTCAGTTTCCCATCTGTAAAACTGGCACGCTAAAACCAATCTCCCAGGGTTATTGTGAGGATTACATAAATAAACACAGCCCCAGGCTCTTGCCCCTCCTAGCACATATCAGAGTATGTTTCAATGTTTAAAACTGGTCTCACCATTGTATCCTCTGTTCCTAAGATTATGCCTGGCACAAATGTATATGGAAGACATAACGTTTGTAAAGATAATATACGCCAGGCTCACAGCTGATCCTCAATAAATTATATATATGTATGCATGTATGTCTGCATAGCATATATGCATGGGTACATATCCATGCGTATATATGTATAAGCACATGTCATAAATACGTATATACATACATATTTCTTAATGTAAAATGAGGGTAAGAACTAATTGAAAGAGCTCTCAAGGTAACGTGGTGGTCCCCAGGAATCAATGGGGCAGGTAATGTGGTAGGATACGATGAACACAGTATCTGGAGTGAAGTTCTGGATTCTAATACAGCCTGGCCCCTTACCAGCCCCGAGGCAGCTCCACCAATGCTTACAGTGCCGGCTAAGGGGAGATTAACCAGCTTCTACACAGCAACTAGGGTTTTGGGGAGCCTTTGATGAAAGCAGCTGGAAACTCAAGGGCCTTTTCCCATGCATGGGGAAAGGCAAGGGCGCTGGGTTCCACCAGCTTCAGCCCAGAAAGGCAGAATTGCCAAAAGAAAAAAAGCGCTAAAAAGGAAGGACACTTTTAAGGAAAATAAGGGTGTAATTCCAGGCATGAGCTGTCCGTAGGGAAAGGGGGTCTCCCCCCCAACCCGCCCTCCGCTGCCAGGTGCGCAGCCCGCACCGCCCACCCGGGCGCCAGGCGGCGGGAACCGCGCTCTCTAGGACCCGAGGAGGGAGAACTGCAGGGAAGCGGCGTCTCCAGCGGGTGCTGCCGCGACCGGCCGGCCGAGGGGGCTGGAAATGAAAGTAAAGCGCTCCGGAGCCACATGGACGGAGCTGCCGGGGCGGCGGCGCCGGGAGCAGGATGCTGCCGCCCGTAATTAAATAGCATTTACTCTTATTATTACTAATAATAATAACGTAATCATACCTCTAGTCATAGCATACCATTTATCAGGCTCGGCGCAGGCCCGCGGGGGAGCGCAGCCCGGCCGAGGTGAGTGCTTCGCGCGGCCCGAGCCCGGCGGGGCAGGGGCTGGAGGCCCCGACCGCGTCCCGGAGCCGCCCGCGCGGAGGGCCTGGGGGGGCGCCGGGGCCGCGCCGGCGGGGGAGACGCAGAGAACCCTGTCCAGGCCGGAGCCGCGCGCGCGGGGCCACCCGGAAAGTGGATTTTTGCAAAAATAAATAAATAGCCCCCAATCCCCCTTCCCGTGCCCTGCCCCAAAGTTTCAAAGTTATCGTGCGGCGGGGGGCACCTGCCTCTGGAGAGATTCGGCCGCCTCTGCAGCCCCAAGGGGTGTCTTGGAATTTTCTCTTAGGGGCTTATCCTCGGGGAACCGGAGCTTTGGGGGTGCGCGGCGGCTTTGCCGGCCCCCGCGAAAGGGGTCGAGGGGACCGCCCGGGGCGTCGCTCTCAGCGCCCCGCTGCCTTTTGTGTTCGTCTGTGGCTCCGCAGCGCCGGGAGCTGGAGGGGCCGCGGCGAGGGCCGGGGGCACGGCCGCCGTACGGGCCGCCCCTGCCGGCTGCGGCGGCCACGCGAGCCCGGGGATTCGGGGCCTCGGCCGGGCCCGGGAGGCGGGGGGGGCGGCCGGGGAAGGGGGCGCGGTCTGGGCCCGCGGGGCCGGGGGGCATTTCCGTCCGCCGGATCCGCCTCTCGGCCCAGAGGCCTGCGGGGGCCGGTCGCCGCGCCCGGGGCGCACGGGGCTGCGGGGCGCCAGCTCCCCGCGCCTGGCTGGGTGGGTGGGCGCCGACCCCAGCCTCGGACCTTTCCCCTCGTCCCCCAGCCCGCCGCTCCCCCTCAGCGGGCCCCGGCGACCCCTCCGGGTCTGCTCCCTCCTCCGTTTCCAAATTTTTTCCCCTTAAAATCTGTCCGGCTCTGGTGTTCATAAAGTGCTTGGCTTTGGGGTCGTTCACAGAAACAAAGCAGTTTTCTCAGGAAAAAAAAAAAAAAACACAAAACGGTTCACTCTGGGAGACGCTGATGGCTGTGGTACCCACAGGACGTGGGGAAGAGTAGCAGGCGGGGGGCTGGAGAAGGGGCTGGGCCCTAGGGTTTCACAGCAGCGAACCCCCACTTCTTGCCGTTTTCTTCAGCGCCTGCAATTCATGGAGTCTGATGAAAATAGCAGAATGCAGAGCCTTGAATTTTCACACAAATGCGATAATTGTAGTATATTTAGCAACTGTGTTGCACAAAAAATTATAGCGGGATCTTGAGTTCTACTACCAAGACTCCCAGCCCACCCCCACCCCACAACCATACCCAAGATGGTCTTTCTCCACTTTCGCCTCCCATACAGTTGAATTTGGAGCTAGAAATGATGCCTGGCCAAAGGCAGCTGGAACAGGTTTGCTGGCAGCGGTGCTTTGATCTGGGAAAGAGAAACCTGTGCCCAGGGGGTAATATCTGAAGACAGGAGAGAGATTTTTGTAGTCCCTGTGTTGGAATGAGATTTGTGTTCCATGGATACTGTGAGTTCTAAGCTGGTGGTTTTTGTTTAGGTTGGACTGTTAAGAAGGTGGGTTTTGGTGGATTATTTGCAGGAGAAGCAGCTCAGCGGAGAGAGCTGGTCTCTTGAATATTAGGTGTAAAAAAGTTGAGGCCTCAGTGGGCTTAGGTTTGAGAATCTGCAAATAATAATCCTTTAAATAGCATGTTTTATTTTATAACAAAGGGGCTTTCACATATGCTGGCTCATCTGTCCTCCATAACAACCATGTCAGGTCAACATTTTTCAACCCTCATTTTCCAAATGAGAAACCTGAGGCTTAGAGAATTGAGTGTTTTGCTGGAAAGCCACACAGCAGAGCTAGGATTCCTGCCCTGGTTTCTGACTCCAAATCTTCACCCTTGCCCAGAGTCCTGGGCTACCTTAGGAAGTTTGTTTTTAAACACTTCTTGCAGGCGGGGGAGATGCTCTGCGGCATGCTGACGATTTACCATGCTTGGAATTCTTTGTCACTTAGAGTGTGGCTGGAAAGACAAAACTAATTCTAATGAAACCATGAGAAAATTAAGAAATGCCCAATTCAGGGATCAGTGCAGTGGAAGTTGAGAGAAGGGTGAGCTCAGTGTAACCTAGAAAAGTTAGGGGAGGCTTCCTCCAGAAAGTGGAACTTGAGCTCAGAAGAAGAGGAGGCTTGGTCTGAGTGAAGAAGGGGAAAGGGAACTGCTGCTGTGCAGGGAGGTTGATGTATAGTCTCTCTAGTTCATACAGTAGCACTATGACGGGTGGGCATTGTCTCCATTTCACAGATGCGGAAACTGAGGAACCCAGAGTTTATGTGACTGGCCCAAGGTCTCCCAGCTGGATTTGAGCCCAGGCCTGTGTTACTTGAGGGTCCTCATGCCCCCTGCCCCCCCCCGCCCCGGGGCACCTCCGTCTCAAATATGTAGACAAGAACAGGGACCAGGACAGTCTGAAAACACAACCCAGTTGAGAGCTCATGCTGAAAGGTCGGCAGGCTCCCCAAGGCCAGGAAGTTCTACTGAACTAGCCCTGTGTCCCAGGGCCTGTGGTGAAGGCCCAGGAAAGTGCTATTCAGTAGGCTTTTGGAAATTTGATGGAGGAGCCAGGATGGCAACGGAAGGAGGACTGGACCCTGAGGATGTAGCCTGCAGGTTGGGGAAGACACAGACAGATGTGATTAACCCGAGCTTCCCCAGGACAGGGACTGCATCTGATTCACCCTCTGTACCTGAGGTGCCCAGAGGAGGATGGGTTTGGCCATCGTATTATCAAATTGAGTCATGCCCCAGTGTTTTGCCCCCCGGGTGGAAAGTCTTCCTGGAAGTGCCAAGTAAGTGTTTGAAAGGTGGCTTGAGAAAGGCCAGAGAAGGGCTTTCTAAGCAGACACACTCAGGTGAAGGCTGGGAAGTGTAAAGAAGGAAACAGGCCAGTCACCTGGTATAGACACAATATGGGGGCAGATATGAGTTGGGGTTCAAGTCAGGCTCTGCCACCATCTTGCTGTGTGGCCCAGGGCTGTGTGGACTCTTTGGGCTCAATTTCCCTAATAAAAATGAGACCTGAAGTGACTCAGGTGAGAGTCACTTAAAACTGGAGGAGTTTTAAAATTTTTATTAATTTATTGGACACTGATCAAGCAATTACCTAGTGACCAGGTGCTGTTCTGAGTGCTTTCCTCTAGATTAGCCAATTGGGTCTTTATAACAGCCCGCTGGGTAGGCCCTCTAATGATCCCCATTTTGCAGATGAAGAAACCGTGGCACAGAGAGGTTAAGTGACATTGCAGAAGGGGCAGAGCTGGAATGCAAACCCAGGCTGTCTGGCTCTCAAGTTGGCCCCATATGGGACTGGTCATGGCTGGGGAAGGCGGGTAAACCAATGGGGCCGGCAGTGGTAGGCCCAACCAGTGTTCAGACAGCAGAAGGTGGAGATGTCCCCTGTGGAAGTCTGGTTGATGAAGTGACTACTATGTGTCAGCTCCCAGGAGCCCGGGCAGAAGCCAGCTCCTTTCATCACATTTTAACGGCCCATAAAAAAATGGACTCGTTTTCCTTTTTCTGTCATCACCAGCCACGGGGCTCCTTTCTCCTTAATTTATTTCCCCTAGTGAGTCTGTTTCTTTGCAAGTGTCCTGATGGCTTCTGCAGGTGTGTTTGCGCTGCTTCCCTATCAGGCTGTGGAGCCCAGCAGGGAAGGGGCTGCAATGCAACATTTCTGCATTTCTGCATTCAGAACCCACCTGTAGTTCAGCAGCAATTCCTGGGTCCCTAACCAGAGGCCAGGACCCTGGACCCAAGGCTAGTGGTGGAAATCAGGTCCGCAGCCCCCAATTACTTAATGCTGCTGTGGACCGGGCTCTGTGCTTGGCCCCTTCTCTGCAGTCTTGTTCTGAGTCCGCCTCACGACACCTTGAGGCAGGAACAGTTATCAGCAGCCCCATTTTGCGGGTGAGGAGCCCAGGGTTCAGAGAGAGGAAGGAGCATGTCCAAGGTCACCCAGCTGTGGTAGAGCAAGGGTGTGGACAGAGCCACACCTGCTTGACCGCAGCAGGAAAGCTGTCTTCAAGTTCCGTCCAGTCTCCAGGAAGCACTTTCTTAGCTGCCTGGAAATCTCAGTGATCATTTCCATTTGTGTTGTGTTTGTGCCCTCAGCCTCTCATTTAATCCTCATGGCAGTCCTTCCAGGTAAGAGGCAAACCAAGGCCCAGCGGGGTCACCTCAGCAAGTCTAAGACCACGTGGGCCCCTATCTCTTCCTCCCCTGTGTGCCCTGTGACTTGGGAAGGGAACGGAGTGTCAGATTCCCTGACACCAAGAGCTGTGTCTTCTGTCCACATTGTGTTTCTGAAGTGCCGGGGTCAGCCAGCCAGCCCTCGCTGAGCACTTCCCATGAGGGCCGTGAGGAAGACTGAGGCTGTGACCCCCGTGGGGCTTTCAGGCGTCACCGTGGCCCATCTCATGCCCTTGTTCCCTGGAGCATCTGCGTCGGGCCCTATCTCCCATTCAGGTGGAGCGAAGGGCAGGGAGTCCAAAGTCCTACAAGTTCTGCATTCATTCCCAACCCCAGCACACACTGGCCGCGTGATCTGGGGCACAGTCAGTTCGTTGGCCTTAGCCTCGGTCTCCTCCTCTCTAAAATGACCGCGCTGATCCACTCCTGGCTGCCCCAGTCACCTCCTCCTGAATCTGCCAGTTTCCCCTCTCGTCATTCACCCTCTGCACCGCAGCCAAAGGGATCCTCTGCAGGCTTAGTGCACTCAGGTCACACCTCTGATGAAGAAACTCCCAGGGGTTTCCTGGCTTCCAGCATGGCCCATGTGTGGCCCTGTGGCCAGGCTCAGCCTCCCTCCGCACCTGGCTTTCTTCTTGTCCTGTGCTCACCCCAGGGCCGCAGTCACGCTGGCCTCAGACTTTTCCTTGAACATTCTCAGCTTCTTTGCTGGGTCCCCACATGCCATTTCCTCAGAGCGGCCGCTCTAAGCGCCCAGTCCAACGTCTCCATCACACCTGCCACATCCCCTATTCCAGTTTCTTCGTGAGTCTTCTCTCCATCTTTATTTGTCTTCAGTTAACACTGAGCTGTGTGTCTCCCACCCTGGACCAGCAGGTCCACCAGGGCAGGGACTTTATTAACATCATCCCCAAGCACCTGGCAGAGCCCTGGCACAGAAACGTGCTACCTGGGTTTTTGTTGAATAAAGGATTAACAGTATCAGGGTGGCTACAGAGCACTTCGACAAAAAGGAATGACTTAGAGGCAGAAACTGCAAAGAGATCACTGTTGACCGACTGAAAAGCACTTACAGAATAATTTTGGTGTTGCCGGGTGTTCTCTATAGCATCCAGTTCAGCAGAAACATGAGTTTCTGAGCTCCTCTGGGATGGCACACTAGGTAAATCTGCAAAACAGTCTTGCAAGGCAGGTATCGTCAGCCTCATCCTGTAGATGACGAAACTGAGGCTTGGGGTGGGGGGCAGAAAGCGGGTGTGGGATGGTGCTGAGACGGGATCCCAGGTCCTGCTGACCCCACAGCCCTGGGCACACTGCCGCCCCTGCCGGCCTCTGTCGAGCAGTGAAGCAGCAGGGCAGTGGCAGAGTGTCCAGACTCACCGAGAGCAGGGGACTAGTCAACTGCTCAAAAGAAAGACAGTCCTCAGTGCTCCCTGGTCCCTCTGGCCAGTGGGGTTCAGTTTTGTTTTTCATTCTTGCCTGTAATTTCCAAGAGTCCTACAATGAGCTTCTGTTACTTTTCTATTCAGGAAGAAAAAGGGGTTAGTTTTGTTTGTTTTTTTAAATTCAGTTTTATTGAGATATATTCACATACCGTACAGTCATTTGTGGTGTACAATCAACTGTTCACAGTACCATCATATAGTTGTGCATTTATTACCCCAATCTATTTTTTTGAACATTTTCCTTATACCAAAAAAGGTAAAAATAAGAATAAAAAATAAAAGTAAAAAAGAACACCCAAGTCACACACCCCCACCCTATTTTTCATTTAGTTTTTGTCCCCATTTTCTACTCATCCATCCATACACTGGATAAAGGGAGTATGAGCCTCAGGGTTTTTACAATCACACCATCACCCCTTGTAAGCTACATTGTTACACAGTCATCTTCAAGAGTCAAGGCTACTGGGTTGCAGTTTGATAGTTTCAGGTATATACTTATAGCTATTCAAATACATTAAAACCTAAAAAGGGTTATCTGTATAGTGCATAAGAGTGCCCACCAGAGTGACCTCTTGACTCCATTTGAAATCTCTCAACCACTGAAACTTTGTTTCGTTTCATTTTGCATCCCCCTTTTGGTCAAGAAGATGTTCTTAATCCCACAATGCCAGGTCCAGATTCATCCCCAGAAGTTATATCCTGTGTTGCCAGGAAGATTTACACCCTGGGAGTCAGGTCCCACGTAGAGGGGAGGGCAGTGAGTTCAACTGCTGAGATGGCTTAGTTAGAGAGAGAGAGGACCACATCTGAGCAACAAAGAGGCACTCAGGAGGAGACTCTTAGGCACAATTATAAGCAGGTTTAGCCTCTCCTTTGCAGCTACGAGCTCCACAAGGGCAAGCCCCAAGATAGAGGGCTTGGCATTCCAAACTGTCAGTCCTCAATATTTGTGAGAGCATCAGCAACAATCCACGTGAGGAAGTTCAATACTTCTGCATTTTCAAAAGAGGTTAGTTTTTAAAAAATGATTAATGTATTTTTAATTATGGTGAAATGCACATAATAATTTTAACCATTTTTGGTAGACAGTTTTGTTCTAACTTGTGGTTCACTGTTGGTGTTCTGTAGTTCCATGAATGTTTAAAAAACATTTTATTCTAGTAACATATACACAAACTAAAATTTCCCCTTTTAACCACATTCAGATATATAATTCAAAGCTGCTGATTACATTCACAATATTGTGCTACCATCACCACTGTCCATTACCAAAACTTTTCCGTCATCCCAAATAGAGACTGTACATTTTAAACCTTAACTCCCTATTCCTTACCCCCACCCTGACCCCTGGTAACTTATATTCTAGGTTCTGACTCTACAAGTTTGCTTATTCTGATTATTTCATATCAGTGAGATGGATCATATAATACTTGTCCCTTTGCATCTGGCTTGTTTCATGCAATGTGATGTCTTCAGGGTTCACCCATGTTGTCACGTGTATCAGAACCTCATTCCTTTTTATGGCTGGATAATATTCCATTGTATATGTATAACATTTTGTTTACCCTCTTACTAGTTGATAGACACTTGGACTGCTTTCATCTTTTGGCAATTGTGACTAATGCTGCTATGAACATTGGTGTGCAAGTATCTGTCTGAGTCCCTGCTTTCAATTCTTTTGGGTGTATATTTAGTAGTGGGATTGTCTGGTCATATGGTAATTCTACACTTAGCTTCCTGAAGAACTGCCAAACTTGTTTATAGTGCCTACACTGTTTTACATTCCCACCAAAAATGAATGAGTGTTCGTATTTCTTCACATTCTCTCCAACACTTATTTTGTTTTTTTGATAGAAGTCATTCTAGTGGTTGTGAAATGGTATGTCACTGTGGTTTTGATTTGCATTTACTTAATAGCTAGTGATATTGAGCAATTTCCATGTACTTTATACCCATTTATATATCTTCTTTGGAGAAATGTCTATTTAAGTCTTTTGGCCATTTTAAAAATTGGTTTATCTTTTTGTTGAGTTGTAGGATTTCTTTATATATTTTGAATATTAAACCATTCTTGGATATGTGGTTTCCAAATATTTTCTCCCATACTGTAGGTTGTCGTTTTTCTTTCATGATAAAGTCCTTCGATAATTGAAAATAAAAGAAGTCCTTTGATGCACAAATGTTTTTAATTTTGATGAGGTACTATTTATCTATTTTTTCTTTTGTTGCTTGTGCTTTGGTTGTAAAGTCTGAGAAACCATTGCCTAACACCAGGTCCTGAAGATGCTGCCAAATGTTTTCTTCTAGGAGTTTTATAATTCTGGCTCTTATATTTAGGTCTTTGGTCCATTTTGAGTTGATTTTTTTATATGGTGTGAGGTAGGGGTCCACTTTCATTCTTTTGCAAGTGGAGATCCAATTTTGCAAGCACCATTTGTTGAAGAGACTATTCTTTTCCAATTGAGTGGTCTTTGTCTCCTTGTCAAAAATTTGTTGGCCATAAATGTGAGGGCTGATTTCTCGACTCTCAATTTGATTCCATTGGCCTATATGCCTATCCTTGTGCCAGTACCATGCTGTTTTGATTATTACTGTGACTTTGTAATCTTTTTTTTTTTTTTTTCCTGCCACTGTGCCAGTTTGGATCTATTATGTCATGTCCCCCAGAAAAGCCATGTTCTTTAATACAATCTTGTGGGGGCAGACTTATTAGTCTTGATTAGTGTGTGACTTTTTGAGTAGGTTTTTCCATGGAGATGTGACTCACTCAACTGTACGTGAGACATTTTGATTAGATATTTCATGGAGACGTGGTCCTGCCCATTCAGGAGGTCTTAATTAGATTACTGGAGTCCTTTAAGAAACTCTTGGAAGCTGACAGAGATGTTTAGAGATTGTTGGAGATGCAGACAGAAGGAATTTGGAGATGCTAAGCTAAGAGATGAAGCCCAGAGTTTGCCTCAGAGAAGCTAAGAGAGGACTCCCAGATGCTTAGAGAGAAATGTCCTGGGAGAAAGAAGCAATGACGCACAGGAGCTGAGAGAGAGGAGCGAAGACAGAAGCCCAGAGACGTTTTGGAGAAAG
Organism: Choloepus didactylus; assembly: GCF_015220235.1. Lineage (NCBI taxonomy): Eukaryota > Metazoa > Chordata > Mammalia > Pilosa > Megalonychidae > Choloepus > Choloepus didactylus. The sequence continues at coordinate 12,338,082 of NC_051314.1, read as the reverse complement.
CCATTTTGAAATGCAACCCAAGAGCAAAGGACCAGCAGATGCCAGCCACATGCCGTCCCAGCTGACAGAGGTGTTCTGGATGCCATCAGCCGTTCTTCAGTAACGGTATCCTCTAGTTGATGCCTTAGTTTGGACACTTTTATGGTCTCAGAACTGTAAATTTGTAACAAATAAATCCCCTTTATTGAAGCTAATCCATTTCTGGTATTTTGCATGACAGCTTTAGCCGACTGGAACAGCCACCACCTTCTTTTTTTTTTTTATTACATCTTTTATTGTGAAATTTAACATATATACAGAACAGTGATAACTTTCAAAGTACAATTTAACAAGAAGTTACAGAGCCAATTTCAAAGAATGGTATGGGTTAGAGTTCCACAATTTCTTTACAGGCATATATAACATATATACAGAAAGGTGATAACTTTCACAGCATGATTTAACATGATTTAACATGATTAACATGATTAACCCAAAGAATGTTATGGGTTACAGTTACACAGTTTCGGTTATTTCCTTATTGTGAAATGTAACATATATACAGAAGGGTGATAACTTTCAAAGTACAATTTAATGCGTAGCTATATAGCAAATTTCAAAGAATGTTATGAGTTACAGTTTCACCATTTCAGTTATTTCCTTCTAGCTATTCTAATACCCTAACATCTAAAATATATATAAAGATTCAGTATTTGTAATTCTTTGTTAAATCCTATCTTGTATGTTCCTACCCCTTCGTCTCGTTAATCACATTCTCAATCTTCAGGGGTGTCTAGGCAGTGATCACCCTAACTTGTTCATATTAAAAAGGGGTGTTGTATAGACAATATGGGAAGGGGGCTGCATCTGGTTGATGTTCTTAAAGAGGCTATTGCCTCTGGGTTTTAGGATTTGTCTGGCATAGAAAAACTTAGTGAAACTTCTATAGAGTCTCAATTAGGATCCTAGGTATTTCAGGAATACTGTTGGTTAGGGCTTGGCATACTGTGGCCATTTGGATATCTAGCTGGAGCTTACATAAGAGTAACCTCCAGGATAGCCTCTTGACTCTATGTAATAAATTTTTGTGTGTGTGTGTGTATGTGGAGGAGAAAATAATTTATTCAAGATCTTGCAAGAACAGACGCACAACCAAAAACTTGGCAGGCACGCCGAACAATAGAACACAGCAATATTTATGCCCTAAGTGTAACGTGCAGGTCCCTCCTGTTTCTCCATTGACTGGGTACTGCAGAGGTTACAGCCTATCCAAGAGAGCTAACTAGCCCGCCTTCAGGATTTTAAATTGTGCATCCTATCCTAGAGAGCTAACTAGTTTAAATTTTCCTCCAAGAGTTTCCACCTTTGATTATACCTCATATTTACATTCCAGTGATCCCAGTTATTGCTTGTTTTCACCCATATAAGGAGCTGGTGCCAACTCCAGGCTTATGTCAGGGGCCCTTTCCTTCCCTTTAATGGCGGAGCCAGGTTGAGCCAATCTTGTCTAGTTTCTGTTTTCCCTATTCCATGTTGCCTTTATGTGAAAGCTAAACTTAATCATTTCTTACAGAGTTCCCCTCTTTCTTTTTTTTTCCTTTTTTTAAAATTCAATTTTATTGAGATATATTCACATACCATGCAGTCATATAAAGCGTACATTCAATTGTTCACAGTACTGTTATATAGTTGTGTGTTCATCACCAAAATTAATTTTTGAACATTTTCATTAATGTAATAAGTTTTAAGATCAGGAAGTGTGAGTCCTCCAACATGATTCTTCTTTTCAAATTGGGTTTGGCTATTCTGGGCTCCTTACCCTTCCATTTAAATTTGATGATTGGCTTTTCCATTTCTGCAAAGAAGGTTGTTGGAATTTCGATTGTGATTGCATTGAATCTGTAAATCACAATGGGTAGAATTGACATCTTAACAATATTTAGTCTTCCGATCAATGAACCCAGAATGCCCTTCCATTTATTTAGGCCTTTTTTGATTTCTTTTGGCAATGTTTTGTAGTTTTCTGTGTATAAGTCCTTTACATCCTTGGTTAGATTTATTCTTAGATATTTGATTCTTTTATTTGCTATTGTAAGTGGAGTTTTTTTCTTGATTTCTTCTTCCAGTTATTCATTATTAGTAAATGGAAACACTACTGATTTTTGCATGTTGATCTTATACCCCACTACTTTGCTGAATACACTTATTAGCTCTAGGAGCTTTGTTGTGGATTTTTCAGAATTTTCTATATATGTATGATCATGTCACCTGCAAATAGGGAAAGTTTTACTTCTTCCTTTACAATTTGGATGCCTTTTATTTCTTTTTCTTGCCTAATTGCTCTGGCAAGAACTTCCAATATAATGTTGAATAACAGTGGTGACAGTGAGTATCCTTGTCTTATTCCTTATCTTAAAGGGAAGGCTTTCAGTCTTCCACCATTGAGTATAATATTAGCAGTGGGTTTTTGATATATGCCCTTTATCATTTTGAGGAAGTTTCCTTCTATTCCTAGTTTTCTAAGTGTTTTTATCAAGAAGCGGTGCTAGATTTTGTCAAATGTCTTTTCTGCATCAATTGAGAGGGTCACGTGTTTTTTTTTTCCCTTCATTCTGTTAATTGGGTGTATTACTATATTAATTGATTTTCTTATGTCAAATCACCCTTGCACATCTGTGATAAATCCTACTTGATCATGGTGTGTAATCCTTTTAACGGGCTGTTGGATTCAGTTTGCAAGTATTTTGTTGAAAATTTTTGCCTCTGTATTCATAAGAGATTTTATTGGTCAGTAAATTTCTTTTTTTTTGTGGTATCTTTATCTGGCTTTGATATGAGGCTGATGTTAGCCTTGTAGAATGAATTAGGGAGTGTTCCCTCTTCTTCGTTGTTTTTTGAAGAGTTTGAGCAGGATGGTTGTTAATTCTTGGAATGTTTGGTAATATTTCCCTGTGAAGCCATTTGACACTGGACTTTTCCAGGGGAGTGGGGGTTGGTTACTGAATCAATCTCTTTATTAGTTATTGGTTTGCTGAGATTTTCTGTTTTTTTCTAGTCGGTGTAGGTAGTTTGTGGGTTTCCGGGAATTTGTTCATCTTGGTTATCTAATTTGTTGGCATACAGCTGTTCACAGAATCCTCTTATAGCCTTTTTCATTTCCATGGGGTCAGCAGTAAGGTCTCCCTTTTCATTTCTGATTTTCACTATTTGTCTCCTCTCTCTTTTTTCTTTGTCAGTCTAGCTAAAGGTTTGTCAATGATAGTCATCTTTTCAAAGAATCAACTTTTGGTTTTGTTGATACTATTGTGTTGTTTTTTTTTTATTCTCTATTTCATTCAATTTTGCTCGTATCTTTGTTATTTCCTTCCTTCTGCTCACTGTGGGTTCAGTTTGCACTTCTTTTTCAGTTCTTCTGGTTTTAGGTTAGGTCTCTGATTTGAAATCTTTCTTCCTTTTTTAATGTAAGCATTAAGAGCTATAAATTTCCCTCTCAGCACTGCCTTTGCTGCATCCCATAAGTTTTGTTGTATTGTAATTTCATTTCCATTTGCCTCAGGATACTTTCTTATTTCCCTTGTGATTTCCTCTTTAACCAATTGGTTGTTTAGGAGTTCATTGTTTCATTTCCACATATTTGTGAATTTTCCCTTTCTCCTCTGTAATTAATTTCTAGCTTCATTCCATTGTGGTCAGAGAGGATACATTGTATGGTTTCAATATTTTTTAATTTATGGAGACTTGTTTTGTGACCTAAGATACGGTCTATCCTGGAGAATGATCCATGTGCACTAAAGAAGAATGTGTATTCTGTTGTTGTTGGGTGAAGTGTTCTATAAATGTCTATTAGGTCTAGTTGGTTTAGAGTATTGTTCAAGTCTTGTATTTCCTTATTGATCTTCTGTCTAGATGTTCTATCTATTATTGAAAGTGGTGTTTTAAAATCTTCTACTATTGATGTAGAACCATCTATTTCTCCCTACATATCTTTCAGTATTTGCTTCATATATTTTAGAGCTCTGCTGTTAGGTACATATATATTTATAATTGTTTTGTCTTCTTGTTGAGTTGACCCCTGTATCAGTATATAATGATGTCTCTGTCCCTCATAACAGTTTTTGACTTAAAGTCTGTTTTATCTAATATTAGTATAGCTACCCCAGCTCTCTTTTGGTTACTACTTGCATGGTATATATTTTCTATCCTTTCACTTTCAGCCTACTTTTGTCTTTGAATTTAAGGTGAGTCTCTTGTAAACAGTATATATTGGGTCATGCTTTTTAAAATCTATTTTGCCATTCTCTGCCTTTTGACTGGAGAGTTTAACCATTTATGTGTAATGTAACAACTGATAATGTAGGAATTTGTTTGGCCATTTTGCTATTTAATCTTTGTAAGTCTTATACCTGTTTGTCCCTCAATTCTTCCACTAACGCCTACTTTTATATTTATTTGATTTTATTGTACCATAATCAATCCCTTCTCATTTCTATCTGTATATATTTTTCATACATTTTCCTTGTGGCTGCCATGGTATTAAAATTTAACATCATAAATGTATAACAATCATATTTGGTTTGATACTAATTTGACTTCAATAGCATACATCCACACTTTTCCTATACCCTTCCCTCATCTCACCTTTTTTGGTACTTGACACTATTTACATCTTTGTACATTGTTACCATGTATATCTATGTCCAAAACCATAGACTTATCATTACTTGTTATGTATTTTCATTTTAGCACCTGCAGATAGTAAGAAGGTATTTCAACCCACTGCCTTTTTGCCTTCATGGTTTCTGATGAGAAACTGACACCTGATCTCTCTTGTACATGTTGCTTTTCTCTTGCAGCTTTCAGAACTCTTTGTCCTTTGCATTCAGCAGCTTCATCAGTATGTGATGGGGTGTTCCGGTTTGCTAATCCTGCTGTTTTGCAAAACACCAGAAATGGATTGGCTTTTCTAAAGGGGGTTTATTTGGTCACAAAGTTACAGTCTTACTGCCATTAAATGTCCAAGGTAAGGCATCAGCAATCAGGTACCTTCATTGAAGGAAGGCCAGTGGCATCCAGGAAAACCTCTGTACGCTGGGAAGTCACATGGCTGGCGTCCGCTTGCTTCCAGGTTGCATTTCAGAATGGCGTTCTCCAAAATGTTGCTGTTGGGATGTTTTGTCCCCTTAGCTGCAGCTCCTCTTCAAAATGTCACTCTCAGTTGCTCTGCTGAGCTCCTTATGTCTGAGCTTCTATAAGGCTTCAGTAAACTAATCAAGACCCTTGCTGAATGGGTGGGGCCACCCCTCCATGGAAGTTACCTAATCAGAGTTATCACCTACAGCTGGGTGGGTCACATCTTCATAAAAACAACCTAATCCAAAGATTCCTACCTAATCCATTAATGCCCCCACAAGATTGCATCAAAGAATGGAATTTTGGGGGACATAAAACATCCAAACTGGCACATGGGGTATATTTTTCTTCAAATTTATCCTGAGAAGTGGCCTCTGGTCTTCTTGGATTTGCATATTCATGTGTTTTGCTAAGTTTGGAAAGTTTTCTGTCGTTATTTATTTGAATATTCCTTCTGCCCCTTTCTCTCGTCTCCTTTGGGACCCCATAATGCATATATTTGTACATATATTTGTACACTTGATGGTGTCCCAGAGGTCTCTTAGGTTATTTTTGCTTTTTATAATTCTTTTTTCTTTAATTCCTCTGCCTGACTCATTTCAATTGTCTTGTCTTTGAGTTTGATGATTCTGTGTTCTGTTAGCTACAATCTGCTGTTGAAAACCTCCTGGAAATTTTTCATTTCAGTTATTGTGGTCTTCAACTTCAGTAGTTCTGTTTGGTTCCTTTTTTAAATTTCTATCTCTTTATCTAGATTCTTATATTCTTCATTGTTTTCGTCGTATCCTTTAGTTCTTTCTCTGTATTTTCTTTCAACTCCTTGGGCATATTGAGGATCATTTTTTTAAAAGGCTTTTTCCGGTATACGAACAGTCTGGACATTTTTGTTGATGTTTTCTGGATTTTTATCTTCTTCCTTTTGATGGGCCATCATTTCCTGTTTCTTTGTTTGTCTTCAAATATTTTTTGCACATTGTACATTTTTTATTTTAAAGTAATTAACTTTGGTATTTATTTCCTGCAATGTCTGTTTCTTGAGTTTGTAACCAACTGGTGATATGACAGAGATTTTCTTGAGTGTCAGAAACGAACAAAATCAAGCATGTCTAAGTAAACAAACAAACAAATAAACACTTTTCACCATCCTTGCAAGTCAGCGTTGCATTGGCGGGGCTCTGTCCAGTTTAGCCCTCTTATCAGGAAGGTCATCCCAAGGTGAATGCAAACTGCAGGATCCTTTTCTGAGCCTGTGTCTTGTCCTGGTCTCGTTTATTCATGGCCTCAGGAGATCCCCTGTTTACAGGGTTTGAAGCCCCCTCTACCTCCCAGGAAACATCTCCCTCTTCCAGGTCTTCTACTGCAGGACCTAAATAAAGCAGGTAAGCCTTTGCCCCAGGCCATCCACCTCAATTGTTTTGTACATTGCTTAACTTGTCTCAAACTGCTTTTGCCTGGAGGGCAAATGTTGGGGGGAGGGGGGCACCCTGGAGAGGAGTTTCCCAAGTCAGTCTTTCCAGCCGGAATAAGACCAGGGACCCACAAAAGAAGTTCCTGCCGGCTCCAAACTTGCCCTGGGAAGGGGCTGAGGAAGGAGCCAGGAAGGGTCCCAGGAGCTTCTCCCTTTGCCCCACAAAGCTGTGCTTTCTTGACCTGGCCCCTGCCTGGCCAGTGCAGCCCCTCTGCTGTCCTCTGTAGCTCTGAGGACGTGGATGGTCTTTTAGTTGCCTCCACGACTTTGTCTGAGGTGGGTTGGCACAGTGGCTGCCCAGCGATCCAAAGTAGCTGATCAAAGGCGGTGACCAGCAATTGGCCTGCCTACCTCGCCCCCCAGATCTTGGGGAGATGGAGTTTTGTATCCTTCTGTGGTACTAGCAAGCCACGCCAGGGTTCAGACCCACTGCTGCCTGCCGTGAGAGTGGGCGATGGGTGCTGGCCATTTACTGGTTTTTACCACAATTTACCACCTCTTCTTACCCCCCTTCCCTGGGTGCTATACAGTGTTCTATGGACTCTGGAGTTTGAAAATAGTAGGTTCAGACAGTGCCTGCCTGTTTAGTAGTTGTTCTGGTGGAGGGACTGATTCCTGAATCTTCTTACTCTGCCATCTTCCCACAATTCTCTGTATAATTTTTAGTTATTTTCTTAGTGGTTACCTTTGTAATTATAATGAACATCTAAAACTGATAACAAGCTAGTTCTACCTGTACCAACCTAGTTTCTGTAGTATACAAACTCTCTCCTCCTATGTATTTCTCTCCCTCTCTCTTTATATTGTTATTATCTTAGGTTACATCTTTATACATTGTATGTTCACCAACATAGATTTAAAATGTGGTTTTACACATTTGCCTATTAAGTCATATGGGGGTGGGGGAGGAGTTACAAGCCAAAAGTACAATAATACAGGATTTTATATTTACCTATGTAGTAAGCTTTACCGATGTTCTTTATTTCATCTTGTGACTTCGAGTTATTACCTAGTGTCCTTTTATTTCAGCCCGAGGGGCTCCCTTTAGCATTTCTTAGGGCAGGTCTTCTGATAAAGAACTCTTTCAGCTTTTGTTTCTCTAAAAATGTCCTAATTTCTCCTTCATTTTGGAGAATTCATTTCTGCAGTTTTGTTGGATATAGAATTCTTGGCTGATAGTCTTTTCTTTAAGCACTTTAAATATGCTATCCCTTTGTCAACTGCCCTCCATGTTTTCTGATGAGAAATCTGCTGCTAATCTTATTGGGGAATCCCTTGTATGTGACAAGTCTCTTCTCTCTTACTGCTTTCAAAATCCTCTCTGTCTTTGTTTTTGACAATTTTGCTATAACTTGGTGTAGGTCTCAGTCCTTACTGCTTGGAATTTGTTGAGCACACTGGATGTATATATTCATGTGTTTCATCAGATTGGGGAAGTTGTCGGCCATTACTTCTTCAAATACTTTTTCTGCCCCTTTCTTTCTCTCTCTTGTCATTCTGGGACTCCAGTAATGTGAATATTGGCATGCTTGATGGTGTCCCATTAGTCCCTCAAGCTCTGTTCATTTATCTTCATTATTGTTTCGTTCAACTCCTCACACTGAATAATTTCAATTGTTTTATCTTCATGTTTGATGATCGTTTCTTCTGCCTGTTCAAATCTGCTGTTGAATCCATCTAATGAGTTTTCCTTTCAATTACTGTACTTTGCAGCTCCAGAATTTGTGTTTGGTTCTTTTTTATAATTTGTCTCTTTATTTTGTTCATGCAGCATTTTCCTAATTTCCTCTAGATCAATCTTTGTATATGGAATCCTTTAGCTCATTGAACATAGTTAAGATGGTTGATTTAAAGACTTTGATTAATAGATCAAAAGCATAAATTTACTCGGATGGTTTCTTGCAAATTCTTTTTTCTTTTTTTTTCCCTATGGATGTTTTTAAATACTTTGTTGCAAACTGGATACTCTATGTATTAGAATGTTATAACTCTGAAAATCTAGTTCTCTGCTCTACTGAGTTTGCTGGGTTCTGTTGTTGCTGTTGTTGTTGAGGCCGGACCTGTCAATTTGTGACTTTTCCAAAGAATTTTTGCTCCTAAATGGGGAATGGAAAGAGAAAAGTGTGGGGGATGGGGGTGGGGGTTTGGCCTGAGACGGCTTGGAGCAATGGCTCCCCTCCGCTGACCCAGCCACCCAGTGGTCTGAAGTAGCTGATCAAAAGCCATGATCAGTGATGAGACCTCGCACTCCTGGATTTTGGAGGACCTGGTCCTTATAGCACAACTTGGCACCAGCAAGCTGCACCAGGAGCCCAGCTGCAGTCCCCACTGCTGTCTGCAACCTGGCTGGGGAATGGGCGGTAGAGAAATTCACCAACATTTACTGCAATTTATCAGCCTCTTCCTCTAGCAATTCCCTGGATGCTGCACAGTGTTCCAGTACACTCCAGAGTTTCAAAATAGTTGCTTCGGACTGTTTTTCCAGTTCAGTCGATGTTTTAGTGGAGGGACTCATTTCCAGAGCTTCCATCTTCCCACAATCAGAGAGTTACTTTTTAAACATCTCACTTCAGCACCATATCCAGGGGCTTGATGGAGAACCTGGAGACAGAGATGAGGATTTGAACCCAGCTATCTGGGCTGGAGCTGTGTGGCCTAGGGCAGGGCTATTGGCCTCTCTGAGCTCCCTTTCCATTCCTGTGCCGTCTGGCCCTGAGTTGTTTGGAGGTTAGATAAGGTTCTGAAAGTAACCAGATGGGCTACAGGAGGCAGGAGGATTTTACTTTGCCACTGGCTCTCAGTATGACTTATGATGAGAGTGGGGGAGGCCTGGGGAAGCATCCTGAACTTTGGATTTTGTTCAAGGTGGCCAGTTGAAAAGAAAACAAATTGCTGAGGCCGGGGGGCGGGGGGGGGGGGGGGGGGCATTCCGTTTGCAAGCCCAGGGACACTGCCAGGGGTTCAGCCTTCCTCTTTACAACTCTTGGGCAAGTCACAGACCCCTCCAAGCTTCCCTTTTATCTGTGGAAAATGGGGCTAACACCCACCTGTGAGATCATTGTGGGGATAAATAACATGATTCCTTAGAACAGAGCATCTAAATATCTATGCTGTGGACCCCTCAGGCAGCCTGGGGAAGCCAGGGATGCCACTTAGGATGTTTTTAAATACATAAAGTAAAATATACTGGATTACAGAGGAAACCATTCAATTGACCCACAGCTATTCTTCTTTATCAAAGCATCAGCCAAAAAGATCTAGCAGTGAGTCTAATAACCACCATCATTTCAAAGTGATAATGAGAAAAATACCTCTTTATATCTGCAGTAACCAAAATTTGATAGGAAAATAGCTGTGATTTCTAGTGGTGCCCAGGTTGCAGGTAGCTCGTTAACACTATTGTGGGGTTTTGCCTACTTTCACAATCGAAGGAAATGCTAAATATCAGGTAGAGGTAAGTGAAAACAAAGATGTCAATGTTTTCCCCTCCACACTCACAGAACCTTGAATTATATCTGTGGGCCCCACATTCAGAACCTCGGCCATAGAAGGTGCTTGACTCATAGCAAACAGTTGCCAGAAATGAGCTGCGACCCCTCCGTGACCTGCTTGGAGCACAGGGTCCTTGGGGTGGATAGACATGACGGGTAGGGACTTTTGGGACAGAGAAGTGCAGCCCTGGAACGCTGACCAGCGAGGTCAGGGACAGTGCAGGTCAGCCTCTCCCGGTCCCTCCGAGTGAGCCATGGAGGGTGTGGCGGGTATTTTTGGAGAGGAGGCCACCCCACGTGGTGCTCAGGTGGTGGGGAGCACGTCCACAGTCTGGTGGGCATGGAGGGGAGGAACCCTGCTGGGCAGGGCAGGAGAGTGGACTCCAGAGCCAGCCCGCCAGGTGGCCGGGCCCAGATCCCTCATCTGGCCATCTCATCCCTCCTTTGCCTCAGTTTCCTCATCTGTAAAATGGGAGTACTAACAATACTTTCCCATAGGGTGTTGTGAGGATTAAGTAGTGTCCTCAAAGCACTTAGGACAATATCTGATGGGAGAAAGTGCCTATCAGTGACGGGCTGGTGCCGTCATCCCTTCAGCATCTGCGTGCTCTCCTCTGTCCCAGGGTTCACGAGATTCCACTCTACTCACCATAGGTCTCCTGAGCACTTTTTCTCTGTGCTGCTCAGAGCTGAATCAGGTGTAGCTTCTGCGTTCAAGGAAGTCATAGTTTAGGGAGAGACAGGACAGAAACACATAATTTCAATTAAATAGGAGAAGTGCAGTGATTGTGGGGAGCATGGGGTGCTGGGCTTTAGGGTGGGGATCAGGGGAGGAAGTCCTCCTGAGGCAGGCTAGAATAGGGCACCCTGGGCAGGCCGGGGGCGTTGGTCAGTTCATATGGAGGGTCAGCATCAAGCCATGGATAGCCAGATGGAGAGTGAGAAGGAGGAGCCAAGCCAAAGGAGGACCAAACCCGATCAGAACCAGCTGACAGGTGGATAGACAGGCAGAGGAAGAAAGCAGGGGCTGGGTGGAAGGAGAACCCCCAATCCTCAGAATCGGCTGAGATAGCCAGATGGAAGGAAAGGAGGGGTTAAGCCAGGGTGAGGGAGAATGGGAATTTCCACCCCAACCCTAGCCTGAAGCTTAGCAACAGGCTAACATATAAAACCTGGACAGAGCTCAACCCAGTGCCCCCTGTGTCTTGGGTGCCCCCCCACGCTGACCTCTGCAGTGTGTATTCCTTCTTACCAACCTTTGCTATTTCCCCATGCATGCTGGCTTTTTCAAATAAACTTTACTGCCTGCTACTGTTCCTCTTGTCCCTGAATTCTTTCTTGAGACAAGAAAAATGAGCCTGCACCGGCACTCATCTCGGGTGCCAACCGGGCTCCCGTAACACTCCTGGTAGAAGAGCCGCCTGTCTGAGTTTCCTGGGGCCGCTGCTGTAAAGTACTACAAACTAGGAGGCTGAAAACCACAGAATGGTATCCCTTCATAGTCCTGGAGACTGGAGTCTGAATTCTAGGTGTAGGGAGGGCCAGGCTCCCTCGAAGGCACCAGGGAAGAATCCTTCCTGGCCTCTTCCTAGCCTCTGCGGGCTCTGGCGGTGCTCGGCAGTCCTTGGCTTGTAGCTGCACCACTCCCGTCTCTGCCTCTGGGGTCACAGGGCCTTCTCCCCTCTTCTCTTCGTATAAGGACACCAGTCATTGGATTCGGGCTACCCTAATCCAGTATGACCTCATCTTAACTCGATGACATCTGCAAAGACCCTATTTCCAAATAAGGTCATAATCACAGTTACTGGGGCTTAGGCCTTGAACCCATCCTTTTGGGGGGACATGTTTCAACCCACTACACCACCTCCGCTGAGCTTTAAAGAAGTAGTATGCGTCTGCCGGGGTGGAGAGCAGTGGATGCCAAGGATGTTCCAGGTGGAGAGGGCAGCCTGAATGGGAAGCCGGTGGTTCACTGTTGGCAGCGTCTGAGATTCTAGGCTGGGCTCTGGGGCGGGGAGGGAGGCCAGGCCTCGCCATGCAGGGCCTCCTGGCCCGGGGGAGGAACTTGGACTTTGTCCTCCTGGTGATGGGGAGACATGGAAGGCTTGTTTCATTTTGAAGTAATGCTAGACTCACAGGAAGTTGTAAACAGTACAAAGAGTCCCGTTTACCCTTCACCTGGCTTCCCGTAATGGTGACGTCTTAGATAGCAGGAGTACACTATCAAAACCAGGAAATTGGCATTGGTGCATGACTGCTAACCAGACTTCCGAGCTTATTCAGTTTTCTCCATGTTTTTAACCTGGATTCATTTGTGTGTCCTTGTGTGTGTGCACATGGAAGGGTTTTTTTTTTTTTTTAATTCAATTTTATGGAGATATATTCACATACCATACAATCATCCAAAGTGGACAATCAATTGTTCATAGTACCATCATATAGTTTTGCATTCATCACCCCAATCTATTTTTTGATCATTTTTCTTGTACCAGAAAAAGTAGAAATAAGAATAAAAAGAAAAAAAAGTAAAAAAGAACACCCAAATCATCCTACCTCCCTCCCACCCTATTTTTCATTTAGTTATTTGTCCCCATTTTTCTACTCACCAAACATGGAAGAGTTTTGAGCAGGGGTGTGACATACATGTTAGATGACCCTGGCAGCTGATGGGAACAGATTGGAGGGGCTCATGGAGAATGGTGGCAAGAGATGATGAGAGCCTGAGTGAGAGCTGTGGTTGTGGAGATGATCGGAGGGGCTGCAGCATAGAGAAATGTTTAGGAGGTAAAAGTGGAAGGCCTTGGAGAGGGATTGACAACAGGATGACAGTTGGAGCTGTGTACAGACTTGGGGGATAATGGATCAGGGATCAGAGGAGAAGACGCTGAGTTAAGTTAGGAATGTGCCGAGTTGTAGGAACACCCCTCCAGCTGGGATGGGCACCAGGGAGGACTCTCTGGACAGAGCAGCATCCAAGCTGGGTCTGAAAGGCTGAGTAGGAGTTGGCTGGGGCTCTGGGCGAGGGCATTCTAGTGCGAGGGCCCAGGAGAGGAAAGCCATGGAAGCCATGGGAAGGTAAGGGGATGCATCTGAAGTACTGGGGAGGGGGTGGACCTGGGGGGAGGGGTAGATTTGTGAGTCATCAGCATGAGTCGTGAGACCATGAAAGCATAGAATGAGGAGAGCAGGGCTCTGTCCCTTAAGTAGAGCCTGTTGGGAGCTGGGCCGAGGAGAGCAGGGACAGTCAGCGAGGTGTGAGGAGGGCCTGGGGGCACAGCCTTCCAGAGGCCAGGAAGTGGCAGATGAGGCAACAGGAAACTGAAGGTCCTGAGCTGGGTGGGACCCTTGGCAAGCACTACTCCTGAGGAGCGGTAGAAGGGGAGCAGGGTTGCTGTGAGTTGGGGAGTTGTGGGAGATGAGAAAATGGAAGTCAACTAGTGTAGACAACTCTTTTACAAAAGGTGACCGAGAAAGGGAGGGGAGATGGTATGGTAGCCAGAAGGGGCTCTGGGATCAGGGGCGGGAATGATTTAGGGGTTGGGGGAAACGTGAGCGTGACGAAGACTGAGGGGTCCTGGGACTGGGTCTGATGGCTTCATGGGAGACAGTAGTGATGATGAGGTGTGTGGGCTTTGGGGTCGGGCTGCTGGAGTTTGAATCCTAGCTCTACCACCTCCCAGCTGTGTGACCTTGAACAAGTCACTGAATTTCTCTGTTCCTCTGTTCTCTCCATTGCAAAATGGGGATGATAACAGTACTATCTCTTAGGGTTGTTGTTTGAGTATTAAGTAAATTATTGCATGTAAAGCGATCATGAAAGCTTCTGGCACTCACTAGCCAATCAGCAAATGTAAATATTAACTGATTACTCGTTTCTCTAGACGTCAGTTTTCCTCATTTTTTTATTCTTTCAACATTTGTTCATTCTTTCCTATACAACGGCTGGTTGGATGAGTTGACAGTCACTCATTCATGCATTCATCTTACTGCCATTTACTGAGCACATGCTCTGTGCCAAGGACAGGGCCAGGCATTGAGATTTTGAGGAGGCTGGCGTAGTCCCTGCCCAATCTGATGAAGAGCTGAGTCTCGAAAATTCTGTCATCTTTAAACCTTCCCCGAAGTGGAAAAAAATGTGTTTCCTTCATGGTTTTCCAGTCAATAGTTGTGTCTTTTTCTTGGAAGAACAGCCCATTGACATTTTGGCAGACTTGGGGCACTGCATTTAAAATCAGGCCCTCAGGACTGCTGGTTCCCACACAGCCCCTGCCCTACTGGGTTGGCTGCAAGTCTATCATCAACTCATTTTATTTCCAAATTATAAGAGTAATGCTTGCTCAGTGCAGAAAATCCAAACCATGCCAAGGCATAGAAAGCAGAAAGGAAAGTGTTCTATGTCCTGCTCTACCTTGGTGGGTCCCAGTCACCAGAGGGACTCAGTTAAATTGGAAAATATTCTTTCAAGGCCCTTGTTTGGTATATAAACACGTATGGCACATAGATATGCTCATATGACATGATGTGTGCTCTCCTGGTTGTTTTTGTTTGTTTCTCAGCCATGTACCAGAGGCATCTCCAAGATAATGCATATACATTTAGTAGCTGTATCACATCTGTGGTATGGATAGACCATTAACTAACTAATTAACTCATTAAATCCTTTACCAATGGACATTAAGGTTTTTTTTTCCATTTTTTCACTCTTAAAAATAATGCATCCCTGTGCAAATATAACTGAGTAATACAAAGATTTTCGCACATTAAATTCTTGGAAGTGAAATTTGGGGGTCAAAGAGAAAGGACATTTTATCATTTGGAAGGCTTTTGGCTGCAGGTAGCGGAATTCCCACCTCAAAATGGGAGTTTATTACCTCGCATAAGAAGCGAGGCAAGGCAGGGTCAGATGTGTCATTAAACACCTTCAGTCTTTCTATCTTTCTGCCCTGCTATCCTGGGTTTGTTCATCTTATTATCATCCAGCATTCAGCACTGGCAGAAAGAGGGATTGTTTCTTCTGTCTCCTTTTAAGAGTGAAGGAAACCTTTCCCAGAATCCCCTGGGCAGGCATGTCCTCCTAGCTCATTGGCCAAGACTATGTCACATGCCCATGCTTAAGCTAATTGCTGGCAAGGGGAAAGGACCATTATGATTGGCTTAGACCAGTGAAGCTTCCCCCTATTGGGTGGGAAAGGGGTCTCCTGGGGCTGTACCCGGGGATGAAGGGGCACTGGCCTAGGGTAGGCAGCCAACAGGGCTGTCTTGCTTATTTTGGGAATTGTTGTAAACTGCCCCACAAAGATGATGCCAGTTCACACTCTCGGTGTCCTCGCTATGTTTGAGAGTTCGTGTCTCTCCACTCTTATCCACCAGGCTTTGTCTCAAAGGTGAAGAGTGACATCTTGTTTCAACATGCAGTTCTTAAATCAGGGAGTTTGAGTAGCTTTTCCTAATGATTTGTAATTCCTGGGTATTTCCTGTTTATATTCTTTGCCCATCTTTTGAAATAATAATAATGATCATAAAATAATAATTGTTCATTTTAATTATATGCTTATCATGTGCCAGATATCTCATTTAACCTTCACAACAACCCTATAAAGTAGATATAATTATTTCTATTTTAGAGATGAGGAAAGGGAAACCTAGAGAAATTAATTAACTTGTATATAGTTAATAAGGAACAGATCTTGGGTTTGAACCCAGGGGTATAGACACCAAGACCTACTGTCCTTAATCACTGCATTATACACTGTCATTTAGGAGCTCTTTTTACTTATTGATTTGTAGGCACTCTTTACATATCATGGTTACATGGGCAAATATTTTTCTCACTTTGTCATTTCTAATAACTTCATTGATGGTCTTTTGTTTCATAGAAGTTTATCGTCGTATGTGGTGACTTATTGTGCTGACGTGTGGAGGGAATGGTTTCCTGTTGGTTCCTTTACATGGTTACATTTCTGGGAAGAGCCCATTTAAGGCAGGTCCAGCATGAAATGCCTAAATTATGAGAACCTAGACCTGGAGTTGGAGGAAGGGAATCACCCAGCCTGTCTGATCCTGGGCAGATCTGGGCCTCAGTTTTCTCCTTGAATTGTTTTCTCTAAAAGTTAATGAGTTGCGAGCATGGGACTTGCCCTTATGAAGCTCATTACCACAAAGGAGAGTCTAAACTTGCATGTAATGGTGCCTAAGAGTCTCCCCCCTGAGTACCTCTTTGTTGCTCAGATGTGGCCCTCTCTCTCTCTAACTGAGCCATCTCGACAGGTGAACTTGCTGCCCTCCCCTCTACCTGGGACCCGACTCCCAGGGGTGTAAATCTCCCTGGCAATGCAGAATATGACTCCCGGGGATGAGAGTCATATGGACCCGGCATCGTGGGACTGAGAGTATCTTCTTGACCAAAAGGGGGATGCAAAATGAGACGAAATAATTTCAGTGGCTGAGAGATTTCAAATGGAGTCGAGAGGTCACTCTGGTGGACATTCTTATGCACTATATAGATAACACCTCTTAGGCTTTAATGTATTGGAATAGCTAGAAGTAAATACCTGAAACTACCAAACTCCAACCCAGCAGTCTGGACTCCTGAAGACAATTATATAATAATGTAGATTACAAGGGGTGACAGTGTGATTGTGAAGACCTTGTGGATCACACCCCCTTTATCTAGTGTATGGATGAGTAGAAAAATGGGGATAAAAACTAAAGGACAAATGGGGTGGGATGGGGGGATGATTTGGGTGTTCTTTTTTCACTTCTACTTTTTATTCTTGTTCTGGTTCTTTCTGATGTAAGGAAAATGTTCAGAGATAGATTGTGGTGATGAACACATAACTATGTTATACTGTGGACAGTGGATTGTATACCATGGATGATTGTATGGTGTGTGAATGTATTTCAATAAAACTGAATTTAAAAAAAAAAAAAGTTAACGAGTTGATCCTGCAGGTTTGTTTGGCCCACGTCCTCTTCTCCACCAGACGTCCACCAGCTGCCTGTGCCCTCTGGTCTGCTCAGTGTCTGCGCAGCCACTGGGGCGAGATGAGTCAGGCCTAGCTCTCACCTTCCCAGTTCACGTCCCTCTTCAGCTGAGAATAAATGACCTTTTAACCACCTATAAAATCCTCCTCCCAGAAGAGGGAGATTGAGGAGGAGGAGGGAGGGTGTGGGGCATTAGGTGGAGCAGGGCTGCCTGCCCGGGTCAGGGACTTTGCTCCTCTGGCACGTGGCTAACCAGGCTGTCAGATGCTCGGCTGCCCGGTCCCTTTAAATCCAGGTACACACTCGCTAACTGTGTGGCCTTGGACAACTTGCCTAGCCTGTCAGAATACTATTTCCCTACTATCGTGGTAACATTTAAATAAGTCTCATTCATTTAATGACAACATAGTTTCATGTAAGGCAAAGCCAGTTGTAGGGCCACCCTTTTGTTCAAAGCCTCCCATGACTTCCTACCTCACTTAGGATAGAAGCCACAGGCCTTGCCCTACCTACGAGGCCCTCTACTAAAATCCTTCTCTGTTAATCTGTCATTTACTCGCCAGTTCGCCTCTCCCCACTACCCACTCTGCAACAGCCACACTGGCCTCGTAGCTCTTGCTCGCATACATCAAGTAGGCTCCTACCTCAGGACCTTTGCACTTGCTGTTCCCACTACCGGGAACACTTTTCCCCCAGGTATCCACCTGGCTCACCCCCTCACTTCATTTCGGTTCTCAAATGTCAAAGAGGCCTTCCCTGGCTACCTTGTACAATTCTAGCACCCCTGCCACTCTATCCTCTTATTTTATTTTTCCTCATTGTGCATATCCCTCCTGTATTACATTAATATTTATTGTGTTCCTCTCCCTCTAGATCATAAGCTCCAAAACAAGAGAGACTTTCTCAGCTTTGTTAATTCCTAAATCCCCAATAGATCTAGAATATTTAAGGTGTTCCTTAAGTGCTTGTTGCATGATGGATAGACGGGTGGATGGGGGATGGATGAGAGATGCCTCTTTTGAAGTTTCTCTTGTCGAGTTATAACTGTCCCTACAGCCTCTTTTCCCCACTAGACTGTGAGCACTTTGAGGGCAGAGGTCTTGTCTCGGTCGCGGCTGGGTCCCCCGTACAGGACAGGGCTTGGTCCAATGGAAGTGCCTGCCTGTGGTTAATGAGTGTGTGAGCCGGGGGGGTGATCGTGGTCTCCCTCCATTTCCCCCACCTCACGGAGGCTAACTGTCCTCACACCCTCTCAAGTTTTCTCTTCACAGCTGTGTGCTTTATACCTTGGTTGCCCCTACATCCCCAGGGCCTGGCATGTGTTGAGGATTTTGCTTTTTTGTGACAGGGTGAGGTCAGGGATTGGTGACTCATCCCCATGTAGGGCAAGGCCAGACGTAGAGCCACACCGAACACCTCTCGGGGTGGTCTGTGCACCCTCGTGCCTCAGCGGGTCATGGGGAGCTGCCAGCAGAAGGCCCTGCATTGGGGTGGGTCAACTCAGTATCTGCGGGGTGAGTTGTCACCTGACCCTTGACCTTTCTCCTAGTCGTGGGCCAGGCCTCGTGGCCGACCCCTGTTTGCAACCCTGGAGAAGAGGGAAGCCTGAGCTCTCTATTGTCACCGCTTTGCAGATTGTGGGGTGCTGTGGGGAATTGAGGTGTCCAGGACAAACATGGGTCACATCTTTCTGGGCACATAACCCGTTAGGAGTGTCCTTCCCTCCCAGCCTGCCCCAGAAACCTGTCATTCACCTTCACCACCAGCCCCAGGGCCACATTCTCTGTGGCAACTTCCCCAGCCCGCCCCTGGGACTCCACCTCCCCTTCCTCTCAGGTCCCAGGCCCCTTGCACCCACAGCTAGCTCGCACCATAGCAGGTGGCACCCGCTGGCTCCCTGGTCCGTCCCTCCCACTGACCAGGACTACTCCGAGGGCAGGGCTGGACTGAGTGGCTGATTCATTCTGTGCACCCAGAGGTGGCCCCCCTGTTGGCGCCACGATGGAAGGGCAGAAACGTTGGTTGAACTGAATTAAATCTTCCCTTCCTCTTGGCATTTAGGATTCTAACTCACCAGCATGGTTGGGGGAGTCAGAAACCTTTCCAGAAGGAGGTGGCCTGGCAGTTCCCTTTCTCCTGCTACATCCTGCCACCACTACCCCCCACCCCTACCCCTGGCAGAGGCCTTGGCAGCTGACTTTGCGTTACTTTGTGATACTGTGACTTTTGGCAATATCTGTGCTCTAACTGGGGAGGGTGGGGTGTGAAGGCCCATGGCAGATGTGCCCCACTCGCATGCCTTGCTCAGGCAGACACTGCATATGGCGGCACTTGCCAAGTGCGGCTGGGGCCTCGGAAGCCTTCCCAACCCAGCCCCGCCTCCCGCCGCCTGGCACTGTCAGCCTAGGAGGTGAAACCTGTTTGCCAGCCCTGGCCTTCCTGGGCCCTTTACCCAACTCTCAGTAGTGCTTGATACATAGACCCTGAGACGGGAAATTGGGAGACACATCATACCTTTGTACAGTAAATAGCCTTCCTCCAAATCACACCTCAGAGGCCAAGTGTGGGCTCAGGTGCCAGGGAAGTGTGTCAGATGGTTCCACCTCTGCAGTTTGAGGAGGGGAGAGCATCACAGGCCCTGCTGGCCTGAGGTCACTCGTCCCAGGCCTGTCCCCTACTCACTGGCTGCAGGTCTCGTGACCCCTCTGAGCCCCCCTTTCCTCAGGGTCATCAGTGAGGAGCTGGTGAGGTGTGGAAGATGGCAGTGATTTCATGAATCTTCACATGCAGGCTTCCAAAGGCCTCCCCTCCCTGAGGCCAACAAGCCAACTCCTACTTATCCTTCAAAGCCCAATTCTAGTGATGCCCCTTCTGAGGAGTTTCTACTTTCTTTGTGCGTCATCCTAGCCTAGGTTTACCATAGAAGTATGATTAGGGGTAGAGCTTCTGGGACATCTGTCCCTGTTTCTGACTGAGTTGTGAGTCCTGGGTGAGGGGTGGGGGGTGTGTGGGAATCCTGGCCTTCTCATCTGCATATACCAGGCACATAACAAATGTTGAATTAAATGTCCAGCATAATGATTCTGATTTAATAGCCACCATTTATTAAGTGCCTGTCCAGTCCCCAGCACTAAAACAAGTGCCTTCTGCATCTTCATCCTGTCAGTGGGAGCTGTTTGTAATTCCCGTTTTACAGAGGAGGAGGCAGAGTCACTTGCCTAGGGTCACACAGCAGGCAGCTGAGGAGCTGGGGCTTGAGCCCTTCTCCATGGCTCACACACACAGCTGCACTGCTGCTTTGGGCCTTTGCTTGTCAAAGAAGCGGTCCCCAGCCGGGCTGTGCGAGGCGCCCTCACACCTCCTGAGGCAACTGACGTCTCTTCCCCAGTGCTGGATTCAGGACTTCTCGGGAGTTCCCGTTTGGGATCATGGTGGGCAGTTTTAGTAGCTAGGTCTGCTCAGACTTCTATACCAAAACATTGACCCGAAAGCCTTTCCCTGACCCTTGTGGTTTTCTGAGAGAATGACAGGGCCGAGCAGGGCAGGGCTGGACCGGGACCCAGGTGGAAGTGGCCATGGTGGATTGGCCACGGCCTGCCTGCGGCATTGGTGTGCCCAGCCCTGCCCGGGGCAGTCAAGCCCTCCCTTGGTCCACCGCCAGATTAGCATCTCTCTGGGGGCCCCAGGCTCCCAGCGAATGTTGGACAAGTGAGTGTGATGGGACCCAAGGCTTCATGGTGGAGCTGGACTTGGATGGAATTTCATTCACTGGACGGAGAGGACATGACTGCAGAGGCGGGAGGGACAGCAGGAGCTAAGTCCAGGAGGCAGGAAAGCCATGGGTGTGGGAAGCCCCCAGGTGGCCTTTTCTGGGTGGGGACACAGATGGACCAGAGGGACTAACCTAGAGACCCCTCAGCAAGGGGCGGCGGCCCAGGGCCATGACCGCCTGCCCCCTGCTTAGAAACAGGAGCAGCAGGGAGGAGCAGCTATTCTGCCATCTGGGACTGTGCAGTGCTCTGCCTGCGGTGTCCCCTGAGTCTTCACAGCAGCCAGCGCAGCGGGTGCTGCCACGAGCCCCCTGTTCCCATAGGGAAGCTGAGGCCCAGAGAGGGTAAGTGATCCACAGTCACAGTCAGTGCAAATGCTGGATTCGAACTTGGGTGTGTGCCTTGGAGCCCTGACCCAGAGCCCCTTGCAGGGTGAGCAGCTGTGCAGTGGGCAGGATAAAGCCTCATAAATGCAAGGGCTGGTTTACCTGCTGGACTGAAAGCCCCGTGAGGGCAGCGACCCTGTCAGAATCCTCTCTGCCATCCCAAACCTGGCCCAGTGCAGCCTCACGATGGGCTGCGTGGTGAGGACTGGCCAGTAGGCAGGTGTGGCTGGATGGAGGGAGGGAGTCAGGGCCAGGATGGGGCCCCCTCAGGCCAGGCCGTTCGTCCTGCCTGGGGCTGGCCAGGTGTGTCCTGAGGGGCCATCTGCCTGGCGTTCCTCCCCAGGGACTCATTGCTAAGGGTCATCAGCAGTGCCCCGGTGAGCCGGATGCTGTGCCAGCCTGGCGCCACCGGTCCTGTGGCCATCCCCTGACCCCGGCTGAGGCGAGGATCTGTCATGCAGCACTGGGCTGGGATTCTGAAGCCTCGGTTATGGCTTCCCCCCTTCCTGGGAAGGACAAGCGGGTGGAGGGAGGTTCAGGTCAGCCCAACTCCTTGCCCCCACCCTCTTCTCTCCTTGAAGCCGCCCAGCTGCCCTTCCAGGTGGGCATTTTCCACCTACACAGTGTACAGATGCAGAGAGGAAGGCACAGAGAAGCAAGGTGGCCTGCAAAGCAGGGTTCAAATCCGGGTCTGCCCATGCTGGACCGGTGGCTTCAGGAAAGATCCTTCACTTCTTTGTGCCCCATTTTCTTTATCTGTACAAAGCAACCCCTGCCTCACTTACCTTATGGCTGGTTCTGAGCTATGGTGTTGAGCACTGGTGGAAACAATAAAGAACAAGGAAGTAAAGGATTCTTAGAAGGTATTTTCATGCCTGCCCCTCCCCAGGGAAGTTGGATATTTGTTTCCGTTTCCATCTTGGCGCCAGCTAAGCAAAGAGGATCCGCTTCCTGTGCCCCCACAGTGTGTCCATGCCCCAGACCCGTGGCTGGGTGCTCTGTGGATGGGGCAGGCCGTTCCCACTCACAGTCTCAGCTCAGCAAGGG
This sequence comes from Choloepus didactylus, assembly GCF_015220235.1. Lineage (NCBI taxonomy): Eukaryota > Metazoa > Chordata > Mammalia > Pilosa > Megalonychidae > Choloepus > Choloepus didactylus. The sequence continues at coordinate 12,315,827 of NC_051314.1, read as the reverse complement.
TTTGATGGAGGAGCGATGGGGCCACGCTGCTGGGGCAAGGAAAGTGCTGACAGGGCCAGGGCAGGGCCCAACAGGCTCAGGGAAGGCCCATCGCGCTCTGGGCCCCCCTTCATTTGGACAAGCCCACCCCCCACGGGCCTTCCCACCCACGCATGGAGGGGAAGCCAGGTGGGCTGCTGGGATCTGACTGTGAGCCCCTGGTCCCCCGGGGGTTGCCCTGCAGGTGCCAGGCCCCTGGCTGCTCTGCCCCTGAGCCACCCCTCTCCTTAAGCCCCCATCCTCAATTTGTAATTCCTTCATCTGCCAAGCACCACCCCTCACCCTCCCCCACCCCCGGTGCCATCCACCCTCTGCGCAGCTCTGGGCCAGCCGCCGTCTCCCTCACCCACCACGCAGGGGAGTAACAGCACCTGGCTGCAGTGGAGCTCCATGGGGGGTGCCCGTGCGTGCTCAGCCCCATCCTGGTCCGGAGCAGGCCAGCCCCAAGTGTGGGGTGGCTGTGCAGGGGGCTGTGGGGAGGGTGAAAGGAAAAGCAGCCGAGTTCAAATCCACCTCAGCCATGTGCCCACTCATGATGGGGACTCCCTGCGCTGGTCTCCCCATGGGTGAAGTGGGGTCAGAAATGACACCCGCTGGGTGACGCTGCTCCAAGAATCCAGTGGATCCTTTTAGAGCGTGCCAGCCCAGCACCTGGTGCCACACTGTAGCTACAATCATCAGCCATCTTTTTTTTTTTTTTTTTTTTTGCCTCTCCTCCCTGGCAAGGATAGCTGAGTTTCATGTTAAAACAGTTTTTTCTTTGAACTTGAGGGTGCCCCATGCAATATCGCAGCCCACACCACGTATAGGGAAAGGGCAGAGCTTCTCTCTGTAGCCTCTCACCCCCAGAGGGCACTGGACAAACTTGGAGGCGAGTAGGACATGGGTGTGGAGGGCAGGGGCCTGGGGCCTGATTCGGGAGCCCGTGTAGACCTGAGACCCGGGCCCGGCCCTCAGTGATGCCCCTTCCACCTGCACAGTAGGGGTGAGAGTGGGAATGAGGGGTGCCCCTCACCCACCCTGCACAGGGGCGTGGGGTGGACGACCACCTCCAGGCTGATTCACCGATCTGCTGTGTTGTCTCCCCAGAGACTGATGGAGAGGCAGAAACGGAAAGCGGATATTGAGAAGGGGCTGCAGTTCATTCAGTAAGTGCGCGGGGCCAGGCCGGGCCCCCCAAAGCCTCCTCTGCTCAGGCCTGTGTGTGCTGGGGGGAGGCAGGTGGGAGCTACTAGGGGGCTGCATGAGCCACGAACCCCACACCCATGTGTGAACCCCACTGACACGCGCACCCCTCAGTCCTGCGTGAACCCCTCCCTCATGCATGTCCCCCGACCCTGTTCACACTTCGTCTTGTCCAGTGTGCCATTTTACCGTCACCATCCACACGGGCACAAGCACTCCCCGTTCATTCTTGTTTGTCGAGCGCTTCCTCTCTGTCCTTCACCACAACCCAGTGAAGACGCTGGTCTCATCTGCATTCTGCATCTGGAGAAGCTGAGGCGCAGCGAGGTTAAGAGACTTGTAAAAGGTCACATGGCTATTGAATGGCACATTTAAACCCGTCTGTCTGACTCCAAAACCCCTGATTCTAACGTGCGCTCCCTGCCTCCCAAGCACCCACATGCCATGTTTGTTTGTTTGTTTTACCCCCTTTTTCATTTATCTTTCTTAAGTGAACTCTGGAGGCATATTTATTGTGATGCTAGTAGAGTGTAAACTTACTACCACTCCCAGGTCTCTGAGGTCCTGGAAGGCACCTGGCACTTCTGAGTTCATAATTTTGTGCTTCCCTAATTGTATCGTTTAGGCAACACCCCCCCCCCCCACCAAAAAAAAAAACAGGTACTTGCCTCTACATACTCCTCTTACATAGAACTCCCCAGTTTCGCTCTGGCACAGAACAACAGTCACCCCTGCCTTTTCTGCCCCGCTGGCGGGGCCCCTCCCCAGACACCCCTCCCCCTCCCCAGCTCACAGCACCCACTTTCCCGGCTGCCCCCCAGGGGTGTACCGAGCGGGCTAATTCTGTTAGGGAGCTTTGGGAGCACCTGGGGTTTGGCCCCGTGTCAGCTGCTCCCTTGGTCCCCTGCACCTCCAGGTTCTTCCCTGGGAAGGGAAGGCTCAGCCCTCCTCAGCCTGCTCGCCAGCGCTGCGGCTCTTTATTTGGAAAGTGCTCGGACCCTATTCAGAGACTGGTGAACAAGGTCAACCCCGTGAATTCTGTTTTCCCTGCGAATTCTGCGTCTTTAACTTAAGTCGCTGATTTTTGTGGTGTTGGAGTGCACTCTGATTTTCCCACTTCCCGGGTGATCTCCTTTCCTGGGAAAGGGGTCTGCGTGGACTGGACGCTTCGTGCCTCCCGTGGGCCTGCAGCTGGGGAAGGAAGTCATGTCCCCGCCATTCCCCCTCCACTCCTGTCCCCACCCCTGGTGCAGGAGCCACGTGTGCTGTCCTCTCCTTCTGGACCCTGAGTTGTGGCCGGAGGCTCCATCAGCCCTGCCTTGGCCAGAGACATTTTCCTCTTCTGGCCCTGTTCCAGCCTGGGGGTCCTCCTGTTTCCCCTGTCCTGCTCTCACGTTGGGGGGGTATTGATTTCTTAGAGGACGGCCAGCTGGATCTGCAGCTGCTCTGCTCTTTCTCAGCTTCTGCACCTGGAGGCCCTGGGGCCTGCCCGAGGCCTGGCCTTCCCACAGCCCTTCTGGAACTGGACGGCCCGCATGGTGGTGTTCTTGGGGAGGACACTGCCCCTCAGCCCAGTCCCCAAGGTCACACCCGAGCCCGTCCCTGGCTCTGTGGCTCCGGCTCCAGGGACCTCCACGAGGTTGGGGGAGGAGGCTGGGATCCCTGGGCTCACCCAGACCTCATGTCCCCTCCTTTCCCCCTAGGTCGACACTACCCCTAAAGCAAGAAGAATATGAGGTGAGTGACTGCCACCGGGCAGGGGGAGGCAAAGGCAGGGGTTTCTGAGGAGGGGCTTGCAGGGGCCAGTGCCCAGGCACCCCCTGAGCCCCCTCTGCACCCCACGCCCGGCAGGCCTTTCTGCTCAAGCTGGTGCAGAATCTGTTTGCCGAGGGCAATGACCTGTTCCGGGAGAAGGACCACAAGCAGGCCCTGGTGCAGTACATGGAGGGGCTGAACGTGGCCGACTACGCTGCCTCTGACCAGGTGGCCCTGCCCCGGGAGCTGCTGTGCAAGCTATACGTCAACAGGGCTGCCTGCTACTTCACCATGGTGAGCCCGGAGCCCCCCTTCCACCGCTGATCTGCTCGCTGCTCCCCGCAGGAAGCCCACTCCAGCCAGGCCGGGCCCCAGAGAGCCCAGAGCCGGCCTCCTTCACCTCTGCCCCATCGCCTCTGACCCTGGAGGCACAGCTTGGCCTGGCCCAGGGCCAGCTTCCCCCACCTCCTCTGTCTACAGCTCACCTGTGTCTCCTGCAGCAGCTTTCGATCCTCGAGAGCATTTAAAAAGTACTGTAATAGTTTTTTTTTTTAATAGAACTGATGCTCAGATGAATGAAGTCAGAATCTCAGCACAGTCCCCGGGCACTGGTGTTTTTTAAACACTCCGCTGTGAGCCTGTGGGCAGTCAGGGCTGAGAACCGCTGCGCTTTCTGCTGACCTCTGACCTCCTGCACTCCTTCCTCCTGACCTCCCCTGCCTCCAACCCCATGCCTCCATTTCTCCTCCCTTCTCTCCCTGTGTGTCCTCAGGCCTCTGTGGGGGACTAGTAATGCCTCCAGAGTCCAGAGCAGACTTCCAGATCATACTCTGCTGTGTGCACAGAGCTGCCTTCAGGGTTTCGCTTCCTCTTGGAGGTGACATTATTATTCTCAGACCATGAAGTTCTGACCTGAAGGCAGAGATGAAGCAGCCGTGTTGCAGGGGCCAGGCTTGTGTCTGGGGCGCTCGAAGGCTGCTCCCGCCCAGTGTCCTGCCGGTGCCCGCCGAGCCCCTTCAGCTGGGTGCCCGGGGTCAGAGGCCTGAACGCCAGGGCTGTTTCCTGCCCTCTCTGCAGCTCCCGAGCCCCGGCCCTGACCCTGGTCCTCCCACGTGCTCCGTGTCCTCAGGGCAGGGGGCCTGGGAGGAAGGTGACAGGCTGCCCGCTCCTCTTGGCAGGGCCTGTATGAGAAGGCGCTGGAGGACAGCGAGAAGGCGCTGGGCCTGGACGGCGAGAACATCCGGGCACTGTTCCGCAAGGCGCGGGCGCTCAACGAGCTGGGCCGCCACAAGGAGGCCTACGAGTGCAGCAGCCGGTGCTCCCTCGCCCTGCCCCACGTGAGTGCTGCCGTCACGGGGGCCCAGGCTCCAGGCTCGCCCGGGCCAAGCCACGTCTCCCCCTCTGTGCCGGCACTGGCAGATACTGATATTAATACTCCCTGTCTTCCGAGCTCTGGCTGTGTTCTGGGTGCTGCTAAAAGTGCATCCTGGGGATCAGCTCACTTGATCCTGGCCCCAGCCCACGAGCAGGTGCTCTGCTTGTTCCCACTTGAAAGGTGGAGACTGAGGACAGAGAGAAAGTAGCTCACAAGGTCGCAAGAGCCAGGAGGTGGGAGAGCAGGATTGAGCCCAGGAAGCTCCCCGACCTCTGTGCCCTAAGAGACGGGTACAGTGAGGATTATGAGGGTGACGTGTGTGTCCGGGCATTGTGTTGGGATGGCCGCGGGCGGGGATGGGAACACACCAGTAGAGAGCCCTGCTTGCCCACAGCCGGGCACATGACACCACTCCCCCCGCCCCATTTATTCACCACCCAACAGGTATTTGCAGATGCCCAGATCTGTGCCCTTCAGGGCTCCACAGACCCCTGGGAGACACGGAAACAGCCCCAGGGTCTGAGCCTGGCTCCACCACCACCCTTTTGTGACTGTGTACAAAGCTCTTGCCCTCTGTGCACATCAGCTCCATGTCTATAAAATGTTCTTCCAGCTTCATCCCTGGAAGAATGGGCGTGAGAGGGCTCCGAGAAGGAGGGCGGAAAGGTCTTGGATTGGGCAGGGTCCTAGGAAGCTTCCTGGAGGGCTGGAGTGGGGCAGGGTCCTGGGAGTGCTGTGGAGTGGGGCTGGAGCGAGCAAGGAGAGGCAAGAGGGGTTTGGGTGGCAGAGCAGAGGGGAGGCAGTGGCCACAGCGGTCACCGATGTCGGCACCGGAGAGCTGGCCGGGGTTTAAGTTCCAGTCTTGGGCCTGCCCTCTATGAGCTCTGTGACTTTGTGCAGATGGCTTAGCCTCTCTGAGCCCTGGCTTGGTGATAGATGACCATGTGTCGTGAAGCTGCGCTGAGGATGGAATCAGAAAGTTCATATGGGCAGTTGGCAGAGGGGCCAGACAGAGCAAGCACTGAGAAAACCTCAGCTATTATTGTATTTACTGTTTCATATTCTCACTTCCCTAATGCAGCTTAGTTCACAGCTCAGAAACTTTATTTATGAGAATGTAGCATTTGACAGCATTCCCAGAAGGTCCATGTCCAAGTCTCGCTGGATCCTCACTTACGGGAGGGCAGTGTGGCTTCCATCCCCACGGCACAGCTTGGGAAGCCAAGGCTCAGAAGGAAGGGCGGAATTATCTGGAGGAAGTGTCCAACCCAAGGCCTTCTGAGTTTGGCAATTCCCCATTTTCCAGTCTTGGTTGACAGCACCTGCTCCGGGCCAAGCCCGTGCTGGCACTGGGAGCCGGAGGTGACTCAGGGCCAGGCCCTGGCCTCCAGGAACGAGTTGGGAGCTGGACAGACGCACCGGCCGTTACAGATCCCCATCGGCCTCTGCTGGCCTGGCACAGGTGGTGTCTCCTGTGAGTTCTCTTTCTCGCCTCCCCACTGGACGGCATCTCCGTAAGGTCAGCCCACTGCCCATTTGCTGAGTGGTCCACTGCTTCAGGCCTGGCACGGGGACCACGTTCCGTGATAGCCTGGAGGGAGGGATGGCTGGCAGTTTCTCTTTTCTGAGTGCTGACCCAAGGCCAGGCTCAGTTCTAAACCAGATGTGCACTTTCTCCACCTTCTGTCCTCACTTCCAAAGAGCTCCAAGACAGTGCTCTGTGAAAGAAGCAAGTTGGAGAACAATAGGTATAGAATGATCCCACGTAATGCAAACAAGCAAAGGAAAAGCCCACAAAAAGCACGACAGCCTTTATAGACCCATATACACGTATGTAGATTTCTAAAACAGATCTGTAAGGAATCTCATTGGACCCACCAAGCCTGGTTCCCTCCGGGGAGGAGCCAAGGGCGGGGGTCACCCCGGGGAGCACTTGCTCTACCTGTAACATTTCAGCCTTCCCCAGCAATGCTATCACCTGCTGAATTTTATTTTATTTATTTTTTTTGCTGTTTTTTTTACATCCATCTTTATTGAGATATATTCACATACCATGCATCATACAAAGCGTACATTCAGGTGTTCACAGTACCATTATATAGTTGTGCGTTCATCACCAAAATTGATTTTTGAACATTTTCATTACCACACACACAAAAATAATAAGAAAAATTAAAGTGAAAAAGAACAATTAAAGTAAAAAAGAACACTGGGTGCCTTTTTTTTTTTTGCCCTCATTTTTCTACTCATCCATCCATACACTGGACAAAGGGGAGTGTGGTCCATATGGCTTTCCCAATTACACTGTCACCCCTCATAGGCTACATTTTTATACAGTCGTCTTCAAGATTCATGGGTTCTGGGTTGAAGTTTGATAGTTTCAGGTATCTACCACCAGCTACCCCAATTCATTAGAACCTAAAAAGGGTTGTCTATATTGTGCATAAAAGTGCCCACCAGAGTGACCTCTAGGCTCCTTTTGGAATCTCTCTGCCACTGTAGCTTATTTCATTTCCTTTCACATCCCCCTTTTGGTCAAGAAGATGTTCTCCATCCCATGATGCCGGGTCTAGATTCCTCCCTGGGAGTCATATTCCATGTAGCCAGGGAGATTCACTCCCCTGGGTGTCTGATCCCACATAGTGGGAAGGGCAGTGATTTCACCTGCCAAGTTGCCTTAGCTAGACAGAGAGGGCCACATCTGACCTGCTGAATTTCAGAATTAAGAAGTTAATTGTTCTAGTTTTCTAATGCTGCAGAATGCAAAACACCAGAGATGGATTGGCTTTTATAAAAAGGGGGTTTATTTGGCTACACAGTTAAAGTCTTAAGGCCATAAAGTGTCCAAGGTAATACATCAGTAATCGGGTACCTTCACTGGAGGATGGCCAATGGCGTCCAGAAAACTCTCTTAGCTGGGAAGACATGTGGCTGGCGTCTGATCCAAAGTTCTGGTTTCAAAATGGCTTTCTCCCAGGACGTTCCTCTCTAGCAAGCTTGCTCCGCTTCAGAACGTCACTCACAGCTGCGCTGAGTTCCTTCTCTTTGAGTCAGCTCATTTACATGGCTCCACTGATCACCTGAATGGGTGGGGCCATGCCTCCATGGGAATATCTCAGCAGAGTCATCACCCACAGCTGGGTGGGGTACATTCCAAGCAAATATAATCAGCACCAAAACATCTGCCCCACAAGACTACATCAAAGATGATGGCGTTTGGGGGACACAATACATTCAAACTGGCACATTAATATTAAAATCAAAACCAGAAGTTATTCCTTCCTTTCCCAAAAAATAAAAGAAAGGGAAAACAAAAGCCTGGCTTCCTGATCCCAGCCCAGCAGGGCCTTCCTGTGAGGTCCTAGCGGCCTGGTTGTGAGATTGGGCAAGTCAGTGTCGCCTCCCAAGGCATCATCCCCTCGGCACTGTGGGGGTGACATAGCACCCCTTTGCAGAGCTGCCCAAGAATTCTGGGAGCAGTGCTTCGTGAGCCCAGCTGGCTAACCCCCCCAACCCGTCTTGCCTTCCCAGGATGAAAGCGTCACTCAGCTTGGCCAGGAGCTGGCTCAGAAGCTTGGGCTGCGAGTCCGGAAGGCATATAAGAGGCCCCAGGTAGGTGGGCTCAGGGCTCGGAACGGGGGTGGCCAGTAGAGATGGGGGGATCTAAGGGGAGGGTCCCAGTGACCTTGGGAGAGGTTGTGGAGGGAGTGGCGGCAGGTGGCTCTGCCCTTTCTGCTGCCTGAGAGCCCCGGAATGACCTCCAGGACCTTTGGGAGAGGAAAGAACAGCCAAAGTTTCCAGCTCGCCTTAGACGCCAGCTGTTAACTCCCCCGACCGGCCACTGGAGTTGACAGCGGCGTCCTGCAGCCGTGTGCTCCCAGATCCCCCCATGTGGTGCACAGAGATGGTGGGGTCTATTTGGCTTATTCAGCTCATGTGTATTCGTCCGGCGCCTACTGTGTGCCAGGAAGCTGCACGGAGGGAAGACTGTGACTCTGGGGTCGGCTGGGCCTGGAGCAAGTTCACCTCGTTCTGCCTTGGTTTCCATGTCAGGAAAATGGGGATAACCATGCCCACCTTGGGGGGCTGATGGGGGATTCAAACGATAGAACGAGACAGCACCTCACACAGCGCCTGGCACACAGCTGGAGCACGGACGCCTCTGCCCAGGTCAGGGGTAGAGGCAGAAAAGACCTAGCTGACCCCGCTCCTGCCCTTGGGTTCCACATCTGGGGAGACAGGTCAGGGAACTCGCAGCAGGCCTGGGCCAGGGAGACTTGGGGGACCTGTGTCAGGCTCCCCTGCAGCTCTGGCTGATGGGACCCTGGGCGTCCTAGAATCTTCATCTCTCCCCACCTCTCTCCGATTTCTGGCAGGAATTGGAAACCTTTTCTCTGCTCAGTAATGGCACTGCGGCTGGTGCGGCAGATCAGGTAGGAGGGGGCTGGGGCCTGAGCCCCCCTCCCCATCCCGAACCAAGCCCATCTTGGTTCTTCCATCGTGAGGGCTTCAGATTCACTCCCTGGGGTATAAATGACCTCAGGGTGGGTCAGGGGCGTCGGGCTGTAGGGCTGGGCTCAGTGCTGTCCTTGTCCCCATTGCTGTGAGCCAGCCATTGTCCCCGGCAGAGGGGGTGACTCCCAAGGATGGCTGTGCCACACCAGCTCCCACCTCCCCGGGAGATGCCTCCCGTGACCCAGCAGCAAAGCTGGGGATAGGCCGAGGCTGCTGGGGTGGCAATGGTTGCTGGGGGGAAACCGCCAGGGGCTCACTCAGTCATGGACCCTTGGTCAGGACAAGGCCTGGGCAGTCTGGTCTCGTCTGCCTTCTCTCTCCCCCCTCACGCCCCGCCCTCCTGTCCCGCCGTGGCCACCTTCCCGCAGGGCCAGCCTTTATTCCCGCTCACTCGGCCTCGAAGCTCTTCCCTACTCGAGCCTTTCTTTCCTCTACCTTTTCAGTTCCCAAGGCCCAGCTCAAGCACACCTCCTCACGGAGGCCTTTCCTAGCGCCCCCCACCCTGCCAAATGACCCTGACCCGTGCTGGCCCCACAACCTCTCTGAGCCTCTGCTTCTGAATCCGTGATATGGGGGAGTTTGGCCCTTCAGCCAGGGAAGGGGGGGAGCCTTGACAACCCGAGAAGGAGGGGCCCAGAGGAAGGGGAGAGGGGAAGCAGCCGCGACAGCTGCAGCAACCTCCTGGGTTAAGCTTCTCGGACCCCCCCTCAGCCAGCTCCCCTAGGGTGGGCCCCCCGCACACATTAGCCCACCCTCTCGGACAGGGAGGAGACTGGGGAGGTGAGAGACAGGCTACGGAGCGGAGCCTGGTATCTGGCTGCTTCGTTGTACATGGGGGAAACTGAGGCACGGTGGGAGGGGATTTGGCTGGTGTCACACAGCAAGGCAGTGGGGGCCTCCTTCTGCTGGAAGCTTTCCAGTGCCTTCCCTAGTTCGTCAACAAACTCCCACAGAAACCCTCAGAGGCCCTGGGCCGGGTGCTGGGACAGTCAGGTTGGTTGTCGCCTCACCAGCAGGGACCTCCCAGCCTGAAGGGGAGACAGCTGCCAAGACCTGGGTGCACAGCAGCCTGGGGGAGCCTTTGGAGACAGCCCAGGTTCACATCCTGGCTCCGCTGTCTACCATTGCTGCCCTCAGACAAGTCACCTAACTCTGCTGTGCCTCGGTTTCTCCTTTGTCATGGGGGATAAATGTACCTCCCTCAAGGAGCTATGAAATTACATGAGCTCATTCATTGCTTCATTCACTTAGTACTTTTTTTGTGTGGCACTAACCTTGGTGCCAAATACGTATAAATGTGGGCCTGGCCCTTGGGGGAGCAACTTGTCCAGGGCCCATATCTGGTTACGAACCACAACGAGAGCTACAAAGGCAGGGCAGAGGGAGCCATGGGCCATTGTCACCAATTTCAACCGGGCATTAAAGCTACGACCCAAAGGTTGAGGAGTTAGCCGGGGAGAGGGTGGGGGTTGAAACAGCATTCCAGACAGCGGGGAAATGCGGGCAGAGGCCCTGTGGCTGGGACGTGCCCTGAGTGTGGAAGGGACAAGAGGGGGACAGGCTTTGGTGGGCTGGAACAGTAGCTAGAAGCCAGGCCACCTGGCCCCTGGGGAGGAGCGGGGTCTTTATCATAACAGCATGCAGAGGGCATTGAAGGGGGTGGCATTGGTCTTATTCACCAAGTCAGTAGATATTTAGAGAGCATCTGTGAGCCCAGTGTGGTTCTAGGCACTGGGGATACAGCAAAGGCAAAAACTGCCAAAGAGCCCCTCCCTCAAAGAACTTACAGTCCATTTGGGGGGGGGGGTCAACAATAAACAAAAGGTGAAATATAAGGCGATGAGTGCTCTGGAGAGAACTAAATCAGGGCCGGGACCGGGGGGTACTGGGGTGCGGGTGGGCTTGCCATTTTGCACAGTGAGTGGGAGGCCCTCAGCAAGAAGGAGACACGAGCAAAGACCTGCAGGAGATGAGGGATGAGCCACGAGGAGGTTGGGGGGAGACAGCCAGTGCAAAGGCCCTGAGGCGGCAGTGTGCCCGGCGTGTGTGGGGAGCAGCCAGGGGTGCTGGAAGTGCTGGTGCAGGGCCCAGCAGTGACGGGGAGGCAGGGAGGGTCAGTCAGACCTCAAGTTCCCAGCTCTCAGGAACTCCCGCCTCACTGCTGCTGGTGGCGTGATCATGGCTTATGAGGCAACTTGGGTGACCCTGGCTGTGCATAGGATGGGGTGCTTTAGAAAGAGGCCCAGGAAGACAAGGGCAGTACCCCCATTTCTTCCTTCTCTTCCCACAATGACTGTCCTGGTTTGGGCCACAGCCCACCCACATTCCACCTCTGGATGCCCCGGCCTGTCCCCCAGCACTGCTGTGAGGTGAGCCCTGAAAGCCGGGCCTTGGGGCCTCTCCCCTGCTCAGAGACCGTCAGTGGTTGCTAGCACAGCCCATATCCAATGCTCCTGTTTGAAGCCCCTGCTTCCACTGCTCCTGGGCTCTGGGACCTCGAGTGTGTTTCCTGTCTCTGAGCCTTGGCCCCCCCATCTGAAATCAGGCAGCCCAAGGCCGTCTTGTTGCGCTGGTGGGAGGGATGAATGTCAGATGACTGTGAAGGCACTGGCTACGCTCACTACCTGTGCGTGTTATCGGTCAGCTGCCCGGTCCTCGGCCCGGCGCTCACGGCCTCCACGGCCTGGCCCCAGCCTCCCTATCCTGTCTCACCTCCTTGCACTCACCCGTCACGTGACATGTGTGCGTGTGTCTCGTCTCCTTGATTCGGCCACGAGCTCACTCGAGAGCGAGCACTGTGCGTTGTTCCGTTCTGGGCTCCACCCTGGAGTCAACGGGCCTGGTCTCCAGTCGTGGCCTCTCCACTCACTGTGTCCTGACCTGGAAGAACAGCTTCTGTCAAATGGAGATAATTCTCGTGCCCGGTTCCCAGAGAGGTGTCCCGGGTGGAAGGGGAGCAGGGCTGGGAGTCCATGCGGCTCCCCGTCGTGTTTCAGCCCAGCTCACCACGTCTCGGCCAGGCTGGGGGACAGAGCACCCCAGGCCCAGCCCCCGAAGCCCTGGCTGGTCCTGGGAGAGGAGGTCAGAGAAGCCCAAGCAGAGTGGCCTCCATGAGGGGGGACCAGGTCAGACTCGGCCCCAGGGCCTCATGGTGCCCAGCTGGTGGGTGCCTGCACACACACACGTGCACACACACGTGCAGTCCCATGTACACGTGCAGAGAGGGCCTGAGGACACGGGGTGTGGGCTGGTCCTGCCAGCTCCCCCGACGCAGACATTGTGTGGGAGCTCTGGCTGCGGGGATCCCTGTGGAATTCTCCAGCATGGCAGTCTTTTTTTTTTTTTTTCTTTTGAGAGAAAGAAAAGGAAAAACTTTAGTTAAAATCTTTACAATAAAATAATGGTGATTATAAATCTCTTTATAATTAAATATCTACACATTACATGGTATTTTATGAAAGAATGGAACTGGGTAAAGTTTTTCAGGCAAATTTGATGATGCACAAATACATCATCTTTTAGAGTATAATGTCAGTTAAACATTCCTAAATAGCTGTGTCAGACAGTGGCTCTGCTTTGGGCAAACAATGATAAGCAAAAGTAAGAAAAATTGTGCAAAATTCATTAGTTCACTAAGGAAATTACTTAAAATAGTCAAAGAAGTAAAGGTTGTACACGTGAGCTTGATTGTAGACAGAAGTGAGAATGCCCCACACTAACGGAACCCCCACGTCTGCTAGAAATAAGTCCTTGGGTAACTTTAGTTTGGAGTAAAAAGTTGAAAGTTGTTACAAGTCTTAGCAATTGTGCTTTTATGCAGCCACTGGCCAGTAAGGTAGATGTCATGTTTTGAGTAGCATGACGGGTATTTCGAATCAATTCTCTTTTTGACATTTTATTCTTACACGAAGGCTGGTGAGGTGGGTGGAAAGTAGAATCAAGAGTAGCACAGGACAAAGACTGCAGCAGGACTGAGGCCCAGTTCTTGCATTAAATCAGGGTTACAAGCGCAGAACCTGTGTGAGAACTCCGTTATGAGAGTTTCAAGATATTCCCCACGCTCTTTGGGGACATGGATATGACAAAAACTTCTCTCCGTGCATTTGGCAAGAAATGATTTCTAAAATTATGCAGTGTTCCAGGGTCATCCAAGACAGTCTCTGCTTTCAAGATAGAGTCTCAGTTTCTTCCAGTTTAGTGTCCTTGTACAGAAAAGAAACTGCCGTTTCCTTTGGGGAATCATCCAGGGCACCCTTGGGTGTTAAGTAGCCACTCCCTTGTCTGGGCTGGCCTTGAAGGTGAGGCTGCCTCTGTCCAGCTGCATATACAGTTTTCTCAAAGGAGATCGGCCTGGGCATCTCCCTCCCTCAGCCATCCTGGCATTCCACGTGCTCCTGGAAATGGAGAAGGCAGGGGCAGCTGCGATGATCCTAGAGGCAGGCAAGGGCCCTGTGCCCTCGAGAGGCCTGCGGGGCGTCATAAGGCTGTGCAACCCCGGCAGCGTGGGGAGCCAGAGGCGAGCTAGGTGCTGGGTGCTGGGGACAGAGAGCGAGCCGGAGGAGCCTGGGACCTGGAGGGCCGCATGGAGCCCGGGGCGCAGATTCCGGCAGGTGGGAGGAGGGGAGGGGCCCATGAGGCATGGCCTGGAGGCAGGAGAGAGGTTATGCTCAGCTCCAGGCCACTTCCCACCTTGCGGGTCCAGAGGAACCCAGGCCCTGCAGCGGGTGCGTTTTGATTCGGATCCCAAGTGTGCCCTGTACCTGAGCCAGCCACTCTACCTCCCAGAGCCTCGGTTCCTCGTCTTGAAAAGGATTCCAGGACCTGCCCTTTGGGGGCCGTGGTGAGGATTACAGTTGGTGATACCTGAAGCACCCGGGAGCGTGTGCTCCATAAACATTCGGATGAATGTTATCACCAGGAATTCCAGGCAACAGGGCAGGCGACAGGAGCCTAAAGAGAGGCTGCTGGTGGGCTGGGGGCCCTGGGAGTGCGGGCAGCACTGAGCGGGCAGACGCACATTTGTCCCCAGAGATGTTCACCTGGCCCCTCTTCTGTTCCCTCTGATGTTGTCTGTCCGTACCCAAGATGGCAGCTCTCTGCCCCAGCCTGATGGCCTTGGTTGGTGCAGCTTCTCTGTGAGGGCCAAACACAGCCTGGAGACAACTGCCCATCCTTGCTGTGGGATGGGCAGGGGTGCCCATGCCCAGAGGACAGGGGCAGGGGCAGCCCCGAGTCAGACAGAGCCTGCGAGTGGCCGGCATCTCCGGGCCTTGGGACTCCTGACCGGGGTGCCCAGACTTAGGGCTGACCAGGCAGTGGCCTGGGCCCACGTTGGTTGTGCTGCCGTTACCATGGTGACCCGCAGCGGCCTGACCGCCTTCTCCTCCTCTCCACAGGGGACGTCCAATGGATTGGGGTCCATAGACGACATCGAGACAGGTAGAGTTCCTGGCGTGAGGAGACGAGGGTGGGGATACGGCCCAGGGGAGGACTCAGCCCATCACCCCCAAGACCCCGGGGGGGTCAGGTGAGGCAAGCCCCTCCTTGCCCTGGGGACTCCCTGCCACTTGGAAAACAATCAGTGGGCTTCTGGTAGGGTTGAGGAAACCCCGACTTCGCTGCAGGGAGGGAAGTGTATTCTCCAGCCTGGCTGGAGCAGCTGCCCATAAGGGCCTGGCACTGGTCCTTGGGTCCCCCTCTCCAGGCTGGCTCCCTTTTGAGCAGGAAACCCACTTCTGAAAGCCCCTCTTCTCTTCCTCACTGACTGCCAGGAAGGCCTAGCGATTTCAAAGGTCCCCTGGAGAGGGCGGTGTTGACCCCAGGGTGAGAGGCTCCTGCCGGGGCCGGTTGACAAGGGACCCCTCCCATCAGACCAGTCCCTGCAGAAGCAGAGGAGAAGGACACAGGGCTGCCTGAGGACCCCAGGGCCCTGGGACGCCTGCTCCGCTCCCACCAGGCAGGCCCCCCATGGCTGCTGAGCCCGTGCCCCCTCCACAGACTGCTTCGTGGACCTGCGCGGCTGCCCGGCCCCCATCCACTCGGCCCCCATGATGCCCCTGTTCCCTCATGTTCTGGACCTGCTGGCCCCCCTGGACAGCGGCAGCAGGGCCCTGCCCGGCCCTGAGAGCCTGGACGACTTCCCAGATGGGGACGTCTTTGGTCCAGAGCTGGACACCCTCCTGGACTCGCTGGTGAGTGATGCCACCGCCCCTCCTTCCTCTCCCATCTGGGACTGGGACCCCGTCACATGCAAACTCAGGTCCCTTCAGGGGTGGGGGCAGCCCCTGTCTGCACATCACAGTTGGGGAAACTGAGACCTAGGGAGGGAAAGGGACTTGCTCGGGATAGAAACGTGGAGCTACAGGATGCTAGAACCAGAAGGGGACCACCTCACGGACAGCTCGGGGGCTGAGGCTCAGAGAGGGGTCGGCTTGCCTGCTGCCCAGAGTCCCCGAAGCTGCCCCGGCCCGGGCGGCCGAGTTCCCCTCTGAGCCGCCCTCTCTGTGCCCCACCTCCCAGTCTCTGGTCCAGGGCGGCCTGCCCGGCAGCGGCATGCCCAGTGAGGTGCCCCAGCTGATCCCCGTGTTCCCCGGCGGGACCCCGCTGCTGCCGCCTGTGGTGGGCGGCTCCATCCCCGTCTCCAGCCCGCTGCCCCCTGCCTCCTTCGGCCTCGTCATGGACCCCTCCAAGAAGCTGGCCACCTCCATGCTGGATGCCCTCGACCCCCCAGGCTCCGCACTGGACCCCCTGGGCCTGCTGCCGTATTCCGAGACCCGGCTGGATGCCCTCGACAGCTTCGGGTCCACCCGCAGCTCCCTGGACAAGCCTGACTCCTTCTCCCTGGGTGAGAGCCGGGTGGGCATGTTCACGTTGCCCCTCCCTCAACAGTGGGGGAACTGCTGTCACGTCCACAGTCTTCGGGGCTTCCCATGGGAGGCGGCAGTATCCCTGTTTAACAAATGAGGTTCAGAGAGGGCAGGTGACTTGCCCAAGTCACTCAGCTAGCGAGCATGGCATCGGGATCACGACCCTGTCTGCATGCACCAGAGCCCAGGGCCTTCCGCCCCTCGGTGGTCCAGTGCTACCCCTTAAGCATTGCGGGGTCTCCTGCTTTGCTCAGCACGGATGGGGTGGGGCTGAGATTAGAGAAGCTGGTGTCATATCTAAGACCCGGAGCAGAGCTGGGAGCATCCAGGATGCCAGACGCCGCCTGTGCACTGTGCCCAGCCTCACTGGGCACAGAGGATCCCACAGGATGACCCTGAGGCTGTGGGAAGGACGCGAGGCCATGTGCTTCCTCTGGGCTGGGGGCCAGGGCCCCCGAGAGGAAACAGACCAGGCTGGGCCCTTGAGGGACTTGCTTCCCAACAGTCAGACATGCTGGGGCACTCATGACTGAGGGAGTCACGGGGCTGCAGGAGCACAGAGGAGGCCTCACTCGGCCTCAGCTCAGGGAGGCTGCCTGGAGGAGGTGACGGCCAAGCAGGGTCTTGGAGGAGAGGTCCATGGCCAGGCTGAGGGGCAGTGTGAGCAAGGCCTGTCCTGGCAGAGGGACTGGCAGACGAATAGAGCAAGTGGCCAGAGGGGAGGAGAGGGGGGAGCCGCAAGATACAAGGCTGATCTCAGAGGTGCCATGAACAAAGCTAAGGAGCTGGGCTTGGTCCTGAGGGCAGTGGGGAGCTGTGGAGGGTTTTAAGCAACAAGTGAGCAAGCTCAGGCCAGGAGGCTTATCTGTCCTGGGTCAATGGCCATGGGAGTGGAGAGGAGGGGACAGAGTCAAGCAATCGGCACGAGCAGGAGAGCATGTGTGACCTCGGCTGGCTTTTCGGAGTTAGAAATATGTAAGGAAAACCCCAGGATGTCCTCGTGCCCTACAGAGCCAGGGCGGGTGACCCCTGTATCTTCTTCCTGCCCAGAGGAGACCAACTCGCAGGACCATCGCCCCCCAAGCGGTGCTCAGAAACCAGCCCCCTCGGTGAGCAACTGGGTGGGGATTCGTGATTGGGCACCTCATGCCCTCCTGGGTGGGGGGAGAATGACTGAGGGCTCTGGTGGGGGGTGGGGGGCAGAATGAGCCCACGCATGGGGCAAAGTGTCACTTCCCCCAGTGGGGAGGCCAGGGAGGGTCACCCAGAGTGGCCGGGCCGGAGTAGCCCTGTCCCAGCCCTTCCTCACCCTTGCCTGACGGAAGGCTCAGGGGGGTTAAGTGGCTTCCCCAGGGTGAGTAACATCCTTGGACTCTGGACTCAGCTGGGTTCCGAGTTTAAAAGAGCACTTGGCTGTGAGTTTGCTGGCCTAGACTCTGGCCTCAGCCCAGACACTAGCTGTGTGGCCCTGGAGAAGCCGCCTAACCTCTCTGAGCCTTGCCTTCCCCGCCCCTCTGCTGATGGCTTGGCTCAGAGGTGTTTGGGGATAGAGGCTGGGGGAGGGGGCCCCTATCAGAGCCACTACTGCTTTCACGTTGGGCTTTCATTCAAGGAAGGTTCTGGACCAAGATCACTGCTACCCCCACCCCCGCCTAGAGGCTCCCCAAGGCTGGTCAGTCCTGGTGGTCCAGGTTCTTGGACAGTACCACAAGGAGCTCCCCAGCTGGGAGGGTAGAAGAAGAAGGCAGGTCCTGGGCTTCATTCTGCCCCTGGGTGGGATGGGGGTGGGGTCATCCAGGCCCCCACCCAGCTCTGGTGCCCCAGCCATGCTCCAGTGCCCCAGATGGCCATCCTTCTCCTGGAACAGCCAGAGCCCTCCATGCCCAACACCGCCTTGCTCGTCAAGAACCCCTTGGCTGCCACCCACGAGTTCAAGCAGGCCTGCCAGCTCTGCTACCCCAAGACAGGTAAGGTCACACCCTCTGACCCACCGCCCTCTGCCCCAGTGATGCCAAGAGTCTCAGGAGCTGAGAATTCCAGAGTCAAAGAATCCTGGTCTATCAGCCAGAGAAAGTACAGGTTTTGTGAGCAGAAAAGGATGGAATACAGGGGTTAGGGGCTTTCAGAGGAGCAAAAGCCAGTAAGTTCTGCTGGGCCTTTAGGCTACTTCTCCACAAGCTGAGGACCAGGAGGTCGGCTATTCTGCTCTCAGGCAGAGTCAGGAAGTGGCAAGGAACCCCAGCCGGCATCTGGCTGCCCCACGGACTGTACCTGGCAGTGTAGGGCAGAGTCCAGCTGGCTGTTATAAACACTTTCCATCTGCTGGGGCCCTTACTCTACCCGAGGAAAGGAGCCCCTTCCACAGTCTACCTCCCTCACAAGTGCACGTCAGTGGGTGAGATGCAAGCTCACCCAGAGCCCAGGGGGCAAAGGAGTCTGGGAAGCATCGCTCCTGGGCTCCCTGCAATACAGGGGAGCATAGAAGAGTTCAGCATTGATGCCAAGGGTCGGCAGATGGCAGCCAACACACCAGGATCTCAGAACTCCACCCACTGAGATGCATAGCAGCACTCCATTTGCCAGAACCCCGCAATCCCAGCACTGGAGAACGATAGCCCCTTGGCACTGCAGGGTTAAAAATCTTAGCAGTCTGCAATTCTAAATCTTGGAGTGTTGGAGTTGATGGGACCTTGGAGGTTGTCTAGTTGCTATTCCCAGCCATTCTAGGACCCCCCACACACACAATCCACCAGACACACATACAAACATGTCACCCCTGTCTGGGAGCAGCCACCAAAGCTCCTGAGGGGATGGGGAGCAGCCCATCGGCCTGAGGAAGCTCTTCCCCATGTGCACCCCAGTCGGAAGGTCCCTGCTCCCCGGCAGCTGGTGCACACCTAGTGCTGGCAAAGCCCAAATCACAGGGATCCTCCCGGGGCCATCGGCTTTTGGTCTTTTTGAGGATTCCGGCTCCTCCCTCACCCCTACCTGTTGTTCTGGGAGAGGAGGCCACTGGTCAGAAGATTTGAGGAGATCAGGGAAAAGAAAGGGGAGCGGGAGAAGGGGGTGAGTTCTAGAGCAGGCAGGCAAAGCGGGGGCTCTCAGGGCTGCTGCCGGACAGGCACTGCCTTCCCAGTTCTTTCTAGAGAAACCCTGAAGGTCAGGCTCCCGGGCGAGTCAGGGTGTGGGAGAAAGGGGGTGGGTGCCGCGAGAGGACTCCTTGGAAGGAGCCCCCCCAACATGGGCCCAGTGACCTCTGGGAACAATGAGCAGGGCAGGAGGCGGCGGGAGCTGGCGGGAGGCCCACGTGAGGGGCGGCTGTTGGCAGGCGCCGATTGCCACCCCCTGCCTGGGCCCGCCCGCTGCCACCCTTCAGTTCTGCTTCCGGAATCACCGCCCCATCCTCCCTGCACCCACAGGCCCCAGGGCGGGAGACTACACGTACCGGGAGGGCCTGGAGCACAAGTGCAAGCGGGACATCCTGCTGGGCCGCCTGCGGAGCGCCGAGGATCAGACCTGGAAGCGGATCCGGCCCCGGCCCACCAAGACCAGCTTCGTGGGCTCCTACTACCTGTGCAAAGGTGGGTGGGCTGTGGCAGGCTGGATGCCGGTGCCCCCGCTCCCCCCAGGCCCAGCCCTCTGCTCTTATCACAGCCTCTGAGGCGGGTGGAGCAGGCAGGGGCCCCACGACCACTTGAGAGGAGGAGGCTGAGGATGGGGGCTCCTGGTGGTACTGGAGGGGCCTCAAGGCCCATTGGCAATGGCCCCTCATCCCGATGAGCATGTCCTGTCCTCTGACTGGCCCCCATGGCTGCGGTGACTGAGCAGAACGCCCAACGTGCCTGCTCTCTCCCGCACGTGATCCCTTTGCCCACCGCCGGGGCTGCTGTGAGAATGGGAGGGAACCCAGAGCAGCCCCTAGGACCCCCCGGCGTAGGGGCTCGGCCATTGGTGGCTCTTTTAAACGATTGCATTGTTGTCACTGTCCTCACTCCGGCCTCATGTCCATGTGGTCAGCACTTGGGGGACGCTCGTCATGCACCCTCCTCTGGTTTCTTTCCCCCGACCAAGAGACTGTCCAGTCCACGTGGCCACACGGAGGAGTCATGGTGCTGCTGTGTGCTGTGCAGCGTGGCCCCATGTGCCCACCTCGTGCATCCTCATGACCCTGACGAGGAGCCCGGGGCTTCAAGCCTGTCACAGGCCCCGCCCAGACCCTTCTCTCCTGACCCAGCCCACAGCCATGGGCCACCCTGGCCTTCTTGGGCCGGCTCACTGACCTCCCAGTGGCCAGTCTTGAGGGTACTGGTGCTCCTGGGCTCGAAGGCCTCCGTCTGCCATGGCCTCCAGCCCGTGGGATGCAGCCCAAACTTGACACTGGCCTCCAAGTCCCCCTCCACCCATCACTACACGCCCTCCCGATGCCCTTGCACATGCTGTGCTCTCGACCTGGCCTCCGTCAGGCCGCCACTTGCATCTTGGGAAGCTCTTTCCGTGCAGCGTGGCCCCCTGGGTGCAGAGCCGTGGTCTGGGTGATTTACCTGTGGGTCCAGCCAGAGCCTCCAGGCAGCAGATGGAGAGGCAGACTCAGAGAGAGGGGGGTAGGGAAAGAAAGCAAATATCCCACCACTGGAAATGGCAGGTCTCCCAATCCTGAGCCTCCTTCCCTCACTCCAAACTCCCTGGCACCCAGGAGTTTTCATTACCTCATTTAATCCCCTGCCACAGCGCAGTGTCTCCAGTTTCTGGAAAAGGCAGCCAAGGCTCGGGGTCTCCCGGCTGGGGAAGCCTCGAGCTGGGATCCAAGCCCAAGTCCCTCTGTTGGGAATAGAGTATTATTTTCTTGATGAGTAATAATGAAGGAATGAAAAAAGAACAACTCTCAGATTTATTTGGCAGCTTGTTTACTTTTCCCGAGCCCTTTTCGTGCCTTTTCTCTGGCTGGATCCCCAGAAGGCACCCCCGTGGGGTGGGCAGAGTGGGAATGACGATGGCATTTGGCGGGTGAAGGTGCAGCAGTCTCCCCAGCGCACGCACACCCGGGCAGAGGGCAAAGCAGGGAGCCCCGCGTGCCAAAGGGCTTTCGCTGCCCTGGCTGCCTCGCTCCCGCCGTCCCCGCCTGGCGGAACGTGTGTCCTGTTGCCTCTTTGCAGACATGATTAACAAGCAGGACTGTAAGTACGGGGATAACTGCACCTTCGCCTACCATCAGGAGGAGATCGCCGTGTGGACGGAGGAGAGGAAGGGCACCCTCAACCGCGACCTGCTCTTCGACCCGCTGGGGGGCGTCACACGCAGCAGCCTCACCATCGCCAAGCTCCTAAAGGAGCACCAGGGCATCTTCACCTTCCTCTGCGAGGTACCCGCCCGGTGTCCCAGCTGCCCCCTCCGCAGTCCACGGCACCCACAGGGCCTGGGGGTGGGTGGGGTGCTCCCTGGTGCCCTCCGTCGTGGGACACCAACCTGGAGCCTGGTTCTGGGAGGCCAGCGCCTTAGTCTGGAGGACCCTGGCTGTGGGGAGTGTTAGCTCCATAGGATCCCCTCATGCTAAGTCCAGAGTCCATGCAGCCCCCTCATTCCCGCAGGCTGTGTGCCCGGCTCAGTGTCAGGGGCTTTGGCTCCTTGTTCTTAGCCTCACGGCAGCTCTGCCAAGTGAATGTTGTTGTCCACGGTTTACAGGTGATGTGGTGGAGGCTCAGGCAGGTGCAGGGGCTTCCCGGGGGCCACAGCTGTCACCGTGCGGAGCTGAGACACACACACACACACCACACACACCACACACACACACACCACACACACCACAAACACACCATACACACATACACACCACACACACCACATACACCACACACATACACACATACACACCACACACACCACACACACACCACACACACCATACACACATACACACACCACACACACCACACACACACACCACACACATACACATACACACCACACACACATACACACCACACACACCACACACACACACCCACCACACACATACACACACCACACACCACCACACACACACACCACACACACACACACACCACACACATACACACACCACACACCACGCACACACACACACCACAAACACACCATACACACATACACACCACACACACCACACACACAACCACACACACCACACACACAACCACACACACCACACACACACATCACACACACACCACACATACACCACACACACCACACACACCACACACACACACCACATACACATACATACCACATACACCACACACACCACACACACACACCACACACACACCACCACACCACACACACACACACAGCCACACACACACAGCCACACACACACACACACACACACACACACATATACACCTTGCCCAGCCGGCCTGGGGTGGTCCAGGGTTGCCCCGAGGCCCACCTGGTGGGTATGGCATGTTTGGCGCCGCTCAGCCACCCCGAGCAAGGTGCCCGCGGCCTCGCTTGCGGCCCTGCCTGTGCACACCCTCCCACCCCATGGCGTTGGCTCCAGTGCCCGCTGCGCTTTCCTGCTGATGGGCAGGCTGTGATCTCTCCCTGGAATTCTCACCCATGTTTCTGTATCTCAGACCCCTCAAGGCTCAGCTCTGGTCCCCCCAGCTCCGCCAAGCTGTTATTAACTCCCAGCTCGGTGGCACGATAGACCCCACCTGAGCTGGGAGGAAACGTGGGCCCTCGCCTCCCTGCCGGCCTTAGTGTGCTGAGGGCAGGCATAGCGTCACCCCGTCTCCAGGTCCTTGGGGTTCTGGGCTGGGCCAGTCTGAACCTTGCTAGCTGGGAACACTGTGTCTCGCTCCCACCCTGGACCATCGCACGGGTCAACATGGGGATCGTGGCTCACAGCCAGGCATCAGGGCCTGGAGTTCCCAGAGCACCCACAGTCCCATACTCTTTATCAGCCTTCACAGGGAACCTGCAGGTGTGATAGCCCCCAGTTTACAGCTGAGGAAACTGAGGCTCAGAGACATGGCATAACCCCCTGCCTGCAGCATTGGGGGTGGTGGGATCAGAGGGAGGGAGGCGGGAGAGGAGGGGAGCCAGGGCCCAGGTCCTACGTGAGTGAAGAAGAGAGGCAGGGGCCACAGACCCTGGGGGTCCCTTCTTCACGCCCCCGACCCAGAGCAGGGCAGGTGGGGTCCCAGCCAGACACCCCCCAGGTGACCCCCTCCCTGGGCAGATCTGCTTTGACAGTAAACCCCGGATCATCAGCAAGGGCACCAAGGACTCTCCGTCCGTCTGCTCCAACCTGGCAGCCAAGCACAGCTTCTACAACAACAAGTGAGTGGGGCCCCAGCGATCAGGGCCAGGGCTGGGGGGCAGAGGGAGAGCCCTCTGGCTGGGGGACAGTGGAGGCTGAGGGTGGGCCCAGGGTGGACTTTGGAAGACTGCTGTCCTCCTGGAGAGGACGGGAGCACCTGTGACATCCCCGGCATTCTCGTGGGTGTTTTCATAATCTCAGCAGTGCTGTGAGGGAGGAATTACTGTGCCTACTTTACAGACGGGAAAGCTGAGGCTCAGAAGCAGCTTCCTCAGCAGGCAGGGCAGGCAGCGGCCACCTGACTCCTGGCCAGTGCTCTCTGCTGTTGGGACACCCGCATCAGGCAGTGGCTGGGAGGGGCTGGATCTGGCCTGTCACCCCCTTTGGAGCTTAGGCCCTGAAATCTGACAGACCTGGCTCTGAATCCCGGCCCAGCCAGTGGTCTGCTTTTAGTCCTCCGGCCACTCTGACCTCACTCTTCTCCCCTGCCTAGGAGATGACCCTCCCAATAGCCTAGGGTTGCTGTGAGGTAGTCGGGGCTCCTGGCCTGGACAAGGCACTCAGTTATTTTTCCTCTGGGTTCAGGGCCAGCTCCGGAGCTCGGAGGCAGGGAACCAGTGGGACATGCCCCTCCCCTCCCCCTACGGCACCCCCTTCTCCCGGCCCCCTAGGTCCGGGTGCCCTTCTCCTGTGGACGCAGTCTTTGAGCTGGCCCCAGATGGGGGCCCGAGGGGAGGGGCACACAGCTCACAGAGCCGGGACCCAAACCCAGGACTGCCCGAGTGTACAGCACCCACCTCTAACCCACCCTGCCTTCCACGTTCTAGAAGAGGCTCCTAGGGCGGGAGGCGCCCGGGGAGGAGCTCGCCCAGCCCTGGCAGGTGGTCCTCCCATGAGTGACCGGGGGCGGGGCCACGAGGCTGCAGCTGCATTGTGCCCTCCCCGCCCCCCTGCCCATCCCACCCCCGCCAGGTGCCTGGTGCACATCGTCCGCTCCACCTCCCTCAAGTACTCCAAGATCCGCCAGTTCCAGGAGCACTTCCAGTTTGACGTGTGCCGCCACGAGGTGCGCTACGGCTGCCTGCGGGAAGACAGCTGCCACTTCGCCCACAGCTTCATCGAGCTCAAGGTCTGGCTGCTGCAGCAGTACTCAGGTGAGTGGGTGGGCATGGCGGGGGGCGGGAGGCACAGAGTTGGCTGGAAGCAGGGAGGGAGCCAGGGCCCGATGGCAGGCGGAGGGCGGCCTCAGAGGAGGGCGGTTGTGGTGGCACCTGGGAGGGCTCCCTGGAGGAGGTGATGCTCCCTAGACCTCACAGAGGAGACAAAGGTCCAGCCCTCAGGGAGCTTATGGGCTGGGAGGCTCCTGGGGGCCTTCCTGTGTGAGCACTGCCAGGGGAGCACACCTGGAGACGGGAGAGGGGGAGCCAGAGCATGGGCTCTGGAGCCAGGGGAGCACACCTGGAGACGGGAGAGGGAGCCAGAGCATGGGCTCTGGAGCCAGGCAGACTTGGGCCCCTGTTCCAGTCTCCTCCTGCTGCCAAGCGACCAAGTGACCCTTGGGAAGTCACTTCCCCTCTCTGAGCCTCTGGTTGCTCATCTGAAAAACTGATTGTCATGTCTGCCCCTCAGAGCTGTTGTGGGTTTAAAAGCTATTCACCCACTCAGTCACTCGGTCATTGCACTGAGCCCCTTCTCTGGGTCGGGGGATTCAGCAGTGGACAGGTGGAGGTCCTTGCTCTCAGGAAACTTATGGAGGCAGGAAGGCAGCACCCAACAGGCCAACAAATCCTCTGTTCCATTGAGCTGAGATTCCATTTTCCCCCTTCGCATGTCATCATTTAATTAGCAGCTTTTTTGTGGGACATAATATAATGGTGCATCAACAGTTGATGTCTTTGATGACATGTTTTCAGACATGCTTTGGTGCTGAGAGGAGAGTAAAGCAGAGCAGTAGGAGAGACTCAGGGTAGAGGCATTTTGGGTAAGATGGTGGAGCAGGGAAGAGCATGTTCCAGGCAGAGGGAACAGCAAAGCTGGAGGCCCTGAGGCAGGAGCAAGCATGGTACAGAAAGACTGTCCACGTACATAGAGCAGCTTAGTAAATGTGGAGGGTGTGCCAGGGAGTATAAGGTAAGAGTGTCTGGGATCATTCTAAGTATGATGCTTAGTGTCTGGAGGGCTCTAAGGGGGTGGAGTTGCATGATCTGGCTGTGGGGTAGAGAACAGAATAGGGAGTGAGGGCAGAAGCTGGGGGCTGAGGAGGCCATTGCATCCTCCAAGCCAGAGAGAATGGTGGCTGAAGCCAGGGAGGTGGCAGGAGAGGTGGAAGTGGTCAAATTCTGGGTGTATTTTGATGGACCAGATATGACATTTGTTGATGGACCAGCTAAGAGACAAAGGAAGGCATCAAGGTCGAGCCCAAGGTTTTTAGCCTGAGTACCTGGAACGGTGGGGTTGCCACATTCTGGGAAGGAAGGGCTGTGGGCGGAGCAGGCTTGGGGGTACGGTCAAGCTCAGCTGTGGACACGGGGGTGGGGAGCTGCACATTGGAGTTCGAGGGGAAATGCTGAGCAGGCAGCCAGATTCCTGCATGTTCACAGGAAAGGTCTGGGCTGCGGATACAAATTTGGGAACCGTCAGCACGATAGTAGATGTCAAGCACATTGTCTGGTCCAGAAAAAACTCCTGATGAAGCACGGCTGCTGTGCAGCAGTATCCACGGGACGAGGGAGAAAGCGAAGCCAGTGTGGGAAGGGAACCGGAAAGAGGAGGGAATGGGAGCAGGGCAGGCTTCACGGAAGAGGTGCTGAGGTGGACCTCCACGGGTGGGCTCAGTTTCAACAGTTGGAGTCTGGCAGGATCAGCTGGGGGGATCTGAGCCTCCAGCCCAGGGTGTCTGCCCTTTGCTGTGTGGCAGGGAAGAGCCGAGGTGGGCACGGGGCCCGAAGTACGGCGGGCTAGAGGCCGCCAAGCAGGGGTCAGGCTTGAGGCCCCACGGAGGGGTCAAGGAAGGGTGCTGAGCAGCTGGCCCCAGAGACGGGACACTGGCAAACAGGGGGCTATTCCCAGACCACGGGCAGGGCCAGCGTCTCCCTTTCTGGCTGCATTTTATTCTAAAGCCCTGTGAGGGGTCAGAGCAGGTCTCTGTTCCCGTTTTGCTGATGAACAAACAGGCCCAGAGAGGCTGACAGGCTTCCCTGGGCCCCAAGCCTTACCCTGGAAAAGGGGCCCTGCCTGGGAATGGGGCTAACCCGGGACTGGGGCCAACCTGGGACTGGGGCCTTAGCTGGGATTGGAGGATTCTCCACTTGGGGCCATGGTGCTGGCACCGCCCGTGTTCCCTGCCTCTCACCTGCTGAGTTCCCCAGGGATGTGTGTCTGCCCCCCACCCTCCCCAGGCATGACCCACGAGGACATCGTCCAGGAATCTAAGAAATACTGGCAGCAGATGGAGGCCCACGCGGGGAAGGCTGGCAGCAGCTTGGTAAGGGCCCAGGCAGGCACTGGGGGTGGGAAGGGGCACGGGCGGCTGCCAGCCCCGCCAGACCTCCCGCCCCACAAGGGCTATCTCCCGTTCCTCTACTTGAACATAACTTCAGATTTACTAGGAAGTTGCAAGAATAGTACAAAGACTTCATGTATATCATAAACACATACATTTTTTCCTGAACCATTCGCGAGTAAGTTGCAGACATGAAGCCCCATCACCCCTAACTACTTCCGTGTGTATTTCCTCTCTTACATACCGTTATCCAAAACCAGGAAACTGAAACAATAAATATTGATACAATACTGTTATCCTTTCATGAATTGTCCCCAAATCCCAGATAATGCCCTGCACTCAGGTGTTGGTCTCTTTAGTCACCTTAGTTGTAGAACAGCTCCTGAGTCTTTGTATGTCACGACTTTGGCCTTTTTGAAGCATCTGGGCCAATTACTGTAAAGTGCATCTACTTGGGATTGTCTGGTGCTTCCTCCCTTCCCAGGGGCAGTGTTGTGTTCTCCTCAGTCCATCCTCAGGAGGCACAGCCCCCCAGGCCTCCTGTCACCGTGATATTAACTGGAGGCTGCCACTGTGAAGTGTCCTCCCCTCTAAAGCTGTGTCTTTCCTTTGGTAGTAAATATCTGCTGGGGAGATACTTTGAGACCATGAGAATACCCTGTTTCTCCTCAAGCATGCACCCACTGATGGTGTCATCTCCTGTCCTTCCAGTCCTTGCCCTGGCCCTGAAATAAGCTGTGGCAGGTGGCATTTTGCAGATGGGGAAACTGAGGCTCAAAGCATGGAGACTTGCCATGGTCTTAGTGGAGCAAACCCAGGCTCTCTGGAGTCTCGTCCAGAGCTCACTCTGCTCCCTCCCCACCCGCACATTCCTGTCACCCTGTCGCCCCCACTTTCCCTCTGGCAGCCTCCAATTCCTCATTGGTAAAGTGCCCATCCCTGGGGTAGGGGTGAGGCCTGCAGAAGCTGAACAAGGCTGCAGCTTCTCAAGCCCCTGCTGTGCACCTGGGCCCTGGGCCCTCCTCTATCCTCACACCCAGGAGGTGGGGTCACCCCAACCGTGAGATGGCAGGAGAGACCCTGAGGCTCGGGCTTGGCCTGGGGCCCAGGCCATTCTGGACATGGTGAGTGACTGAAGCGAGGTTTCCATGCCAACCACACATGAGGGATGACC
The DNA here is from genome assembly GCF_015220235.1 of Choloepus didactylus. NCBI lineage: Eukaryota > Metazoa > Chordata > Mammalia > Pilosa > Megalonychidae > Choloepus > Choloepus didactylus. The sequence continues at coordinate 12,288,113 of NC_051314.1, read as the reverse complement.
CCTTGCCCATGCCAGGCCCACCTGCTGGTCAGCTGGGGAACAGTGGGGCCCCCTCAGCCCCTCAGGAGGCGGGCAGGGGTGCTGCAGTGGCCCGGGGAGCAGGGCAGGCTGGTTGGGGATACCGCAGCAGAGACTGCCCTGTCCCCTTGGGCCTGCTCTCTCTCCCCTCTCTCCCCTCTTCCAGCTCCCTCCCTCCTCTGTCCCTCTCCCTTACCGTCCTCTCTTTCTGTCCCCCCCTCTTCAGTCCCCCATGTGGTTTATTTTTGCTTCCAGCCAGGAGCCTGGCTGGGAAGCCGTGAGGGGCTCAGACTGGATCTACAGCATCATCCTCTAAAGAGAGAACCCCAAGTCCTCACCTTCCCCATCCTTCCCCCCTCCCCCTCCCCCACTCTTTCTCAGCTGCTTCAGGGTCACCCAAGGACAGGGAAGGCTGAGCGGGAGGGGCGGCCCCAGTGCCCTCGCAACTGCTTGAGGGTGTTGTGGGGCCTCGCCCCCTTGTGTTGCCAGGGCCCTGCCCTGCCCACCGCCTTTGCCCCACCCAGGCCTGGCCCGGGAACAGGGCCTTGGAGCCAGGCTGGAGCAGAGCGCCACAGGAGCCACCTGCTTGCTTGCCTTCCAGAGGGTGGGGCCGGAGGAATGGCGAGGCCAGGGCACGGATGCCAGGGTAGAAGCTGCTCAGGCTGCTCCACCCCAGGCCCCAAGGGTGGGTGAGCAGCCTCCCCAAGCCTGTGTCTGCCCCAGTCACGTGGCGGTGATCCTGCCCACTGCCAAGGGTGCTGCAAGAAGGGGAACTGGCGTGGCTGGTTCCCCCGCCCCCCACGGCCCCCAGAATAACAGAACATACCCCTCACGCTTCTTGTGAGAATCAGAGGATGCAAATTATCCTGCCCACTCCAGCACAGGCCATGTCCCAGCTTTACAAAGACCCCGTTTTGTCTCATCATGGGAAGATGAGTGCATTATCCTGGGGCCAAGCTAGGCCGCCAGTCTCCCAGCTCCAGGCCAGGGGTCAGGCAACAAGCAACATGGGCAGAGCTCCCTCCTGCTCCAGGGCAGGCCCTGGGCTGGGTAGTACTGGGAACCAGGGACTCGGCCACATCTCGTGCCCAGGAGCTCCTGTGGCAGGAGATTTGCACACACCAGTCTGGAGGAGAGAGGGCTGCACAGACGGGTGGCCCCGCACCAGAGGCTCCAGGAGGAGCCCGGAAGGCTCTAGCTAACAGGAGAGGAAAGGGAGGCTGGGAGGAGTGAGGGTTGGTGCAGCAAGGTGTCCACCGTGGCTGGGCAAGGCATCGAGGGTGGAGGAGACACGGCTGGGGGGACCTTTTCCTGCCTCTCAGCCCCAACCTGTCCCAGGTGTGCAGCAGAGCAGGCCCTCCTGCCCGCAAAGAAAAGGCTGGGCCAGAGGGCTGGTGGGGAGCATGGTGGGGCCTTAAGGACTAGCTGGGGTTTGGCCTGGAGGGAGAACCAGAACCCAGGGTGGCCCAGATGTGAGTCCCCGGACCCCTTGCCCACAGGGGGCCTCCTCCTCCCCAGCCCCTGCAGGGAATCCCACCATCCAGGTCCCTGTGACAGAGAGCTCAGGGAAGGCTTCCTGAAGGAGGCAGGCTGGAGCTGAGCCCTGAAAGGCAGTGCAGAATGTGCTTGACGAAGAAGGGAGGAAGAGGGTCCCAGGAAGAGGGATCAGCGGCTGCAAAGGCAGGGAGGTGTGACGGGGCATGCTGGGCCCAAGGAAATGCAGGGAGATCCACATAGCAGGCACCCAAGAGAGTGGGCCGTAGTGGGAGCCAGTGGAGAAGGCACACCGAGCCCTCGCTGAGGGGTCCAAACCCAGACCCAGGCCAGTGCCCACACCAGGATGCTGTGAGGCCTGCGGGTGGGAGTCACTTCCCTCCAGTAGAACCGGGGAGGAGACCAACCCATTCCAAGGCTGATGGCAGCCCGCACCCTCTCGGAAGCTGCCTGCAGAACCCACCCTGGGGCTCCCGGCCTGGTGCCTGTGGCTGCACCAACCTACCCTCCCCCAGCAGGGCGCCCCCCGGACCCACGGGCCCAGCACATTTGACCTGCAGATGAAGTTTGTGTGTGGGCAGTGCTGGAGGAACGGGCAGGTGGTGGAGCCTGACAAGGACCTCAAGTACTGCAGTGCCAAGGCCCGGCACTGGTGAGTAGCACCGGGCAGGGGGCGGCAGGGTGGGAACCTGGAGGTCACGACCCGGAGAGGCTGGGGCTCTGCCCTGAGCCCGCCCCACCCAGCCCCCCACTCTGTCCTGCAGCTGGACCAAGGAGCGGCGGGTCCTCCTGGTGATGTCCAAGGCCAAGAGGAAATGGGTGTCGGTGCGGCCGCTGCCGTCCATCCGCAACTTCCCGCAGCAATATGACGTGAGTGCGGGGGGCGGAGCTGCGGGGGGCACCCGGGGCTGGGGGGGTGAGGCTGTAGGTCCCGGGGGGGCTCGCCCAGCGACCAGCTCTCCCCACACCCCCCTTGCAGCTCTGCATCCACGCACAGAACGGCCGCAAGTGCCAGTACGTGGGCAACTGCTCGTTCGCACACAGCCCCGAGGAGCGGGACATGTGGACCTTCATGAAGGAGAACAAGAGTGAGTGTGTGGGCCAGGCCTCCACCCCCCAAATCGCTCACCACCCCAACTTGGCCCCCAGCCCCAAGAGCATGCTCTGCCCCTCCCTTTGCCACCGGGGCCCTCTCGGGGTCTTCGGTGGCTGGCTGGATGCTGGGGCCCGTGGCTCCCAATTAAAATGGGGCCACAGGGTAGAACCGATGGAGAAGCCACCCTCACGGGCCCTCTGTCCCCTGCCCAGTCCTGGACATGCAGCAGACCTATGACATGTGGCTGAAGAAACACAACCCAGGGAAGCCCGGGGAGGGGACCCCCATTGGCTCTCGGGAAGGGGAGAAGCAGATCCAGATGCCCACGGACTACGCGGACATCATGGTAACACCCCAGCCCTGCCCCCCACACCTGGCGGGGGGACTGTGGGCCGCGCCTGACCAGGCGGGGACAGCTGGCCCGGGCTCAGACCCCTGGGGGAGGTGGTCCAGGCCAGGGTGCAGGGACGCGGGCGCCCATGGCAGCTGGGTCCCCACGGTGGCTCTACCCCTAGATGGGCTACCACTGCTGGCTCTGCGGCAAGAACAGCAACAGCAAGAAGCAGTGGCAGCAACACATCCAGTCCGAAAAGCACAAAGAGAAGGTCTTCACGTCCGACAGCGATGCCAGTGGCTGGGCCTACCGCTTCCCCATGGGCGAGTTCCGGCTCTGCGACAGGTGCTCGTGGAGGGCAGGGGCCCGGGGGGCACAGCGGGGCATGGCGGTGGGGGGCCAGCTGGGCCTGGTGGGATGTGGGGTGGCTCTGAAGAGATGGAGCCCATGCAAGGCCCTGGCTCCTCTGGGGCCTGGCGGTGGAGTCTGGGGGAGAGACAACTGCCCCTGGGTGTGAGCAGGGCCATGGGGGGCCAGGGCCGATGTGGAGGGGTAGGCCCAGACCCTGGCTTCACAGCCCTGGGTCAGGTCCCGAGTTGGGTTTCACCTGGGACCCGGGCCTGAGCCTCCTTCCACCCGCAGGCTCCAGAAGGGCAAGGCCTGTCCGGACGGGGACAAGTGCCGCTGCGCCCACGGGCAGGAGGAGCTCAACGAGTGGCTGGACCGGCGCGAGGTGCTGAAGCAGAAGCTGGCCAAGGCCCGCAAGGACATGCTGCTGTGCTCCCGGGACGACGACTTTGGCAAATACAACTTCCTGCTGCAAGAGGACGGGGACGCTGCTGGGGCTGCCCCAGAAGCCCCTGCCGCCACTGCTGCTGCCACCACCGGGGATTAGGGCCAGGTCTTGGCCACGGGCAAAGTCCTGGGGACAGGGGGCAGGGGTGAGGACACAGGGCCTGACAGAGGGGCCAGGGCTGGCCAAGGAAGGGGTGGGCTTGCCCTCCTCAGGCAGCCCCCAGCCCCCCAGGTTCCCGTCCTCCTCTCTGTCCCCACTGCCCCAGGTGTGCGTACCCAGGTGCACGAGCTGCAGCTCCGAGCGTTCCCAGGGGCCTCCCACCCCCCACCCCCATGGCTCTCCTGGTTGGGGAGGGACAGGCCTGGCTGCCCCTCCAGCCTCAGCCTTCAGCTTTAACTTCGGTCTGCTCCTAAAGGGGGCCCAAGCTCAGGGCTGGGGAGCCTGGGGTCCCCACTTGAATCTGCAGCGGGAGGGCCCTTCTCCCTGCCCTACCCCACCCCAGCCCCTCCCTGGAGGGAGATCAGGACGCAACAGAGTGCAGGAGGCCCCACTTAGCTTTAAAATGCAGCCCCAGGATGGAGCTGGGGACCCTGTACTGGTCGCCCGCCCTCCGGGGCTCAGTTTCCCCTCTGGTTGGGAGGCATGGAGCCTGACCGAGGAGCCTGGGTTCTGTAAGGGCACCACCCAGCCCCTGTCCCTCCTGGGCCATAGGATGGAGATGGCCGAGCCATGGAGCCTTTGGAGGTGACTCAGCCCAGAGCCCTGTTTCTTGTCTGGGAACCCTGAGGCCGGGAGGGGAACAGCCCCCTGCCCAGGGTCTCCAGCCCCCGGCATAAGGCAGCACTGAGGTGAAAACAGTGGTCAAATGACTTACCCAGTTACCGGCTGAAGCCTCCAGGCTGCTCGTTAGAGACGTGACGGTCCCCAAGTCGGTGTGTGACGGGGTTGGGGGGTGCAGGGGGAGGTTGGTCGTGACACCCCTCCGGGGGTGGCTGTGGGGGGCAGCAGAGGTCACCTGCCTGCCAAGAATCCCAGTGCTGACTGCCTGCCTCGGGGGAGGTGGCGGAGGGCAGGGCACCTGGGAGCTCAGGTTCTGCACGGGGAGGGGGCGAGGAGAGAAGGGTCAGCCCTGGGTGTCGTGGGCCGCCCTGGGAGAGGACACAGCCCCTCCTTCTTGGGGCTCCAGTATGGTCCTCTCCCTTTTCTCCCCTAGACCCAGACAAACAATTAAGACTCCCTACCCCAGCCCCTCCTTAGTCCCTGGCCCCACCAGCTGCCTGGGACCCCAGCTGACCCCCAGCCCCTGCCCCCCTCAACGAGCCCTCTCCCATCCCTCTCGTCTGACATGTCTGCGTGCACCCCCTCCTCTCCATTCCACCCCCATGGGCAGATCCGGCCTCCCCTGGTTCCCCAGACATTCCAGAACGTCCCGCGCTATTGGCACAAGGAGTGGGGCACCCCCAGAAGGAACCATGGACTGAGGCTGGGTGGAGGGAGTGAGATGGAGAGAACGGAATACCCCTTACTTCTCCTCCAGCAAGGGTTGGCACCATGTTGATGACAAAATGACGGGCTTCCAGGCTGCAGGGAACCTGTTCCTCTTGCCGCCACTGCCCGGCCTTTCCCCGATAATCATGGCATGCACCCTGTCCTCTCCCCAGCACCCCCCAGCCGGCCAGCACCGCAGCCTTCGGGTGCTGGTGGCGTGGCTGGTGAGGAGGAGAGCCCACACCCAGGCGGAGCCGTGGCCGTGAATGTCAGTGACACTTGTTCCCCAACCCGTGGTGTTGCAGTCTGTCGTCACCAGCCTTGTTCTTAGTGTGTATATATGTCGCCCCCGTGATGCATATATACACAGGTATTAAATATATCACTCTATATAATATTATATATGTGTGTGGTATCCAAGAGATCACTTCTACTGAGGGCTAAAGATTAAGGACTTGGCCAGGAAATGCAGCCATCCTGGTGTGATTCGGAGGTTTTTTGGGGGGTCACCAGCAGGCCATATGCAAGGAGACTGGAACCAGAGCTGTGGGTCAGAGGTGAATTGGGCAGTGGGATGGGCACGGCTCCCGCCTGGGTCCAGCTCTGCCTGAAAGCCCCCAGCTCTCCCCAGCCTGGCAGGGCGAGAGTGCAAGTGCTCAGGGAAAGAAAATGACTTGTTGGCTCCCACGCTATGGGACAAGTTTGGAGTCCAGGTTTTTCTTCTCCAGTCTGTTATCTGTCTGTGGTCCCTTGGGATCCAGGGGTGCCTGGTCTGACCAAAGCTGGTTCACCCCCAGGACTGGGAAGAGCGAGAGAGGCAGGGAGTGTCTGGGGGTGGGTGGGAGGAAAACAAGAAAACGTTTTTAATGATGAGGTTATTTTGGCTGTGACCCCCCCCAAGGCCCCTGGCTGGGAGGCTCTGGGATTTGAATCAGGGGCCTGTGCCCACTCCTAGCAGGCAGGGACAAGATGGCAGTGGGATTGGGGTGCCCCTAATGGGGGTGTCCCTTTGTGGTGGGGGGCCCGGGGAAGGATGCTGCATTTCTCATCTGGACAGTAATGGATTCAACAGTCCTTTAAAAATGTCTGTGTATTAAAATTTTAAGAATACCACACTTTAATATTAAATATTCAAAAGGTCTAGTATCTTGATAATAATGTAGATGTTTTAATAACAATTTTTGTCCTTCTTAAAATAAAATGAAAGAAACTTGCTCCTCTTAGCCTCTGTTCTAGAAAATAAACATGCACTCAGGCCTCTGCCCCCGAGGTGTCGCCCCTGTCCCTCCCTTGTGCCCGGGCACCCGGGCTGCTCTGGGCTCAGTGCTCGTGGGCGGGGCAGGCGGGTGCTGGGCACGCCCAAGGCAGGCTTTCCGGGGCTGAGGGGCTGGAGGCCTGTGTCCCGGCAAGCAGACACGCCAGCCCAGCTGGCCCCAGCACAGGCAGCGCCTCGGCTGGCAGCACAAGCTGTGCCCGCACCCGAGCCTCCACATGGGGCCATCCAGGGGACCCCTGCCCTCGTGGGCGCCATCCTGGGTTCCAGAGTGCTGGCCTCTGTGCCCTTTCTGGGTATGGCTTTTCCTGAAACAGAGGGTGCCAGGCTATGCCAGGCTGTGAAACATGCAGCCCTGACTCCACCAGACCCAAAGGAGATGGAAGTCACCCAGGCCCAGTTCCCTCATCTTTAAAAGGAGGGTGTATTAGAGCGGGAATCTCATTCTGGGGACAACTGGCTCTGCAGGGCAGGGGGAGGGGAATATTTTTCCAAACGCTTGGACTGTGCATGGCTACAGGGGAGGGAGGTCGTCCTGGGAGGTGTTCAAGAGCCAGCTCTCACCCAACACCTGTAGGCAGCAGTACGGGGTGGCCCTAGGGACAGATGTCCAAGGCCTGTGAATCCTGGGCTGGGACCTCCTTGGGCCAGTTCGCTACCCGCATTTTATAGCTCAGAGACATCCAGTGAAGGTTCCAAGGACCATTGGACTGGGTGATCAGCCAAGGTCCCTTCAGCTCTGATGCCCTGTGGTTCTCTGCACCCATGGCCCACCCCAAAGCAGCACGGCCAGGTCCAGCTCCTGAAAGAAAAATGCAGCCCCATTCTCCGGCTGTTGAGATCATGAGCCTGCATCGGCACCATCCTTGAGCTCAGAGAAGTGACAGGTACACAGGACTTCAGTGGACAGAAATTCCTAAGTTCTCATAAATTCCCTTAAATTCTCTTCTGGTCCTCATTTGGCTCAGGCTAATAAGCATTAACTGTACCTACTGCATCTCTGACCCTGGAGATATAAGATTACTGAAGAAACTAAGATCCGTTGAATCTGCAGTCTGCTGGGGGGAAAGCTACCTAAACAAGTTTGCAGGCTGATGTGACAGACATTCAGAGTAGGAAGCCAGGGAGGGCTTCCTGAAGGAGGTGAACCTGGAGTTGGGGCTTTAGAAATATTTTATATCATTGCAGTCAGTGTGCACATACATCTCTCTTTCTTTTAATTTTATTTCACATGTGCATTTCCACATACCAGTGTATCCTGGATATTTACAGGTAGTGGCTCATACATCATCTCACCAATGGGCCAGCGCTGGCTTGAGCAGCCCCCAAGTATTGAACGCAGCCATTTCTGGTCTTAGATCCCATGGGTAGGGCTGCGGTGAGCTCCATCAGCCATGGTGCACCAGCCTGCGCTTCCTCCCTGCCTCCATTCTGGGAAAGCTGCTTCCATGGAAAGGCTGGGGCAGGTGGGGAGACCCTCAGGGACTTCCAGGTGGGGGTAGGAGGCAGCTCTGTACCTCCTCTAGAGAAAAAAGCTGCACCCACATATATGCCTCACCAAGGATCCCTTTGCAGCCTCCAGGGACCTCAGCCTTGGCCCATAAGGAGCTGTCTTCGGTGAGACCAGAGGAGATAACACCTCTAGGGCCTTGGACAAGGGCAGCACTAGCCACTGGACCTGATGATCAGACAATCTGATGACTGAGGATCAGTACATTTGTGTCAGCCCCTTCCCGTGGCATCGTTTCCTGGCCTGGAATTTAAATGAGCCCTGCTGGTCGAGGAGGAGGGCAAGGCAAAGTGTAAGTGCTCTTGATCGAGTCCTTCCCCAACGCCGGCCTCAGTATCCCCAAGTGAATGATACATGAAATGCTCTTATGGGACCTTTTCTACTCTGACTCTGGCCTCTTGCCTGTTAAGGGCTCCTCCTTGGCCAACACACAGCAAGCAGGAAGATCACAGCTTCCCAGGGAAGAGACCAGCCATCAGCACTAAAGGACACCCACCCAGTTCCCAGCAAATTGGGAGCAAATAACAGTCGGTGAAAGCCCAAGGGAAGGAGACGGGATCGGGTTTAATGGCATCAGTAAGGGTCCCCACAGGACCCAAGACCATCTACAATGGGCATCAGACCCCTGAGCCAGGAAACCCAAGAAGTGCAGGCAATCCCAACACCTGCCATGTGGCCCCTCCAAATGTCTCCAGGTATGAAGGTTGCCTCCCCTCACCCAGGTGTGGCCAGTGTGCTCCTACGTGCTGCCCTCCCCAGCCCTGTGACCCCACAACCTGCTGATGTGACACCTGCTGGACCACTGCTGCCGCCTGAACATCCTGAGGGCAGAATAGGGTGACCCACGTGGACCGACTTTCAGTGGCATGAAAATTCCTTAAGGGCAGGGAGCTGCCTGGCCTAGTATGTTACTAATTTTGAATTCCAAACAGGGACAAGCCTGGTGCCAGGTAGGCAGCAAGCACCAATTCAGGGTCTTCCAAGCTTAATACTTTTGTATATTAAAAGCAGTCTGCGGCAAGCTCACAAGAATGACTCTCCAAGAATGAAATGTCATGCAACAGGTGGGTATTTTTGAGAGATGTGAGGTACTTCCTGATCCCTCAGAAATCTTGCTCTGGGATCATGTGCACATTCCACCTTTATGTTAAGCCAGTCTTCAACTCAAGAGAGTTCCTGGGCCAGGGAATGGTTGAGTCAGGGACCCCTCGAGGCAGCCCACCATCACTCTCACACCCTGTGTTCACAGAAGCCAGGACTCTAGCTGGGAACAGAAGAGTAGGGGACCCTCCACTAGTAATTATGAAATATTTCCAGCTGGCCAAAACATGCATACAACATTTCAAAAATGTAATTAAAAATTATATACATACCACATGAATATAAATGCAAAAATCCTCAACAAAATACTGGCAAACAGAATGCAACAACATATTAATAGGATTATATACCATGACCAAGTAGGATTTATTCCAGGAATGCAAGGGTGGTTCAACATAAGAAACTCAATCAATGAATTCACCACATTAATAGATTGAAGGAGAAAACCACATGATCATTTCAACTGATGCAGCAAAGCATTTGGTAAAATTCAACTTCTTTCATGATAAAAACACTCAGAAAACTGGAACTAGAAGGGCACTTTCTCAATATGATAAAAAGCATTTATGAAAAACCCACAGCAAATATCATATTCAATACTAAAAACTTTCCCCCTAAAATCAGGAACAAGACAAGGATGCCTATAGTCACCATAGTTGTTCCACAATGTAGAGTAGTTCTAGCCAGAGCAATCAGGCAAGAGAAAGAAAACACATACAACATGGAAAGGAAGAAGTCAAATTCGCAGATGACATGATCCTCTATATAGGAAGTCCCAAAGGATCCACAAGAAAGCTATGAGAACTTATAAACGAATTCAACAAAGTTGCAGAATACAAGATAAACATGCAGAAGTCAGTTCAGTTCCTATATTCTAGTAATGAACAATCTGAAAAGGAAATCAAGAAAACAATTTCATTTACAATAACATCTAAAAAAATAAAATACCTAGAAATAAATTTAACCAAGGAGACAAAAGACTTATACACTGAAAATTACAAAACATCACTGAAAGAAATGAAAGAAAACCTAAATAAATGGAAAGACATCCCATCCCATTTCATGGATTGAAAGACCTAATATTAAGATGTCAATACTGCCTAAAGCAATCTACAAATTCAATGCAATCCCTATCAAAATTCTAGCAGCCTTTTTTGCAGAAATGGAAAAGCTGATCTTCAAATTCATATGGAATTGCAAGGGGCCCCGAATAGCCAAAACAATTTTTAAAAAGAAGAACAAAGTGGGAGGACTCACACTTTCTGATTTCAAAGCAATGACAAAGCTTCTGTAATTAAAACAGTGTGGTATTAGCGTAAGGATAGACAGACAAAAGGAAAATTTGAGAATCTGGAGAGAAATCCACACATCTGTGGTCAGTTGATTTTCAGCAAGGGTGCCAAGTCCACTCAATGGGGAAAGAAAAGTCTCTTCAACAAATGGGCTGGAGCAACTGGAAATCCACATGCAAAAGAATGAACATTGACTCCTACTATATACACTATATACAAAATTAATTCAGAATGGATCAGTGACCTAAATATAAGAGCTAACACTGTAAACTCTTACAAGAAAACATAGGGAAATATCTTCAGGGATTTGTAACAGGCAATGGACTTTTAAATTTTACACCAAAACCACAGGCAACAAAAGAAAAAATAGACAAAATGGACTTCAAAAAATTAAAAATGTTTGAGCATCAATGAACATTATCAAGAATTTGAAAAGACAACCTACAGATCAGAAGAAGATATTCAGAAACTACATAAAGGTTTAATAACCAGGATGTATAAAGAACTCATACAACTCAACAACAAAAAGACAACCCAATTTAAAAATGGGCCAAGGATTTGAATAGACATTTCTCCAAATAACATGTTCAAATGGCCAGTAAGTATATGAAAAGATGATCAATATCATTAGCCATTAAAGAAATGCAAATTAAAACTACAGTGCGATACCACTTCACACCCACTAGGATGGCTATTATTTAAAAAATCTGAAAACAAAATGTGTTGGTGAGGTTATGGAGAAATAGGAACCCTTGTACATTGTCGGTGGAATGTAAAATGGTGCAGCCGCTGTGGAAAATAGTTTTCATTTCCTCAGGAAGTTAAATATAGAGTTAATGTATGACTCGGGAATTCCACTCATAGGTATAGACCACAAAGGACTGAAAGCAGGAACTCAGATGGATATTTGTACATCAACGTTCATCACAGCATTACTCACAACAGCCAAAAGATGGAAGCAACCCAAGTGTCCATCAACAGATGAATGGATGAACAAAATGTTGTATGTCCTCATCGTAAAAAGCAATGAAGTTCTGATACCTGCTACAGCATGGAGGAAGCTTGAAGGCACCAGTTTTAATGAAATAAGCCAGAGACTAAAGGACAAATATTATATGATTTCACTTATATGAAATACATAGACTAAGCAAATACATAGAAACAGGTTACCAGGTTACCAGGGGCTGGAGGTGTGAAGGGTTGGGGGGGAGTTATTTTCCTTAATGGGTATAGAATTGCTGCATGGATGATGAAAAAGTTTTGGTAATGGATTGTGACGAAGGCGGCCCAACACTGTGAATGTAACTCTGACTTGTCACATTAAAGTGGTTGAAATGGGAATGGGAATGTTTATCCTATGCCTGTCCCTCCTTTGCATATTGGAAGCAGATAACTTGTTCTGTTTCACAGGTCCACAGCCGGAGGCCAATTTTGCCTTAGGACAGACCAAGCCTATAACTGATTTTGATGAGACTTTGTACTTATTGTTATTGAAATGATTTACAGCTTCAGGGATATTTCGATGGAATGAATGTATTTTGTGAGTAGAAAGAACATGTCTTTTGGGGGTCTGGAGGGTGGAGTGTGGTGGTTTGAAACTGTATGTACCCCAGAAAAAATGTTCTTCAATCTAACCCAATCCTGTGGATGTAAACCATTGTAAATAGGACCTATTGATGAGATTACTTCAGTTAAGGCATTAAGATGCAGCCCACCTCAATCAAAATGGGTCTTAATCCTATTACTGGAGTCTTTAATAAGAGAATGAAATCGGACACACAGAGAGAAATTCAGACAAGAAGCTGAAATGAAACCCAGAAGAGAAGGAATTGATCAGATGCCACCATGTACTGAGCTCACCATGTGACAGAGGAGCCAAGGATCGCAGGCAGCCAGAAAGAAAAGCATCATCTCGATGATACTTTGATTTGGACATTTTTCTGGCCTCAAACTGTAAGCTAATAAATTCCCATTGTTTAAGCCAGCCCATTTTATGGCATCTGCTTTGAGCAGCCTAGGAAACGAAAACGGCTGTGAAAAGAAGTGAAGTACTGGTACATACTACAAACATGGATGAACCTTGAAGACATCACATCGAGTGAAATAAGCTGGACACAAAAGGACAAATTTTTGTGCAAAATATTTAGATTAATCAAATTCACAGAGACAGCAGAATAGTAGTTACCAGGGGTGGGGGAGGGAGAATGGAGAGTTATTGCTAAATGAATATGAGTCTTCGTTTGGTGATAAAAATATGATGAAAAGAAATAGTGGTGAAAGTTACACAGGATTATCTATGTGCTTAATTTCAAAGAATTGTTCACTTTAAATGGTTAGAATTATTTTTATGTTATGTATATTTTACTGTAATTTAAAATAAATAAAATGATTTTTAAAAAGTTATATACATATATATGCTTATGTTTGCAAAAAGAAATATTGGAAGGATAAATAAGAGAATAATAAAAATGGTTAGAAGGAAGGGGAATGGGGAGGAGGGACAGGGATAGAAATGACATTTCTAAAGTATACCTTTATAAATGGTTTTGAGCTTTGAGCCTTGTACTTTTTTGTATTCCAAAATTAAAAGTGACTTTTAATTGATTTGGGGTAAATGAAACATATTGTGAGGAGAGCTCTCAGGGAAAGGAAGGTAATTAGAGGAAAAGTCGCGGATGGTTGGGAGAGGCCAGATAGGCTTCTGGAGTATTTTTGATTCTGTGCAAAATAGAATTTTAGAAAGCAGCACAGAACAGCCTTCAGTGCAGGGAACCAAATGTTAATTGCATCCAACCTGGAGTTTCAGAGACATATACCCAGAGCTGAAAGGAACCTCAGAAGCCGGGCACCGAGAGTTTTGGATCTGACACCAGAATTGCTGCACGGTAGGTTCAGGATCCCACTCAGCGCAGGGCAGAACCAAGACCCTGGCATCCCCCAGCCAGGGCTGGCTTGGCGCCGACGCTGGTCTTTGGTGGATACAGAACTTTGGCCTCACCCGTGGGTTCAAGTGGCCTGGGGACCACAGAGGCCAAAGAGTGCCCTGTGGGAGGGGAAGGGAGGGGACTGCAGCAAACAGCCACCAAGGTCCCCAGAAGTGGGGACTCATCTTCCTGAGGTTTGCCCGGCTGCCCTCCCTGCTAGGCACCTGCCTCTTCTCCCCTCACCTGGAAGGGCCAAAGAAGCTACAGGCTTTGTTCTTCCCTGGGGAGAACAGGCCCCAGGCCCTGCAGACGGTCCAAAGCCCCAGTTATGCCACCTGGACACCAATGTGCCTTCTGGCGTCCGTGTGCAGGGCACACACGCATGGGCACAAAACATGCCAATGGCCCCTCAAGGCTCTCCAGCTTGCCAGTATATATCCTTTGTGCTGAACCACCTGGGGTGCCAGCCTGACTCGCCCTCCTTCCTGCTGGCATCTCTAGACCCAGCCTGAGACAGCTTCCATGGCCGTGCCCGGGCCTCCAGGGCTCCTCCTCCCTGTGTGTGCCTGTGCATGCTCATTGTGGGTGTGGAGCCCTGCTCGCAGTGCTCACCTGGCAGGCCCCAGTTCCGGCTGCCAGCCTGCGGAGAACTTCCCTTCGCAAAGTTAGATAACAGCCGGGTGCTCCGTCAGTGGGCTGGCACAGCTGTTCCACGTGCCACAGCTGGCGCAGGGCCAGGTGAGTCTTGCCAGGCAGCGGGAAGGGAAGGCCAGGCCACGGCCAGAGCTGGCAGAGGGCCCGTGGCTGGTGCTGCCCATTGGCTGCCTCGGGCTCCCGCCCCGCCTGCCTCCCAGCCTGCAGCTCCCCGGGCCCGCCACCGCCTCTCCTGCTGCTTCCAAACTCCCGGAGCAAGCACCTCCTGCCGGGCTTGTCCAGCTGCGACCGGATCGGATAGGAGTGGCCCCTGCCATGGACATGCCCGAGGTCCTCAAGTCTCTGCTGGAGCACTCTCTGCCTTGGCCTGAGAAGAGGACAGGTAGGAGCAGGGTGGCTTGCCTGGGCTGGCTGCCAAGGTGCCCAAGTTCCCTCCTCTGGGTGCGTGATGGGGTGGGCAGGGGCAGCCAAGGGCATGGCGGCAGGGCAGGCATCTCCAGGCGAGGGAGGGTACTCAGCAGGGGTCTTCTCAGGCAAGAGGAAAGCCTGGGGTGCAGAGAGGGATGGGGAAGGTTGTGGGTGCTGCACCAACTCGGGGGCCGCCCCTCAGGGGCTGCACGCTTTGGGAGGCCATGGTCAGCACTGACAGGTGCCCTGCTTACAGGTGCCAAGGACAGGACAAGAGGGTCCTGTGAGGGGCTCTAGCTGGATGCTGACTGCTTATTAAGTTCCCTCCTCTGGGTGCGTGATGGGGTGGGCAGGGCAGCGATGGGGACTGTGGATGTGGGCAGGCAGGAGCCCCCTGTCTGGAGAAGAGTCCCTTCCTCAGTGTGCCTGCTTCCGCTCCCTCTTGCTGGAGGGCTGAGCTCATGGCTGGGATGAAAGCTGTTATGTAACAGGACCACAGCCTCAAAGTCCCGCGTTCCTAGGAGACGCCAGGCAAACACGGTGGAGAGAGCAGGCAGAGGAAGGCAGAGGAGGGCGTGGACAGGAGGCAGCTCCGGAGGCAGCTCCGGAGTCCCCCAAATCCTGCCTGAGAAGCCCAAGGCCACAGTTAGCTTTGGGGAGAGTTGAGGGCCGGCCTGCTCACAGTACTCTCTCCTGGCAAATATCTCTCCAAACCTCTCCTGTTCCAAGAAGTCAGGGGCTCCCACCCAGGTCCTCAATGCCCAAACTCTGGAGCTGAATGGGTCAAGGCACCCAGCTGCCCTCTGCCACCGGAGTCGGACTTGGGAGTCAGCCTCAAGCATCCCCTCCGGGCCATTCCTCGGGCCCCTCCCTCACCCTGCGGGGCTGGCACCTGAAATGGCTCATCGGCAAGTGGCCCTGGCTGTCCCCCCAGGACTGGACTCCACAGGAACCTCAACCACTCGCCCAGACTTTGGAACCTGAGGACAGACCCTGCAGCCCCATGGGGAGCTGGGCTTGGGCTCCCCAGGACAGGCAGGGGCCAGGGGCAGCAGGCTCTGCTCTGCTGCAGATGCCTTATCTGAGGGAGGACCCCCAGGGCTCTCTCAGGTGGCTTTGGGTCCAGGCCTCTTCAGGCGCCTTGTGGTTTTGAGTGCTGGGACAGTCCAGGCCACCCTCCGAGCGGGCTTCGTAGAAGGTGCTCCCGTGCCGCTCTAGCACTGGAGACCCCAAGTGCCCACCAGGAGCAGCCCATCTGCTGGTTGCCCCTACAGATGAGGCCCCAGCTGGAGGCCTCACCTACCAACAGGTAACAGCTGACTTTTCTGACATCTCTGAAAGGCCCATGTGGGCAGGCAGAGCTGAGACCCTTCCAAAGGCTAGAGGTGGCGGGTTCCCTTGGGTCCCAGCACCAAGGATAGGTAGCACAGACCCTTCAGGTCCCACCCAGGGCATCCTAGGACCTCCCAGTGCATGCACAGGGCCAGCTTCCAGCTGGGCAGAGAAGGGCTCTTGGGGGCAACTCGGGGCACTGCCCCTCAGACGAGGGTAACAAGGCCTTTGAAGTGTGGCAGCAGCTGCTGGTCGCTGGCACTCCAGCTGGTCTGCAGCGCCCTGTGGACGGGCAGAGTCAGGGCCCAGCACATAGAGGGCTTGCCCAAGGTCTTGGGCAGAGCCAAGAGCTGGCTCTCTGGGCTGAGGTTTAGTGGGTCTGGTACAGCTGGGTGGGTCAGAGGGGGGCGGCATCTCACTGATGGTCAGAGGCATGAGGTCCCACAGGACTGACAAGGCCTGCCGCCAACTGGGTAGAAAAACTGAGGGTGGGGAGAGCCAAAGGGTTGGTGCACACCACAAAGACCCATTTGCGTTACCACTCCCCCACCCACCTGCCATCACCACTTTCTGAAGTTCCCTGGCTTTCCGGACCATTTATTTAAAAACAAGCAAACAAGCAAACAAAGTCTACCTGGAAAGCAGCACACCTTGGTGAAAAGAACACTTACACCACACGTGCATTTGGGGCATGGGGCAGTCATGTAGCAAGTACTTAAAAAGCCCTTGCTGAAGCAGCTTCTCTCCTCATTTCCTACTCTGGCTTTGTGTCTCCTGGGAGAAAACAAGAGAGGTGGGCCGTTGTCCACGAGTAGAGGGAGGTGCCCCCAGGGTCCCCGGCCCTTGACTTTGGTGGACTTTCTGCTGCCCCGCACCAGGAGGGAAGGGGGTGGCGGGTTTCTCCTTGGGAGACCCAGGGCCTGTTCACAAACTCCCCACGTTCTCCTCTTTCTCTGGCCTGATGACTGTGCTTCAGCACACCTTTCAGGACAAGTGCACATGTCTGGGCTCCACTGTGAGGGAATTTCAGAGCAAAGCTGCGCAGAGCACGGGAAACTCCAGGTGTGGACTCATGCCACTCAGGTCTCCCTGCGTTGTCTCAAAGACGCTCCCTGAGACCTGACCTTGGGGCTCCTGTCCCTCTTCCTGTCCCCAGGCCTCCCCCTACCCACCTGCAGCCCTCCTTGGCTCTTTTCCATCCCAGTCCCTGGTGGGGCTGACCAAGCTGGAACCTTCCCTGGCTTTAGGTTACAGTGGCCACGTGGCCGCCCCTCATCCTGGCCTGCCTGTTTGCCCAACCTCCCTGGGGGCAGAGAAATCCATCTCCAGCCAACGGGTGAGCCTGTGCTGCCAGCCCTGACTCGGTTTCCCCTCTGTGTTTCTGGGCCCTGATCCCCGAGGCGTCTCTGCCTGCCACTGCTCCTGTCCTGTCTCCCGAGGACCCTCTCCTAAGAACTGGCTCTGTTCCAGGCTGCTCCTTGCAGCCCATCGCTCACTCCTTTCTCCTCCAGCTTCTGGGGAGGCCCTGCTTTTCTGGACAGTGCCTCATCTCCTCACACCCCACCCTCCCTGCACCCCGCGGTGCCTCGCTGTGCTCAGGGGCTGTCCACCCCTCTCTTTCCACCTGCCTCCGTCATTCAGGCTTCCTTTCCAGGGAGCCAGGTAGCCGGAAAACACACTCACAGGTTGAACCTTGAGCAGGGCAGGCAGGCTCCCCACCTGGGGGTGCCCCTAACCCAGGGTGGCTTTCGGCCCGGGGGAAGCAGCACAGGGTTTACAGGTGGAGACAGGAAGTGAATCGTGAGTCTGCTGCTCACTGGCCATGTTTCCTGGACATGGCTTTTCCTCTTTCCACACCCCACCTGTAAAAAGGGGTGAAGGAACACCTGCGGATTAAACGTGTTGTCCCACGTGAAGCATCTTCTAACTGCGAAGTGCCACACTGTTTTCTCTGTGAAAGGCAAAGAGCAGCCTGGCCAGGCCTGACGCTCCCTCCAACTGCATCAGTTTCGCAGTCTCAGCCCCACTCCCTTTTTCCTCCTTCCTTCCTGTGGATGTTCTTGCTGAAAGAACTGGGATGTCGCCAGGTTTGTGTGTCCACATGTATGCACACACACAGGGCTGTCTCCTTGTAAACACGCACTGAGGCTCCTAGGGACGCAGGGCCACAAGCCCGGCTCCAAACGGGACATCCCGGCTGTGCTAGGCAGAGCGAGCCTGTAGGAAAACAAGCAGGACCTCAGGGGACTTGTGGGAGCAGACACAGGGGTGCAGGGAGCAGGGGGCCTGGCATTTCCCCTCGGTGGCTGAGAGGACAGACTCGGTGTGGGCTGCGCTGTCTTGAGCTGGTGGTGGGTGTGCAATATGCAGGGGTGAGTAAGGCAAGCACAGTCCTGACCCACCTGGAGTTTGTGCCCAGTAGAGACAGACAGACAAAGGAATTGCTTTCCGGCTGAGGGAACAGCACCTGCCAAGCCCCTGAGACAGGAGAGACTGAGGGTGTTTGGGGACTAAAAGGTCACTGCGGCTGCAGAAGGTGAGCAAGAGGGAGAGAAGTAAGGACCGAAGTTCGAGAGACCAGCGAGGTGAGAGCTGCAGGGCCCTGAAGACCACACCAGAGGATGAAGCTGTCATCTCCCAGCCCGCAAGGTCCTGCCCATCCCCACTATTCCTGGAGGAACGAGGTCTCACCAGAACAACCCAAGATGGGGTAATACTAAGAGTTCACTTTAACGGCACTAAGTGTTAGTCTCAGCACTGTGCCAGAATCAAGGCCTTTACTTCTGATTCTGAGGCACAGAGAGGTCAAGTAATATGTCCAAGGTCACACAATTGGGAAGTAGTAGAAGCAGAAATCGGACCCGGGTGGTCCGGCTCCAGAGCCCACATCCTCCCTCTGCACCACCAACACGGCTTTGACTGGGGAAACTTGGCTGTCAGGCAGTGGCTTGTTGGGATGTGGCAGAGGCCTGAGTCCAGAGAGGACTCCTCTCTGGGAGTGACACTCACGGGGCAGCTCTCGGGCTGTAATCCGAGCCCTAGGCGTGGACAAAATGCAAGCCAAACAGGAAACCAGTACTCTTTAGAGTACTGAAGAGATGTCTCCACCCTCCACTTGTCCCCAGGAACACTCTGACACCAAGGCAAAACCCACAGAGCCCAGAACTATGCCACCATGGGCATGTGGCTAGAAAGGAGTCTGCTGCTGGCAAGGCTAGTGCTTGATTTTGTTATTCCAGGTTCAGATGTGCATTGAACACAATGGCTGTTGGTTAACATTAATAAGTCTCCAAGTGTGTGTGTGGCTTGGCTCTGCAAGGTACCAGCTCCAACAAAGTGAGCCAACACATTGCCTGAACTTTGCACTCTCCTGCATTTTGTATGGGCAAGGGACGCAGATAACTGAGCTTGGTCAGAGCTCCAAGGCAGCCTTATAGTTATCCTGCTCTTATACACACCAGGCTCACGTCACAGTTTTCAGTAAGTCAGAAGAGAGAGTGGTACTGTCCTACCAGGTGCTGAATATATGGCCAAAGAGATCATTATGGAGTATGTGGGCCCAGCACCTACACTGCAGTTTTAGCTCCTCTGAGCTTCACGTTCAAATAATAATCATCCAAAACAGCATAAGAGCACAACGAAAGTCACTTGCTTTGCAGGTGTGCAATTGACTTAGGTTCTTAACTTGGGTTGGTTAGCAGGTTTCTGGAGGATTAAAGAAGAGAATTTTAAGCCAGCCCAGCTCTGGAAAATGGACATTTCACAGCCAGTCTCTGCTCTAGCTTAGACTCTCAAACCCAGTCTCAGGCCCCAGCCTTGCCTCACACCTGGAAAAATTCTACTCCTGACCCAACGCGGCCTGAATGGAAGGGGAAGGGTGGGCACCCACCTGTCCATGCCATACCCTGTCCCAGGCAGGCGCACGGCAATGCTCATCATGGAGGACCCTCGCCACCCCCTGTAGGGTAAGTGGATTCATCTCTGTTCCCAAGAGGGAAATGGCTGACGCTCAGACAGAAGTCACCTGCCCAAGGGGAGCTCCACCCAGGCCTGCCTCCCAACCCACAAAGCCACCCCTGCCCCAGGACCCAGGCTTCCCTCAAGAAGCCGCGTCACCGGAAACCTGTTCCTGAAGACTACTGAGGTACCGCTTTGTACCTTTAAAGTCAGAACCGCGGAACCACATGTTCTCTTTGAGGCGTTTATTTCTGGGTAGGGCTCACAAACACTATGGCAATCAGCTAACCACTTCTCACGGCGTTTATTCCTCCACTGGGAGAAGGAGCGGGGGCAGCTCTCACTCCCACTTGACTGTCAGTAGGCCCAGGGAGAGAAGGCTGCAGGGCTCTTCTCAGCTCAGCTGGAGAATGGCACTGGCACTGCCCACTGCTGTGAGTCCACCGTGCAATTACGCACGAGAGACAACATGTGTGTAGTTACCCTCCAGTATTTGTGACACCACTGACACTTTGGTTACCCAAGAAAAAAAGAAAAAACAAAAACAAAATGCACCACCCTCTCTGGGAGCACTGGTACATGAATAGAGAACAGAATCAAACTGTTAAAGCCATGGCCAGCTTCCCCACTTCTCCTTGGCACTACCTGCCTGTTAGATTAGCTGCTCAGGCTGGGTGACAGGGGGAGCAGGCCCTATCACTTTTGGATAACTGTAGCTAGAACACTTCCTATTCCGGTTTGCTAATGCTGCTGCCGGAACGCAAAACACCAGGAACAGATTGGCTTTTATAAAAGGGGGTTTATTTGGTTACACAGTTACAGTCTTAAGGCCATGAAGTGTCCAAGGTAACACATCAGCAATCGGGTACCTTCACTGGAGGATGGCCAATGGTGTCCAGGAAACCTCTGTTAGCTGGGACGGCACGTGGCTGGCATCTGCTCTAAGTTCTGGTTTCAAAATGGTTTTCTCCCAGGATGTTCCTCTCTTAGCTTCTCTGGAGCAAAAGTCTGCTTTCAAAGGCCGTCTCCAAAATGTCTTTGTAAGCTGCAGCTCCTCCCTCACCTCCTGTGCATTCTTCCAAGTGTCCCTCTTAGCTGTGGCAAGCCTGGGCCTTCTGTCTGAGCTGATATAGTGCTCCAGTAAACTTATCAAGGCCCACACGGCATGGGCAGGGCCACACCTCCATGGAAACTATCCAATCAGAGTTATCACCCACAGTTGGGCAGGTCGCATCTCCACGGAAACATCCAATCAGAAGTCTCCAACCCAATCAATACCAATACCTTCCTGCCCACACAAGACTGCATCAGAGATAATGGCATTTGGGGGGACATAATGCATCTAAACCAGCACACTTCCTAACTCATCCTCTGAGGCCAGCATTACCCTGATACCAAAGCCAGATGAAAACATTATGAGAAAAAAAAATTACAGGCCAATTTCCCTTATGAATATAGATGCAGAACTTCTCCACAAAATACTAACAAATCCAGCATATTGAAAGGATTATTTCCCATGACCAAGTGGGATTTATCCCAGGAATGCAAGGGTGGCTCAATATAAGAAAATCAATTAGTATAAAACACCACATTAATAGAAGGAAGGGGAAAAAAATCTAAACCTTTACTTCCTCTTAATACATTCCACTTTTGTCTTAATCAAATGTTCTAACTTTCCACTGTCATATTGTCATAAATCCTGTCCTAATACCTTGAAAATTAATTTTTCTCCAATAAGGTCACACTGACTATGAAAACATACATTTAACTCTAATTCAGCAAGTTTCTCCCCAGCCAAACTAGTCATTTTTTAAAAGCCTCATATATTGTTGTACTAAAATTCCTCAGAATGTACTTTCAAATTTGTTTCTAAAAACCTCTAAGTCAGTTTTTCCTAAAGATTTCTTAGTTTAGCCACATACAGAACTCCCATTAACAACATCTGGGGACACAACAGGTTTTCTGTACACAATTTAATGTTTTCACTCAATTCAGAGTGATATAGGTCGGCATTGTCTAGCCCCTGGGATAACAGCTACACATATAGAAGTGAACCCATCACAGTTCTAGTAAAATTATGAGAGCTTCCATTTGTTGCAGGTTTGCAATTGTGCTTTTACATGCATGGGCTCCTGCACCTTCCTGTAAACCCCACAAGGTAGATCCTACCCTAACACCATTTAAGGAAAAAGAGGGCGTGGTGCACTGAAGCGAGGGCTGGAGGGGTCAAGCACTGAGTGAGCACAGCCTAATTAGTGTCACAGGAAGAACAAGCCTTCCTGTGTCAGACCACCACTGCACAACTCCTGGAGTCTCTTCTAATCTCTTGCTTTCCCCCGCTGCTCCCCTACCCAAGTTCTTTTTCCTCCTCAATTCCAGCAAAACCGTATTGCAAGAGCTTGACAACTTTCAGCTGGCTGGGTGTTGACCTCAGACTCTGCCCCATGAACTGTGGGGGCTGCCACTCTCCCAGTCCCTGAGCTCCTCCCCTAGAAGGCCCTGACACCTTGCAGGGATAGAGATAAACAAGGCAAAGTCCCTGCCCTCGGGAGTTGAAGGAGGGGGTCTGGCACTGTTTGGTTTTGGAGTAGCTCTGTACTGAAAAGCGTATGAAATTCCGAGCGCTGTTGAGGAGTAGCTTCCTATACTGTCTTCACGTTTGTGTCCCCCTTCACATTTTACATTACATTTTCACAGGTTGCTGAGGAACTCCCAGGGTGTATTTGTATTTTAAGAAAGGAGGTGGTCCTCCACCACAAAATGTGTAACCGGTATCTGTTCATTATTTATTTATTTTAGTTAAAGGAAGAGAAGGACCGAGAGCGTAAGAGAAATTCAGAGCTGTTTAGAGCTAGCTCAACCCCCTTGGGATTGAGGCAACAGGCTCCAGCCCAGCGACTGGAGTTTCCCAAGGTCACAAGCTAGAGAGTGGGAGCGGGGCAGCGTGCACCAGGCCCCGGGTCAGGAGAGGCCCTCAGCCTCCGCCCCGGGGCCTCGAGAACGTTCTCTCCACGCTGCTGTTTATCTTAGCCGCGACGCTGGCACCAGCACCCCGGGTCAGCGGGCAGCCTGACACCCGCGTCCCGCGGCGGCCAAGCCCGCCCGGGCCATCCCTACAGGGGACGCCAGGTGGCCGTCCGCGACCCTGCCCTCAGCCGACCACCGGGTCGCCGGGGAGGAGCGGCGGGGGCTGGGCTCGGCAGGCGCGTCCCACGACCCGGGGCACAGTCCCCGAAACCGAAAGGGCCGCCCGGCCCTCCCCGCCGCGGCTCCGCACGTGCTGCGCCTCGTGCTCGGGCCGGGCCCCGCCCCCGCCCCCCATTGGCTGTCATCGCGCCTTCCTCCTCCGACTCCCCCCTCCCGCACGCGACTCCACTCGGCTGCGGCTCCACGTGACCCACGGAGGGCCGTCCCTGTGGCCCGGGCGCCTGTCCGATTGGTTCCCCCGGCTGGCCTACCCGCTCCCAGCCCCACCGCCCCTCAGCGGCGCGTCCGGAAGGCTTCCGCCTGACAGGGAAAGGAAAGAGGCTGCGGCTGTCGGGGAGAAGGGTGGGGTGATGAAGAGGGAGGCGAAGGTGAAAGTGCTGGGAAAAGGGAAAAGGCTGTCGCCGAGGAAGGTCTATGACATACGCTCCAGCAGGCGCCAATCAGGTGACACGAGGGTGGCCGGGGCGGGGTCTTCGGCGTCGCTCCTCACCGGGCCCCGCACGTGTCTCGCCCACCCCCTGCTGCCTATCCAATCACCTCCCGGAGAGTTGCGCCCGCCCCTTTTCCAGAGCGGGCCAATCCAAAGCCAGAGCACGGGGACGCTGGCCTCGCCTCATGAATAATTAATACACCAGAGCTGGTCCGCGGGCGGGGTAGGGATGGAGAGAGGCGGGGGTGCCGCTGGGCGCCTGCGCAGTAGCCGCCCGTGTCGGCAGTTGCGGCGGGTCGCAAGGCTCGGGCTCATCTCGGGGGGCGGGCGGGGGAGGCGAGGCGCGCGAGCGGAGCGCGGGGCACGATGTCCGACGCGGGCGGCGGAAAGAAGCCGTCTGTGGAGTCGCAGGCGGGGCCGGGGCGCGCAGCTGGGGAAAGAGGCCTGCCGGGCTCCTTCCCGCTGGTCCTGAAGAAGCTGATGGAGAACCCCCCGCGCGAGGCGCGCCTCGGTGAGGGGGTGGGGTGGGGTCCGCGCCTGCTTCGGGGCGGGGCTTTGCGGGGGGCGGGGCCTCGATGGGGCGGGGCTAGAGGTCGGAAGTCAGGGTGAAGTGGTCCAGCGGAGGGGGATGGGAACCGGGGATGGAAGGAGGGGCTTGAGGGCAAGGCAAGGGGCTTGGGATTAGGATCCAGGAGAGAATGGAGAGCGGATGGGTCAGGTGGGGGTGAGTGGGGAAGGTTCGGGAGGCAGGGGGTGAGGTGGGGGTCGCTCGGAGGGGGGCGCGACCTGTAGAGGTTACTGAAGCCGATGGGAGGTCAGGGACAGCCACTTACCTGACGCTCCAGGGAGCCTTCTTTGGCGAGCCTGCAGCCGAATCACTTGGGATGCTTGTTTAAAATGCTGGTTCCTGGGCCCCACCCTTCACCGACTGCAGCTTCTCGGAGAGGAGTCTGCCTTTTAACTAGCACTCCACTTCCCCCTTTATCCCTTCCCCCGTGATTCCAAAGTCTACCGAAGTTTGAGAAGTGGTTGTATACAGTAGTGGGTTGCTTTTGTATGTGGCCAGCCCTTTTTACGGGGAGGTGGGCTCAGTCTGCATCCCCAGCTACGGGGTACACACTGGAGATTTTCTAGAAACATGTCTTAGGGCTGCTGCAGAGATGGGGGGTGAGGGGTTGTTGGGAAAAGGGATCCAGGCACTTGGAGGGCGTGGGGGCACAGGTATAGGTGTGAGGATCAGAATGCGGCCACTGAGGCCCTTTCCCTGGTGTTTTGGGGCTGACCCTAGACTTTGGGCCACAGTGGCTGACTTGAGTTTTATCTTATTTCCTAGGCCACAACATTCCCCCGGGCATGTGGGGAAAGCAGGTTTGGCCTTGTTTCTGGGCCTGAGAATGTGAGGTTCAGAGAGCGGTAGGAGTGCCACTTACTGTGGAGATTTAGGTACAGTGAAATATGCTTTCATTCTAAGACTTTCGAATTTCCAGGGAGCATTGGTGTGGTCCAAGGATTTGGGACGGGATAAGCCTCTGAATTGCCTGTCCTGGGGAATTAATTTCCTCTCTTAAAATGTCATTTCTCTTCCATTCCTGGGAGTGCTCTGAACCTCCCATCCCATGGCTGTCACTGTTGGGTTATAAATAGCTTTGACACATCAGGTGAGGCCAGGCTCTCTCCTTCTGCTTCTGGACTTCGTGTGCACAGACGCTTTTGTTTGTATTTACGTTGATGGGTTGTTCCACATCTGGGGCTGGGGCAGGCTATGGGCACAGAAGTCCCCACCTGACAGGATCTTGGTCGAGGTGACCACCCGATGACCATCCATAAGATACTTCTCCCAAACACTTGCAGAGCAGTCACGGGCACTCGGACATCATCCGATCTCATTCAGTCTTGCACAGCTGTCCTTAGAGGTGTACCCCCACTTCCCAGATGTGGAAATCTGAGGATCAGAGAGGTGAGGGTGCTTCCCCAGGGTCACACAGTTAGAGCTTATTACTCTCAGATGGGTGCTCTTTCAGCCGTGTCACCCTGGCAACTGCTGGTGTTGGTCCCCGTGCCCCGAGTGATGGGCCTAGTCCTTTATCATCCTTTATATCTAAAGCTCCATCTTATAACGGCACTCTGATTTAAAATGCAGTGTCCTTGTTTGCTTAGGTCAGGCAAAACCTGAGGCTTATTGTTGCCTGTCCTTCAGTTTAGCTACTTTTCTCCTACCTGCTTTGATCCCAGGCGACCCCAACCAACGTGGGTCACAGCCACTGCTGAGCAGAATGTGGAGTTGAGACCTCAGGGGCGATGGCAGGCAGGCAGCTGGCTTCTCTGCCATCCCCCCTGGTTTCACACCAAAACCTGGTACGGAAAGGAGGTGCAGCAATTCAAGTCAATTTGTATTAGAAGTCATGGCCAAGTTCTGTTTGTCACATCTTCACCTTCTTAACTCACTGGATGTGTCCATTTTTGTTGGACCAACATATTTCTTTTTTTGTCTGTCTGTGATCTAGGGGTCCATGCATGACTGGTTTAGTTTCATTGTAATCATATTTGATTTCTCCTTTTCACTTCAGTATACAGAGTTCAAAATTGTCTCCTTCAGTTTGGAAAACCCATATGGACTTGTGATGATTTTACCACCCGCTTCCCTGATTGGCCTCTCTAACACTTTGATTTCCTTCCAGCCTATTTCTTTCTTATCTTTCCTTTGCCCTCTCTTGAGTATCCACTTGCATAACTTTTGACCGAGTTGGTTAGGTGAGATCCCACTAGTTGATTAGTTATGCTTTGAATGAGAGCAGGCTTTTTTTTTCAGCTTCACCCTTTTCCTTCCTCTCAGAAGACCTGCCTTCAGTCCTTCCTGCTGATTCAAGGATAGAGGTCTCTCCAGATGATTTCTGGAGGAAGGGTCCTGAAAAGAGAGCTCCAAGCTCTCTCTAGCCAGTCACCCCAAAGGAAATCTGTTTGCAAATCCAACATTCATTGCTGCCATATACACATTTTCCTGTGCATACTGTCTGCCTGGCCCTGTGCTGGCCCCAAGATCTAAAAGGGAATCAGACGCAGTCCCTGCCTCAGCAAGCTCCCAGGGACGATGCATGCCTACCATGTGCCAGGCGGTCTGCAAGACGTTTCAAATGCTATCTCTGTCTTCACAAAAGTGACAGCCCTATCCTTATTTACAGTGCAGGACACTGAGACTCAGAGACTCAAGGAGGTTAAATAACGTGGCTAAGGTCACACATCACACAGGAAGTGGGTGGCAGAGCCAGGATTCAAGCCCTAGGCCAGGTTGCTATGGAGAAGTATAAGTGGAGGAGATAGGAAAACACAAAAGCTGTGGGCCTGAGGCCCTCAGCCCTTCCCGGGCTAAGATAACAGGAAGGGCCATAAACTCCATTTCCTTCCTTGAAACCTTTCTCCTGCAGATGCTACTCCCCCAGCCCCTTGTGAGGTAACCCTGGGGCCACATCAGGCCACAAGCTTGTGGTGGGCAATGTGGTAACCCCAGGCACAGATGGGGGGTACGGTGTTCTCTCCAAGCTCCAGGTCATACCCACAGAGCGGAACCAGCTCTTGAAAGGCATGGGATGGAGTGAGTACTCCCAGTGAGATGGGGCAGCCCCGTGCAGCCCACTGCTCGCCTCCTGGGATGGACTTACCTTCCGGTGTGGTGTCTCATCACAGATTTTGTGTCTGCAGATAAGGAAAAGGGGAAGGAAAAGCTGGAGGAGGACGAGGCGGCGGCCAGCACCATGGCCGTCTCTGCCTCCCTCATGCCACCCATCTGGGACAAGACCATCCCATACGACGGCGAGTCTTTCCACCTGGAGTACATGGACCTGGACGAGTTCCTGCTGGAGAACGGCATCCCCGCCAGCCCCACCCACCTGGCCCAGAACCTGCTGCTGCCGGTGGCCGAGCTGGAAGGGAAGGAGTCAGCCAGTTCCTCCACGGCGTCCCCACCGTCCTCCTCCACCGCTGCCTTTCAGCCCCCCGAAACCGTGTCCAGCACAGGTTGGTGACAAGCCTGGGAGCAGGGCCGCCTGCCGGTCCCCACCCAAAGGGGCCTGGCTTCCCACCACACACCCTCCTCCAAGGGGAGATCCCCCCACCACGTGCAGAAACCCTCTGCTGCCCACCCTTGGGCTCAGTCCCCCGAGGCTGTAGATAAAAATAGTAGCCACAGCAAGGCAGCGGGCCGCTGGAGCCTCTCGATGGTTGGTGTGCTGCAGATGGTCAGGACAATGGGGTGGCAGCCCCTCCAGTCAGAGTCTCTGCCGCGTAGAATCCCATCCTGCGCTTCCTTGATGCCGCGCTTTACCCCCACACACATTCTGCTATAGTTTAGCAGGAATCTTGGACGTTACTTATATTCATATTAACTAACATTCATTGAGCACTTACTCTGCAAGCATGAACATGTAACCATCACAAGAACCTTTCGAGATTGGTCCCATTATCCCCATTTTTTAGGTGAGGAAACTGAGTCACAGAGATGTTCAGAAATTTGCCCAAGGTCACACAGCTGGTAGGTCGTGGAGGCAGCACTTGAACCCAGGATGCCTGACTCTGTAGCCAGGTACTGTCTGGGCACTGGCGTGAATAAGGTAGTCCCGCTATCTGCCCGGACAAGCATCATCTCCAGGGTCCCTCCTTTATCCTCTCCTCCCTTTTCTCTTTTACCTGTGAGGGTGAGTTGGCTGGTTTCGTTTCATGCCCACTGTACATGAACCAGCAGAGGACGCATGGCCCCTGTTCTGGGGGACCCTGCAAAGCTTGCTACAGGCTGAGAAGCAAGGACCTGGGAAGGACCCTGGGGGCTGGTATGGAATTCAGGGACCCCATACCAAGGAATTCTCAGGTTCTATTTTTTTTTCTGATTTTATTGAGATATATTCACATATCATACAGTCATCTACGGTGTATAATCAGTTGTTCACAGCACCATTATATACTTGTATATTCATCACTACAATCAATTTTTGAACATTTGCATTACCACACACAAAAAAGAATAAGAATAAAAGTTAAAGTGAAAAAGAACACCCAAAACATCTCATCACCCCCGCCCTCCCTATTACTCATTTACTTTTTGTCCTCATTTTTCTATTCATCTGTCCATATTCTGAATAAAGGGAGTAGAAGCCACAAAGTTTTCACAGTCACACAGTATAAGGTACATAGTTATACAGTCATTTTTAAGAATCAAGGTTATTGGGTTGCAGTTCAACAGTTTCAGGTATTTCCTTTTAGCTATTCCAATACACTAAAAACTAAAAAGGGATATCTATATAATGCATGAGAATAACCTCCAGAATGACCTCTGGACTCTATTTGAGATGTCTCAGCCTCTGAAACTTTGTTTCATTTCACTTCCTCCTTTTGGTCCAAGAAGGCTTTCTCAGTAGCACGATGCCAGGGCCAAGCTCATCCCTGCAAGTCATTTCCAGCCATGCCAGGGAGAGTTACTCCCCTGGGAGTCATGTCCCACATAGAGGGAGGGCAGTGAGTTTACCTGCAGAGTTGGTT
This sequence comes from Choloepus didactylus, assembly GCF_015220235.1. Taxonomy (NCBI): domain Eukaryota; kingdom Metazoa; phylum Chordata; class Mammalia; order Pilosa; family Megalonychidae; genus Choloepus; species Choloepus didactylus. Next base: position 12,259,273 of record NC_051314.1, on the reverse strand, counting down.
TAGAGAGAGGCCACATCTAAGCAACAAAAGAGGTTCTCTGGGAGTGACTCAGGCACAATTTTAAGTAGGCTTAGCCTCTCCTTTGCAGTAACAAACTTCATAAGGGCAAATCCCAAAATCAAGGGCTTGGCCTACTAAATTGGTAGCCCCCAGTGCTTCTGAGAATATCATTAATTCCCCAGGTGGGAAAATTTAATATTTCCACATTTTCCTCCAGTGCCTCAAGGGGGCTTTGCAAATACATTTTTATTTTCTGCCACAGTTACTCTGGGATGTACTGAGGCTTCACACTAAGTTGACCATGGAAGTCAAGTTATATAATGTTACCAGAAATATAGATTTTTGCACCTAATAAACATCTCTTCCTTTGGTCCCACATAGAAGCTGAAACTTCAAAAACACCGTCAATATCATCCTTTACCCTTCAGTCGGATTTACCTTAATCCTAACCAAGGCCATTTCGTTTATATCTCTAATTGAAGTCTGATCTCTTTTTTCAGACTCTTTAGCATTTGTTGTATGGGGTAATGCTGACATTCATAGCTGCTGGCCTTTGGCTGAGTCTCAGGTATCACACAGATACCCAAAATTCCAGGGACCCACCAGGTTACACACAAAGAGCTCAGAATTTAGAAATAGCCATTACAGGTTCTATTTTTTAAAAGAACTTTTTATTGTGGAAAAATTTCCAAACAAATGAAAAGTAAGAGAATACTATAATGAACCTCCATGCAGCCATGAGGTTGCTTCAGCAGATCTTAACTCATAACCAGCATTGTTTTCTATAGCCCCTCCCATTCCCCCACCTGTTTATTTTCTGTCAAATCCTAAACACTGTACCATTTTGCCCATATATATTTCAATATGAATCTAGAATGTTAGGGTTCTTTTTGAAAAACCTAACAAATACCAATTTTACCTCTGAAATTGTCAACAAACCCTTCAACATTCAGATCTCCATGGTTGTCTCCCAAATGTTACTGTTTTACAGTTTGTTTGAACCCGCATCCAAATAAGGCCTATACATTGCATTTGGGTGATAATTCTCTTAAAACTCCTGTGATTATAGGCCTCCTGCTCCTCTTTTCTTCTTTGCATTTTACTTGTTGAGGAAACCAAATCATTTGTTTGAGAGTTTCCCACATGCTGAATTTTGCTGGTTCTATTACTAGTGCCATTTCACATGTTCCGCTGCCCCTTATTTTTGGTTGGTCTGTTTGTAAACTGGCAGTTAGATCTAGAGGCTTCAGCTGATTCCGTTGGGATTCTCATTTGAAGGCAGCTCGTTTCTGTGCCGGCTGAGTGGTCTTAGAAGGCTGGTTTCACATGGGGGTAGGGGACAGAGCTGGAAGAGAGCCCCCATTGTGAACCTTAGACCACCTAGTGGCATCTGCCCTTGATTTTGTTTTTAAGTAAACCTTCTTATTTGAAGGACAGAAAAGTGCACCCGTCCTAGGTACGCAGCTCAGTGAGTCTTCACAAGGCAAACCCACCCTGTAACTGCCAAATCAGGAACTAGGCACAGCCGGCCTCCCAGCTGCCCCTCGGTGACCCTGCTCTGTCACTCCTCCCCAAAGGTCACCACCTGTTTCCTTCTCCCAAGGCTAGTTTTGCCCATAATTGAACTTTCTATGAAGGGAATTGTATACTTTGTTCTCTGTTTTGTTTTTAATTGTTATAATTGATTAGTTTTATAGTCTCTCTTGCATTTATAGTTTTCGCCAGCTAGCCTTATAGTATACCTATAAATTATGTGGGTATTCTCTTTAGACTAACAGAATAGATTGACAGAATACACTTAACGGTATACTCTCTAGACAGAGAAAAATCGCGATTCAGATGAAGTAAAGGTCATGTCGAGGAATTGTTCACATAGTAAATATGAAAGTAGAAGTCCTCCTCTTGGGTTTTCAGTTCCTTCTATAGAAAGTCCAGAAGTAGTACATATTCATGGTGTCTCGCTTCTTCCAGTGAGCTTTGTGAGAATCATCCGTGTTGTTGCATGTGGCTGTAGTTTATTCACGTTTGTTGCCGAATGGTATCCCGTTGTATGAACGTACCACAGTTCATCCATCCTGCAGTCGGTGGGCATTTGGGTGTTTCTGATTTGGGCCTCTGCTGAGGAGGACGGCCGTGAGCATTTGCCAGGAGGTCTTTTGGTGAACATACGTGTGCATCTCTGTTGGGCATTTACTTATGAGTGGAACACCTGGGTTGTTGGACATGCCTGTCTCCAGCTTTCGTAGGTACAGCCAAGTAGGAACAAGGTGACTTTCAACTTATACCCCCATCAGCAGGGTAAGGGAGTCTTGTCATCAGCCTTGGATTTTAATTTTTGACATCCTTTGTAACGAGGGATCTCGGAGAGACCGTTTCAGGCAATTTCCAACAGACGGCTTTCCCTCCCCACTCCCTCCTCCTCTGGCAGTCATTTTAAGATGCATAGTTGCTAGAACTTGTCCACAGAACTGTCTACTGGGAAGAGAATTCCTCAAAATCCTTAGTCCCAAGCCTCTTTTTAATGTGCTGTTTATAAATTGTCTCCTGTTGTTCCTGGAGCTTTCTCTTCCTGTTCTGAAGTTCAGCCTCCTCTTGGCTTGTGTTTGCCACTGAAGGGCCCCGAGACCTGATCACACTCAGGGCAGCATCTCCCCGGGGGGGCACACTTGCAGGTGTGGGGTTGGCAGGCCCAGGGTTCCCTCAGTCCCCCACATCAGCCCCCGATCACTCCCCTCCGACACTCAGAATTAACCCCCTTTGTATGCACTGAGCTTTGTGATGCCATTAAAACCGAAGTCTAATGGTGCCATACCTCTGCTCAGAACCCTCCGCTGGCTTCCCAGCACAGGAAGAAAGTCAAAACTGGCAGTTTTATTGGCAGTTGGAACTGGGTAACTTTTGGTTGGGGGCGGGGAGGGGCAGCCTGTGTGTTGTAGAATGTTTCGCAGCAGCACCCCTCGATGCCAGCAGCACCCCCTCCAGGCCTGATGTGGGCAGGTTGCAGGGCAAAATTGATGCCTGTTGAGAACTCTTGCTTCATTGTGATTAAAGACCCTACGTTGTTTGTTCTGCAGCCCTCCTCCCACTGTCCCCTTTTACTCATTCACTCCAGAGCTGCCTGCCCAGCTCTTCCTTGAACGTAGGAGGCAGGCATCCACCTCCGGGCCTTTGCACTTGCTGCTCATTCTTTCTGTGATGTTCTTCCCTGAGATACGCAGACGGCATTGAACATCTTTATAGATTTGTATAATTTACCTTCTTTAATGTCAGCCTTCCCCACTAGAATAACATCCCTGAAGGCAGAAATGTGTTTACCTGTTTTGTTCACTGCCTTATTTTTGCCAGGACAAAACCTGGCATACAGTAGGTGTTTACTAAATATCTATTGATGGAATAATTCTTTGGTGAACTCTGATCAGTAACATTGGCTAAGTAGGCCAAAGGTATGTTGTGTTTTTCTGTGTACCTCTTATCTCTCACACCTCTGAATTCTGAAAGTGGCTTTAGTCCAAAGTCCATTCAAAGGTGGCAGTCAGGTAGGGCGAATCAGAGTCAGCCAGACCCAGATTCAAAGTTTAGTCATTTGCCATCAGTGTGACCCTGGGAAAGCCACTTCATCCTCTCAGCCTTGGTTTCCTCATCTGTAAAAGGGGGTTAGCACTCGTCTCCCTTTCAGAGTTGTCATGAGACTCAGTTAGCACAGTGATTGACGTGTTCCAGGTGCTCAGAAATGGACGCTATTTTGCTCTTTCGGTCTGAGTCCCTAACCCATTAGAGTTCACAGGAAGATTCATCTGTTCCTCATTACCTGACAGCTTGAAACCACAGGAAGTTAAGGGGGTATAATGATTTCATGGTTTGCTTAACATTTGGTGGGGGGGATAACAATCGGAAAATCCTACCTTTTTTGAGGGCCTGTGTTTCCTTTTGAGCATTCTTTCCCTAAAGGGAAGAATTCTCTCTGTGTTCAGGTCATTGGGTTGAATCGTGTGCCAGCCTGGCCTAGGGGCGGGTGCTGCTGTTTTCCTTCCCTCTGAGTGGCCTTGTGATCAAAGCAAGTGCCTAGGGGTGTGAGGGAGTCTTCTGCGTCCGGGGGGCTGTTTCAGGACCACCTGCCTTCGGTGTCTTTCAGAATCCTCCCTGGAAAAGGACAGGGAGACGCCCAGTCCCATCGACCCCAACTGTGTGGAGGTGGATGTGAACTTCAACCCGGACCCTGCCGACCTGGTCCTCTCCAGCGTGCCAGGTGGGGAGCTCTTCAACCCTCGGAAGCACAAGTTTGCGGAGGAGGACCTGAAGCCCCAGCCCATGATCAAAAAAGCCAAGAAGGTCTTCGTCCCCGATGAGCAGAAGGTAACCTAGCACCCTTTATAAGCAGAGAGGCAAGGTTTGCCCGAGAGCCTAAGGGCTGTCTGTCCTCTCGTTTGGTTTTACCTGAAGGACCCTCCTTCCTTGTGGACACCATGTAGAAAACATGAGTCCAGTGCATGGAGCCAAGTCCTGCATCAGTTTGTAAGAAATAAAGGGAGTCCGGTGGTGTTTGGCCTCGCTGTGACTCCCTGTGGTTTTTCTCTTTCCATGCCTGGCCCACCAGCTGTGCCGATGCTTCTGCTGTGCTGGCAGTAGCCCAGCCTTCGGGTGAGAGCTCACCAGGCCACAGGAACTGGCTTGAACAAGGCCTCACTTTGAAGGACAAAAGATAGCTTGTGTGCAGCCATCCCCAGGGAGAGCAAGCAGCTCTCAAGCCGAGGGTTCTGTAGGAGCCGTGGTGGGAGGGGCTGGTGGCTACACGGTTTTCTTCACAGGGAGGACCTTTCATTCAAGCTCTGGAGTCAGGGAGTCCTGGGTTCAAACCCCACTTTGCCATCTGTGACCTTGCTTGCCTCAGTTTCCTTATCTGTAAAATGGGAATAACAGTACTGCCTCTCAGGATGTTTCTGAGCGGTAATAATAATGATAATAGTGGCAGACATTTATATGGCACTTACTATAGAGCAGGCACTGTCATAAACATTTTATATAAATTAACACATTTAGTCCTCAAACAACCGTAAGAGGTAGTTACTCTGATTATCCCCATTGTAAAGATAAGGGACCCAGGACATTGAACTTGCATGGTTCCATGGCTTGTAAGTGGCAGAACTGAGATTTGAACTCAGGGGACTGAATTGAGTCCAGGCCTTTTACCAGTACCAACATGCCTGAGGAGGCCAGGATGTAGACAGCTCTCCGTGCTGCAGCAGCTCCCAGCAAATGGGTTCTCCCTCCCTCCACCACGGATCCCACCTAGGGGCTTTGTTTCTTGGCCCACCTCCCCAGGGAAAGGTCACTGCCACTCTGTTGGCTTTGGCATGTGCCATCTCCTCCCTTGGGCCCCAACTTTAGTTCTGGCCACACCAGATGAATTAGGAGGGGAGGTGGGGCATGGGCGGTGGGTCCCTCGTGGGGAAAGACACGAGACCCACAGAGGGCACCCCCCCACAGGATGAGAAGTACTGGACCAGGCGCAAGAAGAACAATGTGGCGGCCAAGCGGTCACGGGATGCCCGGCGCCTGAAGGAGAACCAGATCACCATCCGGGCAGCCTTCCTGGAGAAGGAGAACACAGCCCTGCGGACGGAGGTGGCTGAGCTACGCAAGGAGGTGGGCAAGTGCAAGACCATCGTCTCCAAGTATGAGACCAAGTACGGGCCCTTGTAACCCGTGCCCCCTGCCTAGGCGGGGCGCTGCCTGCACCTCAGGCCTCTGCCTGGGGGCTCCCGGAAACCCGTACACGCTGGAGACTAATAACTGCCAGCAGTCCATGGCAGCTCGCCTGCCCCAGGAGCATTCACGTCGAAGCTTCTCATGATGTGGCCAGAGCTCGTGGGACCTCCCTGGGGGCAGCCTCCTCATGGCGGAGAATGTGGGAGCATCTCCGTAGATGGTGAGCCGGCCCGAGTTTCTCTTCCTGGACGTCCCTGTTGACTTGGAAGGTGACCTCCGGGGCGCTCAGGCTTTCCTCGGTCCTCCTCCCCACCAGCGGGCGCTGCCAAGGGCCGTCTCTGCAGAATCAGTCCTGACGCCGTTGCTCGCACGTCTTCTCGGGTGGCAGGTGCACTTCCGGATGAGGTGTGCCTGTCACTCACCTGGCCCTCCCCAGAAAGCCTTTGAGAGGCACACCCAGCCCATCTTCTTGGAGGGGAAAGACTCATCAGCTCCTTGGTCAGTGTCTCCAAGGGGGGCAGGCCTCAGGAGTGGGGTCTCTGCACAACCCGGCATGGGGCTGGGGCATGGGGCCTGTGGCAGAAACGCACCCAGCCGTTGTTTTTGTGGCTTTGAGATCTGACCTCTGGAAGCCAGAGCAAGCACTGATGAGGGCCTCTCTCTGCATGTCACCTGCCATGGAGAAGACTCCAGGCCACTGTCTGAGCTCCGGTGACCCATGCAGAGGGAGGTCTGTTTGTTTCCTCTCTCTGGGTCCCTCAGCAAGGCCCCTGGAATCTTGTTTTCCCTCTAAGCTGGGCCTCTGGGCCTGCTGTTTCTTTTCACCCAGTAACTGTCTGACCCCGGACAGTAAAGGAAAACTCCCCTCATCTAGGAAGCTTTAACTTCCTGGACCCCAGGATGCAGCTTCTGCATGGTGTTTTAGAAAATGCCTCCACGGTCCCCCTCCCACTGTGAGCACAAGAGCTGGGCACATTTTCTTAAGAAGTGCCCGTTTTCTCTTTGCTCTGCTCACTGATGTGGCCAGGCCAGGATCCGTCCTCCTTGCAGGTAGATGAGGCATCCCAGTCTTGCCTCAGGGCCTCTCTTCCTGCCCAGCCAGGCAGCTGGGTCGGGAGGTTGTGGTTGCCGCGCAGCTCTTATGGGATAGAAGGCTCTTGGGACATTCACACGGACCATTGACATTTGTCCCCACACAAGTTTGGCTGTGGTGCAGAGGGATCCTTGCAGCTGTGTCTTCCTCTGTGTCGTGGCCGCTGCTTTCTCTTGTGTCTGGCCGGACTTGTCCTTTTCCGGAAGATTCTTGGAGGAAATTCATGGAGCCTTCTGCCCTTTTTAGTCAGTGGGGCACCCTCCTGATGGGTGTGTGTGTGTTGGGTCAGGGCAAGCAGCCTGTGGTAATGAGGAGTCGCAGGCCACGGGTGTGCTCTGTCATCCTCACCACTGGCTTTATTGACAGTGGTGGCTCAGAGGCCTGGACCCGACCTCTAAAGACTTCATAAACACAGATGTTAAGGCCAGGGAAAGCCATCTGCAGGCCAAGGGCAGCACCCCAGGGGCCTGCCTCTCTGGGAGACTTGAGCAGTGTCTCCAAAGCCAAGGGAGGCCTCCCCCCACCCCTTCCTGGGCCCTTTCACTTTGTGGCTCGTTAAAACCACGTACACACTTCCCACTCTATTGTAACTGCACACAGGGCGGTTGCACCCGGCATGTCAGTGTCCTGCCCGGGCAGCTTGCCCGCCTGGGCACTCTCCCTCTGGTCTGGCAGCTCGTCAAGAGGGCAGCTCTCATTTTGTTATTGGTGGAAGAGCCTCATGCTTCAAAGCTCTTCGTTTTCTTTGGCCAGAAAGTGTATGGTTTGTGCTCTTCAGTTTTAATTTTTAGAAGGATGGACGCTTAATCCCTGGAGGGCGCCCATGTTCCGACCCCATGGATGGGATGACGGCCTGACGTCTCCTTTGTCCCACCTTTGGCCGGTTTGGTGCCCCCCTCCCCTTTTCTGCCCAAGCAGCAGATGTCTCATTCCTTCTGAGTGCTTTCTTTAGAAAGCGTGTGGCTGCTGAATTATTTTAGAAGAGCCCCCTTGAGTCAGGAGCCTGGCAGGGACAAGACAGAGGTGGCCTTGGAGGTTGACATTTTGGAGGAAAAGGAGTGCTCGGGTCAGCTTGTCTCCTTCCCTGGCCCAAGAACCAAGACCTTAGGGGAGGGTGGTGCCGGCTCAGTTTCCACCCCAGGAGTGGAGGGAGCCTTGATGCCCTCCCGGACCCTCCCCATCTTGGGGTCCACAGGGACCAAGGCTCCTGGGCTCAGATTTTTGACATCTTCTAAAAAGCACCGGCGGCCAGAGATGCCGACTGAACGGCTTTCCACGGGTCCCAGATGGGCGAGGAACTGCGTCTGCCGCCTCCATGGCCTGCCGTCAGCTCCGTGGCAGCCTCATGGCAGCCTCAGAACAGACAGGTCATGAGTGAGCTAGATGGGGTGAGCATATGCATAAAATGAATGTATAGCCAGGTGTACAGTTATGTATCTGAATAAAATACCCTTATTTGGAGAGAGCGTGCTTTCCAGACAGATGGCAACCTTGTGGAGGCCCCGGGTGACTTAACCTGGGCTGAAGGAAGGGGTTTGCCTGTCTGGGTCCTGAGGTTGGGGGAGGCACTTGGCAGTGAACCTGGACTCTGGGTGAGCACCACCCTGCTGGGACAGGGCGCTGTGACCCTGGGCGGGCAGCTCCTGTGGTCCACGGGCCCAAGGCCGGGTGGCAGGAGTGGGCAGCAGCGGGGAAGGCCCCTTCATGCTGGCCGGTCTCCCCCCCAGGCCCTGGGAGCCCTGCTCTGGGTCACACAGAGGGCCCAGGAGGCCCTGGTTGCATTGCAAAGCCCTGCCCCAGAGCACCTTTAACATCTGTTAATTTAGTGCAATAAATTTTTCTAGAAAATGGCAAAGATGACTTCCAGGTGGAAATTGCTGTCTTACGGAGTTGGGGGTGTGAGAACACCACTTGGTTTTATTTTTCTAAGCGCATGAGATGTGTTGGAGTGTGTGGGGCCCTGTGTCTGCCCGGGGAGTCGGCCTTGCAGCCGGCGCCCTCTCCTTTACCTTAGCTGGGCCGAGGAGGCGAGGCGGAAACGTCTCCCTCCCTTCTGGAGCCCTCGGCCTGCTGTGCATGTGTGCTGTGCTTGTGAGTGTGTCGCTGGTGGGCTGGAGTGATGTGGTGGGGAGGGAAGATGAGAATGTATCCTTTTCAAAGCAAAATTAAATATTTTGAGATGAGAGTTCAGGGGCTGTCTTTTCTGTCCCCGTTGCTTCCGTTTATCCTTTCTCTGCGTGTTGACCAGGCACGTAAGGGTCAAGCCAGCTTCATCTCATTAGGGGCCCCCTCTCGCTCCCTTCATCACCAGCAGGGACCCTTGGCCGAGCCACCTGTCCCCTGTGCACCTCAGTTGGAAGTCCTTCCCGCCTGGTCTCCCCACAGCAGAACCAAGGTGGTTTGAACAGATAAAAAGTGCTGTGCAACTAGTATCGAGACAGGAAGCTGCTTAGAAAAAGGACACCAAATTGGGTTCATGTGATGGCCACGAGGTAGAAAAGAAGAAAGCGAAACAGCTGGGAGGGTGGCGTCCCGGTGGGCCTTGACTTCCTCCAGGTCTTCTGTCACAGAAGACAAGTTTATACACCAACAGTGTGGCAGCTGGCGGGGAAGGTCCCGGGGCCTTGGTGACCCTGCCCCCGCCCGGGGCTGGCCTGGGTTCCCCAGGGGCTCTCATGGTGGGGGGTGTGGAATTAGGCACGCTGTCCTTGGCCGTCCCTCTCTCAGCTCCCCTCCTCTTCACCCCTTCTCCCTCCCCCCAGCGCCTGCTTCCTCAGCAAGGACCTGCCTTCCGGCAGCCAGAACTGCCCCACCTGGCTCCGCTTGGGGTCTCTGGTTTGACGGGTGGGTGCTTTGGGGTTTGGAGACACAGGCTAGCAAGGTGGATTTTTAAAAATAGCCATTTTACAAGTGGGGCTCAGGCAAAGAGCAGCAGATCCAAAATTCAAACCCAGAGCAGGGGACAGGGTGACAGACTCCTGAAACAGTGACCGGGCTGAGGGGCTGGGGGGCTGTGGTGGGCCCTAGGGTCAGGGCAGTCACCCCCTCAGCCCTGAGGGCTCCCTGCTGTCGGCCCCTGATTAAGCCTCACCTCGGTCCCACCCCAGGGTTGGGAGGACCCTGAGTTGGGTGCTTGGCAGCTGAATCTCTTCAAGGTCACAGAGAGGGTGTTGTTACCCACTGAGTAGATAAGAAAACCAAAGTTTAGAGAAACTCCATTCAGCAAGTGCTTATTAAATGCCAGTTTTGCGTCAGTCCTGCCTCCTGCCCGCACAACCTGCCAGGAGAGCTGGACAGATGTCAGACAAAAATAGAGGAGGGCGGGTTGAGGCCAAGGATGTGAGTGAGGAGACCTGGGAGCTGGGGAAGAGAGGTCAGGGAGGCCCCTCCAAGAGTGGCTCTCCAGAGGAGACCAGAAGGTGGGAGGATGTGACGCACCCCCAGAACTCCCACCTGAGATTTGTCACCTGGGCACCTATTCTCTGCAATGACTGTTGTCCCCACCACATTTCCTACTTGCTTTTACTTCTCTCACTCAAAACAGAATCGTGCAGCCATGGGAAGGATGGGGCTGTGGACTTGAAATGTATCAACACCAGGGTCTTTGCTGACTGTGAGGCAGGGAAGAACGCCCTTGAGGTCAGACGGTCCCGGGTTCAAAGCCTGCCTACACCACGATTGCGGGTGTGTTCTTGAGACGGTCACTCCCCATCTCTCAGGATCCTCGCAGGGTTGCTGGGGGGCTCATGGAAAGCTCCTGGTCCCAGGTAGAAGGCACTGACCACCGCTGAGATCTGTACCTCCTGTCCATTGGGGCTGTCTGCCACTGTCTAGCTGCTGGATGGTGTGGGGTACAGCTGTGTGACCTTGGGCAAGTTTCTCCACCTCTCTGAGCCTTTTCCCTCTCTGCACATGAGAATATGGTAAGGCCATCCAAGGACTGCACAGTGTGTACATGTCAGACGCTGCAGCTCGGTGCCAACTCCTGTCCCCTCCACTCCCCAGCTGCTCCCTGGGGGCCTAATTTCCAAAGTGGCACATGCCCCCTTCCTTGGCTGCACCCCTTCTCACACCTGCCATTGGCGGTGTCAGGCCGGCTCAGCTGGCAGCTCCTGACATCAGCAGCTAATCCAGGAAAGCTGCCAGCCAGAGACACAAGTGGGCAGCAAAGGAAATCAGAAACAGGTTTCAGGGTGGGTGCCCCCAGCCCCCAGCCAGCCCTCCCTGTGAGGACAGGCTCATCATCTTCTCCAGCAAATCCTCCCAGCCGTGCAGGCTGGCTCCTGGATCCCCCAGGATTAAAGTGGGGTGGAGTGGGGACCACTGATTTTAAGCCATGGCTCAGTGGGCAGGAGCCAGAGCAGCCCGACGTACCGCTGCACAGCTCTTCCTGCTCTGCGGAGGCCACAGGTTTCTCCACACCAGCAGGGGCATCCACTCCAGTCTGGCTTCCAAGAAGTCCACGCTGTGGGGGCAGAAGAACCCACCTGGCCCTGGCCCACTGCCTCCAGGCCTGGACAGGCCTCACTGATTGGAGGAGACGGTCCTACCTCACGGCAGCCTAGGATGGACATCCCCACTGTGCCAGTTTGGATCTATTATGTCCCCCAAAAAGCCATGGTCTTTAATGCAATCTTGTGGGGGCAGATTTGTTAGTCTTTTGATTAGGGTGAAAATGTTTGATTTTTTCCCTGGAGATGTGGACCCTGCCCATTCGGGGTGGGTCTTAATTAATCACTGGAATCCCGTAAGAGCTCACAGACAGAAGGAGCTCAGAGCAGCTGAGAGACTTTGGGAGAGACGCTTGCTGGCGCTTGGCGTTTGGAGATGCTAGCCCAGAGACATTTTGGAGAAGGCCGTTTTGAAACCAGAACCCCAGAACAAAGAATCAGCAGACGCCAGCCACGTGCCTTCCCAGCTAACAGAGGTTTTCCAGATGCTATTGGCTGTTCTTCAGTGAAGATATTCTCTTGTTGACACCTTAATTTGGACATTTTTCATGGCCTTCGGACAGTAAATTTGTAACCTAATGTTCCAGTTTGCAACTGCTTTTATAAAGACAGTTTATTTGGTTACAAAGTTACAGTCTTAAGTCCATAAAGTGTTCAAGGTAAGGCATCAACAAAGGGTCCCTTCACCAGAGAAAGGCCATTGGCATCAGGAAAACCTCTGTTAGCTGGGAAGGCACATGGCTGGCATCTGCTTGCTCCCAGGTTGTGTTTCAAAATCATGTTCTCCAAAATGTTGCTCTTGGGGTGTTTTGTCCTCTTAGCTACAGGTGCTCTTCAAAATGTCACTCTCAGTTGCTTGAGGTCCTTGTCTGTGAACTCCTTTATAGGACTCCAGTGATCCACTTAACACCCACCCTAAGTGGGGGTGGGGTAACCCCTCCATGGAAATTATCCAACCAAATGTTGCACTCACAGCTGATTGAGTCACATCTCCATGGAAACACTCAAAGAATTCCAATCTAATCAACACGAATATGTCTGCCCCACAAGATTGTATCAAAGATAATGGCGTTTTGGAGGACATAATACATCCGAACTAGCACATCTAATAAACCCCCTTTATAAAAGCCAACCCATTTCTGGTATTTTGCATAATGGCAGCTCTAGCAAACCGGAACACCCACTTACAGGGGACCTTGAGGCCCAGGGATGTCTTGGGCAACTGGCCTGTGGTGTCACAGCTACTAACATCAGAGCTGAGATTCAAACCTGGTGGCTCCTAAGCCTGGCTCCTAGCTGAGGGGTGGCACTGCCTCGGCTGCTCCACGCTGGAAAGACATGCCCCTCCTTCCTGGGGGACACATGGCAGCCGGCCAAGGCCCAGACCTGAGGCCTGTAGCACCGAGCCTATGCCCAGCCACCAGTGGTCAGTGGGGTACGACTGGCATGTAACCCCCTGTTGGGCCAGGCCCTTCACAGTGATCCCATTGGACAAACATGGAAACCGACGTTCAGAGAGGAGCTCGCAGCTCACAGCTACCTCAGCGCACCCCCCCCCCCCAACCTCTTCCCTGGTCCTGTCCCACCCAGTTAGGCCCCTCAACCTCAAGTCCTGGGGTCTACCCTCCCCAGGATCCATCTCTATCTCCCTCCATCCCTTGTGGCATGTCCTCCCCTCCTAGGTGCCAAGCTCAGCGGCTCTGGACAGCAAGGACCTTGGAAGTCATCACACCCAGGTCCTCCTGAATGGGTGGGAAAGCGACCAAGGTCCCCTCACCCTGCCTTCCCAGGGTCATGCCCATGCTGGGTGCCAGGCAGCCTGCTCCCAGGGAGAGCACTGGTTGTCCCTGACCCCACCCAGGAAGAGCCAGGCCCATCTCCAGACCTCTCTGAGCCCCACCTTCCTCCTTGGTGCAGTGGGACTGGAACTCCAGCCTACCCACCTGACAGGGTCGCTGCCAGGTTCACGCGAGATGCTGGGTTTCTAGAAGCCGCTTGTAAACTGCAAGGAATGGGGACAAGGGACAGTTGTCAGCCCAGCCCATCTGGGACCCCGTGTGTGATGACAGGTGCTTCGCCCCACTCCTCCCCCCTGCCACGCATGCACCCCCTTCCCCACGGACCTGCTAAGGCCGCAGCTCCCCATTGGGAAAGCTGGCTGGAGGGTGAAGAGCGAGGGAGCAGAAGCAGGAGGCAAGACCAGAAAGCAGCAAGGTGGCTGTTCTGGGCAGGAGAATGTGGCTGTGCTGCTGGGGTCTGAGGCCAGACTGTACTAATGCATGTCTGCGGGGGAATGGGTTGCGCTTCCCGACCCTGAGACCCTGACTCAGAAGCTGTTGGAATGAATCCAATCTGCCTGGAAATCCTGTCCCAGAGCCGTGGGGTGTGGCCACAGCAGGTGGCAGCTCCCGAGGCTGGGGCTGAGGTCCCCAAGCCAGGAGCCAGGAGTCCTTGGTTCCAGCACCCAGCCCACCACTGACACACTGGGCCCCTCCTTGCTCTGGATCTCAGTTTCCCCATCTGCCTAGGAGGAGGGGGAATGTGGATCTCAATATTCATGTTCACACTCTGAAACACTACCAGCCCTTCACCCATCCTTCTCTTTCCTCTCTTCTCAGCCTCAAGAACTCCTAATCATCCGTCCAGACCCCTTGTCTTATGCCCCTCCACCAGGAAGGCTTCACCTGTGCTCTTGGGGACAAGTTGCCCCTCCTGTGTGATCCCACACCTTCTTCTGCAGGAACCCAGTGGACTCAGTCCCTTGCTCACACTTGCGTTGAGAATTTAATGCAACATTGAAACGCCACATGCAACGCTTAGAGCAGTGCCTGGGCTGGAGCAGTCAGCCAAAAATGTCAGCTGGAACTCTCAGCACCATCCCCACTTTATAGATGGGGAAACTGAGGTTCAGAAAGCAAAAATGAGTTGTCCTTATCCCACAGCTCCTCAGTGGTGGAGCCAGGATTTGGAGCCAGGCAACCCAACTCAAGGGCACTCCATCTCAGCCAGACACCGATCCGCCATGCCTCCCATTACTGGGGACGAAGCGTCCCTGCCCAGCTAAGTACAGCCCCTCCACGCCGGCACCAGCCAGGCCCCATAACCTGCAAAAGGACATTGTACCTGCAACTCTTCATCTCCTGTTGTGTCATCAATTCCTCCCCCCATCCATTGATGACCTTGGCCTTGCCAAATCAACTTGGGCCAATGCTTTCAAGCTCATCTTTCCCCACTTTTGAGCGGCATTTAGCTCCGCTGCTCATTCCCTCCTTCTTAACATGCTTCCCCCTCCCTCCCGGGCCGCCCCTGCTCTTCTTCCCAAACGCTACATGTCAGAGGCCCCCGGGTTCCATCCTGGTGCTCTGCTCCATCTACACTCACTCCCTGGGTGAGTCACCCAGCCTCAAGGTTTTGAATTCCATCTATACCTTCCGACAACTTTGAAAGGTGTATCCCCAGCCTGAACTTGTCTGCTGAGCTTGACCCATAGGTCCACCTGCCTGCCTGGCACCTCCACATACAGGTCTTATGGAGATTCCCGGTCTCCCCCCAAACCTGCTCCTCCCACACCCTTCCCTTCAAAGCTCACCAGCTGCTCAGACCCCAAGTTGGGGCTGTCCTGGATTCCCTGCCCCACCCCCATCTGCCCACAGATCCTGTGCATTCTAGCACCCAGACTCCTCTCACCACCCCCACTCCCGTGTCCCAGCCATCGTTGCCTCCTGCCTGAACTTCACAGTATCCTTCCAATTTCCTTCCTTCAACCTCTCCTCCTCACGGCAGCCTTTAAAACCAACCACCTATGGTTTGGTGGTTCCTCAAAAAGTTAAATATGCAATTGTCACATGACCCGGCAAATCCATGCCTATGTATATACCCTAAAATAACTAAAAATAGGGACTCAAACAGATACTTGTATACCAATGTCCATAGCAGTATTATTCACAATAGCCAAAAGGTAGAAGCAACCCCAGCTGTCCATCAACAAAATGTGGCATAACCATATAATGGGATATTAGTCAGTCATGAAAAGGAATGAAGTTCTGATAGATGCTACATCATGGATGAACCTTGAAATCATTATGCTGTGTGAAATAAGCCAGATACAGAGGGACAAGTATTGTATGATTCCATTCATATGAAATATCTAGAATGGGCAAGAAATAGAGACACAAAGTAGATTAGAGGTTACCAGAGATGGGGAGGGGAGAGGGGTTATTGCTTTGTAGGGACAGAGTTTCTGTGCAAGCCGACGAAAAATTTGGAAGTAGGTAGTAGTGACAGTTACATAATATTGTAAATGTAATTAATGCCACTGAATGGTACACTTAAAAGTTATTAAAACAGCCAATTTTGTTAGTTATATATGTTACCACAATTAAAAAAGACAAAAAACATCCATCATATCCCATGGCTCCCATCATGCTCAAGATCAAATCCAGACCCCTCAGCACAGCCCCCAAGTCCTGGGAGACCTGCCCCCACCTGCCTGGCCACGTCCCCGCCTCCCTCCCGTCCCCTGCCCCCAGCTCTCCCCACTGTGACCTTCTGGCTCTTCCTGGCCACGCCCAACTCCTCCCAGTTCTCAGCGTGGGGCAGGTGCTGGGCACCTAGTAGCTGCTCAGTAAACACCTGGGGGACGCCGGCTGCCCGCTGCGCTGTGTGCGGCAGGAGAGCTCTGTCGCCACCAGGTGGCGCTGCAGACACATCCCTGGGCCGTGACCTCGCTCCAGCCACCAGATTTGTCCTCTCAGCAAAGCCTCCCGGGGCCTCCGGTGCCAGGCGCCACTGCTGCCAGAGCCCAGCCCCCAGCTGACCCGGCCTCCGCCCTGCCTGCCCCCCAGCGGCTCCTGGTGGACGTGGCTCTGGGTCACGAGGGGACTGACGTTCCTGCAAGGGTCCAGGGACATCCACAGAAGCCAGAGGGGACGGGAGGGCTGGCTGCCTCCGTACTTTCTAGACTGACCTTCTCCCCCCAACAGAGCACCCAGCACTTCCTGATTTGCATGAGATTTTCATTCATTTGCATTCAGACCCTTCCATAAGGGGTGCAGCTCAGTCCTGAGGATGGGGGGCAGGAGGGGAAGGCGTCAAGCTAGAGGGGCTCAGCCCCCAGGTCCCCAGGTCACCCCATGCAGAGATTCTGCGTGGATCTTTTCCTTCTCATGAGATGTAATTATTGCTCATATACCCTGTGCCAGGCACTTTACACCTCTGCCCATTTCCTCCTCACACCAGCCCTGTCAGGTAGCTTCAAGCCAATTTTACAGAGGAGAAAACAAGGTTCAGAGAGACGAAGTGACTTGGCTGAGATCACTTACTGAACGGAGTGTGGGGGTGGGGAGCTCCCTCTTTCTTGGCTCCTCCTTCCCAGGAACAAGTCCATCACCCTGTCAGGCCCTTTGGTCCAAGGGCCACGATGACCCCCTCTTGGGAGACAAGCTGGGGTGGCAGAAGGCCAGGGGGCCGCTGAGGTTTGGGGGGGTTCCTGAGCTGGCACTGCACTCTTTCCACACACCCCCAGTCCAGCCTGGGGTTTTCTCCACATCTCTCTCTCTCAGACCAGCTGAGCCAGCTGTCCTCCTGCCTCAGACCATCCCTGCCCAGACACGGGCTGAAAAGGCCACTCTTCCAGGCCCAGCTTCAAGGCCATCTCTTCCCGAAAGCCCCCCCAGAGGCCCCGCCAGAAGTGGCCTCTCCTTCAGCGTTGCCCTCTTCCTCTCTGGTCTTCTGAGTCTCTTGGCGGAAGAGGCCCCTAAGGACCAGATTCAATTTCCAGAACCCAGCATAGGGCCATCAAGGAAGAGATTCAGCGAGTGCTTGCTTAGTGGTGATGATGACGATGACAATAATAATAATCACATCCAGGGCTGATTGAGCGAGCACTAAGAGTCAAGCCTTGTGCTAAGTGCTTTTCAGTCACTTTCTCTAGCCGTCCTCCCTGTGAGTTACATCCTATTATTGTCCCTATTTTACAGGTGAGGAAACTGAGGCACAAACAGGTGAGGCGACTTGCCCAAGATGACAGAGCTAAACAGTGCCCCAGCCAGGATTCAAACTGAGGACCGCCTGAGCCCAGAGCCTGTGCCCTTATCCTCTGTGTTGCTCTGAACTGAACTGTCGAGAAATGAGATAGAGTCTAGGGACCTGCTCTCGCGGACACCACAGGCTGGGCAACGTAAGTCAGTCTCACCTCTCAGGGGACTGGAGGACAGGAGCAACCTGAAGTCATCCCTCCCTGAGCGTTCGTTTCCCCCTTTGCTAACAGAGGCCCCTGGCCCTTGCCAGGCTCCCAGGGCAGCATGAGCGGGGAGAGCCACCCATCCAGGTTCTAATGGGTTTTTCCAGTAGAACCTAGTTTTCAGCCACAATCTTATGCAGGGCCAACATATGAAACAGACAAAGGGAGCATTTCATCAGCATAAATTTCTAAGCTCCGGGTGATGACAGGTCCTTAATCTAAAGCTGCCAGTGGGGATAAGTGGGTGATGATTCTCATGGATATGCCCCACTTGGGGTTTTGGTGAGGGTCACCTCTACCGGGAACTGCCCCAGAACCCAGTCTATTTCTGCAGCTTGCCCCAGTCCTGCTGCACCAAGAAAGCCTTGTGGTCTGCAGACAAAAGCTGTTTTTTTGTTG
Source organism: Choloepus didactylus (assembly GCF_015220235.1). NCBI lineage: Eukaryota > Metazoa > Chordata > Mammalia > Pilosa > Megalonychidae > Choloepus > Choloepus didactylus. Next base: position 12,241,383 of record NC_051314.1, on the reverse strand, counting down.
TTTTTTTTTAATTGAAGTTCAAATCAAGCTTTGGTGACAGCCCCAAATTCCAGCCAGAGGTCCCACATGTCCCCAGAGCCCCATCCGATAACCTCTGTCCCTGGCTGCCTCTGGATGGGCAGCGGGACACTGGACAAGCCCCCTGCCCTTTCTCAGCTTCAGAGATTCCCCCTTGGAGGTGCAGGAAGGCTGAGGTCCACCTCCAGGGGCCCACCTGCCTCAGTGGGTCAGAATCTGCCCCTTGCTCACGGCTCCCCAGAAGCCTGATGGGCGCTGGCCAGGCGACAGGGGGTGTGTAGAGGTGTGGAGGACCCTCAGAAACTGGCCTTGGCTCATCTGGGACAGAAGAGACACAAGGGGGCAAGGCGAGGTAGGGTGGGATTGGCTGGGGGGTGGGGGGTAGGGAGGTGGCCAAGGCCGAGTTTAAAAATAAATCCTGCCTGGCTGTTGTCAGCTACAGCCACAGCTCCCAGGGGCTGGTGACATCATCGGGGCACAGGATGTCCCTGGCAGGAGTGGGGGAGGCAGAGAGAACCCAGCAGGGGGGAGGGGGGAGGGACTCCTGGTCTGCCCTTTCTGGGAGTTGTCTGGGTTTGGGAAGAGCAGGCCCAGGTCTTCTGGAGCGGAGAGGACCCCCACTTCCACCAACACCTGGGAGCGCTCCATTTTGCATGTGAGAAAACCGAGGCCCAAGGAGGTTATGCCTCGCACATTGTGATACGGCCGGAATGGGGGCTGGTCCCTCCTTGCTCTGCAGCCACAGTCCCCAGCTTAAGCTACTGATAGAGACAGCAAGCCCAGGGCTAAGGTGGCACAAGGGTGGGTGAATGGAGGAGCTGGCGAAGGGAAATGAGGAGTTGCCATGGAGAAACTGGGGAGGGGTGGAAGGGAGGCCCTACTGCCTCTGCTGTCCAGGATGCCCTTTCCGGCCCCCCTCGCATACTTCCTCCCCCTGCTCCTCATCTGCTGCCCTCGCAACAAAGTCCAGCCCCTCATGCCTGGCCAAGGCCCTCCCTGCCCTCCAGACACATCTCTCACCACACTCAGCCTCAGCCTCACCAAATTGCTCCTAGATCCCTACAGCATCTGCTATTTTAGGCCTCTGAGACTTTGAACAAGCTGTCCTGCTGCCTGGAATGCCCGCTCCCAGGTCTTCCCAATGAACTCTTATTCATCCTGCAAAACTCTACTCCGGGCCATCATTGCTCAGACAATGATTCCGCTTGTTTAATGCTTGCCACCCACTCTCCAAACTGACAATTTCAGGGCAAGGATCTCTGGATAGCCAGTGTCTAGCTAGGGTCTGGATAAAAGAATTAAACTGGGTCCTGCCCCTGTTCCTTTCTTCCACAGAGACTTTGTCAAGTCACAAATCCTGAAACTCCTAAAACGCAGGCAACAAAGCCTGCTTTGCAGGGCTCCTGGAGAACGATGGGGGCTATTGTATCCCTGGGTAGGGGTTAAAGGGCTACCTCGAGGTGCTAGTCAGAGGCCAGTGTTTTGTACATTCTCTGGCTGAGTCCCCCAGTCTCCCTCCCCCCTCACATGCTCTCTGCCTATTTTTCCATCCTGCCCCATCAAATAAAGCAGGCTGCAGTTCCAACCTGCCCTCCCGCTGCTGTCTCCAGAAAAGTACCTCCCCAAGAGCAGTCACAAAGCAGTTCCCAATCTTTAGAAAGCCAAGGACTCTCCGATGGAGCATGCTTCCAATGCAGAATCCCAGGACTGGCCCCAGAAGGCCCCATCACAGGGGACTGGCGTGGGGCCTTGGGATCAGGGTTGTTAACCAACCTTCCGGTGCCCCACCCCACCCCGATCCTGCTCTGCTCTGACTGAACCCCTGGGGGGCAGCCTTGGGAGCCCAAGCTGACGCCCAAACTGAGGCGGGGGTGGGGGGGTTGGGGGCGGATGCGCGCTCAGGGTGAGACCCTAGGCTGGGGTGACCGCAGGGGGCGGCTGCCTTCTCTCCTTTCCGAATGGTGGGGCGAGCGGGTCCTAGACACGAGCTTCTCGGTCTACGGGCTTCCTTCATCTGATCCCCCTTGTTTTGCACGACTGTGCGCGGGCCCCAATGGGGGCCCTGCGGGGGGCTGCGAAGAGAATCCGCCATGTTTGCAGCCTCGGCTCGGGGTCTGTGGGGAGGCAGACGCAGATATAAATAGCCCCGAGGCCCGGAGGAATGAAGTAAGCGCGAGCAGAGAGGCAGGAACGGCCGCCGGGGAGCGGGGGCGACAGAGGCGCGCTCACAGGGGGAAGGGACGGCGCAGAATGGCCCAGGGCGGCGGGTCCCTCAAGTCCCCAGTGACCTTTGAGTCGGGCCTGGGCGGCGGGAGGGCCCCAGGAGGCCAGAGGCGGGGCAGCCGGGGAAGAGGCCCGGAGGTGTGAAAATGCCTGGCCCGTCTGAGGATGGGCAAAGGGATTGCCGGGGGCGAAGGGGCTGAAAAAGGGCAGGCAGAGGGTGGGAGCGAACGCCGGCCACTGGGGAACCAGGGAGGGGCTCAGAGCAGGGGAACCCCACTGTCATGTGTCATGTGCAGCCACGGGACCCTGCCCCCACCTCCTCTCCACGCCCAACCCCGGCCCTAGGGAGCTTCCCGGGAGAGGGCGGGGTGACCTCGGGCAGGCCACGGGTCCTCTCTGACCCTCGGTCTCCTCAGGTTACCCCTCTCCAATGTCGGCGGGCTCCGCGGCGTGCACGGCGGGTGCGGAGGGGGGCAGTTCTCATATCACGAGGACGGAACAGCCGGACTATTCGTAGGTGGGGGAGGGAGGAGGTGGAGCGCCCCATTGGCTCCCCTCCCCCTTCCCCGGCGCTGACGCAGGCGCCCCGCCCCTCGCACCGTGCGTTACGCAACCTCCTCTTTTCCTCAACCTCCAGCGCCTCTGCTGGGGGGGTTGGGGAAGGGGAGGCCAGGGCTCCCCTCCCCTGGCGCGGCCTTACCTGGCTCAGCCTCCCCCACCTTCCCCTTAGTGCCCAAGGGGAAACTGAGGCCCTTCCTCAGCTAGGCACAGCGGGGATCTGCGGAGATGGGGTGACCGCCTTCACTAGGCTTCGTGGGCCCCAGCGGGAGCCCCAGTTAGCCCGGGGCCACGGCGTCCTCCTCCTTACAGTGTAATGATGGTCCCCGTAGGGACGTGTGGAAGGACGCCGGGAACAGCCTTGGTGGGTTCCTTCCCTGGCCTGGACTTAGGGGGTTCCGGAGGTCCGCGCCCGGGGAATCCTTTCCCAGCCCCTGGCCACACCCGGCTATGTCTGGGCGCAGTGTATCCTGCATTCTCCAGTTGGGCAGTGAAGCCCAGTGATGACCTTGGGCATGTGACTTTCCCTCTTGGAGCCTCAGTGTCCCCACCTCTAACATGGGGCTGCTTCCTTTGCGGGTAGGGAGCACCTGTGAAGCCCTTGGCCAGAAACTGAAGTCTCCTGGCCTTGCCCTGTCACCCCCCCACACACCCCCAGGGACTGGCATGGTGCAGGACCAGCTCTGGGCTGATTAGGTGGCCCACCGGGCCAGGCGGCTCCCTGCTGACCTTGTCCTTTGCCCGGGGAATACATGGTCCGGGCCTGCTCTGTGACCTGGTGGGCAGCTGCCCTGCCTGGGGGTTCCCTGCGGGCCCCCATGGTCTCTCTCACTGAGGTAGTCCACCCAACACATATTTAGAAGTCCTGCTGGAAGCCGGCTTTGAGCTGAGGGAGGTATCTGCCCAGATACAGCCGCAGCCTCAGTATCTCCATCTGCAAAGTGGGCTTGATCACACCGCTCTCCTGCTCACCGCTGCTCTCCCCGCTCTGTGCCAGGGCTTTATGCCCACTTCACAGCAGCAGGAGGGGAGCCTTAGGACCCTTTTACAGGTGAGGAAACCAAGAGGTGAAGTAACTCTCCTTGGTAGGGTGACCAGCCGCCCTGGTTTGCCCAGACAGAGGGGTGCTGCTTGACTTGTGACAGTCAGTGCTTGGACTGGGAGTCACCCTACTGCCAGGCCGCACATGCTGCCTGTGTTCAAACCCTGGCAGTCTGGCTCCAGAAGCTGTGCGGCAGCACCGAACTGTACTGTCCCCATAAACGTTGGCCAGAAGAATGAATGAATGAGTGAGTGAATGAATAAATGAATGCATGCATCCCTCTCTCCCTCCCTCCGTCCTCCAGCCCTTCCCAGGCACCCTGGCTCATGTGTATCTGGATCTGGGTTTGGACATTTTTGGGATGTCCTGTGAGAAGCCAGGTCTCCCCAGGAGCCCCTCCCCCCACCCCAGGGTCCACTTTCAGGCTCTTACTTTTCTCCCCTGCGGGAGTTGGGGTTCTCACTCAGGGAACCACTCAGCCCCCTGATATCAGCTGTGTGATTTTAGGCTTGTCACTTCCCTTCTTGGGGCTTTGCTGAGGGGATTTGTGACAATGTAGTAAAACTCTTGGCACCCGGAAGGCCTTCAATCAATAAAGGCTGTTACTGCTGCTTATTAGTGTGGTAATAATGGCAAATTTTACTCCATCAAGGGCTTTCTTTCTGAGGCTCACTATCCCCAAAACTTGCCATGCATTCATGTGCAAGGAAGTAGATGCGTTTTTCAGAGGGATATCTGAATTTCAGAGAGGTTCAGTGACCTGCCCAAGGTCACACAGCCAGTATGGGGCAGGGCCAGCATTTGTGGCTTTCTGCACGCTTTTAGGACTTAGCTCAAGTGATGGTAGTGGGTGGTGGTATGGGGAAACTGAGGGCCTGGGTGGGGAGGAAGTTCTGAGGTCCCACAGGGAATCATGACCTCTGCCCCCCTCCCTGAGAGCTGCCTCCTCCTTGCCATGGGTGGCAGGACAGGTTGTAAGAATAAGCCCCGTGCTCAAGCGGGGCTGCCCCTCCACCCAGTCAGCCGGCTGCCCGTACCTTCTGCCAGCCACTGTTCCCTGTCACCCAGCCAAGCCGCAGAGCAGTCCAGGACATTGTGTCCAGAGAGAGGGCCAGGCGGGCCCCCCCACACCTCCCTGCTGACCTTGCACCCCGCCCCTCTGGGCTTCAGGCCAACCTGGCCTGTCCCTGGCCCTGGCATGAGCAGGAGGCCAGAGCTGCCTTCAAAGAGACCAGGGCAGTGGCTCAGCAACCCCCACCTCCTAGGAGCCCTGCCTCAGAGGGGTGCCCCCTGCTCCAACTTGTGCCCCCACCTCTAGAGGACAGCCCCCAGTTCCCAGGGGATGGGGTCCCTGGGGCACCTTCCAGGCAAAGCCAGCCGGGCTCCTGAGGTGCCTGTCGTCCTGCCCTTGGCAGTTTGGCTCTGCAGGGCCCAAAATGCCAGCCTGCGGAGAGAAGAGGGGATCCATGCAAGGCCACACAGCCCTGAGTGGAGACTCGCGGTGCCGCAGGATGGGGGCTGGGGGGCAGTTTCAGGGGAGGCACACGCAGGAGACAAGAGGAGTCCCTTTCTCTTGGCTCCTTCCTACATTTCAGAGCTCTGCTTAACTACACCCACTCAGAGAAGCCTTCCGTGAGCCCCATCTAGAGGAGGACTCTGCCCGCCCCGTCCACTCTAGCACGTCTCCCAGGTGGCTTTCCCTGAGGATGTACCTCTGCCTGGATTTTCTAGTTCGTTTATCACATTCGTTGTTAATCTCGCCCTCTAGAACGTAGTGAGGACAGAGACTTGGTCTTGTTCCCTGCTGCACCTCCAGTGCCAGGAACAGGGTTGAGCACGTAGGGGGTCCATAAATATTTGTTGAATTAACATTTGAATGTTGGTGGCCCCTTTCAGCCCTTTGGATACCTCTGGGCTTCTTGCTCTTTTTTAATAGCTTTATCGAGGTGTAACTGACATACAGTAAGCTGCATATGAAGAAAGAATTTGGTAAGTTTTGACATATTAAACGCCAGTAATTGTTGTTTATTAATGTGGTAATAGTGGCAAACCTGACTCCACTAAGTGCTTTTCCCATGAGGGTCACTATCCTAAACGCTTTCCACACATTCAAGTCCAAGGAAGTAGTTGCCATTTTTCAGGGGAAAATCTGAATTTCAGAAACGTTAAGTGACCTGTTCAAAGTCACACGGCCAGGAAACGGCAGGGCCAGCATTTTCTGGGTTCTGTACTCTTCTAGAACATAGCTCAGTCAAGACAGTGAATCACTATAATCACCACCGTCAAGAAGATGAGTATATTCATTACCCCCGAAAAAGTTTCCTTGTGCCCCTTCTAATCCCCACCTCCTGTTCTCTTCCCTCCTTGTTTCCTGTCCCCCGGCAAACACTGTCAACTAGTTTGCACTTTCTAGAATTTTCTATAAATGGAATCAAACATTATGGACTCCTTTTCTTTTGGTATGGCTCTCAGCATTATTTGAGATTCATCTGTGTTATGTGTATCAGTTGTTCATTCCTTTTTATTGCTGAGTAGCATTCCATTGTATGGAGTGCCAGAAGTTGTTAACTCTTCACCCATTGAGGGACATCTGTGTTGTTTCCAGATTTTGACTAATACAAATAAAGCTGCTATGAACATTTGTGTACAATAAGTCTTTGTAAGGACATATATTTCCTTTTCTCTTTGATGAACACTTAGGACTAGAATGGCTGGATCACACAGTAGGTGATTCTTTTTAAAAAAAAAATCAGTTTAATTGAGATATATTCACATCCCATACAATCATCCATGGTGTACAATCAACTGTTCATAGTACCATTGTATAGTTGTGCATTATCACACCAATCTATTTTTGAATATTTTCCTTATACCAGAATGAATAAGAATAAAAAATAAAAAAGAACACCCAGATCATCCCTCCCGTCCCACCCCATTCTTCATTTAGTTTTTGTCCCCATCTATCTACTCATCCATCCATACACTGGATAAAGGGAGTGCGATCCACACGGTTTTCACAATCACACTGTCACCCCTTGTAAGCTACATTGTTATACAATTGTCTTCAAGAGTCAAGGCTACTGGGTTGGAGTTTGGTAGTTTCAGGTATTTACTTCTAGCTATTCCAATACATTAAACCTAAAAAGTGTTATCTATATAGTGCATAAGAATGTCCACTAGTGTGACCTCTCGACTCCATTTGAAATCTCTCAGCCACTGGAGCTTTATTTCATTTCACTTCCCCCTTTTGTCAAGAAGATGTTCTCAATCCCATGATGTGGGGTACAGATTCATCCCCAGGAGTCATATCCTGCGTTGCCAAGGAGATTTACACCCCTGGGAGTCAAGTCCCACGTAGGGTGGAGGGCAGTGAGATCACCTGCCAAGGTGGCTTAGTTAGAGAGAGAGGCCACATCTGAGCAACAAAGAGACGCTCGGGGGGAAACTCTTAGGCACAATTATAAGCAGGTTTAGCCTCTCCTTTGCAGTAACAAGCTTCATAGGGGCAAGCCCCAAGGCAGAGGGCTCAGCATGTCAAGCCGTCAGTCCCCAATGTTTGTGAGAACATCGGCAACAATCCAGGTGAGGAAGTCCAACACCTCCGCATCCTCCCCCAGCTCCTCAGGGGGGCTCCAAATATATATTTTTATTCTCCGCCCAAACTACTTTGAGATGTGTTGCTTTTTCACTCTAACTTATACAGACCTGTCATATCTCACTTCCTATTCAAAGTTCCATGTAATTGTGGTGTTTGAACAAACTGACTGTAGAAGTTATAGTGTTTAGAAAATATAGATCCTGCACCAAATAAACATCCTTTCCCTTGGTCTCACATGGAAGTTGAAGTCTTAACACACAATCAGTTTCCACCTTTATCCTTTGACCCGATTTGCCCTAGTCTTAACCAGATCTGCTTCATTCATATCTCTAATTGAAGTCTGGGCTCTTTTTCAGCTTTCATTTTTTTAATGATTCTTTAACTACTTAAGAGGCTTCCAAATTATTTTCCAAGTGGTCGTACTATTTTACATTCTTACCAGCAGTGTATGAAAGTTCTAGTTACTCTTTATCTTCGTTAATACATGCTCTTTTAAATTTTATCCATTCTAGTAAGGTGTGTTCATTGTGGTTTTAATTTGCATTTCCCTAATGACTGATGATGTTGAGCATCTTCTCATTTGCTTCTTTGCCATCTGTATATCTTTTTTCATGAAGTGTCCAAATCTTTTGTCCATTTTTCTACCAGGCTCTTTTCTTATTAAACAGAGATACAAGCCATTTTCAGATATATGGTTTGCAAATATTTTGTCCTATCTGTGGTTTGTCTTTTCATTCTCTTAACAGTGTCCAGGAGAAGTTTTTCACTTTGCTTAGGTCCAATTATCAATTTTTTTCTTTTATGGATTGTGATTTTGAAGTTGTATCTAAGAAGTCTTTGCCTAACTAAAAATCCCCCCATTTTTTTTTTTTTTTTTCTGTTTTCTTTTAGAGGCTTTACAGTTTTAGGTTTTGCATTTCTGCTTTCTGGATGCTTTCGTGGCTTCTGGAAGGAGGCGTCTACACTTGCTGTGCCCCTGGCTTCAGCCCCTCCCTCCTTCGCTCCTGATTCTTGTTCCGCTTTCCCCCTCCTCACTGGTCCCCAGGGCCCCCTCAATGCCGAGCCCAGGTGTCCCCTTACCGGCCCACCCCACCGCAGCCCTTGGCATGGGCGTTACTTCCTCTTTCGTCAAACCCTAGACCGACTAGCACCTACCAACCCTCAGAAAAGCCTTCCTGGGCTGGGCCGGCACCTCCGCTGGGCTTCCTTGTACCGCAGATCTGATAGCGGTGTTAAAGCCATAATTACCTGTGTCTGTTTTCCACCACACCCCTCCATCGCTAGAAACTACCCAAGGGCACAGCCTTGGGCTTCTCTAGCAGGCCTCCACCTGGGCCTGGCACATAGGAGGGGCCCTGGGAAGGCCCGTCATTGAACATGCGAGAGGGTGGCCCCTTGCTCTCAGCCTGGAGCTACAGATGAGACAACCAGGGGTAGGAGCCACCGCTCACATGTCAGACGAAATCCCAACTCTCCACCGCGGCCTCCAGGGCATAGGGGGTGGCCCTGATGACCTCCTGTGCTGATCGCTGCTCACCTCCTGCCCACGACGGACCATGCTCGTCCCTGCCCCTTACCCTTTGAAGTAACTGTTCTCCTGCTGTCCTTTCTGTTACGGATTGGACAAAGGGTCTGCTTGGTCTCTAGCTGCCTTCACTGGTTGCCAATGTCTTAGGGGCACATTTCACTGTCTGGCATTTTGTCGTTTATTTGCTTGCTGCGGTCAACAGAGGGCCAGCTGCTCTGCCCCCTTGTCTCCCCCTTATCTCTCTCCTGTCTGGAACAGTGTCCAGTGCTTAGGGCAGCTCCACGTTGAATGCTGAAGGTGGAAGATTGAAGATGGTGCCTCAGGGCGGGCCACAAGAAGAACCCAGATAGCTGGGCTCCTGGGCCCAGCCTCTTCTACTGCCCGGCTGACCCAGCCCTGTCATGGCCCAGCTGTATTCTGACCAGGCGCTTGGGCCTTGGGGGCTCCAGCCAGGCAGCTGGGTCGGCCTGCCCTTCCCTCCACGGGAAGTGTGCCACAGCCCAGGTTCCTCCCCGGGCCCTCACCCAGCGTTGGGAGCCACCGCGGCAGGAAGAGGTGCTGGCACAGGGAACGCTCCGATGGCCTAGCTGGACATTGTACAAATGGGACAGAGGTCACCGGAGGGAGAGAGGTGTTCAAGGTTACACGGCACATCAGATGGCAGCTGTAAGCATGGGGAACCCACCTCTCCTGCTGGCAATGATATTCCCCAAACTCAAAACCAGAGGCTGGGCTGGTTCATACTTAGACTTCCTGGCTGGCCCTGGCCTGTCCGTAGGCCCTGCCCGGGCAGGACTTGTCCAGAATGGCCAGGCCCCAGGAAAAGGGAGGGGTGGTGGTGGGAGTGTGCACCTCCAGCTCTCCAACCCCTGACTCACTCGGGGGGTGTGACTGTGGGGACCAGACAGCGGCATCCCCTTGGCCCACAGGCACTGACTCAGGCAGGCAGTGACGAAGGGAGCAGGGTTCTCCAGCCGCTGTGACTCACCTCACCCGCCCATCTGCCTCTGGAGGGGGAAACTCCCAGGAGGTTTCAGGACACACATCCAGGGCCTGGTCCCATCCCAAGGCGGGGCCCCCGGAGGGGAGGAGGAATGGGGTCTGGCATCCTTTACAGGACCCCCACCTTGGCACTGGCAGGGTCAGCCTAGTTTCTGCAACAAGAACGGTGTTTCCTTTGCCAGCCTGGCCTGTCCCTGCTGCTGGCAGGGTGGGGTTGCGACCTTTTGCTGATGCAAGGAAGCCTACCAGGGTGGGTTGGCTGGTGGTGTTTGAAGATGGACAATAATGATCGTGATGATGAAAACGAGACTTGTAATTTATTGGGTTGTTTACTCCAGGCCATCCACTGTGCTCAGCATTTTCCACACATTATTTCCTTTAATTTTCACAGGTGGGTGCAATGACTATCCCCATCTCCAAGGGGAGGGAACTGAGGCACCAGAGTGGGTGGAGTGGCTTGCTCAAGGTCACCAGGCTGGGGCCCTGCAAGGGTGGGATGGGCACCTGCATTTTCTAAGGGAGCAGAGTCCAAGCTCTTTCCTGAGGAACCTCCTGACAGGGTTCCCCTGGGGACGGTTCTTGGCCTTGCATTTCTCCTTCTTGGCTGCCTCGTGCTCTTTCTTCACCTCCTCCAGGAAGCCTTCTCTGATCTCTGGGCTCTCGGGTCCCCCTGTGCATACCTGTCCTGTAACTGCTTTGTAACTATGTTCCCAGGGCGGAGAGTGGGAGGCTCATGGAGGGTTTGCCAAACGAGTAAATGAGCCTTTTTTTTTTTTTAGGAGGGACTCCCTGAGTTTTTCAGAATGTTCTTTCTTCTTCTGCTGTAGGGTGGGGGCCTCAGGCAACTCTTTACCCCTCCACATTTTCAGATCAGGTGAGCATTTGGTGAGTAAGTGGAGGCATGGATGTATGAATGAACCATTTCTGTGCCTATGCCGTGGAGAATTTGGGGGTTTGTTCAAATCTGTTGTCTCAATTTCTTCAGCCAGAGGGACTGGCAGGGAAAATAGTCTCAGCACCTCAGCTGGCAGCTGCTTCCAGACTCTTCTACCCCGAGTGCATGGACAGGCAGTGGGCACTTGGTGTGTCGCGATCTGGACTCAGTTTATCCGTGTTAACACACATCAACGAGGGTGCCAGGGCTTCTCTCTCCTCTACCCTGGGTGGGCAGCACATGCAGCTGGGCTCCCTGGCAGGACAGAGGTGAGACCCTTGCCAGTGGCCTGGTGGTCCTAGCCCAGGGGCCTCCTCCCTCTGCCAGGCAGGCTCTGTGGTGGGGAAGTGGTCCTCGGATGGGGCTGGACACCAGGTCTCCTGGGAACCTGACCAGAGGTTGCGCCATTTGGCCGAGAGCTTCTAGGTCCAGTTCATGTGCTGGGGTGGGGAGGGACCGGTGTCAGCCTCTGGGGAGAGAGAATGAGAACGCCCACCCTGCTGATGTCCCAGGAGAGCAGCTGCTTGCCCCTGCCCCAGCCTGGAGGAGGCACAAGGCAGGCAGCAAGGGGGGCACTTTCCTCATTCCCCCTCCCACTGGTCCACATCAATTCTCAGGGTTGTGTTTAGCATGTGTGCCAGGGTGTCAGATCTGCGAAGATAGCACCTGGTACTGATTTGTTTGTCCTCACTGGACAAAGGCCTGGCGCTGTGCTCCATGTTATTTGAATGACTAAATGAAGACCTCCAGCATACGGGTCAAAACCTCAGCTTCATCACTTAACTAGTTTTTTGAATCTGGGCAGCTAGTGTACCCTGGAGCCCATTTCTTAACTGTAACACAGGCATAATGCCTGCACCATCAGGTTGCTGTGTGGGTAAAGTAAGACTCAACAAGCCCTGGCTGCCTTCTTCCTCCCAGGGTCCTGCCGGGCTCCGATGTAAAGCACCGGCAGAGAAGGTGCTGGGTGGGTGTTGGTTCCCTTCTAGATGGGCAGCACCAACAGGAGCTTGCTCTCAGGAAGGGGAAAACGAGAAGAGCCCGGGGCTCTGGGAGAGGGAGGAGGTGGCCAGCTCTGGAGGAATCGGCGGGCGGCGCAGGCGGCGTCCTCCAGCTCATCCACGAGGCAGCTCCAGGCTGTGCAGCCTGAGGAAAGGGCTGGGAATCTGGCACCAGGTTTGGACAGACGCGGGCTTCGGTGAGCTCTTCGCAGCCTCGCGTGCCCCAGGGTCTGGTGGTTTGGGGTGGGCAAGTCCTGGATCCAGAGCAGGCTGGGGGCTGGGCCCTCCCCCCTCTTCCAGGAACAGGTGCTTCCTAAGTCACAGATGCCCTGTTCTCAGGGTCCTGCTTCCTGCCCCAGTGTCGTGGAACTCGTGTTCGTGTGGACAGTGGGCACAGCAGCGAGCCATGCGCCAATGGGAGGTGGGCACAGGGGGCAGCGTGGTGACTGAGCTTGACTCGGGGGTGGCCACGGGGATGACCCGTGCTTCCCAGGGCCCCCACTTCACTCTCCACCACAGAAGTGGCCCCAGGAACAAAACAAGCCAGGACCAAGCAGGAGATTATTATGTATCATGCTTTTAATACAAACTTAAAAAAATCTGGAACAATATAAACTGTACAGATTTGATCAATCTTTTTGTTTTGTTTTTAAACTAAATCTCTAAACACACCAATGTCCCATTCCAAAATATTGCACAACATTCTGAATACAAAACGCCTGATTGCATTCCTCCTTCACTAAAGAAAAAAATCCACTACCCTGCTCCCCCAAACTCTTCTCCACAGTTGCCTCAATGCCCCCCTTCCCATCCCTAGGGATAAAACTAGAGAATCTATAGTGCACTGCATTGAGAAAAATACGTCATTCTGGACTAAAAATTTATGCTCCTTGCAAGACAATCCACCTTTTGATTTGTTCCTGGGAAAGAGGGTATATAGAGAGAGGGTGGGGAAAGGGGAAAAAAAATTTTAATTCTCTTCTTTTTTTAATTTTAAAGTTTGTTTTTCCTGAAAAAATATCTTGTTTCTCTTTTTAAGAAAAAATCTTGAAAAGAAAAAAATTACGTTTTTTACGTTAGAAATATACATATATTATATATACCTCTTACATTTTACAAATGTAGCAAATTATTCAATACAAACGGACACCAAAAAATGTAAAAAATAAAAAAAAAAATTTCCTACGAAACCAGGTAAATTAGTGCAGGTTTTTCTTTTTGTTTTCTTAGAAAAAATAAAATTGAAGCAAAAATGCCTAGATTTGAGACAAGACACACTGACCTGGGCCTAAGACCCCGGTGCTGGAGTCAGGTTCCTGAACACGTTTTTCTTCGTATTTCAAAAGACACTAAGGGGTCGGTCTCCTCTCCCTGTCTGTGGGAGACAAACAGGCCCGGGGGTGGGTGGGTGTGAGTGTGGGAGGGGGTCTGGACGGGAGATAAGGCAGCATCCAGCCTTTCCTGGGAGCAGCTGCCTGCCTGGGTCTGTCACCTGGGTGGGAGCTGAGGATGAAGGACAGGTGGCCCAGGCAGGGCTGGCCTCCAAGCAGTCAAGGGGGGCAGATGGGGCTGGTCCGAGCGGCCAGGGCAGTGCCTGGCTGAGGGAGGTAGAGCTGATGCCAGTCGCAGGGAGGGGAGACTAGCATTGTCCGTCGGGGCCACACCCCCCGCCACAGCATTGCTCACCTGGAGTCGCCGGGGCAAGAGGGTGGGGTGGGTGAGGTGCCAGGGGCTCTAGTGCTTCCTGGTGAGGGGGGCCTGAGGCCAGGTGACCCACCTACCAAAGTATCATGGCACGGAAGCTGGCCCACGAGGATTGGAGAAAACTGTCTTTTGCAGAGAAGGGCAGGAGTGCTCTTCCAGAAACCTCCATAATCCCAGCATACCCTCGGGACGGCCCTGGGCCTGGCCAGCCTGGCCTGGCCGGAGACCGCTTCCCACAGCATCAAGGCCTAGTGGGGTTGGGTCAGGGCAGTGAGAGGGGATGGCCAGAGGTACCAAGAAATTCTCAAATAGGCAGGGGCATCCCGTACTAAAACAGAACACTTATAACTCAAACACCAAAAGTCTCAGCTCAAGGCTCACAGCTCACTCCAGGCACCAACCGAAGGCCACCACCCTGCCTCCCGGCCCCCAGGGTGCTGCAATGAGCAGCTCCCAGTGGGGGCTAAGGTCCTACAACAGGAGGGTCAAAGGCCAGGGCCTTCTCTTAGGCATCAGTGGCTTGGGTATTTCCTCAGCCACTTAGGACTTTTTCTTTTTGGTCAAAAACAAAAGTGTGGATGCCTCTGCAGTCTGGAAACCAGTTCCTTCTGCTGTGCTTTCCCCTGGGAGTGTCTTAGGCTCAGCCGCAGTCTCACCCCACTGTCTGTACCACCACACAAAAGGACCCACAGCCCACCACAGGCCCATTCCCCAACTTCACACGTAAGTACTTGCCATAACCCATGGTCACCCCAGAGGGGTGGTTTTCCCCAATGTGGAATCCTTTAAAACAGGATGGCAAACCACGTACACATGCAAACCCCCCCGCCCCCCCCACAGCTTTGGGTCCAGGGAAGGGACCTTGGGGAACCGTCCCCCGTACCCCGCCCCCCAGCTGGGTCTGGCTCTCTCCAGGCCCTGAGGGACAGTTTGGACCAGGTGGGGGTGGACAGGTGGGGTCACAGGGCAGAGATGAAAGGATTTATCTAGAGGAAGTGCTCACCTCCCTGCATTGACGGGCATCAGCTCCAGGGGATGAGCGAGGCCCAAGCCTGAGTGGAGAGGGCCTGGGGGACAGGGCTGGAGAAGGCCTCCTGAGGTTGGATGGCTATGAGTGAGAGGGTGGGTGGGTGACGGAGGCAGTGACTCAGGGCCAGACTCCCCCTCCTCCAAGGGGACCAGGCCCCGGCTGCAGCTCCTAGTTCCCTGTGAGCTGGGACACACCAGTCCGAAACCAGCCGTGTGGAGGAGGGAAGGGAGGAAGGAGCAGGGAGCAGCAATTCACAGCTGGACCATTCTTAGCACAGGAAGCCACTAATTAAAGATGTTATATAGAAAACTACATGTAAAAAAAAAAAAAAAAGAAATATAAAACCCAAACCAACCAAATAAATCAGAGGCCAGCAGGAAAGCAGAAGGGGGTTGAGTTGAACACGAGTGTGTGCTTCGGAAGCCCCCTCCCACTCCATGCCTGAGCTGGATCTTTTTTCTAGAAGTGATAGTGAGAAGATTGGAAACGTTTTTTGTGTATTTCTCTTTTCCTCTTTTTTTTTGGCCTTTCTTTTCCTTTCTTTTTTCTGTGGTCTTGGGTGCTCCTGGCCCTGTGGGCTGGGGTGGTCAGTTGGCCAGCACAACGGGCTGGAACGGCTGGCTGGGATACTGCATGGCGTTCAGGTTGTAGCTGAGGCCTTCCACGAAGGGCGTCTTCTCCAGGAAGAGGCCGTTGGCGCCACCTCCAAATACCTGGGCCATGTCGAAGCTGCTGCTGTTGCAGGTGCCTGCCCCACTACCCCCAAAGGGGGCTGGGGTGCCACTGCCCTGGCCATCAGCCCCATCAAAGAAGAGGCTGGGCGAGCCACCACCACCGTTGTACACGAACTCCTTGGCATTGGGCGAGAGCTGGGATTGAGGCGCTGGGTTGGGCGCAATGAAGTTCAGAGAATGCATAGACAAAGAGAGGCTCTTGTGCTTCAGCAGACTGTTGGTGGGGGAGCGGGCCAGGCGAGGCTGCTGTGGTGGTGGCTGTGGGCCACTCCCCCCTCCGTTGGCCACACACCCCCCATTCGCAGCCCCCCCACCCTTCTTCATCTTGGTGGAGCCAAACTTGGTGGCAGCAAAGGAGGCGGTGGTAAAGGTGATGGGCTGGGCAGAGCGGGGGATGAAGGTGGGGCTGGGTGACTGGCCAAAGGATGGTGATGGGGAGTTGGACAGGGAGCTGTCCTGGCTGCCAATGGGCACAAACACCTGGGCGTCAGGGTTGAAGCTGCTCTTGATCTCCTTGTCCAGCTCTGGGGCGCCGCAGCTCTCGCTGTCATCCAGATACAGAACCTTGACAGCTCCCTTCTCACCAATCTGGTAAGATACCTCAAAAGGGTCAATCCAGACGCTCAGTTCCTCAGGCACGTTGGCCCGCACGTCTTCCACTGCCAGGCCACTCCGCTTGGCAGCCAGCTCCACCACAGGGTCCACTGTCTCTCCAATGTGGACACAGCGGAAGCCAGAGCCCTTCAGTGGCTTGTCCGGGTACCAGTGGCCTTCATATTTCTTTTTCAAGAGCCGCTCTAGCTCCTCCCCAAACAGGTCTGCCCGGCGCCGTGGCAGCTTATTATACAAATAGGAGATGATGAAGTTCAGGGCCACTTTGATCTCCAGCTGCATCGTCCTCTCCTAGGCAGAGAATAGCACAGGACACGTGCACAGGCCAAGGACAGTAGCAGGAGATGTCAGGTGGGCAGTCTTGGGCTCCAGAAAGTTCTGGGAAATGAGAAAAGAGAAGGGCACCATGACGAGATGGGCAGAAAGCTGGGGGTAAATGGAAATGATCCACTGCAAAGGATAGACGAGCACCAACTCCGGATCACGTAGACCAGGGTCCCATTTTTTGCTTCACCAATGGCTAGCTTAATTGCGTGACTCTGGGCAAGTCATTTTTTCCCTCATCTGTAAAAATCAGACAATCATGAAGCTTAAGGTAGTTCAAGGATGTGAAATGCCTCACACTGTGCCTGGCACTTGTAAAGTTAGCCATTATTTTTAAATAATTCTAAAGAAATATGGATGCTATGGTTGCTACCATTTTGAAAATTCAAGACACTGTAAATGACATACACACATACATACATACAAAAGAATCCATAGTGCAGCTGACTGTCTCTGCAAAGTCTGGTGAAGTTGTGCCCCCAAACTGTCACAGGACAAGATATAAATTTAAAATCTTTAGTTTTCCTCCTTAAGCGGAAAGGAATACAGATCAGTGAACTAGAAGTAGCACTGTCAAATCTTCATTGTGAGACCCGACTTGAGTCCCATCCAATTTATTACCCTAGGTTCCACGGGTGTGTATGCTCTCTTGCTCAGTCTAGGTTTGCATAACTTATTTAACAGGAATGGAGACAAGAGCATGACCCCCAAGAAAAAGTTAAGACCTGTCACAACCAGACACATGGGCCAATAAGCGAACTGGGACTGCCAGGGCCCCCCCCCCGAGGAACACAGGAAAGGAGAGGAAAGCAGTATTGTGTAGGCCAAGAAAGTGCTAGCAGCAGCACTGGTGTGGCCTGAGGGAGTTTCTGTAGTCTCTACTAAAATGGAGGAGATGAGGTTGGCAGAGCAAAGAAATTTTCCATTACCCTGCAGCCTCCAGCTGGGGACCCATAATCACTCAGGCTCTCAGGGACTGTCTGACCACCTGTCCTCGGCACTGGATCAGATTTATCAAGTGTTTGGAGATCCCTGGGGAGGAGGCAGCCCAAAATCAACACTCAGATTGTTATTTTGGGATTCTCTCGTAGCCAGATCCCACTGAGGTCAAATAGGCTTATTCTCTAGCCCTGGGCCAATCTCATGTCTCAGGAAGACGATCTGCAAGGTCCTGAGAGCCAGGGATCCTCATCTCCTCGCTTTCTCCAAAAGGGCAGCACCCAAACTCATGCTATGGGAGAAATGAACTGAAATAGGGCCATCTCCAAGCTGAGGTAGGGCTAGAGCATGTCTCTGGCCAGATCTCTGGACAAGGCTGTGCTGCTGAGCTCATCAGAGAGACAAGTATGATCCGTGGTCACAGACATTTTCTGTTACTTCTTCTGTCCTGTGAAAAGACTCAGGGCTGGATTTTGATTAAAATCCCTTCTGGATGCAGCATGTGCTATCTCTAGGTCCCTGGATCTTGAGTTTTTGGAACGCCAGCCCCAGCTCATTTCCCTACAATTCCCAGGCCTGGGGCCATGGCCCCCAGGAGCAATTTTAGGCTTGAATCCTCAGCAAAAGATCCCTGGGAGGAGAAGATGCACTCATCAATCTGGAAAAGTAAATCTACAGGAGCATACCACAGTGGCTAGATCTAGGCCAATCCTCATATCAGCTATGAGCAGAGAGGGTCACATGGGTGGTCTGCAGAAGTATCGCAACTTTGCTCACCTCCAGCCCCCCAGCCCCCCAGCCCCCCATGGGAATGCTCAGGATTCAGGAAACCTGGTCTCCCCTTATCTCAGCTTCTATCACAGATTTAATTTCCAAGTCTTCCAATGTCGACTCTCACCATAGATCATTTCCAGGGTCCTTCTAATTTTAAAGAGAATAATAATGGTAGGAAGAATGAGGGGGCTTTTTGTTTATGAAGACTGGGTTCATCACCAGATCAAAGATAGTCATCAAGACTGCAAGTCTCCACAAGAATGGAGGTCTGAGATGGCCACAGCTGTCCAACATGGAGAATAAAAAGTTATGAAGAACAGGTCCCAAGAAAGGGGCTGGAGTTAAAAAAGAGCTGTTGCTAGGTAAGAGAAACTCAAGCTCACAGGTGACACTTCTCTCAAGGTACCACATGGCCTCCTGAAATCCCACTCAGACCAAAAAACTTCTTTGCCTTCCTAGGCCTCCTCAAACTTTGCCACATGACTGCTTTCCAAGTTAACCTCCCCTGAACAGTTCAGTCCTTAAAATGGGAGCCCTTTAAACGCAGGCCAAAGTCACTGGGAAATAAGCCTCCCACCCCAAAACACAATAGAGCCACTGTCGTCAGCCCTGCCCAGCTACCCATTTTCTGCAGCATAAGCAACTAAAGCTGCACACCAGTTCATACCTCAGTGATGCTGCTGCACAAATAAGGAAGTATATCCACCTTTGCCTCTTTAATTGGAGAACAAGCCAGGCCAGATGGCTGTGGGGTGGAACCTTACAAAAATGCCGGACAACCAGAATGAGATTTTCTGCTCTATCAGCTCAGGCTCTAATTTTGACTTCAAGAAGCTTATGGAACAGAGGATTAAATCACTGGCCCTGTCTTGTCGTTAGCTAAAGATAGGAATGACCATTCAGATGACTTTGCTCATTTTTTAAAAGTCCATGGACAAATTCTAGCAAAAAATACTCATGGAAATGTGGTAAATTAGAAAGCTTAGAAATAACTACCCTTTAATAAAAGGAAGTAGATTCTATTTAAGCAGGCCAGAGAGGCCCTCTAAGATCTTTTCCAATTCTGACTTAAGCGCAAGGGGCCAGAAAGACAGCAAGGAGGAGAGAGGGCTGTGTTTAACAACAGCAAAGTCTACTTTTTACCAGTACATTAAAAAGCTGCAAATGTGAGACAGTAAATTCTGTCCATTTCATTAAAAATCTTATCCTTCTTCATTTGTTTACTTCCAGCAACTAAAATATAAACAAGAGTATAGAGTAGATTCCTTGTGGATTTATTTAAAGAATAAACGCTTAGGAAAGTAGATGAGGGAAGAAAGGTGGGATAAAGCTGGAAGAAGGCCTCACTCCGCCACATGGTATACAGATTCCAGAGAGAACTTCTGACAAAACGTGAAGGTTTTTAAGAAAAACGTTGTGTTTTAAAGGGGGAAAGCAGGATAACAGTGAGGGAATCCATCGGGCACGAAACCAGGAGTACCTATAAAAATATTTAGGCATCTCAAATCCTTAACACCCCAGTCGGCTCCTACAATTACGCACTACCGGATTCAGACAAGTGCAGAGGAGGGGTGGGGGCGGGTGTCCTCAATTTTAACAAGGCCAGTAGGCGTTACAAACCCGGAGCACCGGAGTGTCTCCCAAACTACCGGAGGGCCGAGCCAGGACCAAGCTAACGCGACAGGGGCAAAGGGAAGAAGCCCCGACTCCACCCCGCGGGTCCGGAGGCGGCGGCCCAGACCGGTGAGTGTAGGTGGAACCGCTTCCAGGGCCCAGAGTGTCACATCATCTCCCCCAAATATAGACAGCACAAGCTCAATCTGACTACAAGGACCCCTCCTAAGAAGACCCTTTCTGAGCAACTACGGGTTCCTCAGAAGCTAGGAAGACTCCATCGAGGGCACAGCCTAGAGAAGCCCGGCGGAAAAGACGCGCTCTGCACGCTGGGAACTGTAGTCCTCAGAAATCTCACGCTCAGGTTGGAGCGAGTGACCTACTTTCTCCGCACACTGCACTTCCCTGCATGCTTTGCGAAGGCTCAGCTGGCTTAAGTACGCATGCCCAACAAGGGGAGCCGGCCGAAGGTCGGAGAACCGGGGAAAAGTTTCCGACGCACATGCGCCCTGTGGAGGACTGGCGTCCGACCCCCACCGCCCAGAGCCTAATACATTTTATATAAATTCTACCCATAAGGCCTATTCCCCACATTGTATCACCCCACCACATCCTTGTCTCGGCTTCACGAAAGGCTGAGCTATTTTTCCCTTTCCTTTCCCTGCCTCCCACGACTTGAATTAGGGATCTGCTGCTAATGTTTTTTGTTTTTTTTTTCCTCAGCTGAAGAGGGTGGGCTGGGATAGATCAAGTCACCCCCCCCCCCAACTCCCCACCCCCGCTTAATCTGAATTCCTTGGGCTGGGCTGTCTCTGTCTGGGGTTGCTGTAGGGACGGTGGATTCAAAGAGAAACGAGCCTTTTCATTTAATGCCCAGCGGGCTCGGCTCCAGCATCCCCACGGCCAGGAAGGGCAGGAAAGAAACCAGTTATCCCGCCCTCTCGGCCAAAGAAACTCCCAGTTAAACCGCGGAGAACCGCCGGGCCGATAATCAGGCGGCTGGACGCCAGCAGGACCCAAGCCTCGCCCCACTTCTCATCTAAGTCCGAGTAACCAGACCCGGGCCAAAGAAATGGGAAAAGGTTCCCGGGCAGGGTTTTCCTCTGCCAAGAAGGAAAAACCGTACATTTGACATCTGCACGTCCTCTAACACTTAAAATTCTGCTTATGAGTCTCCTCCCACTGCAAAGCCTCCTCTGTGACCAGACTTAACCAGATCCTGGGCAAATCTCCCTTACAGGGTGCTAAGTCTTCCTAATCCCTCCTCCCACACAAGCTTCTTTTC
The DNA here is from genome assembly GCF_015220235.1 of Choloepus didactylus. Taxonomy (NCBI): domain Eukaryota; kingdom Metazoa; phylum Chordata; class Mammalia; order Pilosa; family Megalonychidae; genus Choloepus; species Choloepus didactylus. The sequence goes on along the minus strand of NC_051314.1, from coordinate 12,220,463 downwards.
GAGGAGGTTGGAGGGCGGCCCAAGGAAGCAAACGGGGTGTTTTTCTGCTAGGAAATCACAGAGATGAGGGACGCACTCCCAGGGTGGGAAGACGAAAAAGAGCAGGTTCCCGAGACCCAGTCCGCTGGTCCCCAAGTTGAGACCTGCTGTGTGGGTTCTGCCCCTCCTCTCGGTTCCCTCCTTACCCTCCCTTTCTGGTGAAGGGCACAGTCCACCCTGCGGACGGGAGGGGAAGGAGGTTAGGAGGCGAGCTGCTTCTTCCTGGCCATCTCGCCAAAAGCTGCTAGAACTCAAGCACTGATTTTGCTCTAGGGGTACCCCCCCGGGCGTGCCCTCCCCCCGCTTTCTCTTAAAACAGTGAAGAGAATAAAGAGCTCAAGCTAAAATGGTGAATCCCGGCCCAGCAGCTAGAGAATGGTCACCACTGACAGGCTGTCCAACCTCCAGTCCTCAATTTCCACACGGCCAGAAATAAGCCCTATTAATAACTGCGACCCCCCCCCCTCCGTCCCCTGCACACGGGAAACGAGGCAGAAAAACAAGGCCTGGATCCCCTTTCCGTGCTCGGTTTTATTTAGTGATGGTGGAGGTTATGTTTCTTCGGGGAACAAGGAAGATCTAGCGAGTCTCTGGGGTACGCAGAAGTGGCGGAGTAAACTGGGTGAAGACGGGGAGAGGAAGAAATGCACCCCACCCAGGAGGGGGCCGCACTTGGGCTTGGAAGTGGGAGAGAAGGAGGCTCTGGGGAACCCCAGGATCAGAGGAGAGGAAGAACACAGGGAAAGGGGGTTCTAGGGAGAAGGTGCAAAGGGAGAGGACAAAGTCGGCCAGGAGGGCGGGTGGGGGTGGGGGTGAGGGTCCGACAGCAACGTGGAGCGTCCAGCCAAGACGAGAGCTGGAGTGGGTGGGGGGAGGCGGTCGGACCGGTTGGGTTTCAGGGTGGGGCCCCCCGCCCCCCTCGCCCCCCACTCACTCACTCGGGTCTCCGCAGCTGCGGGGTGGTCGGCAGGTCGCGGGGCGGCTTCTCCCTCCAGGGTGGTCCTGGGCACGGGGCAGGGGTCGCTCTTCCTTCCCGAGCGCCGCGGGCCGGGGCCTATGTGTCCTTGTCTTCGTTCAGGGTTCGGGGGCGGATGAGGGGGTTATGGGCTATGACTCTCAATAATAATTCTTTCAGCTTTTTGGAGGTCGGGCTCGGCGGCGGAGGGGAGACAGAGGGCGGGCGGGCCGGCCGGCGGCGACGGCGCGGGGATGGCGGACCGGAGGATGGCTCGTGTCGCGGGGCGGAGGACGGTCCGGCTGTGGCCGGCGGGCGGTCCTGTCCTGTCCTTCTGGCAGCGCGTCGCCCGAGCCACTGGCTTCTCTTCCCTGACAAACCGCACCTTCCCGCGCCCCGGCCCGAAGTGAGCAAAGTCAATGAAAAGTTTCACCCTTAGCAACCCTGCGCACGGATCCGGCTTCCCCACCCCTGCGTGATGCGTCCCTCCGCCCTGCAGGGGCGGGGCTGGGCGCTTGGCCGGGACTACTTCTCAGGCGGCTCCGGTCCGGCGTGCTACGCGGCTGGTGGCGGGTGAGGCCCGTAGCCGGCCTGCTTCTTCTGGGCCCTTCGGTAGTCAGTGCCTTCCCTTTCATCATCCATCAGCTCTCAGCTCGCACGCCACCTCAGCAAGGCTACCTGCGGCCACCCTATGTACCGCTGGCCGCCCTTACCTCCCCATCACATCACAGCCGTATTTCTTCATGTCCCATGTCACCCTCTGAAATGACCGTGCTCATTGTATCATGTGGGGCCCCGGCTAGGGAGTGAGCTCCGTGAGGTCAGGGACCTGAGCTACTCACCGCTTTATGCCCCGTGCCTCGCACAGTCCGGGCACGCAGTGCGCGAACTTAAAGTGTTGTACAATGAATGAATGAAGGAATGCTCCAAAGAGGGGAATTACATTCCTGACCCCTCCGGGAACCTTCCCCGCGGAGCTTTCGCCCTGCCTCTGCCCCGGCGGCGACGGTTCGCATGTTTACCCGAACCTTTTCCCGCCCTCCCAGGCCACCTGGGCATGCTCCTCAGCTCTGGGGCGTCCAGCCGTCCCCGCTGCTCTCCCGCAGCCTTTACGGCATTTTCGCGGGCGGGGGAGTTGAGCGGACCATGCGCGCACAGGAAGCGTTTCATGTGTTTCGGACCGAGACTCGGGTTAGCGAGAGTCTCCCGAGCGCCTCGTGCCTCGCCGGGGGATGCGTAACGTTGACGAGAAGGCGAGAGGGAGTCTGGAGCCCAGGATGCTGGGCGGGAGTTCCGGGAGGCAAGCGGGAGGCGGCGGCGGCGAAGAGGCCGGACAGCCAGGAAGAGCGCCACAGCTAATCTTCCCCAGGCGGCCTCTGGCGCCCCATTACCTCGCGGCGGGAAAGGGCTAGCCCCTGCCCCACGCAGGCGCGCGAACGCGTCCCACAGCCCGCCCCCGGCGGGGTTCGCGGTTTCGGGCTGGCGACCCCCCTACGGAGCACCAGAGAGCCACGTCTCTGTTGGTGACAGCCTCCGACGGCGTGGGGTGGGCGCCTGCTTGGTGCTAGGGGCGCCTAGCTCGCGCACCCCGAGGCCCCTCGGGCGGCGGGGCGAGGCTCTCCTAACCCGGGACGGGCTGTGGGACGCGTTCGCGTTGCTCCGACTCCCTCCTCGGGCTCCGGCCACACCGGCCATCGGGCCTCTTTGTGACTGCTGGGACGCGGAGCTGGGGGTAGGTAGGGCTGTGGCCGGGTGAGGTCACAGGCAGCCCGGACTGCCAGATGGACAGGCTGAGGCTTCAGGCCCACGCCGCGGGCTCGCGCGAGTTTGTGCCTGAAGCCAACAGAATCTCCCTTGGATCGCCCAGTCCCGTCTTTGTCCACTCCGACTTTTACTCTCCTTCCAGCCGGTTCTGACCCAACGGCAGCCGCCAAGACCACGTAAAGCGGCAAGATCCGCAAGTTTCCGGCTACAAACAATTTGGACTTTTTCTTTGATCACTTTTTTTTTTTTTTTTTTTGCAAAGGCACAGAGCAACGGTAGCGTGGGGCTTCAAGCGCTTTTTTTTTTTTTTGCAAAGGCACAGAGCAACGGTAGCGTGGGGCTTCAAGCGCTTTCCTTGCAGCAGCAGAGAAACGCCGGGCTGGAGAGCAGACTCCACAGGGACAGAGATGTTGGAGGAAGCCTGAGCCCAAGAGCCCCCAGCCCCCACGCTCGGAAAGCTTCAACCCCAGGGGCACCTCCAGGGACTACTTGCCTTGTGCGTCAGCCAGTGGACGAGCGTCACATACACACCCCCTCCACCTTGCTCCGCTCCACCCCTCTCCCCCCTCCTCCCTTCCTCTTTCCTCCGCTCCTCTCTCCGCACCCCTTCTCTCCTCTAGCTTGTTCCACCCGGGTTGTGCCACCCAACAAACCCACAGCATTCAGAGCTCGGAAGAGCTAAAAATACAGCCAACGTGTTAGCAACAGCCCTCCCATTGGCCTGGGAACGGGAGAGGCGGTCTCTGATTGGATTTTGGATCCAACCGCTGGAACAAGGAGGGGGGCCGGGCGAGAGAGCCGAGGACCCGCGGCCCTAGGGACTGTGCGTCTGCGCAGTCGGGCCTAGCCAGGCGTGCTGGTATTTGTAGTCCTGGATTGGAGACAGCCGTGGAAATAGGTGGGTTTGCATCCCAGCTCTGCCACCTACTGTGTGGTCTTGATTTTATGACACTTAAACAAATAGCTACACCGCCAAGCCTCAGTTTTCTCCTGTATAAAATGGAGATCGGGTAAGGGTTAAATATGATACTGTATGTAAACCTTGGCTCAAATGATAGCTATTCTCAAATTAAAGGTAACCGTTTTAGCCAAATCACGTCCTACTTAGCCTGTGGTCAATTTGGTGCGCATTCCCCAGTGGAAACTTTCCAAGACGGAACAATGGGAAAGGTGAGGGTGAGATGAAAACCAGTTCTCCTAGGGTATCTCGGGGAGGGCTTATGGCGTCCATATGAACAGATAAAGAGTAGACGTCTTCTACCATTTAGAGTAGGCTGAGGGAGGGCGGGCTGAATCCTTAGGAGAAAAAGAGTTTCTGCATATGGTGCTTTATTCGAACCTCCCCTGCAGGGCTGGAAATACACCAGCCGGGAGCAGCACCACTAAAACAAAACGGAGAAATCCAGCCTCCTTGGCAAACTGGAGCTCTGGATAATGGGTTAGCATATAAATGGGAAGATAAAATAGAGAGAAAAAAGGGTAATCACCCTTCTTAAGTGCTGATGTCTCCATTTATCATGCGGTGAGGAGGAAGTGTTTTTCTCCCCAACTTGTGATTGCATCTTGCCAGTGCTTAATTGTGAGCTGAACTCCTCGAGCATTCCAGAGTCCCCTCCCCTTTTGAATAATCGTATGTTGAAAGGCACACATGCTGCTTTCAAAATGGTGTGCTTTGGCAGTGAGCGTGTGCCCGGGGGACCTCCCCTGTCTGAGAGGAAGCAAATTGTGCCAGATGTTTTGGTGCTGACAGGTCAGGCTGGTTATAATTGGCCCCAATTAACTCTGAGATGAGTCACTCTCAGACACCCACACTAGGGTGAGATTTTATACTGTTTCTTTGAAGTTATCCAAGAAAATATTTCCTCAGTTTGATTCTCTGAGATCTACTACTCCAACTGGGCAGGAGCAAAGATAGCCACACAGAAACTCACTGGCTTCAGAGAAGAGCCTTTGGATGCTGAGAGCAAATAATTTGCTATTTATCAAGACTGATGCGCGTGAATTCTAGTAAACAAGGTAAGTGAACAAACACCAAAATGCAGTGTTCAAAGTAACTAACATTTCGTCATGGTTTTGGCCACAGGCCATTTGGGGACAGAGTTGACGAGGAACTGCATAATAATTGGAGTATTTTTTTTTTCCTTAAGGCAGAAACAGTCCAATGGAGGCAAAGAAACTTTCACCATCACATCCTAGCTTCAAACTGTTAAAGAGCCACAGGTCACAGTCTCTCTGACATTTAGTCAGTTCAGTTTCATTCCCCAGAAATTAATTTTCTTATTTTAGCAGCTGCTAATTGGCAGGTGGAAGTCCACATTGGTTGCTGCATTTTCTTGGCATACACAGCCATATTAAAAATTTAAAAATGAATTGCCAATATTTAATTGGAAGATTGCACAAAAATATCTTTTCTGGCCACTTGTCCTAATTCAAAAGATCTGGCAATACTGGGCATTCAAGCTGCAGCAATTGTCTGGAGTTGAATAGCTACCGTGTCCTTTAGACAAGGCCTGTGCTTTCTGGTTCGTCAAGGTCCCCACCGCTTCCTGCTGTCTCCCAGACAGAAGCTGGGGCTCACATACCATTTATCATCACGTTTGGGCTCTTCTTCTTACCTCATCCTTTTTCAATCCTGAGTGTGTGGCCCCCCCCTTTTTTTTAGCTCAACGTTACATTTGTTTGAGTGTCCGCCTATTGTGTGCCCTGCAGTGGAGGGTGAGGCAAAGGGAACTCAAGGATCTCATGATCTAGTTCATTCTTTTTAAACTCTGGGTCGTGATCCATTCATGGGTCATAAAACCACTCGATTTCATGGATCTTACCCAGAAATTTTAGAATAGAATGGATTAATATGAAAATACCAGAATGCAACATGGTAAATATGGTTTCAATAAACTTGTTTCTGTTATATGTATATGTACTAGGCATGAAAATAGTTCAAGCAAGAGATTGTTGTGGGGTGTGGTGTATCTGGAAGCCTTGGTGAGAAGTCAGGAGCCTAGAAGGCAGAGGTGCTGCGTTGACCAGATGATGTGAAGGCAGATAGGGATTTCAGAGCCAAGGGGAAGATGGGAGTGGGCAGGGAATGTCTTTTCAACTGTAGGGTACAGAGAGGAGAGAAAAACCTTGGAGGACCTCGAATGCCAGGATTTAAACCATATTTAGCTATGCTGAAGTGGGGACCCATTGTAACATAATTACTATTTATATAGTGTCTTCCCAGTAAGGATCAGGCACTTACAAGGTCAAATATAACCCTCACAACAGAAGAGGTAGGTATTATTATACTTATTTTAGTACATAAGAAAACAGAAGCACAGAGAGGCTGAAAAACTTGCTGAAGGTCAAGAACAGAGCAGAATTAATACATGGGTCTGAATATAAATCCCACACATTTACCATTATACCTTTTTTTAAAAAACTGAGCAAGAGCACTTGTAATTAAGTGTACTTTTTAAAGGTAGATTAATATGGCATGTGTGTACAGAGAATACTTGAAGAAGCTGGATGCAGGAAGCCCCCCATCATTTTTCAAACCTAGAACTGAATACATACCAAATACTGAATACTTATTAAAAGAGTAATAGGGGAAATAATAGGAATAATAATGAATCTAGGAAAGGGAACTATTTTCTCAGGCTGAACATGAGTACAGTTCATTTCAAATAGACTTATATAAGTAGTGCTTATTGCAACAAGGGAGAAAATACTAATAATTTTTAAGACCATTCTGACATTTTGTGGCCATAAATATTTGGCTGAGATATTCTAATTCTCGTCACAGAATTATATACTGTTGGGGACTAAAATTAAGCATGTAAGTGATATTTTTCCAACAGAGAATTTGGTACTATCATTATCCTAATTTTTAAAACTAAGAAGAAATTATCTTAAAGTTCAAAGTAGATAGTAATTAAGGATTGTTGAACTTCAAGACCCTCAGGTGTTCTTAATTCACTCACTGCATCCTTTTCCTCTCTCGGTCTCTGATCATCAGAAAGAAAACAAGCCAAGAATGGGATTGTGAAATTAGGTGATAGAGCAGAGTTAAGCTAAAGTCATTGGGCTGAGCTGAACTTGGGCCACTGCAGATCTGTGTGGAGGGGGCATGCCTTTGAGAACCACCTGGGCATCAATCTTACATTCCCTTGCAAAGTCTTTTAGAGACAAACAGGCTGAGGCTGATGTAAGGTGGTGTTTTGCTGAGACTAAGGAATGACTTTTGAAATGTCTGTGGAGGCGAAATGTTATGTGAAACAGGGTGGTCAATGGGCAACTGAAATTTTTTTTTTTTTTTTTGGTAAAACAAAACGTTTGGCTCACATAAAAGATTAAAACTAAAGTTACCATAGAATTGATTACAAATTCTAATCATAATGTGAAAACGATCTAGTCTCTGCAACTCTTTTGAAATAGCCTAATATCCCACTTGAGAGTTCCCTGAACATGTCACCATGTTAGGATTTGCCTTTGCTCAAATTGTTTCCCCCATATGAATGTCCTTATGCCACCACCACCACCCCAACTCTGCCTGTAGTCTCCACCATATCCTTCAAATTACTATTGTTTCCTTGACTTCAATTACTCGTTTAATAAATACTGAAAACCTGCTATATGCGGAGCAGAACAGACCAGGTGCCTGCCCTCATGGAGCACAGCCTAGTAGGTAAGTCAACAGTTGCCAAATGCTATAGAAAATGTACAGGGTGCTATGTGGGAGTGTAACAAAGGGTATGAATGGGAGGTTAGGAGGCATCTCTGTGGAAATAGATAGCTGCAGAGTGAAGGATGAGTATGAATTACCTAAGCCCACGTGGGAGGGGGGTGGAGTTGAACATTCCTGCACTAAGGCAGGAAGCAAAGCAACAGTCTGAGGAAATGAAAACAAGCCCCAGTGGCTGGAGTGTAGAGCCGGAGGGGGGGGGGGGGGTGTAGCAGGAGATGAGATGGAGAGGCCACAAGGCACCTGAAAACCATGTTAAGATTTATCTTTAGCCCTCTGCCTATGACCTCCCCTCCCCTTCCTGAGGCACCCCCAACTGAGCCAACAACCCTCCTTCGTGCATCCTGTTGATTTTACTGGAATTGTTTCTGTTAGGCTCCCTTATTAAATACCTCAAGGAAGAGATTATCTTAATTCAATTTTGTACACTCAATACATCATAAGTAATCAAGAGTTTTGTAGATGCAAACCAAAACCCTGGACCAGAAGTCAGAAGACTCATTTCTTTCCTTGGCTCTGCTACTAAGTTGCTAAACCCCTGGATTCCTCAGGATTCTGGCAACCTCTCCTTCAAATCCATGTCAAAGATCTGCTTGACTTGCCGTCTCAAACTATGAATGAGTCTTGTACGATACTTTGCTTATTACACTCTAGCATGCAGAAAAAATTCAGATAGTCCAGTTAGGAAAAGAACTGTCTTGAGTTTGCCCTTAATCTGTTAATTTACTTCAGAAATGAAACATACCCTTAACGTGAGTAAATATGCACTTTATGAAACCAGTCAACTAACTCCTAATCATTGATTTAATTTCCTCTCATTCACTTCACCATTATTGGAAGCTAACTTTTCAGTTAAAATATTAAGGTTGGACAGGAAGGAAAAAAATATTAAGTTTCCAAACAGGACGTTGGTTTACCTATAATGAATGGCAGGAGTGGTTTTGGACTCCTTACTGTGGTAATAACAGGACAAGGTGCTTAATGAATGGCACTACCTCAATTATGAATCACATTCCTGGATGACTAAAATAAATTTCTAGAGTTACATTAAATATAAATGGGGAAGATAACTACCAGAAAATAAACACCAACTTTATTAATACAATGGCAACAGAGTTTCCCATTTCTTAAAAGAAAAATAACATGAAATCAGCACCACCTGGTAAGCTTTACAAGCTAAAATGCCCATATTTATTGTTCTGATAGCTTCCTGCTACACACTGGTGTTTCATTAGGGGTGACTGCCATCAGAGCTGCTACAAGGACACGTTTTCACTGTGATGATGAAGGAAAGCTTCATAGGCAACTCCTCAAACAAAAGACTGAAATTATGTTTTCCTGTTTTAGAAGCTCCCGTGTAGAGAGAACATTTCAATGTAGAGAACAAAAGCCTTGCTTCTTAAATACAAGAAAAATCATGAATGAATCTATCAAATTTTCTCTGATAAGTCTGTCAGAGTGCTCGATGAAGAATCCTTTTCCATTCCAGCCATATGGCTGGGTGAGGGGTGAGGAAAGGGGTAGGAAGATGCCAGTATTTGGACAAGCAAGCCTGGTGGTGCTCTGGGCTCCGCTTCTCTTCTGATGGTTGCTGGTGTCTTCTTGGGCAGCTGTGGCAGCCTGATAGGGGGAGGACAGGGCCACCCATCAGTCACCTCTTCTTGAAGCCATATTTTTTGCGTTCATAGAAGAGGTCAGTCTTAGAGCTCCCCAAATTGACAATCTTTGGGCAACCATCTCTCTGGAAAACAGAGGAAATGAGAAGTTGTTCAGTCTTTGAGCCTGACTTGAGAAGGATTTAAGATAAAAACTTGATCACAGAAGGAACAAAAGCTAAACATCTCATCCTGGCATTCAAAGACCCAATAAAATGGGTCTACCTCCTGAATTGGGAGTTCCAGCTCAGTCAGCACTGTTTCTTCCCTATCCCTTAATGACTTTTGAAAAAGACCATTTTATAACTGGCCAGGATAACTTCCGGGTTGTTAGTTCAGTAGTACCAGATACCAGTTATCCTGCTCAGGCAATCATTAAGAATTTACTAAGTACCTAGAATATGCCTAGTGTCAGTCTACTCTCTCTCTGGTGACCTGCAATTAACATTTAGAACGTTGATTTCTAAGCCCACTTGTGTTGCTAATCTGACACAGTTGAGGTAGAATCTGAAACCCTTTGAGATATGCCAAGGGTTTTCTTCAAGTGAGAGATAACCAGTAAGAATGATTGGCTGATCAAGCTCTCTGCTCCCACTGCACAGAAGCACTATCCCAAGAAAGGAGAGACTACTACAAAGAGAGAAAAATGAAAGACTTGAGGCAACAATGCCTTACATTTTCAGCACCACAGAATACTGGGTTTGAAGTGTCCTTTTTAATTCACTTAATTTAATTCACTTAATGGTCTTGGGGGAAGAGTGTTCCTGTGCTAGAGATGGCTGTTGTTGGTCCATTCTCTGATTTGTAATGACATGCTCCCCTGGCCATTTCCTGAGCTTCAGTGGTTTCAATGAAGTCCTTGGGAAGTGTGTTCTGTAGGAATTCTGACTTCAGCAGTTGATTGGGGATAATGGGAGAAGAACTGGGGAAGCTGCTAACAGAAAAAACCTTCACAGACCTGATGATTTTATTAAACACCCATGCCAAAGGAGGTTGATTCCTGTGACATTAGGCTATAGAATGAATGAATGAATCAAGTCCTTAGCCATCTCGTATCTAATTCAGCTGATTCTCCCTTTGGACGCTGTTATTAGCATAGTACAAAATTCTTTCCTCCTTTCCACTTTGAGTCACGTTACTCTGTTGAGTGCTCCCATCTGTGTAGCTTGGTGTAATGTGGCACCCAGGTTCTGGGCCCAGCCCCCTTCCTATGGCTTGCTAGGTTAACTCAGGCAAGCCGTATAACCTGTATTTAAAGTCCTTGTGATAATGAGGGACCAGCTGCCTCTCCTGGCGTAAGAAGACCTCACATTAAATACGACAGCACTCTAAGATCTTTAGAGATAATATAAAATTTTGTGGTACAACAGCCTAATTTGTGCCTTACTGACTTGCTTTGCAACTATAGGTTAGTCACTTCCCTTTGGATTCGTATTCCCCAACTGTAAAATAAGGGGACAGGATCAGGTCAATGTTTACAAACCATATTTACAGAGCCTTAGAGATTCCTGTGAGGTACCAGGCAATGGTGGGATCCATGCCCCAATCTGCATAGCTCTGTTCTCACTTACAGTTTAGTTGTTAAGATGGTAGACTCTGGGGCTAAGCCCCCTGATAATCTGACAAGTTGCTTAATTTCTGTGTCTCAGTTTAATCATGTGTAAAATGACTATGATGGTAGAAACTATGTCCTAGAATTAAGAGGATTAAATGATTCAATAAATGTACTTAGTGCCTGGCATACAGTCAACCCTTAATAAGTTACAAGAAATTGCCAAAAAGTGTCAAATGACAACCTGTCTTAATGGTTCAACCTAATACACATACACACATTGAGCATGTAAGATACTTTAAAGATATGATTTGACAGCATTAAAAAAAAAAGAGAAAACCAATTTATTAGGTAATTAGGTCCTCCCTAGCTTCTTTGGACTTTCTTGCATTTTCTCTCACTGACTCCACAGGTTTCCTGCTTCCTTGCCTAAATTCCCCTGCTTTTTATTTTCTACATACCTCCCAAGGTTGTTCCCAAATTCTACTAATACTATGAGAGGTAAGAAAGGATGTGTGGCCTGGAATGGCTGGCTTTTGTTGAGTGTGTCTGTGAATGGAAAGCGTGGAAAGGAATATGGAAAGACTGTTAAAAAATCTCAGAGGATGGTGCAGGAAAGTAATCGTGAGCTGAGCTAGAGGAATTTTAAAAATACCTGTAATGTCTGTCTAATGGCAGTAGCTCTTTTAGCAGCTATGTTCTGGAATACTAAAATTTTCATCCTTTCTTGGTTCTCCCAAAGGGGATATTGCTGACACAGATTTCCCCATTCCGAGAACAGGGAGCTTTTATTTTAAGCAGCTGTGCCTTGAATTGAATGCCTATGGTAAGTATGTTTTATGGCCACTATAATTTCAAAAATTTTACAAAAAAGTAGATACTAGGCTGCCAAGTGAAGGTTTATATTCATTCATTCACAGAAGACTTTTTGAGTATCTTGAATGTGTCAGGTGCTAGTTTCCATTATACTAAACACACCCACCAAAACATCATGGGGATAACTCTAAGCTGGGCTTCTACAGCAAGTACCAAGGGAAACTCAATGCCTTTGGGGTTCCTTCCTGAGGAGGGTTGTGTTTAAAGTCTATTTCTGGGGCAGGAAAGCAAGCTACAAAAATTACCCTTAACCAGTGATAAAAATCCAGGCACTTTCAAGTAATACTTTAAAACCAACACAAATCATGAACCAAAATATAAGATACCAGAGATCAGAAAAATGTCATTACTTAAAATGGGTCCACATCTCTATTTCTTACAAATGGTAACAAGGAATTATGAACAGATGCCAGTGGCTAAAGCTGCTTTAACAGAAACTAGAAGGCAATAAACTTTGTTCATTCTTTCAGCAACTCTTTAATTATTACCAATGGTGAAATTAGACTATTTGGGATCTTAAAAGTAGTATTCTATTGGAAACTTACTAAGGCTTCTCAGAGGCAAAAAACAAAACCAACATGACAAAACAAAAAAAGAAAAAGCTTCTCTTCACCATGGCATAGGGAATTGTAGGGAATGGTAAATTTGTGAATTAACTTCGAAAAGTATCACCTATTTTCTTTCATCTATCTAACTGTTCTGATGTTCATTTAAATGGGGAACAGAGAATGGTAGAAAGAACAAGGGAGGAAGGCAGAGGTGCATCCTTAACGACCATGAGAAAAGCAATACAGGGAGGTGGCTGGAGCAAGTGCTTTGAGTTAGACCATGTATCCCCAAAAAGGGCAATACTGAGAAAACATCTTTGATATTGCAATGGATTGTGATCCAAAGCCCCACCCTCATCCAACCAAATCTTATTCTTTAGTATTTAATTCCTCTTGTCAGGGAGAAATTTAATTTAATTAATTTTAATTAAAGTTTAATTTTTCTCCTTAGGGGTTAATAACAAGATTGAGAAACACTGAGATGGACAGACCTAGGTTCTGGTCCTGGATCTGCCACTTAGTAGCCATGTGACCTTGGGCCAAGTTTCTTAACATCTCTAAGCCTTAGTTTCCTAACCTGTATCACCTAAGACTTTTGTAAAGAATGCTCAGCACTGGACCTGGCACATGGAAGAGCTCCATAAATGTTAGCTGTTTTTTCTTTTCTGGTTGGGAGAGTTGAGGAATACAGTAAGTGAAAGGAGTAAAGGAATCAAGGGTTAAAGGGGATTAATGTGGTGCTGCCCTATTAAAAACCACAAACTAGTCCTCTGCTAGCAATGTTCATAGATTATCCCTGACTCCTGATTATTCTTGTGGCTTTGAAAAACTGTAAGTGGGAGGACCCAGCTTAGCTTACTGTTTTAATTCCCTTATAAATTATGAAAGTTGCAGGAAGAAGAGAACAATAATGGGGGGTGCTTTGGCTCTGGGAACATTTCTGCATAGGAAAAAGTCTTGGGCACTTCATCTACATGACAATCTGTAAGGTTGAGAGTCTGGATCATGTCACTGGACTGCTTTATGTTCCTTGAAAACTAGTGCTGAGTAAATATGAGCTAGATCCATCTCAAATATCCTCAGAACATTTCTGTACAATGTGAAGTAGGGGAAGTGACGTCTAGGATCATTCTCAGGAACAAAATGAGGCATGAGGATCCGAAGGTATCAGGTCACATACCACATGCAAACGAGTCAGGTGGCAATTAACATTCATTAAGCACTCTCTGGTTGCAAGCTTATGCCAGATAAGAACTCTAGTCACAACCATGCAAAAGTTCAAGAAAACGTTCTTGATGGACTTTAGCTCATATTTTATTTGCCCTGCTGTTGCCTTACCATGTTTCACTGCTTGCTTATATACTGTAAATAATTACCAAACACTTCCTATGTACCAGACATCCTGTCAGGGGAGAATCATATGGATGATTTACAGGAATAGCACCAAAGATGTCTCTTGTGCTTGTACTACATGCCAGGCACTGTACCAAGAACTGGGGAAAAGGAGGAGACAACTACACAGACCTAGGGCCCTGGGCTAAAGGAATTTAATCTAGCTGCCAGATCAGATCATATTATAAAAGGCGGGATATGGTATGACAGTCAAAGGAGAACACAATCAGAGTTCAGAAGAATGCTCAAATCAACACCTGAAATTATGTTTTTGGTACTTTATAACCTTTCTCATCTCCCAAACAATATAAGATGTAATGGTATGAGATATGAGTCTTATTTGGCCTGAAATGTCCCACTTACTGGGGGTAAACAGGATCCAAATGAGTGGACTGCTGAGGTAGGTGGGTTGGTTCTCCTCAACATCTACCAAAAGAACTTACAGAAGGACAACGTGGTGTAATGTTGACGCCACAAGGATAGTCCAAAGCCTGGGTTTGTCATTTATTAGCTGGATGATGGACTGTAAAATGAGGATAGTAATATCTATTTCACAGTTGTTGTCAGGAAAAGGGAGATAACATTTATTGAAGTACCTACTCCTTGCTCATGGGAATCTGAAAGAATTCCGTATCTTTTGCCTTATTCTATACTAGGTAATGGGGTGCCATCTATATCACACATCCTTTTAATGTGTTGGAGGAAGAAAATAAGCAAACTGATTAATGTTTTTTTTTTTTTTTTTTCCTCTAAGAGTCCCAATGCCAGTACAAATCTAAAAAAAATGGTTAACACTTGTCTTCGGTGCAGATCTGCAAGCCTCTCTCCTGGTACTTGGCTTAGGGAGCTGAACAATAATTACCAGTGTCTGCCACTACACAATGAAGGGAATAAAAATATCATGAGGTAAGCCACAATCAATTCTCCAATATTAAACTAGAAGGCATTTTTTAGCTATATAAACCTGTTTTGTTACCACATTCACTCAAGTAATCCCTGATAACAGTAGATTCAGAGAATTTACTGAGTGACTACTACACATCATGCACTGAGCTAGTACTTAACAAATACAGGATGTTGTTTCTGAATAAGAATAATCAGAGAGACATCAAAGGATAGAGAAGAGGCTCACCAAATGCTGGTGTTGACAAAGATTTGCTTCTCTTCTTCCATTTTTGCCTTTGATGCAAATAACTGCCTTTATTGGACCACACCCATCTTGGCTCACAGGAATTGAAGAAATTATAACCTGGGTGACTAGCCAAACATAGTCATCTCCACAGACCATAGGAGTTTGCTGTGGTGGCAAAGTGTTACTAAAATAAAAGGAAAGGTCAACGGAAAGCTTGTATACACTCACATCCTTCTCCTGAATGGTGCACTCCTACAATAATAAGCATCAGAGACTCCGGGGCCTCCGCAGATCACGCACGCGCCCCTGGTAAGAGCCGTAGTTACACTCATCGCAAATGCGCACCAGGGTGCAGGACGCCACATAGGAATCACAGATCACACACTTGCCATCACCTGCAAGGAAACGAGAATAGAGTCATGCTCACTTGCAAGTTCCTCCTCTCCCAAGTCCTTAAAACTGTGTTGGGGAGGAGGTCATGCTACTCTGGCAATTCATGTCCAAATCTCGAGTTCCTCAAACCCAAATATAATATTTAAAATGTGGCAAGTCGGAGTGGGAAGTAGAAGCTCCTTTAGCTGCAGCCTGGCATTCATTGTTCCATGCTTCCAGGCATCTCTACTCAAAGCCCCTTTTGTGGCACGAGTGGAAGTGCCCGGTTTACTGGCTCCACAGAAATGCGTAGGAGGGGTGGGGTGCTGGGAGGGACAGTGCTACTCACATTTTCACATAGTCTTCCGATGGCTGCAAGATCAAAGAAGGAAGAGAATATAATTAGAATTACGATTTGACAAAGAGGACGCCACTACTCTCGAGCTGGAGGTGGGGGATGGAACAGAGGACTGCACTAAACTCTAAGGAATGGCCATCTTATCCATGGTGAATTCCCCATCTGAGCAAACCACAGCCACGATTTCCCTCCCGAAGCCCCCACCCAGGTCCTGGGCAATCTGCGGCAACATTTCTTGGGACCAGCAACCCACCTCCGTCCCCACTCCCAGGCCCGCCGCCCTTTTTTTCTCAAAGGCACAAATCCGCGCGCTTCCACAATACCCCACTACCGTGAAGCGGAAAACGTTGACGCCCCGGGGGCAACACTCTAGGGAAGTGATGAGGACCCCAACCCCCCAGATCCTAATACTACTCCCACACCGACAACCGGGGAACGGACGCCGGCTCACCAACACCAGCCTGCTTGCGGCAAAAGATCAAATCCGGATGATGCTTGGCCATACCGTTCCCTTAAGCCGGCCACCGGAAGTCTCGAAAACTTCCGCCCGACCTTTAACCCCCATTGTTCCTGCCTTCGGGTCGCCGTGATTGGTCATCGAGGCGTCCATCAGTTTACTGTCTTTGCACCAAAGCTCGCTCTCGCGCTATCAAAGCTCTGAAGTTCCGAGACCGAGCTTCTGTCCTTGCTGGGGGAACCATGGTCCTGGCAGGTGCCTGAAAGTACCTAAAAAAAATACCTTTTCCAGATTGAATGGAAGCTATAACGGAATCTTATTTTTCAATAAAATATATTTGTATCCAGTATTTGTTTCTGTAAGTGTTTTATGCAGCTTTTTTCCCTCTCTCATGTGCGTTCCTGACACGCGAGCTCCGCCCACTCCGGAGTTCGCCAGGCTCGGGCGCCTCTAGGAAGGCCCCGCCCCCTCCGTTGACGCGCCTCTCCTTAGGCCCCGCCCCATGCCCAAAGGCTTTAAAAGACGCTATGTGGCGCGTCACTTTCACGCGACCTCATCTTTGTCAGTGCACAAAATGGCGCCTTATAACCTACTGGTAACCCGGCTGCAGGTGAGCAAGCTCGGGGCCCCCAAGGTTCACGGGGGCGGGGTGCCTCCCACTGTGCCCGCGGCTGTGGGCGAGGCCAAGCGAGGCAGGCCCGACATCGGGCCGACTTTTCTGGTACCAGTCCCGGCCGCGAGCCTACCACCCGTGCCCGCTTCTCCGGTACCCGAGGTCAAGGCGTCCCCGACTCAGTCAGCTTCCCTGGCCCTGTTCCAGCCCCGTGGGAAGCGTGGGTTCAGGAAGCGGCAGCCTGTGGAAGAGCAGAGCTGCTCTTTTTCCCTCCTTAGGACAGCACTCTCCGCTCTCACAGGGTTTCTTCCGTTCCTCAAGGTGAAGGCAAGGTGACTGGGGGGCGCGTTTGCTGTTGAGCCCGCTAGGCCCAGTGCCTGAGAACTCACTTCCCATCTCTCAGAACCAGGCTTGCTAGCTAGGTGCACCCACGGTCCCCAGGCGTGGAGTCGTGAGAAGAAACTAGTACCCTATCCCAGATCTTGCGGAAGATACAGCCAAGAATGCAAGGGGTTATTCCAGGCCGCGATCTAGTAGCTAGTAATAATAATAATCATAGACTCTCACGTTTGCACAGCTGTTTTGGTTCCTCATCATATTTGGTTCATATAATCGTCTAGTGTGGTAAGTGGTAAAACTGCTTGAAAGTAAATAGAAGTTCCTGCGTTTAAGATTGTCTTCCTGTTCCCTATCACTTGGCCAGGGAACTTGGAGCCAGGGTATGGTTCTGGAGTTGACATTTCTATCTGTGAGAATCCTAGTATGGAGTATTTTGAGCGCACAATTAATTGTTTTTCAAATACTAGATGGGAGGGTAAGGCGACTCAACAGTTTGACCTTGACTCTCCAGTTAGGATGCACCATCTAGAAAGTTGACTGGCTGTGGCTGCCAGATGTTTTTTTAATTCCTAACTTGACAACTCTTAGGAAGAAGTTATACTCAGAGGTTCAGGGTCATGTGTATGTTTTCATAATACAGTAAGGAAAGCAAGCAATCCTTAGATGTTCTCTGCCAACCTTGTATGTTTAACTTTGTGTCTATACTTGAAGTCAGGTGGTACAGCTTTGATTATAGAATTTTAAAAGAGAAGTTATGTGTTGTACTTTTAGGAAGCATTGTATGACTAGAAGTTATTTTTCATCACATTGTTTAAACCTTGTGGTTTAGAATAAAATCACCATTTATTATAAAATACTTTTAATCTCTCAATTCCGGGCAAATGCGAGGGATTTGTTGTTTCATCTTGATCCACCTGTCCTGTGATATAGTGGAATCAGTCAAGATTACTTGATACGATGAATGATTATAGATTTATAAGCTTGGAAAAGAGGAATACTGTCACAACATTTTAGAACTGAAAAGTATCTTGGGAAGTGTTACCCTAGTGTAGAAAGAGATTCTGGGCTCTGGTTCATCTTCTAACCCATCCCTGTGACCTTGAGCAAGTTAATTCCTGAAACTCAGTTACCTCATCTTCAATTGGGATTGATCTTCATTGAACAAACATTTACTGAGTACCTAGTAATCATCTTTCTCTCAAGTTGTTTTAATAATTGTTATAAAGCAATGAGCAAATAGAATATATTTCTGATCAACATGTAGTCCAAACTCTTTTTCTTTTAGTACAGTTTCATGGATTTTTTTAAAAAAACTTTTTATTCTATTACCATATATTCAGCTTAACATTTCCCCTTTTAACCACATTCAAATATATGTTTCAATGCTGTTAATTTTTTTCACAAGGTTATGCTACATCACCACCATCCATTACCAAAACATTTTCCATCATTCCAAATAGGAACTCTGTACGGTTTAAGCCTTAACTCCCTATTCCCTATCCCTACTTGATCCCCTGGTAACCTGTATTCTAGATTCTGACTCTGTGAGTTTGCTTATTCTAATTATTTCATATCAGTGAGATCATATGATATTTGTCCTTTTGTGTCCGGTTTATTTCACTCAACATGATGTCTTCAAGGTCCATCCATGTTGTAGCATGGATCACAGCTTCATTCCTTTGTATGGCTGAATAAGATTCCATTGTGCATATTTACATTTTGTTTATCCATTCATTAGTTGATGAACACTTGGGTTGCTCCCAACTTTTTGCAATTGTAAATAATGCTGACATGAACACCAGTGTGCAAATATCTGTTCAAGTCTCTGCTTTCAGTTACTTAGGGTATATACCTACAAGTGAGATTGCCAGGTCATAATGGTAATTCTGTACTTAACTGTCTGAGGAACCTCCAACTGTCTTCCACAGCGGCTGCACCATTTTTACATTCCTACCAGCAGTGAATGAGTGTTCCTATTTCTCCACATCCTTTCAACACTTGTAATTATCTGTTTTTTCAATAGTTGCCCTGCTAGTGGGTGTGAAATGGTATCTCATTGTGGTTTTGAGTTGATTTCCCTGATGGCTAATGATATTGAGCATCTTTTTGTGTGCTTTTTGGGCATTTGTACATCTTCTTCGGAGAGATGTCTGTTCAAGTCTTTTGCCCATTTTTAAATTGCGTTTTTGTCTTTTGTTGTTAAGTTGAAGTATTTCTTTATATATTCTGGATAATACACTTTTATTGAATATGTGGTTTCCAAATATTTTCTCCCATTGTGTAGGTTGTCTTTTTACTTTCATGATAAAGTCCTTTGGTGCTCAAAAGTTTTTAATTTTGATGTGGTCCCGTTAAATAGAATGTATTTATGATAAGCATATAGTCCAACTTCCTCTTTTACAGGACCTTGAGAGCCTTGGTTGCCTTCCAGTAATAGTCCAGCTAGTCTGTAGCAGGGTCAAAATTAAAATCTCGGTTTCTTTGTTCATTCAGCTAAGATGAATGAAAAGTATTTTGCACTTTTGCGTTATACCACACCGCCTCCCAGTAGCCAGGCTGTCTCAAGGAATGACCAACTAACACTGTCCTCTGAGAACCTTGTGAATTTACCTCTTTAATGTTTAGCCACATTTGAGTAATGATAGTTACTACCTTAGTCATCATGATGTCTTGGCAGAACCCTGTCCTGTGTATTCAATTCATTCCTACTTCATTCACCATGTATTTACTGAGCACCCACTACTTGCATGAAACAGCGGTGAGCAAAGCAGACAATCCTATTCTTACGGAGCTTCCATTATGTTCTAATGTACCCTACTGCAGAGGGCCTTGGAGAGCTTTCTCAGCCAGAATATTTTTCTTCTGCCCTTGGCTAGATCAAAGATGAAAGTAGATAATAATTATGACTATAATCACTACCACTAAAAGTAGTGAACCACTTGGTGGCTACTAAGAATAGCTAATTAGAAATAGTGATTTATTGTGTGCCAGCAATCACACAGGACAGTGAAATAAGGGAGACCTAATTCTGTTTCACAGATGAAGAAATTGTGGATTAGAGAGGAACCATAGTGTAAGGGTTAAGAGCGTAGACTCTGGCGTTAAACTGTCTGGATTTGAATCTTAGCTCCAATATTCACTAGCTATGGCTTTGGGCAAGTTACTTTACCTCTCTGTGCCTGTTTCCTTGCCTTTAAGATACGAACAATAACAATACACCTGTCTTATTTAATCCTCAATAAGTTGTAAAGCATTTAGAACCCTGCCTGGCACCTAGTAATTATTATATAATTCTTAAGTACAGTAAGATAAACTTGCCTAGAGCCTTATCACTCATTGTTAGCACATGTGATTTGAATCTGTACCTTCCTGATTCCAAAGCCTGAAGTCCTAGTGACAGCACTGTGCTTTCCTTTGGCATCAAGACTGCCTGTCAACCAGGGCACCACTAATGCTCCATAACCTGAGAATGGTGCTAAATTGAAAGTATGCTATTGTTTGGCAGAACCTACTACCAGGTAGTAAGATCAGAAGCAGAGCAAAGAAGATGGGAGGTGAAATTTTTGAAAAGCCTCGTTTACTCTCTGGTTTTTTATATTTGTTTTTAAGAACAAGACCACGAATGATTAAAAGAGATTGGGCACTTGCAAACAGATTTCTCAGATCTTTGTTTTTCCCTTGAGGGTACTGGGTTGCTGATTAGCAGTTAACTATAAAGAACCTGACATATTTGACAGAAATTTTTTTTCTGTAAAGTGCCATGTTTTTTGTTTGTTTTTTTTTTTAATTTTAAATTCAGTTTTATTGAGATGTATTCACATACCATACAGTCATCTGTGGTGTACAATCAACTGTTCATGGTACCATCAAATAGTTGTGCATTCATCACCCCAATCTATTTTTGAACATTTTCCTTATACCAGAAAGAATCAGAATAAAAATAAAAAATAAAAATAAAAAAGAACACCCAAATCATCCCCCCCATCCCACCCTATTTTTCATTTAGTTTTTGTCCCCATTTATCTACTCATCCATCCATACACTGGATAAAGGGATTGCGATCCACGAGGTTTTCACAGTCACACTGTCACCCCCTGTAATCTTCATTGTTATACAGTCGTCTTCAAGAGTCAGGGCTACTGGATTTGAGTTTGGTGGTTTCAGGTATTTACTTCTAGCTATTCCAATACAATAAAACCTAAAAAGTGTTATCTATATAGTGCATAAGAATGTCCACCAGAGTGACCTCTCGACTCCATTTGAAATCTCTCAGCCACTGAAGCTTTATTTTGTTTCATTTCGCATCTCCCTTTTGGTCAAGATGATGTTCTCAATCCCATGATGCTGAGTCCAGATTCATCCCCAAAAGTCATATCCTGCTTTGCCAGGGAGATTTACACCCCTTGGAGTCATGTCCCACATAGCGGGGAGGTAAAGTGCCATGTTTTAAAAAAAATCCTGCTTTGAATTGTGAAACAGGTTATGTGTGTTCACCAGGGTACCTTCCCAGCTGTCCCGTAATCAACAGTTGATTTGAATTGAATGAATGAATGAATGAGTAAACAAACTTCCATTCTCAAATTTTGGTGGGTGGGGCAGTAGTGTCACCATCCTGAGGACTAGAGGAGCACACTGCTGCCTTCTGAGCCAGCTGCTCCCAAAATATTTATTGAACACATGCTCTATGCCTAGGAGTGTTCTAGACACTTGGGATGCAGCATTGAACAAGAACAGTGGAGCTTACACTGTTGTTCTGGGGAGACAGAAATTAAACAGATAGACAAAAACATTGTAGGTGCTGATAAGTGCCATGAGGAAGATAAAATGGGGATGTGGTTGGGGGAGGCCTCTTAGCATAGGTGACATTTGAGCTGAGACATAAACTATAAAAAGGCAGCTAGTCAACATTTTGGGAGAAGGGACTTAAAGGAGGGGGAGGTCCGAGTGAGAGGTGGGCTGGAGTCTTGTAAGATCCTGGTAAGGAAATTGGGTTTTACACCAACTGTAACAAAAATCCAAGTACTGCTATGGGCAGGCACTTGGAGAATGTTTGTCTCTGACTCCAGCCCCTGGAGACGTCTTGCAGCCTCCATTGCCCCAGCATTCATCCTCATCTCACATATTTAAAAAAGACTGGTTCTAGGAAAATTGCTTGTTGTTCCCTTAATCTTCCTGAATACCAGGTATGTCATAGTAGTTCAGGAAAACCTTTTTGGTACTGCTCTTAGGGAGTTGGGGGGAAAGGTAGAAATGAATCCACTGGCTCCCTGTTTCTTTATTCTCTAAGTTGAAGGGCAACATTGGAGAAGCAAGCCCTAGAATTATATTTGCAGTTTTTTTATCATTAAATATTAAAGTTCAGGTCCTTGGGGAATTTAGGCCCACAAAGAGTATTTCTGCTTTCCCACTACAGTCAGGCCATTTCTGATAGGGGTGATTATTTTTCCTCAATTGTGTAGTACAAATCTGGGAGCTTTGATTCTGTGGCACCATAAAGGCTATCAGGAGTGCCTTTAACCCCCTGTACTGCAGTGCTTTGTATCTGAGTTCCTTGACCTTCTGCTGGATGCTAGTTTGTGGTGGTTGTTTATACACATTCCTCGTGCCTTGACTGTGTTGCTACAGAGGTGATAAAGACAAGGCTCTGCCTGCAGAGGAGCTTCTGTGCTGCTAAGGAAGAAGTCAGATAAATAATTCTAAACACTGAAGCAAGGAGTGGGCAGGGGGAGGTGCTGGATGGGGCCCAATGCAGACTCCATTGGCCTGGAGTTGTGGTGGTGGTGCCATGTTTGGAGGCTGCCCCACTGCTGTGGTCGATACGGAGACACCGATCCAGGTCCAGAGAAACAGAGAAGCCACGTTAGCTGCCGTGTGTTGAGCAGTCAGGCCTGCTGTGCCAGTCCCCAAACTAGGTCTTGTTTTACAGATATTTCCTCCTTTGTTCTTCACAACAATCCTAAGAAGTAGATATTATTAGCCTGTTTTCCAGATACTGAAACTGAGGCCAGGAGAGGTTTAAGAGCTTGTCAGAGGTCACAGCTAGAAAGTAGCTGAGCCAGATTTTGAGTGTAGGTTTGTTTGACTGAAGAACCCAGGCTTTTTACCACTCACAAACCGTTTCCCCAAAATACTTTCTGGGGGTAGGAAACAGAAACTAGATCTCTGGTAGTCTGGGCTAGAGTAGGATAGGCTAGATATAGGGGACATGGTTCAGTCAGCTTCATGCCCTGTTTGCAGTATATGTCTGCTTGGCTCTGTGATTACCTCCTGTCCCAAATACCAGCAAGACTGGCAGGGGCAAGAAGTGTGGGTCTCACAGAGGCAGCTTTATTCCTTGATTGGGCTTTGGGTCAGCCTCACAGGCTGCCTAGTGAGCTTTCATAGGATGCCCTTCCCAAATGTGTTGGTGCAGAGCTGCTGCATGGGGACCCAGAGCAGAGCTCACAATTTGTATGCAGTTCACAGTGTGCCTGGAGTCTTTGCTGCCAATACCAGCAGAAAGGGAGAATAAGGCCAGTGAGTGAATCTATCAGCAGCTCTCTTAAAGGAACTCCCTCCTGCCTTGGAGCTGATTTACAGCCTGTGAGTTGGCAAGACACGGCTCCCTGACCTCTTTCCAGGCTTCTGAAAAGGACTGCAATACTTTTGTGCCTGCCAGTTGCCTAGCAGCCAGGCCAGCTGATTGTCCCCTGGCAGGATGGAATTGTTTAGCTTTGGATTCTTAGGACAAGTGCCAGGCATTGCCTGCAAGGAGTGGGAGAATCTCTTTAGAAGCCCTGCAGCAGAGGTGTGGGAAGATGCTGTTCCTTGGGAGGGTGTTGCCCACCTAGACAGAGCCCCCCCTGAGGCTTCCCTACAGGAAGGGCTAGGCGGTTGGTAAGAGCTGTGGGGCTGAGGGTAGCCTTCAGGGCTGCTGAGGGTCATCATGGTCAGAGGAACCTGGGGTCTGACCCCACCTGGGACCTTAAAGTTATCGTGCTGGTGAAATGGGCTGCCTCAGAAGGTAGTGAGTTCCCCATCACTGGAAGGGGCATGCATAGGTTGGACGATTCCTTGTTAGGCATTCAAATGCAGAATGAGTCGATAGATTAGACTTTGCAGTGCTATTTCAATTCAGGATATGCTGTCTTGGTGCTTGGGATCTGCTCTGGGGTTTCTGACCTTTGTTTGGTGGCTGGGAAGGAAAAAGTGGGAGGGCAGGAAGAAAAGCAGCCCATAGTCTTTTCTCCAGTACACAGGCAGGCACTCTGTTATTAGCAGCATCTCATTCTTCCAGGAGAGCCAAGTAATAGCAGCTTACACTTACTGAATGCCTGCCATAAACCAGCTATTGAGCTCTCTGCTTTTCATATAGTTTTCCCTTTAAAAATTGCAATGTATTCCTAAAAGCTGTCTTTCCTTCTCTTCACCCCAATCCCCAGAGGCAACCACTGATACAAATTTTGTGTTTCTCATTCCAGACTTTTTTCTCTTCATATACAAGCCATAAATTTTTTCTAATTCTTACAAAATCTTTGTCCGTTTACCTACATTTTATAGGAGAGGAAACTGAGGCTTAGAGAGGTGAAGACTCTTGTCTGATATCCCACAGTCAGGAGAGCTGAGATTCCAAGCCAGGTCTCTAGAGGGGATGGCTTTTCTGCTACATGGAACTGGAGTTGGAGGGTTTCCACAAAGTACTCCGACACATCAGAATGGGGCTGGAGACTTCTCCAGGAGCCCAGCCCATTTGGGTGGCTCGAACATCTGCTTCTGGGCTTGCTCTGAGTGCTGGTGCCCACTGACATGCAGCTTCATAAGAGGCAGCACTGGCATATGCTGAGCTTCACAAGATGCGCAGGAGGTCAGACTGGCCCAACCAGGCTGGCCTCCTGTCCGAGAATGTGTCAGTTCCTTTGGATTGGACTGGCTACAAGTGGTCCCAAAGGAAGACCTCTGTCCTGTGGGAAGAGAGGGCATCATGTCTGACCTTGGCTGAGTGTGGAGGCCAAAGTTCTGAGTGGGTGTGCATGTGACATGCCACAGAGCAAGTCCCTTTCCTTTGAGTGCAGCTTTGTGAAATGGCACTGGTAGCTCAATGTGGCCTCTGCCAGAGGCACTCACACAACTTAAATTTGAAAGCGTAATGAAGAGACTTGTGTTCAAATCATGTGTTTCTTGAATTTCTTCTACATGTCAGACATTGTCCTAGGCTCTGGTCAGTGGTGACCAGAAGAGACAAAGGTTCTGCCCCTATGGACCTTACATTTTAATGGAATTTATTTGTTCATCTGTCTCCATTTTCTCATCGAAATATGGGACAGCAGAACCTGTAACAATCCCTCTTGGCAGAATTCTTGGGAGGGTGATGTAAGATGACCTTGTTATCTTGTCTGGCACAGTTTCTTTTATTTTCTTGCCCAGCTGTGTAGTTCCTGGCTTCCCTGTGGGGTTCACCTTTGGTATGTTCCTTCCTTTGGAGTTTGCCCACTGTTTGCTGCTGGTAAATGCAAAATCAGTAGAGCTTCCCTCACTCCTTGGGAGCCCTGGAGAGGTACCATCAGACCAAGGCGCCAGACTCCAACAAAGGCACTCTGGTTCAGCAGTGGGGCTGAGAGCCTCCTTGGAGGACTGAGCCCACCTAGCAGCTGGGCCTGAAGCAGAGGTTGGGAGGCACTGTATGTAGCACAGTGAGAAAGGCATGGGCTCTGCAGATTCCCAGCTGTGTGACCTTGGGGAGGCCACTTAAGGGCCTCTGAGTCTTAAGGGTAGGAGGGAGGCTGGGTTATGTATAGCAAAGTTCAGCAGAATAGCTGGCATGTAGCTGTTTTCTGCAGTGTTGGCAGCTAACTGCCTATTTACTTCAAAATAGATCTGTGGGCATCTGGCCACTGGTCACCCTCATGGGAGACCGTAACCCAAATGGAAAATAGGGAGTTGTGTCCTAGCAGAGGAAGTGCCACAGGGATGTTTAGAACGGTGAAGACACAATTATGGTTTTCATTGATTTAAAGGGCTGGGTGCTAGAAGATTGGCTGAGCTCATTTGATCTAGTTCCAGAGGACACCCTAGGAAGTTAGGCCTAGCACATGTCAGGCTCTGGGCTGGGTACTTCCTTAGAGATTCTCTCCTTTATTTCCCATTGCAGCCTTTGAGGGCCTTATCCCCATTTATAGATGAGGAAGAAGATGGTTAGAGGGGTTAAGTAAAGCCACATGAGGTTACATAGCTTGTATAGAGCAGAGCTGTGATTTGAACCCAGGTCTCCAATGCTGAAATCTGGATTCTGGTATACTGGTGGCATATTTTAGTTCATTATTAAAAAGTATTTGTTGTTGTTGAAGAAAATGAACATCCTGGTCTGATCATGTTGAACCAGCGGCTAATAAATGTTAATTTTTCTGCCTTTAGGCTGCCTCAAACCTGCCTCAGCCCCTTCGTTCTTAGGAAAGTGAAGGGTGAGGGTGGAGTGAATGTATTCTCTTCTAGACAAGGACCTGGTATTTTCCCATGAGAATTTCACAAGGGCTAAGACTTGGGCTCCAAGTATGGGAAAAAATGTCTCCATTTCCTAGTTGTGTGACATCTGGGTTGGATAGCTGTCCCAGTAGTCTCAGGAATGTCTCCAGGGCCCTGGAGCCAGGTTGAACTGAGCACTGAGTATGCCTTACTTTTGGAATTAGGAAATAAAATCCCTATAAGTTATTGAAAAAAATGTCAAGTCAGCATCCTTCTTTACATAATACTGATCTAGGCTCCTCATACCCTAATCACAGCATAAGAAGCAGTCATATCAGTCAATTTTTAAAGTAAAATTTATTTCTTACCTTTTCTTCTTGTTCGTAAAGATAATTACCTAATGTAGGAGACTTGAAAAAATTCAGAGGCATAAAGAATATCATTAAAAGTACCTGAAATAAATTTTAATACCCCCACCCAGAAGTAACTACCTTTAACATTTTGGTGAATTTCCTTCTGATATTGTTAAAATCTTACATTTCAAATTAAAAACAGTTACAATTATACATGTATTTATAATCACACAAATAGGAATGAGAACATCTTTATGATTATTTGAACACTACTGATCAAAGCTAAAATTCCCCTTTCTGCCACCCCTTGCTTGAGTGAGCTCCTTCTCTGTGAGTAATAACATATCAATTGGGCTGTGTCCTTTTAGGTATGTTATTTACATGAATACATGTATGTTCATATAGAAATACATAGTTTTGTAGGTTTTTAAAACAATACGTTCTACATTTTGTCTGAAACTTAACGATGAATCTTGCAGCTTTTTCCCAAAGTGCTGTATGGTATTCCAGATGATGGGTGTACTGTAATTTAACATTAAAAAAAAAATGAACATCTAGGTTGTTTCTAGTTTTTTAATACAGTGGTGCAGTATGCATTCTTTTGCTGTGGGTAGATAGGAAGAAATGGAACTATTAGGGCACTCAATAGAAAGTATTTAATAGTAATATTATTATTGTTATTATTATCATCATTTTCTTTGCTCAGAAACTTCAGCCCTGATGACACCTGTTCAGCATGGGTACAGTGGGTACCACATGCCAGACATTGTGGGTTGGAGTAGATTCAGTGCAGAACTAGCGTGTGGGGCCTCTCACCAAGTCACTAAGAATTGTATACCTGTGGGTACTTGGCCTCAGCCCAGGAGGTCTGGTGGGGAGGGGAGGTGTGGTAGTGGTAGGTGTCCCTGGATGGGCTTCAGGGAGACTGATATGACTGCTTCTTATAATATGCTGTGATTAGGGTATGAGGAGCCTAGATCAGTATTATGTAAATTGTGTATTTTATGTGTTAACACTTTTTTCTATGGAATATATCCTACTTTTTATAACAGGAGAAAAAAATCACAGTAAGTATTATTTATTTCTTTAAATTCTGCTTGTAGCATTTTACATAATAATTTTTACCCCTTGGGAGCCCATTCATGTTATTTCATACCTCTCAATGAGTCTCAGAATAACATTCATGCTGTTTAATACCTCACATAATTCTGTAGATATTATTCTCTTTCTCCAAATGAGGAAATGAGTTCAAAAGTGAAATGTGCTTGAGGTCACATGGCCAGTAAATGGAAAAGCTGGGCTTTGGAGCAAAGTCTAAGTAAGTTCTTTTCACAGTGCTGTGTTGCCTCTCGTAACACACAGATTATAGTTAACATTTTTAAGATGGTGAACCATACCCCCTCAGATCCTGCAGGGTTTCCAGCCTGACCTTCCACTATTGCCTGTGTTGTCTTTTAAGTCCCACCATTTTGAGTGACTTGAAGTTCATGTACACTTCACACGATGATTCCGTTGTGTCTCCTCTTTGACTATCTTGCAAACTCCTATTATCCTCCACAGTCTTCCTTCAGATGTGTCTATAGGTTGGTTCACACCTCTGCCAGGTTGTTGTCCAAGGTCTCTTTCTTAAAGCCTTTCCAAACTATCCTATTTAACATGGCATCCTCCCTCCACTCCCCTGGCTTTCCCTTTCCCATTACCCCTGCTTTATTATTTTCCATGACACCCCTTGTTTTACTTGTTTGTCTGTCTCTAACTTGTCAGTCTGTCTCCCCTCACCCTGGCCCTAGAGTGTCAGTTCAAAGATGCGGGGAGTTTGGATCATTTTGTTCACTGCCTTACGCCCAGTGCCTAGAACAGTGCCCAGCACCAGTGGTCATTTAATAAATATTTGATGGGTGGATGCATAAATGATTGAGTAGGGTTTGGTGGTAGGAGGGAAAAGGACAGAAAGAATGGCAGTGAAGATACACATTTTCCCCCTGGGTCAACCCTCTCATCACTTCTCATGCTCTGGCTGCTACTGAGATTATAACGTTAAAATTAAAAGCCTAGCTTTTCTTTCTTCCTTGTATTTTACTTTTCCAATGACTGCTACTATCCCCCAAGGACAGTTTTGTTTGGGGGAAGTTGTTTGATAGAGGGCACAGATATGCACACACAGAATGGGGGCAATCAGCATGGGATTGTAGATTTTAAATTTTTTTAAGTAAGGACAGAAACCCCACCACCACCAACTACCATTACCATTACTTTGTAAAAGAAAGGGCTTTTTTTAACACCAAAATATAGGAAGGAAAGATTCAGAATGAAGGACATCTGTTTTCAATTTAATAAAATTGGATTATAAAAGCCCTCACTATGTTGTCCTTTTCCCATTTGGCTGGTAAATTGTTGGGTGCAGACAGGCACTAGTAGGAGGACTGAGGTTTGGGAGCTTCTGGTGTAGTGGACCAAATACTGGACGGAGAGCCAGGTGACTCTCCAGAAATGCCTGGTGTGATTTTGAGCAAGTTTCTTGTTCTCTTTGGCTTTTCCATCTGTACCAATATGCACACTGTGGGAGGAGGCCCAGAAGGAGAAGAGAAAGAGAAAGGGGCAGAGAAAATATTCAAAGAAATAATGGCCAGAAACTTCCAAAATTGAATGAAAGACATGAATATACACATCCCAGATGCTCAACAAACTCCAAAAGGACAAACCCAAATAGACCCATGCCGCAGCATATTATAATCAAACCATCGAATACCAAAGATAAAGAGAAAATTCTGAGAGATGCAAGAGAAAAGCAACATGTGTGTAATGGAGCCTCAATAAGATTAAGTGCCGATTTCTCATCATAAACAACACAGGCAAGAAGGCAGTGGGATGACGTATTTAAAGTACTGAAAGTAAAAAAAACTGCCACTCAAGAATTCAATATCTGGCAAAACTGCCTTTCAAAAATAAGGGAAAGATTAAGATATTCACAGATAAACAAAAGCTGAGGAAGTTCGTCTCCACTAGACTGGCCCTACAAGAGATGCTAAGGAGAGAGCTGCAGTTTGAAAGGAAAGGACAATTGACAATAGATCAAAGCCACGGCTGCATGAAGAAATCAAGATCTCCAGTGAGGGTAACTCCGTGGGTAAATATAAATGCCAGTGCTATTGTATTTTTGGTTTGTAACTCCACTTTTTACTTCCAACAAGATCTAAAAAGCAAATGCATAAAATGTTATGATAAATCAGTGGTTGTGGTCTCATATAAACATGTAACTTGTGACAAAAACTACATAAAGGAGGGGTATAGGAACATAGTTGTGTCTATTATTGAAGTTAAGTCGATATCAAAGCAAACAAGATTGTTACAGATTTAGGATGTTAAATTTAAACCCCGTGGTAGCTACAAAGAAATGATGGGAGAAATGCAAGCTCATAGAGACAGAAATTAGACTACAGGTTGCCAGGGGTGGAAGGCAGAGGGAATGGGGAGTTAATGCATAATGGGTGCAGGGTTTCTCTTTGGGATGATGGAAAAGTTTTAGTAATGGAAGGTGGTGAGGGGACCATAGTATTGTGAATGGGATTAATCCAATTGTGTGGTGTGCTTGGGAATGGTTGAAGATGGGGAAGTTAATGTCGTATATATGTCTCACAATTTAAAAAAAGAAAGCAACTAAAGAGACAATGACAATTAATTGCAATGCATGATCCTGGATTAGATCTAGCAAGGGAAGAGAAAAGGCCCAAGAGGGCATTATTGGAACATATGAAAAAATTGGAATATAGACTGTCAGCTTTATATCAGTGTAATGTTAAACTTCTTGAGCTTAATAAATGCACTTAAGGTGGTTACTTAAGTGAAGATCCTTGTTTTTAGAAAATGTACATGGCAGTATTGTGTGTTCATGGAGCATGATGTATACAATCAACACTCAAGTGTTCACAAAATGGGTTTGGAGATAGAGAGAGAGATAGATAGATAGGAACAATGATATGGCAAATGTGGTAAAATGTTAAAATTGGTGGATCTGCCTATGTGGAGGGATGTATGCTGAGCTTTCTGTATGGGGTTAATATTTTTGTAATGTCCTATAAGAAAGTATTTCAAAATAAAAAGTTTTGAAAAGTGGTTACAATGTTAAGTTTATGTTTTGTGTACTTTACCACAATAAAAGATAATATGGAATAAGAAAATATCAGAGTGCATAACACATAATGTAAATATTGCTTAGTGAAACTCTGTTCCAGTTACACAGGCACACACACCACTCTGGGTGGATCACAACTTAAAATGTATTTTTTGTGTATGTGTATGTGTGTTCTCAGTCAAAATTTGAAAGCCCCCACTCTTAGACTCCTTTTAGCACAAAACATCCTATATTTGGATCTTTCTAGGACCATCTCTCTGATGTGGTCCTAGAAAATTCAGGAAAATGCAATGGACTTTGAATGACTTCCTCTTCCCCTCCTGGCCAAGTGACTTTTATTGCTTCCATAATTACCATCCTCTGATCTTGAGTTTTTTCCATGCTTCTTGAGGCTGAAGAAAGACTTACTCACTTGGCAAGCTGAGTGCTTCTAAAAGGCAAGTTAGTGCTTCTTAAAGGTTGAAGATGATCGCGGAGTCAGTAGTGACCCTGAGTCTGCCATGATCCCACTGCCTTCAGTCAGAGAGAGCCTCTCCTTGGTTCTACACTGGGTTGGAGGGTGGGGGTGCTGACCAGTGTAACAGCGACAGTGGCCACGAAGGCAAGGATGATGCTGGTGAGGGGCCCGGCATGCAGTGGGGGGCCTCACCCAGTGACAGCTGGGTGAACACATGCCCATCCTAGCCTTGTGTTACACCCCTTCACAGCATAGAGGAAAAGGCTCTCCCATACCTCCTCTCAGGGAGGTAGGCAAAAATTAGTGTTACTTTAAAAAGTTTATTTAATTTTATTTTTTGTTACTCCTATTTTATGAAATAAATTATTGGTAACCTGCTTTTTTTTTCCATTTTTAAAATTGTGGAATATAATATATACATAAAAGTGATAACTTTCTAAGTGCAGTTTAACAAGTAATTAGCAAATTTCAAAGAATGTTATAGGTTACAGTTCCACAGTTTCAGTTATTCCTTGTTGTGAAATATAACAAATATACAGAAAGGTGATAACTTTCAAGGTACAATTTAACGAGTAGCTGTAGAGCAAATTTCAAAGAATGTTATGGGTTACGTTTCCACTATTTCAGTTATTTCCTTATTGTGAAATGTAACATATATGCAGAAAGGTGAAAACTTTCAAAGTATGATTTAACAAGTAGTTATATAGGAAATTTCAAAGTATGTTATGGGTTACAGTACCATAGTTGCAGTTATTTCCTTACTCTGGAATAAAACATATATACAGAACGGTGATGACTTTCAAAGCACGATTTAACAAGTAGCTGTAGAGCAAATTTCAAAGAATGTTATGGGCTACAGTTCCACCATTTCATTTCTTTCCTTCTAGCTATTCCAATACCCTGGCAACTAAGAAAAAGATAATTATACGGAGATTCAGTATTCATAATCCTTTGTTAAATTCTATCTTGTCTGTTGCTACCCCTTCCTCTACTTTAATCATTTTCCCAATTTTCAGGGATGTCTAGACAGTGACCCACCCTAAGTTGTTCATGTTGAAAAGGGTTGTTGACATTTTGGGAAAAGGAGACACACCTGGTTGATATTCTTGACGAAGCTGTTGCCTCTGGGATTTGTAACCGATTTTTTTAATCTTGAAATCAAACTTGTGTGAGCCCTGAGAAGGTCTTGGCCACTTTCTCCCTCTCCCACGAGTTGGCTTCACCACTCCTGTTTCCCTGCTTTCGCTGGACATTGCGCCAGATGAATACACAGCAACCATAACACTACAGTGCTTTTTGTTTTCATAAAGTCTTATCCTACTGGACTGTGATCTTGAGGGTAGGGAAGCATGGTGGTGTTTCTAGTGTGTACAGTAACAGCTAAGCTCTCCTCAGGTGTGTGTGCTGTAGCAAATGGAGTGCAGTTGGGCAGAGATAGTGATCCCCCTCCCCCCTCCACAACTGAGCCTGCCACTTGCCTCCCAACAGCAGCCTGGTCCGTTTAGCTCCCTGTGGTGTCCAAAGTGTATTATTTTGTACATGGGCCTCAACTTGGAAAAGTTTGGAACTCATGTGGTAACAGCATTCAGCATCAAGGAAGGTGTTCATTGTTTGTCAAATGAGTTAATAAATGAGGTAGAGTAGACAGGAATTATTTTCCCTACTTTATAAGTGAAGAAAGTGCAAGCAATTTGACCAGCTGGGGGCTAATAATAAGTGGGCAGTGTTCTGAGTCCAGTGCACTTTCTGTGACATCCCCCTGGGTTGCATTTTACCTGTGCGTATATGCACATCCTTACATCCTCACATGTGTGCATAAATGAAGGTGAAAGTCGTGTATAATACAGAAGAGCCTGAGCTCTGGGAAGTTTTCCTCCTTGGTTCACATAGATCTGTTCTGACATTGCCACACTTTTCTCTGGACCTTGGTGAGGAATCGGTGGGTTTTTCTGAGAGCCTGCTCGCTGGTGAGGAATATGAGGTGTAAGGAGCTTTGGAGAACTTCTAGTCCAGTGGTTCCTGAATGGAGTAACCCAGTAATCTTTTACCAATGCTTAGGCCCCACCTCAGGTGATTCTAATTGAGAGGTCTGATTCTAGGTAGGGCCTAGAATCTGGGTTTTTATAAAGCCTCCTAGGTGATTTTGATATGGCTGGAAATAGTCCAGTTCTCCCATTTGATAGAGTTAGAAAATGAGATGCAGAGAGACTCAATTACACACACAAGGAGATACCATGACAGAGCTAGGACCAGAGGCCAGATCGCTGGTCTTCTGAGCCCCAAATGCTCCCCTGGGGCCCCTACTGCTTTCTGCCACTTAGGGGCTTTCACTGTCCACTGAACAGAACAACTCCGGGAGGTGACCCATGGGGTGGGCATCTTAGTGTGGGGCTCTCCCCTGAACATTGGATTGCAAAATTGGGGCTCCAGGACAAAAATATAGTAACAGTAGGGGTCCTCGGCTCTCTGTACCAGCTTGTCTGTCAAACTCCTTTGAACCATACAATGTCACCTTAATAAAAATTTGAAAAATGAGAAGAGAAAATAATTCTCCATACATTTAAAAAGTAATTTTGGTACACTTCATTCCAGTCTTTTTTTCCCTGTAAATGTTAGTTTTACGGTATTATATACAGTATATATATAACTTGCATCCTGCTTTTTCATATTATTTTATCATAAACAATTTTCTTTATTGCTACTTAGTTTTTAAAACCATCATTCCTAAAATGGGTAGGAAATTATACATCCATTTGTCACCATGTTGAACATTTAAATTGCTTTAAGTTTTAGCAATTTAGCAATTATAAATAATGCGATGAACTTCTCAATATATAGAATATCATTTTCATACTTAGAATTATTTATTTCAGATAGATTCTCAGATATGGTATTTCT
This sequence comes from Choloepus didactylus, assembly GCF_015220235.1. Lineage (NCBI taxonomy): Eukaryota > Metazoa > Chordata > Mammalia > Pilosa > Megalonychidae > Choloepus > Choloepus didactylus. Next base: position 12,186,410 of record NC_051314.1, on the reverse strand, counting down.
GAACAAAGGGTATGGATGTTCCCATGAGCATCAAGCTCTTAACAAAAAGATTGCAACAGTTTTCTTGCAAGCAAGTAGTCTGCAAGCAGTCTGCAAGAATTTTTCTTTGGTTCTGGTACTTTAATTTTTACTTAAAAATGAATGTAGGTTACACCATAATTATAAAGAGTCATTTTCAGAAAATTTGGAAAATATAGAAAAGTTAAGAAAATTTAAACCTTCCATAATTCTAGTGCATGGATTTAATTTATAATTGATGTCTTAAAAATTTTACTGTTATGAATTTTTACACATTAGGAAAAATTGAAAATAGTACAAAGAACACCCTTTTACCTACCATCTATATTCAACTATCAACATTTTGCCTTATTCATCTATATATATATTCTTAATTATTTCTGAACCATTTCAAAAGGAATTGAAAGCATTGTTACACTTCATTCCTAAAAACTTCAATATTCATCTCTTAAGAATAAGTCAGCTGTAGTTATAATGCCCTTACATGACCTAAGAGAAATGATAAGAGTTCTCTTAATACTCAGACCACATTCTTACTTTTCCCATATCTCACAAAAATGTCTTTGACAGCTGCTTTTTCCGAATCAAGATCTCATAAAAAAAAAAAGTCACACATTGTGTTTGGTTTCACCTGTCTAGTCTCTTAGTCTAGAATAGTCCCCCCAACTTTTTTCCTCATGACATTGACTTTTAGTCCATGATTTAAGTTAGGGTTCACTGTGTTATGCAGTACCATGGATTTTTAAAAAATTCTTATTCTGGTAACATACATACAACCTAAAATTTCCCCTTTTAACCACATTCAAATATGTAACCGAGTGCTGTCAGTTACGTTCTGCTAGTTATACCAGCAGACGTTGACTTTTTGAAGAGACCAGGACGGTTTTCTTATAGAATGTCTGCATTCTGGATTTTATTAATTATTCCTTCATATACTGTATTTCCCTTAAACTGGAGGTTAGGTCTCAAAGCTTGCTTAATTTCAGGTTAAACATTCTTGGCAAGAAGTCTTCATAGGTGATTCTGTCTCATCATGAGGCACGTAAATTCAGGTGGGCCTCCTATTGGTGTTGCTTAAGTTTGATCTCTGGGTTAAGGTGGTGGTAACCAGATCTCTCCACTGTAATGGTACGTTTGTTTCCCTTTTCCTTAGGAATGGGAATGGTAAATTCCTGTAAGCTGACTTGCCGAAACAAAGGGGTTGCACATTAACAAAACATTTGCTTATTATTGTCAAATTGCCACTAACAGATTGTGCTACTTTACACTTGTCAGCATGCTTTCCTGTACCTGTTTGCCTCAACTCTTTCTTTGTCCTGCTTACAAAAGGAACTCATATATACCCTCAACAGTTAAAAGTTACAAAAATATTTAGCATAGAAAAAGTAAAAATGCCTGTAATTCTAATTCCTAGAGATAATTGCTGTGAACACTTTAGGCATATCATTTCAATTTATTTCTAAACATATTTACCTTTGTTAATTACTATTATTCTTTTAAATGGGCTCATACTATAGTACTTTTTTGCTACTTTAATAAGTCTTGGAGCTTTTTCCCCACAGGTAAAGTTAAATCTGTCTCATTCTTTTTAAACAGCTATAGAATGGTATTCCTTGGTGGATGAACCAGAATTAAATCAGTGCCCTGTTTGTGGACAACTGGGTTGTTTATGGACAACTGGTTTGTTCTCTTAAAAACAATGCTGCGGGGGCAAGATGGCAGACTGGTGAGCTGTATGTTTTAGTTACTCCTCCAGGAAAGTAGGTAAAAAGCCAGGAACTGCGTGGACTGGACACCACAGAGCAATCTGTCTTTGGGCATACTTCATACAACACTCATGAAAACGTGGAACTGCTGAGATCAGCGAAATCTGTAAGTTTTTGCGGCCAGGGGACCCGCGCCCCTCCCTGCCAGGCTCAGTCCCGGGGGAGGAGGGGCTGTCAGCTCCAGGAAGGAGAAGGGAGAATTGCAGTGGCTGCTCTTATCGGAAACTCATTCTACTGATTCAAACTCCAACCATAGATAGACTGAGGCCAGACACCAGAGACTCTGAGAGCAGCCAGCCCAGCAGAGAGGAGACGGGCATAGAAGGAAAACAACACGAGAAGCTCCAAAGTAAAAGCAGAGGATTTTTGGAGTTCTGGTGAACACAGAAAGGGGAAGGGCGGAGATCAGGCTTTGAGGCGCATATGCAAATCCCGAAGCAAGGCTGATCTCTCTGCCCTGTGCACCTTTCCTTAATGGCCCTGGTTGCTTTGTCTATTAGCATTTCAATAACCCATTAGATCTCTGAGGAGGGCCGTTTTTTTTTTTTTTTTTTTTTTTTTTTTTTTTAAATCCTTTTTGCTTTTTCTAAAACAATTACTCTAAGAAGCTCAATACAGAAAGCTTCAAAGAATAGAAATTTGGGCACGTCAAGTCAAGAGCAGAACTAAGAGAGCTCTGAGACAAAAGGCAATAATCCAGTGGCTGAGAAAATTCACTAAACAACACAACTTCCCAAGAAAAGGGGGGTGTCCGCTCACAGCCACCATCCTGGTGGACAGGAAACACTCCTGCCCATCGCCAGCCCCATAGCCCAGAGCTGCCCCAGACAACCCAGTGTGACGGAAGTGCTTCAAATAACAGGCACACACCACAAAACTGGGCGTGGACATTAGCCTTCCCTGCAACCTCAGCTGAATGTCCCAGAGCTGGGAAGGGGGAGCAGTGTGAATTAACAGAGCCCCATTCAGCCATCATTTGAGCAGACTGGGAGCCTCCCAACACAGCCCAGCAGCCCAGAACTGCCCTGGGGGGACGGCACTCACCTGTGACATAGCACAGTCATCCCTCAACAGAGGACCCGGGGTGCACAGCCTGGAAGAGGGGCCCACTTGCAAGTCTCAGGAGCCATACGCCAATACCAAAGACTTGTGGGTCAGTGGCAGAGACAAACTGTGGCAGGACTGAACTGAAGGATTAGACTATTGCAGTAGCTTTAAAACTCTAGGATCATCAGGGAGATTTGATTGTTAGGGCCACCCCCCCTCCCCGACTGCCCAGAAACACGCCCCACATACAGGGCAGGCAACACCAACTACACACGCAAGCTTGGGACACCAATTGGGCCCCACAAGACTCACTCCCCCACTCACCAAAAAGGCTAAGCAGGGGAGATCTGGCTTGTGGAGAACAGGTGGCTCGTGGACGCCACCTGCTGGTTAGTTAGAGAAAGTGTACTCCACGAAGCTGTAGATCTGATAAATTAGAGATAAGGACTTCAACTGGTCTACAAACCCTAAAAGAACCCTATCAAGGTCAGCAAATGCCACGAGGCCAAAAACAACAGAAAATTATAAAGCATATGAAAAAACCAGACGATATGGATAACCCAAGCCCAAGCACCCAAATCAAAAGACCAGAAGAGACACACCTAGAGCAGCTACTCAAAGAACTAAAGATGAACAATGAGACCCTAGTACGGGATATGAAGGAAATCAAGAAGACCCTAGAAGAGCATAAAGAAGACATTGCAAGACTAAATAAAAAAATGGATGATCTTATGGAAATTAAAGAAACTGTTGACCAAATTAAAAAGATTCTGGACACTCATAGTACAAGACTAGAGGAAGTTGAACAACGAATCAGTGACCTGGAAGATGACAGAATGGAAAATGAAAGCATAAAAGAAAGAATGGGGAAAAAAATTGAAAAACTCGAAATGGACCTCAGGGATATGATAGATAATATGAAACGTCCGAATATAAGACTCATTGGTGTCCCAGAAGGGGAAGAAAAGGGTAAAGGTCTAGGAAGAGTATTCAAAGAAATTGTTGGGGAAAACTTCCCAAATCTTCTAAACAACATAAATACACAAATCATAAATGCTCAGCGAACTCCAAATAGAATAAATCCAAAAAAAACCCACTCCGAGACATATACTGATCACACTGTCAAACATAGAAGAGAAGGAGCAAGTTCTGAAAGCAGCAAGAGAAAAGCAATTCACCACATACAAAGGAAACAGCATAAGACTAAGTAGTGACTACTCAGCAGCCACCATGGAGGCGAGAAGGCAGTGGCACGATATATTTAAAATTCTGAGAGAGAGGAATTTCCAGCCAAGAATACTTTATCCAGCAAAGCTCTCCTTCAAATTTGAGGGAGAGCTTAAATTTTTCACAGACAAAGAAATGCTGAGAGAATTTGCTAACAAGAGACCTGCCCTACTGGAGATACTAAAGGGAGCCCTACAGACAGAGAAACAAAGACAGGACAGAGAGACTTGGAGAAAGGTTCAGTACTAAAGAGATTCGGTATGGGTACAATAAAGGATATTAATAGAGAGAGGGAAAAATATGGCAAACATAATCCAAAGGATAAGATGGCCGATTCAAGAAATGCCTTCACGGTTTTAACGTTGAATGTAAATGGATTAAACTCCCCAATTAAAAGATATAGATTCGCAGAATGGATCAAAAAAAATGAACCATCAATATGTTGCATACAAGAGACTCATCTTAAACACAGGGACACAAAGAAACTGAAAGTGAAAGGATGGAAAAAAATATTTCATGCAAGCTACAGCCAAAAGAAAGCAGGTGTAGCAATATTAATCTCAGATAAAATAGACTTCAAATGCAGGGATGTTTTGAGAGACAAAGAAGGCCACTACATACTAATAAAAGGGGCAATTCAGCAAGAAGAAATAACAATCGTAAATGTCTATGCACCCAATCAAGGTGCCACAAAATACATGAGAGAAACATTGGCAAAACTAAAGGAAGCAATTGATGTTTCCACAATAATTGTGGGAGACTTCAACACATCACTCTCTCCTATAGATAGATCAACCAGACAGAAGACCAATAAGGAAATTGAAAACCTAAACAATCTGATAAATGAATTAGATTTAACAGACATCTACAGGACATTACATCCCAAATCACCAGGATACACATACTTTTCTAGTGCTCACGGAACTTTCTCCAGAATAGATCATATGCTGGGACATAAAACAAGCCTCAATAAATTTAAAAAGATTGAAATTATTCAAAGCACATTCTCTGACCACAATGGAATACAATTAGAAGTCAATAACCATCAGAGACTTAGAAAATTCACAAATACCTGGAGGTTAAACAACACACTCCTAAACAATCAGTGGGTTAAAGAAGAAATAGCAAGAGAAATTGCTAAATATATAGAGACGAATGAAAATGAGAACACAACATACCAAAACCTATGGGATGCAGCAAAAGCAGTGCTAAGGGGGAAATTTATAGCACTAAACGCATATATTAAAAAGGAAGAAAGAGCCAAAATCAAAGAACTAATGGATCAACTGAAGAAGCTAGAAAATGAACAGCAAACCAATCCTAAACCAAGTACAAGAAAAGAAATAACAAGGATTAAAGCAGAAATAAATGACATAGAGAACAAAAAAACAATAGAAAGGATAAATATCACCAAAAGTTGGTTCTTTGAGAAGATCAACAAGATTGACAAGCCCCTAGCTAGACTGACAAAATCAAAAAGAGAGAAGACCCATATAAACAAAATAATGAATGAAAAAGGTGACATAACTGCAGATCCTGAAGAAATTAAAAAAATTATAAGAGGATATTATGAACAACTGTATGGCAACAAACTGGATAATGTAGAAGAAATGGACAATTTCCTGGAAACATATGAACAACCTAGACTGACCAGAGAAGAAACAGAAGACCTCAACCAACCCATCACAAGCAAAGAGATCCAATCAGTCATCAAAAATCTTCCCACAAATAAATGCCCAGGGCCAGATGGCTTCACAGGGGAATTCTACCAAACTTTCCAGAAAGAACTGACACCAATCTTACTCAAACTCTTTCAAAACATTGAAAAAAATGGAACACTACCTAACTCATTTTATGAAGCTAACATCAATCTAATACCAAAACCAGGCAAAGATGCTACAAAAAAGGAAAACTACCGGCCAATCTCCCTAATGAATATAGATGCAAAAATCCTCAACAAAATACTTGCAAATCGAATCCAAAGACACATTAAAAAAGTCATACACCATGACCAAGTGGGGTTCATTCCAGGCATGCAAGGCTGGTTCAACATAAGAAAAACAATCAATGTATTACAACACATTAACAAGTCAAAAGGGAAAAATCAATTGATCATCTCAATAGATGCTGAAAAAGCATTTGACAAAATCCAACATCCGTTTTTGATAAAAACACTTCAAAAGGTAGGAATTGAAGGAAACTTCCTCAACATGATAAAGAGCATATATGAAAAACCCACAGCCAGCATAGTACTCAATGGTGAGAGACTGAAAGCCTTCCCTCTAAGATCAGGAACAAGACAAGGATGCCCGCTGTCACCACTGTTATTCAACATTGTGCTGGAAGTGCTAGCCAGGGCAATCCGGCAAGACAAAGAAATAAAAGGCATCCAAATTGGAAAAGAAGAAGTAAAACTGTCATTGTTTGCAGATGATATGATCTTATATCTAGAAAACCCTGAGAAATCAACGATACACCTACTAGAGCTAATAAACAAATTTAGCAAAGTAGCGGGATACAAGATTAATGCACATAAGTCAGTAATGTTTCTATATGCTAGAAATGAACAAACTGAAGAGACACTCAAGAAAAAGATACCATTTTCAATAGCAACTAAAAAAATCAAGTACCTAGGAATAAACTTAACCAAAGATGTAAAAGAGCTGTACAAAGAAAACTACATAACTCTACTAAAAGAAATAGAAGGGGACCTTAAAAGATGGAAAAATATTCCATGTTCATGGATAGGAAGGCTAAATGTCATTAAGATGTCAATTCTACCCAAACTCATCTACAGATTCAATGCAATCCCAATCAAAATTCCAACAACCTACTTTGCAGACTTGGAAAAGCTAGTTATCAAATTTATTTGGAAAGGGAAGATGCCTCGAATTGCTAAAGACACTCTAAAAAAGAAAAACGAAGTGGGAGGACTTACACTCCCTGACTTTGAAGCTTATTATAAAGCCACAGTTGCCAAAACAGCATGGTACTGGCACAAAGATAGACATATAGATCAATGGAATCGAATTGAGAATTCAGAGATAGACCCTCAGATCTATGGCCGACTGATCTTTGATAAGGCCCCCAAAGTCACCGAACTGAGCCATAATGGTCTTTTCAACAAATGGGGCTGGGAGAGTTGGATATCCATATCCAAAAGAATGAAAGAGGACCCCTACCTCACCCCCTACACAAAAATTAACTCAAAATGGACCAAAGATCTCAATATAAAAGAAAGTACCATAAAACTCCTAGAAGATAATGTAGGAAAACATCTTCAAGACCTTGTATTAGGAGGCCACTTCCTAGACTTTACACCCAAAGCACAAGCAACAAAAGAGAAAATAGATAAATGGGAACTCCTCAAGCTTAGAAGTTTCTGCACCTCAAAGGAATTTCTCAAAAAGGTAAAGAGGCAGCCAACTCAATGGGAAAAAATTTTTGGAAACCATGTATCTGACAAAAGACTGATATCTTGCATATACAAAGAAATCCTACAACTCAATGACAATAGTACAGACAGCCCAATTATAAAATGGGCAAAAGATATGAAAAGACAGTTCTCTGAAGAGGAAATACAAATGGCCAAGAAACACATGAAAAAATGTTCAGCTTCACTAGCTATTAGAGAGATGCAAATTAAGACCACAATGAGATACCATCTAACACCGGTTAGAATGGCTGCCATTAAACAAACAGGAAACTACAAATGCTGGAGGGGATGTGGAGAAATTGGAACTCTTATTCATTGTTGGTGGGACTGTATAATGGTTCAGCCACTCTGGAAGTCAGTCTGGCAGTTCCTTAGAAAACTAGATATAGAGCTACCATTCGATCCAGCGATTGCACTCCTCGGTATATACCCGGAAGATCGGAAAGCAGTGACACGAACAGATATCTGCACGCCAATGTTCATAGCAGCATTATTCACAATTGCCAAGAGATGGAAACAGCCCAAATGTCCTTCAACAGATGAGTGGATAAATAAAATGTGGTATATACACACGATGGAATACTACGCGGCAGTAAGAAGGAACGATCTGGTGAAACATATGACAACATGGATGAACCTTGAAGACATAATGCTGAGCGAAATAAGCCAGGCACAAAAAGAGAAATATTATATGCTACCACTAATGTGAACTTTGAAAAATGTAAAACAAATGGTTTATAATGTAGAATGTAGGGGAACTAGCAGTAGAGAGCAATTAAGGAAGGGGGAACAATAATCCAAGAAGAACAGATAAGCTATTTAACGTTCTGGGGATGCCCAGAAATGACTATGGTCTGTTAATTTCTGATGGATGTAGTAGGAACAAGTTCACTGAAATGTTGCTATATTATGTAACTTTCTTGGGGTAAAGTAGGAACATGTTGGAAATTAAGCAGTTATCTTAGGTTAGTTGTCTTTTTCTTACTCCCTTGCTATGGTCTCTTTGAAATGTTCTTTTAGTGTATGTTTGTTTTCTTTTTAACTTTTTTTTTCATACAGGTGATTTGAAAAAAGAAGGGAAAGTTAAAAAAAAAAAAAAGAAAAGAAAAAAGACAAACAAGGGAAAAAAAAAGAAAAAGAAAAAAGATGTAGTGCCCCCTTGAGGAGCCTGTGGAGAATGCAGGGGTATTCGCCTACCCCACCTCCATGGTTGCTAACATGACCACAGACATAGGGGACTGGTGGTTTGATGGGTTGAGCCCTCTACCATAAGTTTTACCCTTGGGAAGACGGTTGCTGCAAAGGAGAGGCTAGGCCTCCCTGTATTTGTGCCTAAGAGTCTCCTCCTGAATGCCTCTTTGTTGCTCAGATGTGGCCCTCTCTCTCTGGCTAAGCCAACTTGAAAGGTGAAATCACTGCCCTCCCCCCTACGTGGGATCAGACACCCAGGGAAGTGAATCTCCCTGGCAACGTGGAATATGACTCCCGGGGAGGAATGTAGACCCGGCATCGTGGGATGGAGAACATCTTCTTGACCAAAAGGGGGATGTGAAAGGAAATGAAATAAGCTTCAGTGGCAGAGAGATTCCAAAACGAGCCGAGAGATCACTCTGGTGGGCACTCTTACGCACACTTTAGACAACCTTTTTTAGGTTCTAAAGAATTGGGGTAGCTGGTGGTGGATACCTGAAACTATTAAACTACAACCCAGAACCCATGAATCTCGAAGACAGTTGTATAAAAATGTAGCTTATGAGGGGTGACAGTGGGATTGGGAATGCCATAAGGACCAAACTCCACTTTGTCTAGTTTATGGATGGATGTGTAGAAAAGTAGGGGAAGCAAACAAACAGACAAAGGAACATAGTGTTCTTTTTTACTTCAATTGCTCTTTTTCACTCTAATTATTATTCTTGTTATTTTTGTGTGTGTGCTAATGAAGGTGTCAGGGATTGATTTAGGTGATGAATGTACAACTATGTAATGGTACTGTAAACAATCGAAAGTACAATTTGTTTTGTATGACTGCGTGGTATGTGAATATATCTCAATAAAATGATGATTAAAAAAAAAAGTTAATACGATAGCTGAATAAAGTTGAACAACATAGGGAAGTATATCAAGTAGAAAAAAAAAAAATAAAAAAAAATAAAAACAATGCTGCAGTTAATGTTCTTGCTTTCCTCTCTGCTCATTTAATTTAATGTTTTTATAAGGTAGTTTCCCGGAAGAGGTAGAGCTGGTCAAAAGATACAGTTTACATTTTAATAGGTATTGCCTAATTGTCTTTCAAAAATGTGAACCTGTGTACACTCTTAACCAAAAACATCTGAGCCTGGTAAATTATTGATTTCTCTTAACTGTTTGATTTCACAAGGTTAACTGATCCTGTTCTATATTTAATCCTGCTCAATAAGGAAGAGCTGGTTGGTAAAGTGGACTCAACATTAAACTAACTGATATTGATGTAGCACTGTGTCTCTGACCTGGTGTTCAAGTAGGGGAATTTAGTAGTGAAGAGACAGACACAATTCCTCCCCTTGTGAAGCTTGCCAGTTAGGAGCAGACATCATCTCAAAAATGAATGTCAGGAGAAGGTAAATGGGCATATATGATAGGAGGCTCTGGCTGGCCTGAGGGTTCAGGGAAAGATCCCCTGAGAAAGTGATTTATTTATTTATTTATTTATTTTAACCAAAAGATCAACTGAAGTTACCCAGACAAAGGGCAGATTGGGAGTAGGGGTGGACAGAGAACATTCTAATCAGAAGCAGCAGCATGGACAAAGACCCTGTGGTGTAGGTCCTTTCAGAATCTCTTCTGGCCAGTGAAGTTCAACATGTTCTGTGCCCTTGAGGAAGGCAGATTCTAAAACAGTCAGAGACCAGATAGATGAGTTCCCATCTCCAGGACTCAGTACGTAGAAGGGGTTTAAGAGGGATGGGAGGCTTTCCAAGGTGAATTCTAACAAGTTGCAAGTAATCTGAAGAGAAGAAAGAAGCCCCTAAAGAAATCAGTTTAGATTATTAGAATGACTTGGCCAAAGTTAGAAGGAAGGCAGCTAACCAAGGAGGACTACTGCAGAGCAGCTGGAATACATGAGAAGGGGTCAGAGATGCCAAAGCCCTGAATTAGCTAAGACTTGGTAAAACTGCTGATTAACTAAAAGGGCCTTTAAACTGTGTATGCAGTATGAAAAGTAAGAAGAGGCATGCTGCTTCTGGCAGTGTCCAGAGGAAAAATAAAACTTTGCCTCCTCTAATTTTGCATGTCATGATGGGGTCTTAGTTTTTGACTGTGAATGACAGCTTCACAGGGTACACTGTGACCAGGGGAGAATAAATGAGTCCAAAGAAATGGTGGAGCGAAGGGAGTGTCTGCCTCTGAAGGAAAATAGTACGCTGTAACATATTTTGAGCATTCATAATAAGAGCAGGCTCTATGCCAATACTTTCTGTAGGTGAGTTTGTTTGATAGTAACACTGTGAGGTTTATCTCCATTTTATCTGTGGGGAAACTAAAGCTTGGGGAGGTTAAGTAACTTGCCCAGGGCCACAGCAGGTGAGTGGGTCCTGTGAGGCTGGGTTCGGGTCACATCTGCTGCAGCGTGGCCATGGTCCCTCATGCTCTGCGTGCCTCTGTCCTCCCTTGGAGGATACAGTGACCTAGGGCTCCTTCTCTGGGAGGCCACGAGGATGAGATGGTGTATGGACAAGCAGGGGGCTTGTCTCATAGTAAACATTCTGTAGATGTTCTTTTTTTCCTCGTAAGTTATATTTTATATGAATATATTTTGTCCCTTTTTTCCAATCAGCATTGTTTCTGAAATCCATTTTTAGGTATATAGTCCATGTAGTTTGCTGAACTGTTCTTTGCTGTTGGAAATTTGGGGTTTTACCTTTTTCCTACACTGTAATTATAAACACAAATTATTTTGCCTGCTGAGCTAGACATTAGGTGTTGCACTCATTTTTAGTTATAAGGAAACTGAGGCTTAGAGCCGTTAATTTACAACAAGAAAGAGATAAAGCTATATGTAAACATTGGAAAAATATATTAGGTATATTGATAAATGAGAAAAAGCAAGTTGCAGAATGGCATGTATAGTTTCTCATTTGTGTGAAAAACACAGAGGGGGCTGTATGTATGCTTGTAAATGCACTGGGTGGCAATAGGCACCATACCACGTACTTGATGTATAGCTCAATCCTCACAGGAACTCTATGAGGAAATGGAGGCCTAGAGAGGTTAAATTGTCCAAGATCACACAGATAATATATGGCAGAGCCAGACTTAAACTCAGGTCTCTCTGACTCCAAAGCTATGACCTGTAGTCTGGTGGTGGTGGTTATAGCTGCAGCTAAAACACATTGCCATCTTCCCATGCACCAGGTGCTGTTGAAAGTACTTTGATGTGTCATTGGTGGAGTCTTCACACCTACCTAGTGAGGTAGATAATAGAGATCCTTTGGTGGATTTTGAGCTGGAGGGCCAGTGGGACTGACATCTACATGGGGAGTTCACTCATACAGTGTTGGGTTAAGTAGATGGGTGGTTGAGGTGCTATTTCATAATACGACCTATTTCCACTACTGGGTGACCTGAACATGGGAATATGGCAACTATGGACTTGTATGGTTCGGTTGCTCAGGTTGGCAGGGTCTGGATTTAATATCCACGTGACATAAAGGAGGGGGTCTGGCACAGTGGCCTAAGCTCTCCCTCTTCCCTCACCCAAGTATAGGACCCTCTGGAAGGTAGGCAGACACTCCTTCCCTCCACCATTTCTTTGGACTCATTTATTCTCCCGTGGTCACAGTGTACCCTGTGAAGTTGTCATTCACAGTTAAAAACTAACTAAGACCCCATCATGACAGTCATTTATCTATTACTGCATAACTAATTGCCCAAGACAGTTTGTCTTTCACAGTTCCTGTAAGCCAGGAATTTGGGAGTGTCTTGACCTGGGATCTCTCTAGAAGTTGCAATCAAGATGTGAGCCAGGGCGTGGCTATCTGACATCATGGACTGGGGCTGGAGGATTTGCTTTCAGGGTGGTTCACTCACATGCCTGACTGGGTGGGGCTAGCTGTAGGCAAGAGGTTTCATTTCTTCTCTAGGTGGACCTTTCCCACCTAGAGAGGTTAATTTGTCCTAACAACATTGTGGCAGGCTTCCCCCACAGCAATCAGCGAGAGAGTGCGAGTGCCATCAGAAGCTGTCCTTTTTATGACCTAGTCTCAGCAGTCACATAGCTTTGACTTTGGCCACATGCTGTCCATTAGAAGTAAGTCCCTGCACATTCACAGGGAGGGGAATTAGAATTAGGTGCCACCTTCTGAAGGGAAGAGGGTCTGAGGGAACACCCCAAACTCATTCATTCTTCTGTCTGTTCAATAAATATTTATTGAATCTCTAATATATGCTAGGAAGTGCAGATGCAGAGATAGACAAGGCTTGGTCCCACCCCTCAATTTGCTGATAGTGCGGGTAGAATAAAAGCTGTGATTTGGGTAGTACTTTACAGCTTAATGGGAACTTTCACACATTTAACCTTCCCAGGAACCCTGTCTGATCACCAGGGCTAGCTGTATCCACATTTCCCAAAGCTTCTGAGGCTAAGAGTATGGGGGATTTGCTTAAGTTGACATTAAGTGGTAGAACTTGACTTTGATCCCAGCAATTCTGACAATTAATCCCTGGCCCTTTCTCTTACCCTAGTAGCTACTGTATCACTCCTATGCTTCAGATAAGGAAACTGAGGCTGCAATTACTGAATAGCTCTTGACACTTTAATTCCTTGCTCTTTTCACTATACCAAGCTGTCCCTCAGGGGTGACTATTCTAAGTATTCCATTGATGGCGTCTGTCTTTCTTCTTGCAGAGAGCCCTGGGTGTACGGCAGTACCATGTGGCCTCAGCTCTTTGCCAGCGCGCCAAAGTGGCCATGAGCCACTTTGAGCCCAATGATTACATCCGCTATGACCTGCTAGAGAAGAACATCAACATTGTACGTAAACGGTAAGCTGCAGGTGGGAGCTTGCTTCTGCTGCTGCCTGCCCCTTTCAAAGGCAAGTACCGTGGGAGGTGCTCGGTGGCGGGTGGTTGATGATGGTGGCAGGGTCAAGGCATTGAGGTGCAGAGGTCCTTGTTAAAGAAGGGCATTCTGGCTCAGTGGTGGAACTTCTGGCCTCTGTCAAGGAAGAATCTGTGTCCAAGAAGCCTGGAGATGTGGACCGTTGGGAAGCTCCCAGGCACTTTTTGGTGGTGTGGTCTGAACTTCCCAGCTATTGTTTCCAGGGCAGGCCACTGACCCTGGGCCAGCCCTCTGGGAGCTATCAGGCTCAATGGCTGGAGAACCATCCATATTTCCTCTTCAGCACAAAGGCCCAGAGGAGAGAGCCCAGGCCTGAGACCCGGAAGTAAGCTAAGGTGGGATCTCGAGCACGTTATTTTTTTCTGGGCCTCACCATCCTCCTTTGGTAAAGTGGCCATCGTCTTTGCCCTACTGTTCTCTTATGCACTCAGCAGACACTCAGTGAGCGTGTCAGGTCCTGGGCTGGATGCTGATGCTAGAAGAATGGATCAGGTACTGCAGGAATGTGGGGAGCAGGGGTTTGGTAGTACATACCAGCCAGTGCTGCTTCTGGAACTTGAAGAACTGCAGACAGAGCTGTGCATCTGGAGGTTTCTTTGGTAATGACAGTGCCCACGGTGGTGAGAGAGAACCCATATGAGTATACCTATTTTACAGCCAAGGAATGGGCTCAGGTGGAGAAGCAGCTTGGTCAAGGCCACTCACTAAACCAGTGGTGGGACCTTGTGTCTGTGCCCTCTTCCAGTGCCCTTGCCACTCTCCCACACCCCCTCTTCCTGGCCACTTTGCTTTCAGTTTTAAGGGTAGGGACTATCTAAATCTTTTATCTCCAACAGCCTCCAGCATAGTATCGCCTAATTACAGTAAGGCCCTCATAGCCATTTCTCAAGGATGCCCATAGTAATAGTGGCTGCCCAGTTGTCCTGTATGGCCTGGGCACTTCACATGCATTATCTCTGTTCTGCACAGCAACCCCTGTGGGCTCTTGTTACACCACTCCCCCCTTTTACAGATAGGGAAATTGAGTGTCAGATTGGGGAGATCCCCTCGCTGAGGCTGTGCATCCAGTGCTCCCCAGGGTTTGTTGTGGTATTCTCTTTGCTTTTATTTAGGCTACACATTAGAATTATGTGGGATGCTTTGACAATCCCTGGGCCCCACTCCCAGAGATGCTGATTTAAGTGATCTGAACCTTGCTTCAGAGTCTATGGATCAGCAGAATCAGCCTCACCTGGGAGTCTGTTAGAAATGCAGAATCTCAGGCCCAACCCCAGACCCACTAAGCCAGTCTTCAATTTAATAGGCTCTCCAGGATTCTTGTGCACATCAGAGTTTGAGAAGCACTAGCCAGAGCAGTGATTCCTAAACTTTGCTGCATATTAGAATCATCTGGGAGGCAGGTGATTAAAAACCCCCGGTACCCAGGTCTTAGTTCACACTGATTAAGTCAGACCCAGGCATCAGGCATTTTAGTTTCATGGCTTATTCTAATACAGTTGGGACTGAGAACCACTGTCCCCATCAATACAGAACCTTATACCAATGCTTTATTTAGTCTTAGAGCTCTCGGACTACAGCTTGTCAGGAAAATGACGGATTTTCCCTTAGTCTGCAAAACACCTCTGCTTTGCTCTTCATCACTCATGGAAGGAGAGTTTACCTAGTAGAGGTTGCTTTGAGAAAACTTAACAGAGGAGTATTATATACAATTTAGTCTTTGCTTTAACAAGTCAAAAAAAAAATGGCCCTTTAAAGCACTGGGACTTTTTTTAGTAAATTTTTATTAGTAAAATTAACCCCCCAAAAAGTTCCTTTTCCTGTTTATTTCAAATCATGCATTAACCAGAGAGGTTAAGCAATTTTTAGCATTTCCAGATTAGTATCGTCAAGGGATATTTTGTTCTTATTATTGCCAGAGAGCAGTAGTTCCCAATGGTGTGTGTACGTGTGTGTGAATTTTGTCCCCTAGGGAACATCTGGCAATGTCTGGAGACATTTTTAGTTGTCATAACTGGAGGTGGAGGGGTGGCATGACAAGGATCTAGTGGGTTGAGGCCAGGAATGTGGACAGGGAGACAGGGCCCTACCTCCCCCCAGTGATGTGACCCAAAATGTCAGTAGTGCTTTGGTTGAGAAATGCTTCCATAGAGAAGGACAATGCAGAGTAAGGCTACTTTAAAAAGATGCTAATGGATTAAATAGGTCTGAGAATTTTTTGAGGACAAGGGACTTGCTGGGGACTCTTCTTCCACCCTGGTGTCAGTAATGGAAGGCGTCTGATTTTACTCCTGGGAACTGGGTCTCTGTTATTCAGTGAAGCAGAGGAACAGATGGACATAGAGAGCCCATTTGCCATCCTCAGTGAATTCTCAAGGAAATATGAAGATGAACCCGTCTGCTTAGCTTTTGTCACTGCCAGGCTCTTTCATACGGCTTTCGGCATTTGCTGTCAGGGTCCTTGGTGTTTAAGCCAGTGAGAAGCCCAGAAAGAAGGGGCCTTGCTCCGTGTGGGGAGGCGCTGCCTGCACACCAGCCTTGGAGGTGCTGCTGCAGGAGGAGCCAGCTGTACCTCACACCTGGGCTGTTTTTACTCAGGGTTCTCACGACATCAGAACTGTGGGTATTTGCAGAATTGCCAGCTGATGTGCTGGTGCCTGCAGAGTCAGCACCCATGGCAGCTCATTCTCTCAGGGGATCAGGTACGGGGGTGAGGGACTGGGACCTAGGCTGGGAAGAGTTTCTCTGCTCTTCCAGCAGGGTCATATTGGTAGTAACGATAGCAGTAATGGTAATGGCTGAGTGCTCACTGTGGGGTTGGGCCCTGCTCTAACTTTCTGTGTGTTTTTGAGAGACAGTAGGTCAACGTACAGAGAGAGTAGAGCCACTCTGCCTGGCTCCTTGTGGCCTAGCTCTGCCACACATACCCTTGTGGCATGGGGCAAGTTACCTCCCCTCTCAGGGCTTCAGTTTCCTTATCTTTGTTAAGGTAAAATGAGGTATAGTTAGTGAAGTGCTTAGGACAATGCCAAGCTAAAAGTGAGCACTATAACCTGTAATGACAAAAGCAGATCACAAGGAAATTTTGGGGGATGATGGATGTGTTCACTATCTTGATTGTGGTGATAATTTCATGTGTGTATATGTATGTCAAAACTTATCAAATTGTATACTTTAAATATTGTATGTCAGTTATACCTTAGTAAAGCTGTTTTTTAAAAAAAGAATGTAAGAATTATATGAGTGTTCACTGTTATCTTGTTCCAGTCCAAGCCCTGAACGCTAGAGACGAGTTGGCCGAGCTCCCTGAGGTGGGCAGTCTCTGATCGTGTTATATTCTGGGTTTAGTGATAAGGTCGGGTCTAAACCCAGGTCCTAACTCCCGGTTACAGTTCCACAGTTTCAGTTCTTTCCTTATGCAATATAGGGTATATATAGAAAGGTGAAGACCTTCAAGGAACAAGTCAACAAGCAGCTATAGAGCAAATCCCAAAGGATGCTATAGGCCACAGTTCCAGCATGTCATTTACCTCCTTCCAGCCATTTCAACGCCGCAGCATCCAAAAAATTTATATATAATTATATAAAGTTTCATTATCCATAGATCTTTCTTAAATTTTATCTTGTTTGTTGCTACACCTTCCTCTCACTTAATCTCTTTCTCCATCTTCAGGGGTGTCTAGACAGTAAGCACCCTAACTTGATCATATTGAAAGGGGGTGTTGACAGTATGGGGAATGGGACTGCATCTGATTGTTGATCTTAAAGAGGCTGTTGCCTCTGGATTTTAGGACTTGTCCGGTATAGGAACACTCTGGTGGATTTAAGTTTCTGAAAGATAAAACTTAGTGAGTGCATCTTTTATAGAATGTCAGGTAGGGATCTAAATATTTGGGGAATACTTTTTTTTTTCTCTCTCTCATTTTTTTTTAAATTCGGTTTTATTGACATAAATTAACATACCATGCAGTCATACAAAGCATACAATCAGTTGTTCACAATACCATTATATAATTGTGCTTTCATCACCAAAATTAATTTTTGAACATTTTCATTACCACACACACACAAATAATAAGCATAAAAATTAAAGTGAAAAAGAACAATTAAAGTAAAAAAGAACATTGGGTGCCTTTTTTTTTTTTTTTTTTTTCTTTTTTGCCCATTTTTCTACTCATCCATCCATACACTGGACAAAGGGGAGTGTGTTCCACATGGCTTTCCCAATCACATTGTCACCCCTCATAAGCTACATTGTTTTACAATTGTCTTCAAGATTCAGGGGTTCTGGGTTGTAGTTTGATAGTTTCAGGTATTTACTGCTAGCTATTCCAATTCATTAGAACCTAAAAAGGGTTATCTATATTGTGTGTAAGAGTGCCCACCATAGTGACCTCTCAACTCCTTTTGGAATCTCTCAGCTTGGGTACTACTTTTGGTAAGGGCATGGCATACTGTGGTCATTTGAGATGTCTAGCTGGAGCTTGCATAAGAGAAACCTCCAGGATAGCTTCTCGATTCTATTCGGGACTTCTCAGCCACTGTGGCCTCAGCTTGTTAAGTTTCTTTTTGTTCCGCCTTTTGGTCAAGTAGGCATTTTCAGTCCCTCTCTGCCAGGGCCAGGCTCATTCCTGGGAATCATGTCCCATGTCCCCAGGGAGATTCATTCCCCTGGGAGTCATGTCCCTCCTGGGGGTTGGGATTAATGAATTTATTTGCCAAGTTGGACTTAGAGAAAAAGTCCACATCTGAGCAACAAAAGAGGTTCCCTGGAGGTGCCTCTTAGGCATCATTTTAGGAGGGCTCAGCCTCCTGTTTACAACCCTAAATTGCACAAGCACAAGCCTCAAGTAGAGGGCTTGATTTATTAAGTAGTGGGTTGCTAACTTAATCAGGCTTGTCTAATGGGGTGAGAGAGGAGTAGGGTTAACAGGAAGAGTTGTAGCATAATAGAACAGCCAAGCATCCAACACCTGAGGTGGAGCGTTGTTCATGGAGGTTGGGGGCAGATTGGGTGAGGAGGATGCAAGTAGTTCCCTGTGTCTTAGTGGGGCTGAGGACACAGGTGAGATGGCCTTGGACAGAGAGAAGTAGAGGATTCAAGGTGAGACTAGCTGTGAACATGAGCAAGTGACAGCACTCTGCTGAGTCTCTGTATTCTCTTGGTTGTTTTACTAAATGATAGGGATGCAATCAGGATAAAATGAGATGAACATGGGATAGGTGCTCATCAGATAATAGTGGCTGATATCCTAGAAAAGCAAATATCCTTAAAAAAACACACACACACAAAAAGCCCTGCCACCTCTTTTGTGATGTCCACTTATTCATCACATCATTTTGTAAAATCAGGTGCTGTGCTGTGTGCTGGAGGTCCTGCGGTAAACAGGACTGAGTGTCCCCACCTGCTTAGAGCTCACAGTCCTGCAGCACAGGGTCCCCTCTCCCTGCCCACTATCATGGCTGCCTTGGTGACAGAGCTGGAGTGGCTTTGGGCAGGCAGGGCATCATGCAGCTAGTACTAGGCAACCCCTTCTCTCTCCTCTTGCCAGATTGAACCGGCCTCTGACCCTCTCGGAGAAGATTGTCTATGGACACCTGGATGACCCAGCCAATCAGGAGATTGAGCGGGGCAAGACATACCTGCGGCTGCGGCCCGACCGTGTGGCCATGCAGGATGCCACTGCTCAGATGGCCATGCTGCAGTTCATCAGCAGCGGGCTGCCCAAGGTGGCCGTGCCGTCCACCATCCACTGTGACCACCTGATCGAGGCCCAGCTCGGGGGTGAGAAAGACCTGCGCCGAGCCAAGGTGAGCTGAAGGGGGTGCTGGGATGGGGGAGAGATCTGATGGGGGCTGAGATCTACCCTAAGGCATCCTAAGGCATCACCTCCAAATGCCAATAGATTCGTTGGTTTAGTCTTTTTAAAAAAATATATTTTTGCCCTTTTCTATCTACAGTACCATTTGCTTATTGTGAAGATGTTAGAAAATACAGAAGTATAAAGAATATGAAAATCATCCTTAATCTTAACACACTAATGATTTTTTTTCTGGCTCTTCTTTTGTTTTTAGAAAATGATAGCTACACAGTTCTTGATTGATGTTGCCGGTTGCTCTTGAGAGGGTAGTTTAGATTTCCTGTTCTTCCCGGCAGCTCCGTGGGGCTCATCTCCGTGTGTCACTGCCGGCTGGCATCCTGTGTGTGTTCACTCATGCTGTCGCCAGACCCTCCCGGGACCCTGACAGGGAGGGAGCCCCGATGGTGGCACTGTTTGTAAATTTGCAGTGCCCAAGGCACCATACAGTCAGGTCTGTCTTCTGTGGAGGCCGGTGAGGGCTGCACCCTGATCCCAGCTCCCACTCTTACTCTCTTGTTAGCTCTTCGGAGGGGCTTTCTTCTTTTGTGAGTTTTGCTCAATTAGACTGCGAGGTGGTTGTATGCCACCCTGAAGATTTTTCCCTCAGTTCCCCCCACTCTTCCTTACCAAACCAAGTCCCTGCTGTTCACCCAAGATCCACCTCTGTGGTACCTTTGCATGTGCTACTCTTGGCGACGACAGGTCTCCACCAGCCCTGGGCCTCCGCAGAGGGTGGGGGGCTGTTGGCAGGAGCTGACTGCTGGCAGGGCTGCCGCCTAGCTGGGCCAAGCACGGGGCATGCACTTGAAAGTGCTCTGTCTCCCAGGGCCAGCACAGCTCAGAGAGCCTCTCAGACCCTGGGAACCACTCCGGGCAACGTTCTCATTCCAGTTCTTTCTTCCCACTTTGGCCCACCGGTTTGTTTCTGGGTTGCCCTCCCCTGAGAGGAGAGCCCTGCCTACTGGCTGCCAGCAGTGATGGCAACATGACCAGGGCTCCTGCAGAGCAGGACTGGGCACCTGTGTCCTCAACAGCCCTGGGAACCACTTCCAATGGCAAGGCCACCACCCTTCAGGGTCTGGCCCTGCCCTTGCCTTCTGGGTTCAGAATCTACACTAAATCACCCACTTCTGGGGATGAGAGTCACAGAATCATGGGCACACTCGTTATGTACCAGGCGATGTGCTGGGTGCTGGGATTTTAGCGTGAAACAGACAGGGATTTCAGCGTGAAACAGACAGGGTCCCTGCCTTCCTGGTCTTAGGATCTAGTAGGGAGACAGATGCCAAACAGTCACCCTGGTAATTATAAATTTGGATATGTGTTATAAAGGGAAAGTACAGGGCTCTGAACGTGTAACAGGGGAGCCTAATTTAGATTTGGGGGGGAAGGGAAGGCCTCTTTGAGGATGTGACATGTAAGCCAAGACCTGAGCAAATAAGAAGGCATTCACTGGGAGAATATTCTAGACAGAAAAGTGTGTGCGAAGACTCTGAGACAGGGGGAAACTTGGTGCAGTTGTGGAATTGAAAATGGGGGCTGTGTGGCTGGAACTCGGTGTGTGAGAAGGCAGCCTGAGGCTGGGGAGGCCGTGGGCACCATCCTAGGAGGAGGGAGGAACATGGCCAAACTTGGACGTATTTGTAAAGGGTCCCTCTCCCTGGGTTCCAGGGAACCAGCACAGCCTGTCCAGGGTCACAGAAACAGCCAGAGAGGGACCCAGCAGAGCTGCAGGCTGAGACTGAGCCGTAACCTGCACCCTGCAAGGCGGCCCCCTCTCCTTCCCACCACGTGCCTGGACACATGAGCACATGTGCCCAGATCTGCCACCACTAGCTTCCTGCCCTTGGGGCCCATTTCCAAGTGACTGGTTTGTAAATGGAAAAGCCAGCATATTAATTATTAATTGGAAGGAGCCTGCTCTGGGGATCCAAGTTCGTCTGATGTTCTTTTACCTGGGAGACCAAATGGGCCCTCCGAAGGGTGCCTGGTTAGTCTGGAATTTGAGAGTGAAAGGGGTGTTTTATCAAGGGCTTGGGGGAGCTGACAGTGATGCCCTTCTCTGCCGTGGAACACGGCTCTCCTGGGCCCAGGTGCTGGGAAGTCTTATTTCCTAGTTCCTCCTTTGGGACCCTGTGCAGTCCACCGTGGTCCCAGTCCTTTTGTCATTGGCTGAGGTAGCTGCCCAGACACTACAGGCAGAATTGGTACAGCTTATCCCATCTCTTTTGTTTTGTTTTCTTAAAACCTCCATTTCAGAACAGTGGTCCACTGGACACATCTTTCATTTGGGACCCATCAAACATACCACCAAGTATTGAGACCTATTATGTGCCAGACACTGGGTACTCTCTTAGTTGTAATCTCGTTTCCTCCTCCCTCTAAGGGAGGTAGTTTTATTTCATATTAGAATGTAGTTTTCACATTCATTAATTAAAATGTGTAGAATATTCTTTAGAATGTGGTTAGACAGACCTGGTTTCAAACCCTGGTTCCTCTGTTTAACTCTGGGATCTCTAGCAGGTTATTTCCCCTTTCTGAGCCTCTGCTTTTGCATCTGTGAAATGGGCTTGCTGACAGTCCCCCAGCCTTCGAGGGGTGGGCTGGGAGGATGTTTAGCTTGATGCATTTCCATCAGCCATTATTACAGGTGAGGCATCCAGGCCTCAGATGGGAAGCAGCTCACCAGTAAGCGGTAGAACCGGGGTGCCCCCTTCATTGCACTGTGCCCTTTGACAGCCCCCTCCCCCAACACCATGTCCCAGTTGGTAGCAGCATCCCCTTGCTGCTGGCTTTGTCTGAGGGACAGGGGACTCTTGCAGAATTTTTAGCCCAGCTCCTTCAACAAAGAAAGAAACTGAGACCTAGAGACCTGGGCAGGGCAGAGACTTGTTTCTGACCCCCAATCCCCACCCCCTCCAAGTCAGGTGGGGCTCTGTGTCCACTCCTTGCCTTTTCCCCAGGCCTGCCAGCTGAGACTGGGCCAACATCCAAGCCCCTTTTGCAATGATTTTTAGAAGTTCTCCAAGAGGGCCTGTCTCCGCGGTGCCAGCTTTTCAGAGTCGTGGGGAGGTGGCAGGGAGGGAGGAGGGCAGGAGCAAGGGTCATCCCAGATGCAGCTCTGGTACTAATGCTCTGGTTACTGATTTGTCTCACCAGGACATAAACCAGGAAGTGTATAATTTCCTGGCAACTGCAGGTGCCAAGTATGGTGTGGGCTTCTGGAGGCCTGGATCGGGAATCATTCACCAGGTAAAGCAGGGCTTGGCCTGCCATCCGTGGGGCGGAGCCCAGGCTGCTTGAGACTCAGGAGGGCTGAGGGGGAACTGGAGGGTGTCTCAGTCAGCCCTGAGGTTCCTCCTCCTCCGTCTGTTAACACATTTTCAATATGTCACGTTGTATGTTGTCAGTCTCCATGTAAAACTTAGAACAGTCCACTCTGACCACCTGCCTCAGGTAACCAGCAGTGTAAGTTTGGTGTGTTTCTTTCCAGCCACCTAAGCATGTACACAAGCATCTCTATACCTTTAGACTACATAGAATAGTGTATTATTTTTTGTTTTACTTTTTTCCATAAGTTGCATGTATCAGTCCACAGCTTGCCTTTTTTCATTTCAGTAAAAATGATAGTTAGCTGCACCGAGCACTTAAAAATATTAACTCATTCAGTGCTCACCACAACCCTGTGAGGTAGGTGGTTTTATTATCCCCACCTCACAGGTGAGGAAACTGAGGCACAGAGAAAGTTGATCTTGCTTAGGGACCCTCAACTGGCTAACTGTGGAGCCAGGATTAGTGCCCAGGCAGGCTGGCCCGAGAGTCGGTGCCCTTCCCCCTGGGCTTCGCCGCCTCCTGCTGCACTGTGGGCTCTTCCCACGTCAGTGCCCAGAGTGCCCCTCCTTCTTGGTGTTTTGTAGGAATGAGGCACTGTAGGTGATGTGGCCATGTCAGCCCAGGGCTCTTCTGGATTTCCTTTGGGTACACAGTTTTCTCTCTGTAAGTGTAAGTGTTGGGGTGGGGGTTGAGAGGTTTCCAAGGAGATGGGGGCTTTGCTGTCATCAAGGGCACCTGGTAAGGACCACTGACCTGGTATATGGGACATGCACTGCTTGGTGGGTGTCCTGTTTGCCATCAGTGCTGTCTGTGTGAAATCTACCTCTTTGCACCTTTCCAAGGTGACATTTATATCCCCACCTCCATCCCAGCCTCACTTTCCAGGCTTTCTAGAACAAGCTGAGTCAGCCTGTAATCCTACCCTGCGTGGGCTCCCAGCACTGCCCCCCTCTGAAACCAGAGCCGATGGGTCACTGCTCTGCCCTTTCTACCATCACCCTTGCCAGAAAGGGCTCCCAGGAATGGCAGTCACGTCAGTCTCTGGTGGCCAGAAAGCCTTTCTGCAGCAGGATGAGGGAGCCAGGTGGGACCAGCCTTTCGTCATGACAGGCATCCTAATCCAGGTGTCCCTTGTGCCACCTCAGTGCAGACGGCCAGGCCTTTTTGATGCCTCCTGAGCCAGAGTTTGGGGCTGAGAGTGATGGCCATTCACGTCTGCCACTAGCCACCAGCTGAGCTTACAGCCTGATAGTTGTTCCTTAAAGAAAAAAATCCCAAGGATCGTGTGTGTGCTGTGCGCTTCACTTTTCTCTGGCCTTCCAGCTGTCAGGGGAACCTCCCCTTTGCTATTGAGCTACTGTCAACTTTAATTCACCAAGTCCCAATCAAACCTTACCCTCCTTACCTTCGCTTCAGGTGCCCTGTCCCCAGTTGGGCTGGCAGATCCTCCTCTGCATCCCGCTATCCGGTTACCTCTGGGAAGCCTCCCTGGCCTTCCCCCGTGCCTGGCATTGGGGGACCCTCCCCTCCTGTCTGCCCTCTGGAGGACCGCTTCACATTGCGAGCCCACCGTGTGCCAAGTGCATTTCCCTCTGGGCTGTGAGCTCTGTGGGGACAGGCCCTGGAGCTTATTTCTTCCTTTTGAGTTCTGGGCCCCGGGCTGGGTTGGTACAGAGTGAGGCCCTCAGTGTGTGTGTGTGTTGTGCGGAGGCATAGCTGAGTTTCCAGTTTTCTGTTCTAGATGTTAATCCTGGTCTAAAATACGCTTCTCCCCCCCCCCTCCCACCCCCTTCTGCCCAGCCATATCCAGGTGACTGACGAGGCCACTGTCAGAACCAGCTTCCTTGTGATGCTCTGCAGTCCACAGGCCTGCACTAAATTTCCCCATAGAGACACAGAACACACTTGTAGTCTACACCTTGCGGGCCATACTGAATTCTGTGTGTTTGGTCTTCATGGATCAGACTTTTAGAACCTTGAGGAGCTTTACTGATGAACTAGTCTTAAATCTTTATAGGTGACTGAGGCAAATGCTGGCTGGAGAAATGAAGCTGTTAAGCAATGTCCTTGTCAGTAATTGTGAGGCATTTCCTCTATGTTGGCCTAGTCTTCCCAGCCAGCTGCTACACTCCTGGTGAAGAAACCAGGTTTAACTTTATGCATCCCTAGAGGGGAGACCCCTGGAGAGACCCCCGCACACACCTTGCAGGGTGTGCTGGGCCATTGCTTAACCTGAGGCACAGGCCCTGTGGCTTCTGCAGCCTTCCAAGGGCCTGCACACCATTCAGGTGCTCCTGGCAGTTCACAGAGCTTTTCACATCTCTCATCTCATATGTTCTTCCCCATGTGGTTGAGGATCATAATTCCATCTGACAGATGCACAGCCGAACCTCAGATAAAGGATCTTGCTGGATAATAATAAATGAATGAATAATAAAAATAGGGAATTTTGGCTCTCTACCAGGCATTATTATGTGCTTAGTATCCACAGTCTCATTTAGTCATGACAGTAACCCAGTGAGGTAAGCATTGTTAGCTATTTTTTAGCTCAGACCAGGTGGCTTAGAGAGGTAAAGTGACTTGTCCAAGGTCTCACAACTACTAGTAGGTGGCAGAGCCAGAGCTCACACCCAGGCTTGGGACTCCTGGCCCAGGGCTGTCCCAGTAGTGTCCTGCAGCCCTCAGTGGCAGGCCCCTTCAGGGTGCCTGGGGGGCAGGCAGGGCCAAACTACAGGAGCTGACCCTGTACCTCCACTCCCTTTCCTAGCAAATGTCTTACGGGAAATGCTCACTGTCCATACCTGTGCAAGCTAGGAGGAATGCCCCCAGTGAAGGGAACACATAGCCTGGCTCCCCATGACGGAGGAAGGGATATGGGGAAGTGAAATAATATGTGTTCATGTGCCTGATTTCCTGCCTTCTAAGACACCACAGCTACCTAGGTGGAGAGGGGCCCATGTGGTGAGGTGGAGACCCTGCCTAAGGTTTCCAGAAACTTCTCTGAGTATTTGCTCTCCCTTGACTGTCCTGAGCCAGCTTGGGGAGTGCACTCCAAGGCAGCAGCATTGGCTTCCCAGGGCCAGAGAGCACAGTGACGGCCAGCAGGCAGCAACTGGGCGGCTGCACTTTTCCTTCCTGGCTCCTCTCAGAAGCAGCCTGCAGAATAGAAAGATCATGGGCTTCAACGACTAATGGATCTGGGTTCATATGTGGGCCCTGCCACTTAGATGACTTGGGTGCCATTGGGCAAATCACTTCATTCTCAGAGCCACCCCTAGAATGCTGTGGTTAGAGGAGGCGTCATCTGTACTTCTCTTCAACTCAGCAGTAGAAAACACATGGCCATTGTGCTCCCATTGGGTGCTCAGCACTTTCTTAGGTGCTTTGTGGGGGGTGGAGCCAGTTCCTGAAAAGAATTGTCTGTCCTGGTGAGAAGCCAGTAGGCACACCCCAGACCCTGCCCAGGCCACCACACACGGTAGAGAATGTTTTCAGAAGCATCTTACTGTGGGCATGTTTGTCCCTGGGCCTGTCACAGGTCACATTCTCCTGTCCCAGTTCATCCAGTTCTTGCAGCGATGCGGGGGATGAGGTGGTGTGGGTATTCTTAGTCTTGTGACACAAATGCAAAAACTGATCACAGGGCGGCATTTACAGGCCCAAGCCCTGTGGTCAAGAAGCAGCAGAGCTGACCATGAGCCCAGGCCACCTGTCTCCTAAGTCTCTGGCTCTTCCTGGCCACACTGAAGATGCCCAGTCTCAAGCAGGGCTGGAGGAGTGCCTGGGAATTGCCTGTCACCCAGGGTCAGTGGGGGACAGTTTTACAGACCCTTTGGGGCCCTATCTCCATTCTCTGATGTGAGCTTTTTTTTTTTTTTTTTTTTTTAATTAAACGCACCACTGTTACAAGATTCTGATTCTTATCTAATGTTGGATAAGAAGACGAAGAAAATAAAAATCACCCAAAAAAGAGCAACTTTAGCTCTGTCATAAGCACTGTCAGTATATTTATCGTTCCCTTAAAAGTCATGTAAGAATTTTTACAGCAGCATTATTCTTTTTTTTTTATTAAATTCAGTTTTATTGAAATACATTCACACACCATACAATCATCCATGATATACAATCCACTGTCCACAGTGTGATAACATAGTTACGCGTTCATCACCACAATCTATTTCTGAACATTTTCCTTACATCAGAAAGAACCAGAACAAGAATAAAAAATAAAAGTGAAAAAAAACACCCAAATCATCCCCCCATCCCACCCCATTTGTCCTTTAGTTTTTATCCCCATTCCTCCACTCATCCATACACTAGATAAAGGGGGTGTGATCCACAAGGTCTTCACAATCACACTGTCACCCCTTGTAATCTACATTATTATATAATTGTCTTCAGGAGTCCAGACTGCTGGGTTGGAGTTTGGTAGTTTCAGGTATTTACTTCTAGTTATTCCAATACATTAAAGCCTAAGAGGTGTTATCTATATAGTGCATAAGAATGTCCACCAGAGTGACCTCTCGACTCCATTTGGAATCTCTCAGCCACTGAAACTATTTCATCTCATTTTGCATCCCCCTTTTGGTCAAGAAGATACTCTCAGTCCCACGATGCCGGGTCCACATTCATCCCCAGGAGTCATACTCTGCGTTGCCAGGGAGATTTACACCCCTGGGAGTCGGGTCCCACGTAGAGGGGAGGGCAGCGAGTTCACCTGTTGAGATGGCTCAGTTAGAGAGAGAGAGGGCCACATCTGAGCAACAAAGAGGTACTTAGGGGGAGACTCTTAGGCACCATTACATACAACTTTAGACTCTCCTTTGTGGTAATGAGCTTCATAAGGGCAAGTCCCATGCTCGAGGGCTCAGCACATCTGATGAGAGCTTTTAAGCTTAAGATCTTGGATTCTTTTTCAGATCATTCTGGAAAACTATGCATACCCTGGAGTTCTTCTGATTGGCACTGACTCCCATACCCCCAATGGGGGCGGTCTGGGGGGCATCTGCATCGGAGTTGGAGGCGCTGATGCAGTGGACGTCATGGCTGGGATCCCCTGGGAGCTGAAGTGCCCCAAGGTGAGGCGGAGGGAAGGACTTGTTTTGGGGTGACTGCAGGGAGTGGGGGTAGGGTGGGGATATGAATGGGAGACCAAGAGACCAGAGAGAGGTAAGGGAATAGGGAGACAAGGATAAGCAAGCAGAAATGGGAATTCAGGAAGTAAGATTCCTGGGCCTCCTAGATGGAACTTGGCCCATGGGGCCTGTAATTGCCATGTCACTCTCCTATTCAGGTGATCGGTGTGAAGCTGACAGGCACGCTCTCCGGCTGGACCTCTCCCAAAGATGTGATCCTGAAGGTGGCGGGCATCCTGACGGTGAAAGGCGGCACAGGTGCCATTGTGGAGTACCACGGGCCTGGAGTAGACTCTGTCTCCTGCACTGGTGAGGACAGCCGCCATGGGACATGGCCCTCGGCCTGTGTTGGGCCTGATGGGGCCTGCAGTTGAATAGTAGGATGTTCAGCATTGAATAGCTTTGCCCTGAGGATCTGTCCAGTCAGTTTGGGGACTTGGGACAGACTTACTGGCTGCCTAGGCAATTCGTTGTTGGTCACAGACTCTTAGAGGTAAAGAAGAGATGAAGACAACCCTTGAGATTGTCTAGTCCAGGTCCCTCATTAAACAGATGAGTTAGGGACCAAGTCAGGGCTTCTGCTGCTGGGTTCTGGCCATGTAGTGGCTACCTGGGGTGATCCAGAAGAAAAATCCCAGAGAGGGTAGAGGTGGTAGTGGGAATGGAGTCAGATCCCGGGCTTTGTTCACGAAGCAGTGCTGACTCTACATCTTTCCTTGGCTGGTGGTTGATCTTCATTCACTTCCCTCGGATTAGCAATTTTAGGGGCCCTGTTAGCCTGCAAGACCAGGTAGGAGCCAGCCCCTTTCTACCCACCACTTCTGGTGACCTAGCCTCCAAGCCTGGGCCCCTGGAAATCCAGGGAGACACGGAACAAGCCTCAGAGGTGGCCCAGGCTCTTCCCCAGGTGCCTGCCTCAGCTTCCCAGCAGCCACAGAGCTGTCGTTCAACTAGCCCTAGTGCCCCTCCTTTCACAGGAGGCCCAGTCTTAGAACTGGCCCTTTCTATCACTGGACATCTCACTTGGGAAGTTGGTAGCAAGTGCATGTCCATGTCCCAGCAACTCCCAGAGGCAGGCATCCCATAGTAGTCAGGACATATGCAGGCCTTGCTGGTCCTGTCTGATGCTCTGTGGCCCAGACGCTGGATGTTATTCCAGACTTACTGCTAGAGAACCTGAGACCCAGAAAAATTTCCACATAGCAGCATGGCGTGGCTAAACGAGGGCAGGCCTGGATGCGAGCCAGATGGACCTGGACCTGAAGGCAAGCACTTCCCTTTGCTTCCTGGCATCGCCTGGAACCTCTCTGAGCCAGTTTCCTGACCTGCAAAATGGACACAGTGACAACCAGGCAGCCAGGCCCACCTAGGCTGCCTAGTGGGAAAGCCAGGCCCAGAACTAGAACTCAGCTCGTGGGGCCTCAATCTTGTTTTCTCTTCACTCTACCCAGCAACCACTCTGAGAGCTGGGACACTGAGCTCTGGCTCCTGGTGGCGTCCCTTCACTGACCTTGTTCTAACCTTGGGCTGCAAGGGGATAGGTCTGCCCACAGCCACTAGGTAGCCCTGTGAGTGTGGTAAGAAATGATGCCAGCTCCCTGATGCAGAGACGTGTGTGCCCATTCAGCAGGTGTGTGGGGCCTGTGCCCAGCTGCTCAGCCAGTCCCACGGGCTCTTTCCTTTCAGGCATGGCGACAATCTGCAACATGGGTGCTGAAATCGGGGCCACCACGTCTGTGTTTCCCTACAACCACAGGATGAAGAGATACCTGAGCAAGACAGGCCGGGCAGGTGAGCCGGCAGGGTCAGGGTACGGGGGGCAAAGCAGTCACATTACATGCACCTCCCCAGGAGACCCCTGAGTTGCATTCTTCCCTCTAGGGGTCTTTCCCCTGATGGCTCCAGACCAGCTGCGGAGGCTCTGAGAAGCCCCTCTGAAAAGTGTGTGTGTGTGTTAGGAAAAGTTACGTGTGTATTGTTTCTTTTTCTTTTTTTTTCTTCCCCATTTAGTAATACTCAGGACTACTTAAGGGTAACTGTTTCTGAACAGGGTGTCTGTAGCTTTCATCAGGTTCTCAAAGAGGCCTGGCATCTAATTTTTTTTTTTTATCTTCATTTTATTGAGATATATTCACATACCACGCAGTCATACAAAACAAATTGTACATTTGATTGTTCACAGTACCATTACATAGTTGTACATTCATCACCTAAATCAATCCCTGACACCTTCATTAGCACACACACAAAAATAATAAGAATAATAATTAAAGTAAAAAAGAGCAATTGAAGTAAAAAAGAACACTGGGTACCTTTGTATGTTTGTTTGTTTCCTTCCCCTATTTTTCTACTCATCCATCCATAAACTAGACAAAGTGGAGTGTGGTCATTATGGTTTTCCCAATCCCATTGTCACCCCTCATAAGCTACATTTTTTTTTTTTTTTTTAATCATCATTTTATTGAGATATATTCACATACCACGCAGTCATACAAAACAAATTGTACTTTCGATTGTTTACAGTACCATTACATAGTTGTACATTCATCACCTAAATCAATCCCTGACACCTTCATTAGCACACACACAAAAATAACAAGAATAATAATTAGAGTGAAAAAGAGCAATTGAAGTAAAAAAGAACACTGGGTACCTTTGTCTGTTTGTTTGCTTCCCCTACTTTTCTACACATCCATCCATAAACTAGACAAAGTGGAGTTTGGTCCTTATGGCATTCCCAATCCCACTGTCACCCCTCATAAGCTACATTTTTATACAACTGTCTTCGAGATTCATGGGTTCTGGGTTGTAGTTTGATAGTTTCAGGTATCCACCAGCTACCCCAATTCTTTAGAACCTAAAGAGGGTTGTCTAAATTGTGCGTAAGAGTGCCCACCAGAGTGACCTCTCGGCTCCTTTTGGAATCTCTCTGCTACTGAAGCTTATTTCATTTCCTTTCACATCCCCCTTTTGGTCAAGAAGATGTTCTCCGTCCCATGACTGGCATCTAATTTTGAGATACCCCTGCCTCAGGATTTAAATTTGCGTTTGACCTGGGAGGATGTCTGGGTACAGGTTCTTCTTGGCCTGTTCCCTGGTGCCCCCTACAGGAAGCTCCAGAAATGACAGGGACCTTCTGTTTGTAATTCCTGCCCTAGCAGGGGAAGGAGAAAAAACATTGGAAACAAGAACCACCTTCCCAGACTCCCCTGTTGACCTCCCTGAGGTTCTCGCTTGGCTTCTTAGGCTCGGAGGAGGAAATGGAGCCTGTGGGAGGGATTGTTAGGTGATTAGGTAGTCAGAGGCTAGGTGCCAAGGTGAGAGCTTGTCAGTTTGCTTCTAGCTTCTGAGCATGTGAATTCCTATTTGGAAGGACTTTCCCTTTCCTTTATTGAGTAACAACTTCTCCTTCAAAATTTAGCCCTTGTCCTCCCCAGAAAGCCATTCCTGACTCTGGACCTTGGGCAGGTGCTTCTCCTTTGGGTCCCCCGGTTCCTGTGTGTCTTTTTCGTGTCCTGTTGTAACTTTCAGCTCACTGGCAGTTCCTTTGCTAGATTGCAAGCTCCTTGAGGGCAGGCACAGTGTTCTGTGCTGTTTTGTTCCTTTCTTTGCCTGGTCAGTGCACAGGGTCTGACATTTGGCAAGCGCCAGGTAACCGCTTGATGGATGGATGGACCAGTTTCTGTTGCACATGCTTCAGTCCCCTTCCTTATTGATTTCAGACATTGCCAATATAGCAGAGGAATTCATGGATCACTTGGTACCTGACCCTGGCTGTCATTATGATCAACTGATTGAAATTAACCTCAGCGAGGTGAGGAAGGGAATGGGGTCCAAGGAATTTCTGAGGGTGGGAAGTTTGGGCCCCACCTGGGGGGTTCTAGTGGTCATTGCATTCTCGGCACTGGGGAGAGCCATGGCAGGTGCCTATCCACACAACCAGCAGGGCTCTTGGCCTTTGATGCCACCATGCCTTTGCAAACTGGTACCTGACTAAAGCTTGAAAGAAATTGGAGGCGTGGGGGGTGTGGGGAGTGGAGGTGACTGGTTACGACACTATTTGTCTGTCCCCATATCAGCTTTAGCAAAAGTCAAGATATTGGCCTGGAGGGTTGGCTTTGATGTCAGATTTCACTGGCCTGCACAGAAGACAAGATGTAGGCTCTGGCACCCTGAGACCTGCAGGCCAGAGCTGGCTTTCAGAATGCAGAGCAAAGGGCAGGTCGCAGAAACGGAAGCAGCAGAGCAGAATGGTCGACTCACATGGGTTCAGATCCCAGCTTTGCCACTTAAGCTGTGCAATCTTGGGCAGGATATGTAATCTCTGTGGTTCTCATGTCATCTGTAAAACATGAGGTGTTTGTGGGAATTTAAGGAGTTAATCCAGGTAATAATTGCTAACATTTATGCAGTGCTTACTTTGTGACTGAGTGCCATTTTATTGTGTGCTTTACATTTTTGAAGTCCTTTTTCTTTTATTTTTAAAAAATTGAGATAAAATTTCCATACAGTGAATTGACATCTTAAAGTGTGCAATTTGATGGGTTTTAATAAATTGTATCTACTCTTCATCTACCACTCCAGTCAAGTTACAGGATATTTCCTTCACCCCAAAAAGTTCCCGATTACTCGCCCCCATCCAGTCAATTCCCACCCCTCCTCCATAGGCAACTACTGTTTTGATTTCTATCACCATTTAAAAAAAAATTTTATTGTGATAACATATATACAATATAAATTTTTCTATTTTAACCATTTTCAAATATATAATTTGAGGGTTTTACATTATTAATAAGAATCATCACATCTAAAGCATCTGACCCAAAGTAAGTGTTTGTTACAAGATTCTGAAAACAACTGTTGTGTGTTAAGATAACGAACCTCGAGTCATTTCATACCTCTGCCATCTCCCCGCTCTATGCCATTGAGCAAGGCAGGTCACTCCTGAGCCTCGGTTCCTCTGGCTGCAGAGTGGAGAAGATCCTGGCCTTGCAGGTTGGGGGATTCTGGGAGCTGGGTCTGGCATGTCTCCTGGAGGTGCTCGGGTGTGTCCTGGGGTGAGGCTTGCCCCATGAGAACATGAGTTGGCTGCCCAGGGCCTCTGTAGGGACTTGGCAAGTTGGGAGTCAGGCAGCCTCTGGAGAACAGAGGCTATCTACACACTGAGATGTGTTCTCCCTGCTCTCTTTATACACCTTGTGTCTTTGTTTTTTTTCAGCTGAAGCCACACATCAATGGGCCTTTTACCCCTGACCTGGCCCACCCAGTGGCAGAAGTGGGCGCTGTGGCAGAAAAGGAGGGATGGCCTCTGGATATCCGCGTGGGTGGGTGCTTTCCGCCTCAGTTGGTTTTGCTGAGGGGTCAGGCCAGTGGTCCACTCAGTCTGTAGAGGTCCTGTGCTTACCACGAGGCTCCTCTAAAGCAGGCACTTTCCGAAGTAGTTTTTCTTTTTCTTTTTAAGGATTTTTTGTAAAGTTCTTTTTTAGTGTGAAAGAAATATACATTCACTGTAGAGAATACTGACAAGCAAGAAAAATTTTAAAACACCCCTAATTTCACCCCTCAGCCAGAAACAAGCTCTAGGAGCTTACTATTATGAAGGCCGCTTTATTTCATTTTCTAGGCTTTATATCTGCAAACACAGTGGCATGTCAGTATAACTAACGTCAGCTGCGTTAGGGAGGCAGTACAGTGGCACTGCCAAAGCATGGACCGTGGAGCCACATGGCCTGGGTTTGAATCCTGGCTCTGCCACTTCCCAGGTGTGTGACCTTGAGCACATTATTAACCTCCCTGTACCTTGGTTCCCCATCTGTAAAATGGGGATAATAGTCATACTTACCCTTCAAAGTTGTTGGGAGGGGTAAGTGAGTTAATATGTAAAAAGAGCTTTCTGCAGTGTGTAGCATCAAGTAAGTGCTCTGCAATAACTGTTCACTCTTACTAGGTGAAGTAAATTTTAAAAAATCTTTGGTGCTTTAGTAATTAGGAATCAAGTCCCTGAATTGATAAGAGACTATCTTGATATCTAGATAATGTAATGTCATCTAGTTTTTATTGACTTTTTGAAGAACTATGGAAAACTTCTTAAAGAGAACTTTTTTCCTCTGATTATAAAATAAAAAAATCATAGAATCCTGAAAGTGTAAAAGAAAGTTAGTTTCTCCTGTCGGCTCCTACCCAGCAGTTATCCCTGTTGCTATTTAGTTAAGCATCTGGTGTGCACACAAATGCACATTATAGTTTTGTAGAAATGGGTTGGACTCTTAACACGTGGTCAGGGTCATTTTTAGTGGCTCCATCAACTCCCTGCAAATGGCTGGGTCATGAGTAGGCTGTCCTTTATCGTTGGATATTTTGATTGCTTCAGCTTTTTTCTGTTAAAAACGGTCTTTGGTCTAGCACTGTGGTGAAGTCTTCTGACCAGGTCTCAATATTCTGAGGTCAGGTAGAGACCTCACAGTCTCTGGTCACAGTCTCTTTCTGACTTCCACCCCTGTACCCACAATGCATAAGGGTTGATTGGCAGCTGCACCAACTCAAGCTATGAGGACATGGGGCGCTCAGCAGCTGTGGCCAAGCAGGCGCTGGCCCATGGGATCAAGTGCAAGTCCCAGTTCACCATCACACCAGGCTCAGAGCAGATTCGTGCCACCATTGAGCGGGATGGCTATGTGAGTTCCCAAGTGTTCTAGCCCCTGGCTTCCCCCACCCTACCACTGAGGGTTATGACTTCACATGGGGACAAGCCATAGCCTTGTGGGTCCCTGGGCTGGCATAGGTCCCTGCAGCTACCCTAGGGTCCCAGTTCAGCTGCTGACCCACCCTTCCCTACTCCTGACAGTTCCCTGTCCCCTCCTCTACCTTGCAGGCGCAGGTCCTGCGGGATGTGGGCGGCATCGTCCTGGCCAACGCTTGTGGCCCCTGCATTGGACAGTGGGATAGGTGAGAGGGGCATCCCCTAGATGTTGGGGGAGATGTTATTGGGGTAGAGAGAAGAGACTCAAATCCCAAGCCTCTAGCTTCAGGGGCAGTTGCGCATTTGAACATTTTTCTAGAGAGGCGCTTAATGGTCACTTGACCAAAGCCAGAACTGGCAGGAAAAAAGCCAAAGGGCCTCATCCTAATAGACTCAGCTAGGGTCTGGGGGCATGAAGCTGTTTGAAAACAAGCTGCAGCCCTGGGGTCAGGAAATTTAGGCCTTAATCTTTGCCTCCGGCTTACGTGTGACCTCAAGCAAGCCTCTGTGATCCCTGTTCCCTCCTGCTGTGTACTGTGAGTCCCAGGAAGGAGGCAGTTTTCTGGGGGGTCCTTCCATTTTTTCAGGGTCCCTCCTCTGTCTTTAGTTTGGCAGGTGCTCTAGATGGGCCAGGTAATAAGGCCCAACATCACTAAACCCTGTCCCCTCTGACTGGCAGGAAGGACATCAAGAAGGGGGAGAAGAACACCATCGTCACTTCCTACAACAGGAACTTCACAGGCCGAAATGATGCGAACCCCGAGACCCATGCCTTTGTCACATCCCCTGAGGTGAGGCTCTGCCCATCCAGGCTCTAGCCTGGTGGGTCAGGGAGGAAAGGGAGAGGAGAGAGGGCTGGTGGCAGAAGCATCTGGCCCCCCCAGGCAGTGGTGGGTGCTGGCATCGAGGGCAGGGTTATCCAAGCAAATCCAAGAGCCACAGGCCTTCCCCAGCCCCAAGCACTGGGCTCCCTAGTGCATCCCACCTGGGTCTCCTATGTGCCACTCGGAGGGTTGTGTACTAGGGTTACCTGGTCCAGTTAGTGGTTAGAGCCTGGACTTTGGACTCCCACCGCCTGGGACAAATCCCAGCCTTGCTCTAACTAACTGTATGAGCTTGGCCAACTCACTTTGCTTCTCTGTGCCCCAGGAATCCTGTGGGATGGCGTGAGAAAGTAGGTAAAGCACTGCCAAGGCCTCGTGATGATAAATGTTGAGTGAGCTGATGCACTCCAGGTACTTGGGTGTTCAGCCTCAGCCCTGGTCGGCACAGGGCCCATCTTTCTTGACTTGATTTTTTTAAATGAGTGTTCCAGAAATACTTTTTTGTTTTTTCCTAAATGAGTAAAGAACATTCTCATCACAGTCACATCTGGGCCGGTGCCTCTTAGGGAGTCACACCCGTCTCTCCCGTGCTCTGTCCAGTACACCTGTGAGCGGGAGAAGAGCTGAGCAAGCAGTGCTGCCCCCCACCAAGGAGAGCATAAGGTCCAGGCCACCCAGCTGGGAGGCGGGTGGGGGAGGTGGGAACCGGACTTGCCCTCACATTCATAAGTCCTGTGTAGGCTCGGTGGCCCAGGGTCCCCAAGATATTCATGGCGCTCTGGTCTCTGGGGAGAAGAGGGGTCTTGGGAGAACTTGGAAAATTCCTGGGCCCCATTCTCAGTTTTGGAATAGGCTTCTGCTGGGGTCGGGACCAGAGTGGTGTTTGAAACTAACCAACAAACTGCCAACTCTGTTTCAGATTGTCACAGCCCTGGCCATTGCCGGCACCCTCAAGTTCAACCCAGAGACTGACTTCCTGACAGGCAAGGATGGCAAGAAGTTCAAGCTGGAGGCTCCAGATGCAGATGAGCTTCCCCAAGCGGTGAGCAGGTGCTGCCATCCAGTGCTGCCAGCGTAGCAGGCCTGCCTCGGCCCGTGTGCCTCAGGGCCACTGCTGGCTGCTGTGTCGCCAGGGTACTTAAGTGAGAACGAAAGCACTTGGGAGGGAGAGGCATGGTGTGCGGGGCACTGGTCTCCTACATGGGCACTGAGGACTCGGCACCCAGCGCGTCCTGTCGCTTGTTGCAGGAGTTCGACCCTGGGCAGGACACCTACCAACACCCCCCCAAGGACAGTAGCGGGCAGCGGGTGGACGTGAGTCCCACCAGCCAGCGCCTGCAGCTCCTGGAGCCTTTTGACAAGTGGGATGGC
Source organism: Choloepus didactylus (assembly GCF_015220235.1). Taxonomy (NCBI): domain Eukaryota; kingdom Metazoa; phylum Chordata; class Mammalia; order Pilosa; family Megalonychidae; genus Choloepus; species Choloepus didactylus. The sequence goes on along the minus strand of NC_051314.1, from coordinate 12,149,559 downwards.
AAAGACCTGGAAGACCTGCAGATCCTCATCAAGGTGAACAGGATGGGGACAGGGGACAGCCCAGCCCCACCCTGCCAGGTGGCCTGGGTTCCCTGCTGCTTCTCCCTCCCACTCCCCTAGGCACAGGTGGAGGGCAGGGATGAAGGTGGGGGCAGGAATGGCGGTTTGACTGCAGAGGACAGAGGGCATCTGCAGCCCGTGTGCCCTGCTCCATGGCCCCAGGCCAGGCCAAGCTGGATCTGGCCAGCTGCAGTGTGGGGCTCTTGGCCATCCAGCAGCAGCTGGTGAGAGTCACCTCTAGTGTGTGTGGGCCGGTGCGTACAGCACAGGCAAGACAAGAAGGGCTCCTGCAGCCTTGCACAGCGGGGCTCCACACCTGGCTTGGCCATGTAGGCTCCAGAAGCCACTGATTCCTCCTGTCCCCACAGTCAACTATTTGTAGGTGGCCTGTCTTGGGGAGGTGAGCAGATGCCAGCTTTTGTGGTGCAGCCTGAGGCTTCAGACCCATGTCAGGTGTAAATTTAGGCTGCCTGCTAAGGGGTCTATCTCCGATGGTCCTTTGGGAGAGCCAGTGTTAAGCCCATATGAGAGGTGAGCCTGAGTTCCCTGGCCAGGACCCAGACCCATCTCCTGGCTCCTGTGTGGACAGTCTTCCAGCCTGAGTCTCTCTTAGCTGGCAGCCAAGGCCTGAAGGTAGGCAGCAGACGTATCTGTCTCCCCTGCCCAACTTGTGCCCCACCGAGCGTCCTGGCCCATGAAGAAGTGTCCTGTCCTGGAGTCTTGCTGAGCAGCCTGAGGCCTGGAGGGGGTGGGTGATGGCCTTGCCCAAGCCCATGTGCCTCGAGGGTGGCAAAGCCAGGACCATGTGTCCAAAGCCTGACCTGCTTCTCTCCTCACCCCTCTCAGTCCCAGGCACTGGGGCCAGCTGCATTCCTCTAGTGGGCTTCTGTCATCTGCCACTTAAGGGCCACCCTTGACCTGTGTCATCTCTGCTCACCCACCCAAGGTCAAAGGAAAGTGTACCACGGATCACATCTCGGCCGCTGGCCCCTGGCTTAAGTTTCGTGGGCACCTGGACAACATCTCCAACAACCTGCTCATTGGTGCCATCAACATCGAAAATGGCAAGGCCAACTCTGTGCGCAATGCCATCACTCAGGAGTTTGGCCCTGTCCCCGACACTGCCCGCTACTACAAGGTGGGTCAGAGTCGGTGGGGGCAGGCAGCCATCTCCCAAGGGCCTGGAGAGCAGGCAGAGAGGGAGGATGTGCAGGGGGTGGAAGGTGGAGAAAAGAGGGCAACCAAGCCCAGAGGGAAACTGCCATGAGGTGGGTAAAGCTCACCCAGCATCTCGCCTGGTGCCTCAGGGCCTGGCCCAGAGGCCCCTTGTGCCAGGGGAAGGAACTGGGCGGGCTTCCGTGGTGGGGAGCCAAGCCTCTGCTCTTCTGCTAAACCACAAACAAGGGAGGCCCTGCCCAGGGGGACTGAGCAAGAGGAGTGCTCTAGGGGCATCTGGCCCCAGACCTGAGCAGATGGTTAGAGGAGACCAAGGAGAGGGAAAGAAACCAGCTCAGAGAGGGAAAGGGGCCACCTGGGGCCTCACAACAGGCAGGGAGGGAGGGTCCCAGGCCAGGCTGGGGGCCAGGAGGGAGGAGGGCAAGGCCAGGGTGCGGGTGGCACGGAGGGGCCTCCAGGGGCCAATACTCTCTGATGACTCTTCCTGCTTTGAGAAAGCAACAGAACCAGTCCTGAGCCTGAGTCCTGGTACATTGAGGACGAGGATCCTCTGGCACCTCCTGATGGCTGGGCAGGGCAGAATGGTTGCCCCAGGGAAGGGCTGCTTTCCACCCAGGGGCCCCCAGGATGTCCCGGTGACAGGGAGGCAGCCTCATGCCTGTGTAGAAGCTCCTTCCCGCTGCTGCCCCAGCTCACAGGCCCCCACCGCAGCTTGGGCTCATACGCTTGCCTCCATCTGAAATGCCCTTCTGGCATCTCCAACCTCAGAGCATACCAGTGCTGCCTGCCCCTGGCCGACGTGACCCCTCACCCCACCACACCCCCTGCCAGGCTCTGCACCCCTGCCAAGGGCGCCACCTGAAGCCTACCTCCACACTGACCACCCACAGTGGGGTCACATCTGCCTGTGTCCAGGGAGGAAGCAGGTGGGGGGTGATGCCTCTTTCCCCTCATGACTTCACTCCCCACTTGCCTGACAGAAACATGGCATCAAGTGGGTGGTGATTGGAGATGAGAACTACGGTGAGGGCTCGAGCCGAGAGCACGCGGCGCTGGAGCCCCGTCACCTTGGAGGCCGGGCCATCATCACCAAGAGCTTCGCCAGGATCCACGGTGAATGGAACCTGGGCCCAGCCCCACCTGCTTCCCCTCGCGAGGGCACATGACCTGCCGGGACCTGTGCCCCTGGCTCCCAGGCTGCACCCCCTGCTCCTGCACCTACCCCCCACCCCACCCTGGCCATCAGCCCTCTGCCCCTTCCCAGGTTTGCCTGGAGCGAGTCTGATCCCCACGGCTCCCCACCCCAGGCACGCACAGCCTTGCCTCTAAACCTGCAGCCCTAAGCCACTGAATCCCAGGACAGGTGCAAGGCTTTCTCCTCTGAATATGTCTGTGAGGAACGCCTTCCACAGGCCTGGTGCCCACCTGGTTCAGGAGTCCCTGAGTGAAAGGTACAGTCCCATGTCATTGGGGATGGAGCAGGCCTGGACTTTGTCACTGCCCCCAGGTTTGTCCCAGGTGGCAGGTTCGGGGTGTCTCTCCCAGAGCCCTGCCTGGTCTTAGCAAAAGAAGCAATCCGTGCCTGAAGGCAAGGCTCTCTGCCTGAAGAAGGGGCGAGGCGGGGCACCTCCCCTGCCGACTGAACGTGTCCTCTGGCTTTCAGAAACCAACCTGAAGAAGCAGGGCCTGCTGCCTCTCACCTTTGCTGACCCAGCCGACTACAACAAGATCCACCCCGTGGACAAGCTCACCATCCAGGGCCTGAAGGACTTTGTCCCTGGCAAGGTCAGGGGGCCAGGGAGGCATGGGAGGAGGGCAGGCCCTGCCATCTCCACTGGGGCCCGTCTGAGGGGTGGGGTAGGGACAGCCATCCTACTGCCTATACCGGGTCCCCCCACAGCTCCTCCTGTGAACCCTGGTTACAGCTGGAAGGGCCCTTAAGTTCTCCAGGCAGCCCCCCTGAGAAGGGAAGGAAACGCCCAGTCACTCAGAGTTGAGGGTGGAGCCAGCACAGGCCCCCCACTGCCCACCCATTAGCCTAGGCCTCTCTCTGAGGCGTTGGCCCATTCCCCACAGGTCCCGCTTGGCCCCAGGAGTCTCCCTTAGGTGCCCTTCAGGTTTTTTCCAGGGCCACCTAGACGAGGCCTAGGCCTCAGTTTACCTGCTGCCCTCAGGTCCTCACCACTGGGCACCCACATCTGCCTCTGTCTGTAGCCCCTGAAATGCATCATCAAGCACCCCAATGGGACCCAGGAAACAATCCTCCTGAACCACACCTTCAACGAGACCCAGATTGAGTGGTTCCGGGCCGGCAGTGCTCTGAACAGAATGAAGGAGCTGCAGCAGTGAGCCCCTGCCCGCCCACCCCCGGATCAGCTCAGGGCCATTTGCAAGCGCAGTTCCCGCGTATTGTCAGAATGGATTGGATCAGGTCGGATCCAGCAACGGCTTCCTGCTCCAGGATGGCACAACCTGACAGTCCTCCCGGCCTTCCCTCCCTCAGCCCAAGGTTGGGGAGGTTCTTAAAGTAATCCCCAGCCCCTGCCTTCCTGCTTGGTTTGGTTCAGATCTTGAGCAGGTCCGGTCAACTGTATTTATTTTTGATGACAAAACTCCCATCTAAAGAAGTTTTTTTCCTGCCTAATCATTTCATTGAGGGCTGAAGAATTCTAGAGAACCTTTTGTTCTTGCAAGGAAAATAAGAATCAAAGTCTTAATGACTACTCCTGTGTACAAGTGGTATTTGTGTTGGTCCCGCCTCTGGGGTCCAGAGAGGGTCTCCTCAGGCAAGGTCACTGGATACCTCTTGCTGCCCTGGCACCACACCCCCAGCCTCCTGTCAGCACCCCTTTCCCACTTCATCAGGTACCCAAGGAGGAAAGGCCTTTGCTCTCATGTGCAGCTGAACCCCTGGATCTGAGCTGCCTCCCCTTCCCCTGGGGCCTGGGCACCGGTAAGATGGCAGCATGGTCTCACTGACCCTTTGAACGCCTGAGGGTAGGTGTGGCCCTCTAGAGAGTGCATCTGCCCAAGGTCAAAGCCAGGAGCAGGCATGGCCCCAGCCCTTCAGCATGAGGAGGTGGGGACAGTGCTGTTCTGCATCTGCTCCTCTCTCCTGGGGTGACATCCAGGCTCTGGTACTCGGTGTGGGCTGAAACAGGGACCAGGTCCCACAGAGACCCCACAACCAGGGCAAGACCTGCTCCCAGACAGACTGGTCCAGGCGGAGGCAGGCAAAGGGGAAGAAGGAACCTGGCAAACCCACTGCTGAATCCACAGCATGCAACCGCTGGCCCTCTGCCTGACCTGCAGTGTCACAGCAGACACAGTGGTTCTTGGCAGTGCCAGCTGGCCCCGGGCTTCTTCTAACTCTACGGTGCTCTGGGAGTTGAGCATAGGTTGCCCCCGTGGCTCTGGGCTGCAAACGCCACCGCCTCCCCTCCTCATCTAGTCTGGCTGAAGTCACGGGCTACCTGCCCCCACCCCCAGATGCTGGTGGGAAGGTGACTGCCCCTTAATTGTCAGACTGATCAGCACATGGCAACCTCCAGGACCCAAAAAAGCAACCACAGGCCAGCTTCATGCCCCAAGAGACTATGGTGTCACCAGCTCAGCCAACCCAAGGCCCAGTGTGAGGCAGCCGAGGTCTCACAAATACCTAGCCCTCCTGCCTTTTTTTTCTTTTGGCAGGAGGAGGGGGGAACATACCCACAAGTCATTTGGGGTGAGGAAGGACGCTGTCCCGGCTGTGGCAACTCAGTGATCTTAGGGCATGACATTGGCTTTCGAGACAAGGGCAGTCCCTTCCCTCCTGATGCTGCCATTGTTTATTAAATGTCTTTGCTCTCACTGGAAACCAGAAGTCCGTGGGGATGGCAAAGCTTCGGGGGCAGACTCGGAGAAGGAACAGGGCCAGGAGCACAGGGCACATGCCAGCTGGGCGCTGGTAGCCCCACCCTCCAGCTCCAGGCAATCCCACCTGTGTCAGCTGCTGTTGTCTTCACAGCAGCTACGTCACCTTCACAAGGGCCGGGCTTGTGGGAAGTCCTGGGCTAGCTGCTGGTCCACCAGGAGAGAAGGCCCAGGCCTGGCTCACTGATGGATCCCTGCCAGGGGGAGAGAGAAGACAAGCCCCTGTCAGCTACATTTAGGCCAATTCAAGCAGGAGGTAAAGGGGCCCTTCCTTGGCAGCAACCCAGCAGGCCCAGCATAGGCAGAGGGGAGGGTGGGGAGATCCAGGGGCCACACCAGTGCTCCTAGCTGGCAAGTTGGGAGCACACAGCACACCTCTCCCCACCCAGCCTCCCTGAGGCCTGCAAGGCAAGTGCTGATTACTGGGGGCAGGGGCCCCAGCCCCATGGCCTCAAAGTCAAGTCCTGCCAGAAAGATTTAGCGGCCATGAGGACCAGCCTCCAAATTCAGGCAGAGGATGCCCCCAGCCACAGATTCCCAACAATGACAGCTGCCCCCAAAAGCAAACAATTTGGGCCTATCACCCCACAGCAGAAAACCCTACTAGCAGGCCCCTAGAATTCCAAATTGCTAGGATGTCACAGACTCTGGCTTCATGAGGGTAAAATGCCTCATGACTAAACGAAGCCAGCATTAGCCAGCTTCCCCACAGCCTCAGGCCCAGCCGGGGCTCAACTGGGGCAGCTCGGAGGTCCACTCTTTCCCGAAACCCTACTCTTACCCTCTGGGCTTTCCTCTCTCCCAAGTCCCTTCCTTGGCCTCTTCCTCCCTCCAAGCCTATTTATCTGGCATTTGCCCATGGTGGGTCCCCACAGCCTTGTGAGGCAAAGCCTCACAGCAAGGCCTGGACCCTGGGATCACCCCGACATACAGAGATGGGGGCTCACCAGGGGCTTGGACCCAACCAGAGGGACAGGAGTTCTAGGAGCCAAACCCCCAGTCGGCGCTGCTCTCCCCTGCTGGTTTCCACAGCTACAACAGGCCCTCTCACCACAAGCGTGTACGGCGCCTCCTTCTTCAGCAGCTCCTCGCTGGAAGAGGCGGCCTCGGCGGAGCTGGGCCCCGTGGGCGATGTGTCCACAAAGCTCTCATCCACCACCCGGAAGCGGACGTCCTCGCCAGTGTCCATGTACAGGTCGTGCGCGCCTTCCTCTGTCTCGTACTCCCACACCCACACCTGCTCGGCCTCGTCGCTGGGGGTCCCAGGATCAAGGCAACAACAAGGCCCTGGAGAGCCCTGAGGGTGGGGCTCGCCCCTGCACCCTCCCCGAGCAAAATGGGGCCCAGCTCCTGGCACAGACCCCCGGCCGAGGCTGGGCCGGCCCTCATGCGGCCTCAGAGCTCCCGGATGGGAGTGACCATGGCCCTGGGGCCTGGGCCCAGACCGCAGCTCCCCCACCCACCAGCTGTGTGCCCTGGGACAAGGCCCATCTGCCAAGGAGGGATAGTAGCAAGAGCCCCCCTCACAGTTGTGAGGATTAAATAAAAGCACAGACAAAGAAAATGCTCCCAGTGGCCCCAGCACGTAGCCAGGCCTCAAACGCACAGCTACATTAAGTTCCAGCTGGGTGCAGTTTCAGCAGGGTGCGATTTCACATCACTCTCTCATCTATGCCTCGGGGTGAGCCCACAGGGCAAGCAGTGCAAGGCTCTCCCAGCTTTCAGTGAGGAAGGGTGGGAGGTGAGCACACTCACCCCAGGGCCCCCATCCCCCCTAGCCAGGCCACAGCCCCGAGGTGCCTGCGGGGCCCCCTCCCTCCACCTCCCTCAGCAGAGCCCATCCACACGCCCCTCCTGCCAGGGGTCCTGCCTCTCCTTGGGCGACAAGATAGGGTCCCTCCCGCTGAGGAGTCTCAGATGAGTGGACAGACCCACAGAACAGGACCCCGTGCAGCAAGCTGGGGGTGGGGGCAGGGATAGTGGGGAGCCCAGGATAGCAGGGAGGGGTGAATCAGGGCCAACCTCCCAGAAAAGTGACCTTGGAGATCTTGGAGGTGATTCCTGTGGGCCAGGAAGGAGGGAGAGGGGGATGGAGCAGCCCAAAGAAAGTAATGGAAGTGAGCGGTGCCCCCCCCCCACCCCGTGGCCACACAGCCCCAAGGCTGCACGGGGCACAACCTGCACAACCAAGCGTGGCCTTGACATGCCAACAGAGATGGACACGTGACATCACAGTGTGGGACACATGGGCAAGGCAGCACCTCCAGGGCCGAAGTGCAGACTGGAGGAGTGACCCAGAGGCCATGGGCATCAGCTCCCGGCACCCAGGGCTCCCCACAGAGTCGGGAGCTTCCTTAGAGAGGTCTGAGCTCCTGACTCACTTGACCTTGGGAGGATACAACTTGGCTGGCTGCTGCAGGGACTCTGGGGGGATGAGAATATCATCGAAGAACCCCAGAGACACTGGAAGAGACACAGAAGGGGAGCATGTGGGCCGGGGGCTCAGGTCGGCCAAACGCCAAGAGGTCGGGGTACTCAACAGGAATACCCTCACCCTGAGTCACCAAGGGGCAGGTGACGCCAGAGGAAACCTGGGCCCCGCCCCACCCCAGAGCCCCACTCCTGTGCCTAATGCTGGGGCAGCCCACCTGCCAATACGAGGTCATACCCCCAGGTCACCCCGCTAGCTTCAGTGCCCACATGAAATCCTGAGTTAAGGACCTCACGGTAAACCCTCACAGCCAGCCAGGTCCTCACCTGCTATGTGAAAGTGAGAACTCACAGGGGAGCTGAGTGTACCCTCGGCTTGGCACGAGAGAACAAGGAGGCTGCTCTGACACCAAGAGGAAGATTCTGTGTCTCCATCTGACCCCGCCCCGGCCACATGGACCAAGAATGGCAAGGGTGCCCCCCAGGCCGGCTGCGTGTCCCATGAGTGCGCAGGGCTCGCCAGGCTCACCGTGCACTCCCTCCGGGCTGCAGCCTTTGATCTTTCCGATCAGAATCTCGTCCAGGAACGGGTGGAACACCACATAGCGAAAATGCACTGAAAGTGAAGAAGGCAGATGACAGATCAGTGACAAGCTGGTGCACAGGAAACAGCTTCCCAACGTCCACCTGTCTTGCTACCCTGTGACCTGTGACCTGGGGCCTGATGTGGCTGCACCGGGAGCCTGCCCAGCAGTCCACTCCCAGCATCCCCTGCAGGCCCAGACCCGTCAGCTGAGCCGGGGACCCTCACCCGTCCCCTGCACGGCCACTGCCTGGCCACCTCAGAGGCCAGCAGCTGCAGCTTGGAACCGCAACCACCTCCCAAGACTGTCCCACCTGGGCCCAGATTCTGGGCTACCAGTAACTCCAGGTCACCCCCAACCTTTCTCCAGCCTCTCTCCTTTAAATTCTAGAAAGGGCAGAAGCAATCGGAAGAGGAAACCAGCCTTGGAAACAAGTTCCCTGGCTCCTGCTGGTTGGCAGCTTGCCCCAGGCACAGCTCTGACCTGGAACAGGGTGCTAAAAATGCCCCAAAACTAGAGGGGGTGGAGGCAGGCAGAGCTGGCGACTGAGCAGAATGCCTCCGTGGGTTCTCAGGCCCTGGATGGCCCCTCACCTGCCCCCAAGGGAGACACCAGGTGGAGTCCAGGCCCACATCACCCACCCTGACCCATCACCCTGGCAGAAGCCATAAGCGTCACCTCTGCTCCTCGGTCAAAGCCCCAAAGGGGCTGACCCCATCCGCCTGATCACCCGGGGCCAGAGAACACAACAAGGCTGCCCCCTGCCGCTCGTTCTGCGTCCACGTCCTCCTTGCCACTGAGAGGACGAGGAGGCCACTCAGGAATGCTGGGAACCTGCTCTCAGCCACAGCTCGAAAAAGTCTCCAAGTTTTTCTGTTCCCCACCAGACAGGGTCACCAGGGGGAACCCTGCCTTCCTTGGCCACCTACTGGGTAGGTTTAATCCTCCAGACGCCAGCTTCTGCCACCAACACCCTCAGCTGCCGGGTGTGCTCCACCGCCCCACAGGGAGCAGGGCCCAGCAGCCCCTGCCCTGGCCATGCTGTGGGCCGGTGGTGCCACCAGAGAGGGAGGCCTGGGGGCAGGAGGGCGGCAGCCGTGCCCCTCCCTCCCCCTGAGGAGACAGGAGCCACTGAGACGGAGGCCTTTGCTGAGGAGCCTTGGGGAACTTGGAGCCTCGTGACCTCCCAGAGAGCAGAGCAGGACAGCTGGGGGTCGGGGACCCACAGAATGGGAAACCCCATTCCCCCAGGACCCAGCGTTCAGTCTGGTTTGATAAATCCTCACTGGGCCTCACCAGGTTTGTACCAGGCCTGGTTTGGGTGCTTGGGGGTGGGGCTTGCGAGGAGGACAGCACCCAGCCCAGGGAGCTGCCATCTGGAACGCCACATTCACCAGCCAGCACCGAGCCAGAGCAGGGCCCCCCACCCAGCCTGTGCAGGGGGAACAGGCCAGGTCCAGCCAGCTTGGAGGGCACAGAGACCCTGGGGCTGGTGCCAGCACTACAAACTGTGAAGGCCACAGTGTTTCTCCACACCTCATAACCATTTAGAGAGGCAGAAACCAAGTCTCAGAGAGGGAAAGCAACCTGCCCCGGGTCACAGAGCAAGGATGCAGAAGCACTTGACAAATGGATATTCCTAAAGGCAAAGGCATGGCCTGCACAGGCTGGGCCATAGCCTTGGGTGAAGTGGGGGGGTTGGGGAGAGGGTACATGGGGTCAGGGGTCGGCCTCGAAGCATGGCAACCAATCCCCATCACAAAATAACAACCCACCTCCATGGGGCTCGACTAGCCACCAGCAGCCTCATAACTGCAATGTGATCCTAATTAGCGGCAAGGAAATTGAGGCTCAGAGAGGTGGAGTTACCTGCCCAAGGACACAGAGCCAGAATTCAAATCCAGGTCCATCTGCGGGGATTAACCCGGTGCTCAACTCGTCAAACTTGTTTTCAAGGAAACAGCAGACCCAGGGTGAATGGGAGGTGGGGGTGTGCAATAAAAACCCAGCATGAAGGCGGTGGGGGGGGGGGGCAAGTGGAAATCTTACACCAATCGGCAGAAACAACCAACAAGATGGCAGAATCTTCTCAAACTCAACTTTTTCCTCCCATGGTTTCTCTTAAAGTTCTGGTAGCTGTTGCCACTTGTCTCCAGGATAGCCAAAGCCCATGTCCGAATGCAGAGACAGAGCCCAGCTCGACAGTATCTTTCTCTGTAAACAGAGGCCCTCGCGGTCTTGTTTTTACAGGACAGTCTTATTTTCTTGCCAGAGAAACTGCTCCTGGTCCACACAAAGGTGGCCTGTCTTCTAGGACCCTCCGCAGGACACATAACCTCCATGTCAACCAGGCCTCTGGATTCCTGGACATGGACAGAATGTGGCAGCACATTCTGGAATCACTCAAGCATCTCTGCGTGCTGAGATGGACAGCGGCAGGGGTCCTCAAACATGGGCTTGTGTGAGAATCACCTGGCACCTCATTAGAACACAGTCCACCAGCCACCCCAAAGATTCTGATTCAGTAAGATCGCAGGAGGCTGAGAAACTGCATTTCTACAGGGCGCCTAAGACAAGGCCGCACAGCCACCCTCCCAACAGGCCCTCTCTCTTCCACTTCCCACCTGGTTTGGCCGGCAGGTGGGGGACACCCCAGGCCCCCTCCCTTGCTCCTGTCCCAGCTCCTCTCTAGCACTCCCTCCTTCCGGTTCTGATAACGGTCCCTGCATGGCCCTCTGCAAAGTGACTGTGCCATTCGTCCTCTGAAAAGGCAGTCTCCTCCCTCTGTCGGCCACCAGACTCACTTTGGCCAGACGGGAAAAGCGCCTGTGCCCAGGGCTCCTGCCCTTGCCGGGCTTTGCCTCCTCGAACCTGCCATGTGAACAGCTTCCTGGGGAGTGAAATCCTATCAGGCAGAGGTGAGCCATCCTGGCCAAGGCCCCCCAGACCCACCAGCCTGCCAACCCCAACCCAAAACAGCCCACCTCGGCCAACCAGCCCAGGAGAACCCCACCCACCGACCCCCAGAATCAGGGGGAACAACGTTCGCTGCTTTGAGCCACTGAGTTTAGGCAGCAAGAGAAGAAAAAGAGTTCGGAGTAATTCACGTTGTGTGCCAAGTCCTGCCCTCTGCTGTCTGCACGTACTGACTCACTAACCCTCATGGTGGCCCCGACCATTCACAGCATTTTACAAATGAGGAAACGGAGGCACAGAGGCTACATATCCTGCCCAGGACAGACAGCCATAAGCAGCAGAGGTGGGATTTGAATCCAGGGGCCCTGCTTTTAACCACAACGACCTGCTGTCCCTCAAAGTCTCCCTGGCCCCAGCCAGCCCCCGGAAGGCCAGTGGCACCCCCCATGCTCCACACTTCTAAGCCAGCAATGACCACCTGCCTTGTCACTGACAGGCGGCCTGTCCCCCTCACGAGACCATGAGGGCCTGAGGGCTGGGCCCAGGGCACAATCTTAGAGCTGGAAGAGGCCCTGGGAATCCCCCAGTCTACCTCCCAGGTCTTGAAGATAAGGAAACTGAGGCCCAGAGAGGAAGAGCCTGCCCACACTCACTCAGCCAATTCCTGCCCTCAGGACAAGGCTAGAGGGCTCCCAACCACTAGCCCAGGACTCCTGCCACTCTCGGCCACCTCAGGGGCTTGACTCCCTACTACAGAAAACCGTGCTTCAAGAACCCCTAAAGCCCCTGGAAGAGAGGGCACCCACCTTTGGTGTGTGACGCGCCATCCCCCGGGAACACATAGGCATCCTCCAGCTTGGTGATGTCAAACAGACAGATGCAGAGTCCCACGTTGTAGACAACCTGTGTGCATATATGTCCATGTGTCCACACACACACAGCCACACACCTACACACACAACGGAGTGACCCCAGAAGCCCATCTCCCCACGCTGTCTCTCCTGAGACCTTCCGCACTACAGGGCAGGTGCAAGGATCCCCGTTTTGTGGATGGAAATGAGTTGGGGCTGCTGCCTGAGGTGGCCACAGGTAAAGAATCTTGGTGACAAGACAGATCCAGGTACACTTCCAGCTCTACCACTCACTGTCTGACTTCCAAGGGGGTCACTTCACCTCTCTGAGCCTCAGTTTCCCCATCTGCAAAACTAGAAATAACAGGCTGCAAGGTTGTTAAATAGAGAGGATGGATGTGAAGCCCCTATCCTCACATATGGCTCACTTGCTAGAACAAATAATAATTAATAATAATTATTATTACTAGTAAGGGTGGACAGAAGAGAGATCCCTGGTTATACTTTCCAGTGTCCCACAGGCCAGGCTAGAGCCTCACAGCCCAGTGAACATCAGGGCTGCAGCTAATTTCTGTTCCACCCACAGTCTCAGGCCCACGGACGGGGCCACAGGGACTGAAAACTGGCAGAGAACAGGGTGAGGACCCCCAGGGCAACTCCGCCCCAACCCACCCCAACAAAAGCCACTCAGCGCCTGCTTCCCTTCCCCAACACCATCACCCCCCAATCAGAGTCCTTGTAGGGACGCTCAGGGACGTGCCAGGCTCTTGCTAGGTGCAGGGAAGAAGACAGAAAAGGTCCTTGCACTCATGGGGAGGAAAAGAGAAAAAAAAAATCAAGAAAATAACAGTGGAGTTAAGTGCTAAGAAGGAAAGAGGGTGCTATGACACAGAAGAACTGAGGAGGGCAGGTTTCTCCAGAAAAGGCAGAGGGCACTAAGGCGCATGGGCCTGGCACACAGAAATGTGCAAATCCATGCTGCAGGGAGGAAGGAAAACACCTGTTAACTCTACATACACAAAAGCAGCATGATGTTGGTAGGACAGCAATTATTACCCCCATTTTACAAATGGACCTCGAGGCCCAGAGAGGCTAAGTGACTTGCCCAAAGTTGCAAAATTGGAAGTATGGAATACTGCACTTCCCAGCATCAAAGCCCTTTTTCAAACCCTCTTTCTCTTTGGTCCCCTCCAACTCCCTTGGAATGTAAAGACGACCCCATCCCATTTTACAGACCAAGAAACCCGGGCTCAGAGACGTTCAGATCCTTTGCCCACGGCCGACCCTGGGCACGACCAAGCCCGGACAGTGCTGGGCCCTCCCGAGCCCGGCCCTGCCCGCGACCCCGCGGGCCCAGCACCTTGTTGGCCAACTTCTTGTTCAGCTCCTCGGCGATGGAGTCGTTGAGCTTCCTCTCAAACTGCCACGGGGGGGTCCGCACGGTGTCCACCATCTCCACCAGGACGAACATCTCGGCCTGCGCTGGGGGCTCTGGAAGCCGCGAGGTCGATCCTGCACCGGGGCCGGGGGGCGGTGGGGATCCCAGAGGTCCCTTCGTCCCGCCCGGATGGCTGAGACGACCGCCCTCCCAGGCCGGCAGTGCGCCAGGGCCTGGGGTGGCCCGAGGGGGTCAGGCTCCGCTCGGGCGATGCGAGGAAACCGAGGCCCAGCGGGAGGGGCGCGCTCCCGTCACACGCACCGGGGGCCACACGACTTGCGGTGAGAATCCGAATCCGGTCGCTTCCGGAGAGCAGACCAATAAGAGGCTTCTTCCCGCCCCTTACGGGGCGGGGCCGCCTGCAGGCTGCGTGCGCGGGACCGGGCGGGACCTGAGTCGGGGGTGTGGAGTGGGCGGGGCATGGCGGGCGGGGCGGGGCTCTCGCTTCAGCAAGCTGGGCACCTGTAGCCCTCAGACCGGGCTTTTCGGTTGCTGGGCGACCTCCGCTCTCCTCAGCGGCTTCTCCCGCTGCGGGCGGTGTGCCACACCCTTCCTGTCTTCTCAAACCGTGCTCTGCATTGCGGCCACAGTGATCCTTTCAGAATGCAAACATGATACGGTTAAAGCCTTCAGTGCTCTGGGGTTAAGGAGAATTGATTGGAAAGGGGCACGAGACGCCTTTGTGAGGTGATGGAAATGGTGTTATCTTGTTTTAGGTGGTGGTTACACAGATGCTCGCAACTGTCAAAAGTCCTAGAACGCAACACTTAAGATATATGCACTTTATTATAGATAAGTTATATCTCAATGCAAAAGTGATAATACAAGCGTCCATCCACAGATGAATTGATAAACAAAATGTGGTGTATCCATACAATGGAATATTATTCAGCTGTAAAAAGAAATGAAGTTCACTGCCCTACTCCCTACATGGGACATGACTCTCAGGGATGAGCCTGGACCTGGCATCATGGGATTGAGAACATCTTCTTGACCAAAAGGGAGATGTGAAATGAAACAAAAATAAAGTTTCAGTGACTGAGATATTCAAAATGGAGTCAAGAGGTCACTCTGGAAGGCATTTTTATGCCCTATATAGATATCCCTTTTTAGTTTTTAGTGTACTAAAATAGCTAGAAGGAAATACCTGAAACCGTCAAATTGCAACCAGTAGCCTTGATTCTTGAAGACAATTGTATAACTGTGTAGTTTACATGGTGTGGCTGTGTGATTGTATGGACAGTGTATGGACAGATGAGTAGAAAAATGGGGACAGAAATTAAATGAAAAATTGGGTGAAATGGGGGGGTAGAATGCTTTGGGTGTTCTTTTTTATTTTTATTTTTATTCTTATTTTTATTTTTTTTGGAGTAAGGAAAATGTTTAAAAATGGACTGTGGTGGTGAATGCACAACTATGTGATGGTAATGTGAACAGCTGATTGTACACTGTGGATGATTGAATTGTATGTGAATACATCTCAATAAAACTGAATTTTTTTAAAAAAGGAATGAAGTCCTGATACATAAGATGACATAGATGAACCTTGAAGACATCACGTTGAGTGAAATAAGCCAGACAGATATTGCATGATTAACTAGAATATGTAAATTCCTAGGGACAGAAAGTAGAGCAGCATTGGAGACGGGGTGGGGAGTTAATGCTTAATGGGTACAGAGTTGTTTGGGCGATGGAAGTTTTATTGATGGGTGGTGGTGAGGTAGCATGATATTGTGAATGTAATTAACACCACTGTGTTGTCTACTTGAAAATGGTTAAGATGGGAAATTTTATGTAGTATATGTGCTGCCACAATGAAATGTCTTAAGTGATGATAAATTGGGGGGAAACAACCTCAGTAGTTTCCCTTTGAATTTGGAATAAAGTCCAAATCCTTTAGGGATGCTCACAACTTTCGGCTGGTACTTGCTCTACCCACCGTGCCATCCCCATCTTCTCTCCTCCTCATTCCAGCCTCATCCATTTTCATCATGATGATGAACATGGGCTAAGAGAATTCAGGAAGTGGACCGGGATCATGGTCTGCCAAGTGACAGGAGCAGGCTTCCATCTAAACCTCTGCACTGAGCTGCCTCTAAAAGTTGGAAATGTATAAGTTGGTGGGGTGTGCAACTAAACTGGAGTGTGTTTTAACCAAAATAACAATTTGAGAACTTAAAAAGATCCTTGAGGCAGACGACAGAGGCATTCTGAAATGCACGGTGTTTAAATTTGCTGATTTCACAAGTGTAGAGGTCTCTCTGACCACGAGACTGGCTGCAGTGATACTGAATTTGGCCTTCCCTGTGTGTGTATTTTTATTTCTAGGCCTGTCTACCTCTGCTAAGATTTGAGCTACTTGAGAGCAGGAGCCAATGTTACTTCAGCTTTTTATTCCCACAAGCACCTGACATCATTCCTCAGAGGCATTCAGGAAAGGTGCTTAAGAGAGTAATATTAATTTTATCTCTCAAATTCTCCCTCTTTATTCCATTCCCATTGCTACTGCCTTGGTTCAGTTCTTTTCATTCCTCTGCTAAAGCTCAGCCACACCTCCTCGCTTCCCAACCTCCATCCCTCCTGCAAGCCACCTCCACATCTTCACAAAAGTCTTCCCTTTGTGACTCTTTCACCTGCACAAAAAGGTCTGACCCCACCTTGCCTTCCTCTCTAACCCTCCCTCCCTTCTGTCCTATAGGCACCAGAACCAAGCCCCATGAACAAAGCAGGCCCTTTTACAGCTGTGCCCTGAAAGCCTCTTCTTTACCAAGAAAACTCCTACTCACCCATCAGGACCCAAATGTGATGCCTTTCCCAGGCATTCATTCATTCATTCAACATACTGTGTGCCCAGCTGTTGGGGACCCAAAGAGGGAAGAAAAGCTGGGTCCTGAGCCCAGCTTCAGCTCGGAGATGGGGATGAAGGTGGGGGCAGGGAACAGATACAGAGAGAGAGAATCTAGTGCTCTCAGGGAACTAAAAGGAATTCAGCTGGTTTACATATGAGATGAGAACTGGTGAGCTGCGAGGCTGGAGACCTAGCCTTATTGTTACAGTATTTACAGCTAACGTGTATGGGATACTTATTATATGCTAAGCACTCTTCTATGTGCTTTACAGGTATTACCTCATTTCGTGCTCACACCAGCCCTATGAGGTAGGGACTATTTTCATCATCCCATTTACAGGGCAGGAATCTAAGGCAAAGAGGTAAAGCAGCTTGTTCAAGGTCACCCAGCTAATAAGTAGCCGAGCTAAGATTCAGGCTCCAGAGCCCTAACCATTGGCCTGTGATGTCATGGTGATGACATTATCCAGAGGGCAGCCCTGGGAAGCCCTGGAAAGTTCCAAAAGGAAAATGGCCCTGGAAAGCTGGAGGGGTGTGGATGGGAGGCGGCTGGGGTGGAGACCGGAAGACCGGGGAGGAAGCTGTTATGTGGCCCTGGCGAGAGGAGGCCTGTGGCCATGGAGAGCGAGATGCTGGGCAGAGTCCAGGGGTTTTCAGGGGCTGTCAGGCCGGGTGGATGGCCTGGGGGAGGGAAGTGGGAGGAGCCACTGGCCGGGTGGTGGCCATTGACCGAGTGGGAAACTGGAGGAGGGCCAGGCTGGGGGGCGGCCTTGAAGAGTTCGGGGTTTTGTGTTCCCAGGCTTCTCTTCCGGTATTCAGCTCACAGGATTGCAACAATCATTTGTTGGCATGATTGGTTTACTCACTGGTGAAAACAAGGATCAGGCCTCATTTATTCTCCACATCATTCCCGGGCAGGTTGAGGTGGTTTACAAATATACGCTAGCCTTCAGGCTCCACGATGACAAGGACTTCTCTGTCCTGTCGTGTCCCCTCCACCTCCGCTGGGCTCGTGAATGTGTGTTATTTGAATGAACAAAGGGATAAGAAAATAATTGCCGAGGGTGTTGGAGTAAGAGAGAAAAAAGGGTTGGAAGAGAATCAAAGCAGGAGGAGGAAGTGAGAGAAGGGGTCAAGGATAGTGGCCTGTAGTTCCCACGCCGCGGCCACACGACCTGGTAGAAGTTGGTGGACCCCTTGGCACCTCAGGTACTTCTCAGAAAAACTGTAACGACTACTAGTAGAGCCCATCTCAAATGACAGTCCATCAGTGGAGGACTGGCTGAAAAAGATATGGTCTATCATGTGATGGAATGCTGTGGAGTCATAAAAAAATATCATAGAATGATATTCAGGACATAATAAGTGTAAAAATGCCAAGAGCAGATCAGTGTGTCTGGGATGCTACCATTTGTGTAAAAAAGGGAGAAAAATAATACTATGTATATATACCTAAGTGTTGGTTTATGCAGAAAATAGCTCAGAGAATACACAAGAAGCTGATTATATTGTTTGTCATCAGGGACAGAAACAGAATGGGGGGAAGCCGGGAGGGAGAGGGAGAATTTTGTACCAAATACCCTTTGTCGCCTTTGATATTTGGGATAATGGAAATATATTACCTAGTCAAAAATGAATAAAATTTAAATTATAAAAAACAATTAAGTTTTTTCACACCTTACAAAAAACCTCTTGTGGCCCCCTTTCCTTCCAGCTCCTGCCCCATTTTCTACTCCCGTTACCAGCAGACCTGCTGGAAAGCTTCAGCTGTCCTTGCTGTTTCTAATTCCTCTGCCCTCGGCCTCTCCACAACCCGTTCCCATCGGGGTTTGGCCCCGCCACTCAACCGAAATGACTTTCTCAAGGTCACTGACAGCCTCCACGTTGCCAAGTCTGCTGATAATTCTCAATCCTCATCTTGTCGTTATCAGTGGCCTTTGTCCCAGCTGCTCCCTCTGCTACTTCTCAGTCTCCTTGGCCAGATTGTCTCTCAACCGCTAACTGTTGGGGGGCGTGGGCAGCTCACCTTCTCTGCTCTGTCTCCACTCATGTCTGGGGGCCCCAGAGTCTCACAGCTTCTAACACCATCCATCTGCTGTCGGCTACCACACGTCCATCTGCAGTCCAATCTCTCCCCTGGGTACCCACTCCCACGTTCCCCGGCCACAGGACATCTCCATTTGGCGACTCAAGTTCAACTGGGCCAAAATGGAACCCCTGATCATCCCTCCCCAGCAAACCCTCTCCTTCCACCGTCATCCACTCTTAGAAACTACTTCTCCTTTCTTCCAGGTGCTCAGGCCCAAACCTGGGAGTCCTCCAACTCCTCTTAAGTCCTCTTGTCTCTACCTTCGAGATGCATCCAGAATCCAGCCCCTCCCACCACCTGCACCAGCACTCTTGGGGCCCAGCCCCCTTGCCACCCGCTGGGCTGTTGCAGCAGCCTCCACCCTGGCTTCCTGGCTCCTGCCTTCGTCCTCTACAGTCCACACTCAACACAGGAGCCCGAGAGTCTCCCTTACAGTGTCAGTCAGATCTTGTCAGTTGTCCAGTCCTGACCCTGCCACGCTCCATGCGGCTGAGAGGAAGAGACTGTTCTTACAATGGCCTGCACAGCCCTCGGGACTCCCCAACCCCCACCCCTTCACCCCTCCAACCTCACACCCCACTTCCCTGTGCAGTGGTCTTCCATGGCATTCAGTGCCTTCTGACATATGACATAGTTTATTTATTAAGCTGTTTTATTGGTGCTCTCCCTCTACTTGACTATAAGCTCTATGAAAGCAGAGATTTTTGTCTGTTTTGCTCTCTGTTGATTTCCCAGTACCAAGAAAAGTGACAAGCACACAATAAGTGCAGGACAAATATTACCTGGATGATTGAATGAATGATGAATGAAATGAAAAGACTAGCCCTGAGATATACGTTCTCCCCAGTCACACAGATTTGCTGGTGGTAGAAGATGAATTTGACCCTGAGCTTCCCAGCAGCCAAAGCAAAGAGAGAAACATGTTCAGTTACAACATAGAAACTAACACGTGTTTGGGGTGGGCCCAGATTTTCTTGATTCTGGTCTTTCAGAGAACTTTCTCCAGGTCCTCAAGGAATGGACACTCTGAGGCGGTGTGGGAGCCTGTCTGAATGGGCCCAGGACTGACTCTCTTTCAGGTGTTTTTAAAGAACCTCTCCATGGAGGCAAAGGTGCAGCTGAAGTGCCATTGGGAGAGGTGATTCTAGAAGAGGCCTAAACCAAGTGTCCCCGGGATGTGGCGCTCTGTTCTGGCTTGAACCAGAAGTGAAATGTAGAAAGTCGTTCAAGATCCTTGTTGGGGGCCTGCTGTGTGTGAGGCCCAGCTCCAGGGGCTCATGCTACAGTAAGGTCTGGTGAGCGTTGGCCTGTTGACAGGGAACAGGAAGCAGACACAGGAGGTCACGTTGGGCATTGCTATTGAGAAAAGTCATGTGCATCATGTGATGGCAGCTGACTGCGGACCACTGCTCCCACCAGGTGGCTGGGCACGTGAGGATGGAGTTGAGCCCCGAGCATTAAGAAGGCAGGGGCCCATGGCCCAGGGTGTTCAGAAGTGTGTGTGTGTGTACAGATGGCCAATGGAGGCTTGGCTCACAGCCCATGCCAACCCTGGGTCAGCCGGGGGTCTCCCTGACCTCAGGGGAGGGTGCAGGGAGGCCAGCTGTGAATCAGGGACCCCCCCACCCCCACCCCATCATGGAGAGCCACTCGGAGTGACCCCAAGAGGATCCGAGCAGCAGCAGCACAGGAAGCCCTCGCACCTGGGCCAGAGGGCCGACAGCCTCCAGTGCAGGGGTCTCAGCCAGGGTGTCCCACTCCCCCCATACTCCCTTCTCCTCCTGCCTGCCCAGTCACTACCCCAGATGAGGGCTGCAAGGCTGCTAGGCCTCCCCCTGGCCTCTCTGCACAGAGAGGCTTTGCCGGGCTGCCCACAGTATCATTGGGAAGTAGGAATGTGCTGTGCTTTCCCAGCACATTTCAGGTGAGGAGCTGGGCCCCCAAATCCCACATGATGTGGCCCCTTCTCCTGCTCCCTGGCTCCAGCCACCTCTTCAACCTTGAGTTCCATGAACACACAGAATTCTTTCACCCATGCTGTTCCCTCTTTGGGAAACACTCTTCCACGGTTTTTACAAGGCTGGTTCCTCCCTGTCCCTTGGGACTCAGACTATAGGGCCCCTTCTCAGGGAGACCTTCCCCCAACCCTCTGTTCCAGCAGGTGGGATCGGCCCTGCTAATCCTGCATCACACCCTGCTTTGCTTGTGTCTTCCCAGTTTGTGATAATACATTCGTTTTTATGTATTGTGTTGTTGTGCCCCTCCCTAGCTGGGACCGTGAGCTCTGTGAAGCCAAGAAGCACAACTCTTCTGTCCTCTGCTGTAGTCCCAGGGCCTAGGCTGACCCATAATAGGTAGTCAATAAATATTGGCTAAATGTATGAATGAATGAAAAAAGAGATACAATCAGAGCTATGTATCAGAAAAAGACCTCTGGCAGAGGAGCAATGGCCAGACTGGAGAACTGGGGGACAGGGATAGAAGTAAGTAGGACAATTCCAGTTTACTGGGCCAAAACATTAGTACAGTCTGGAAATGAGGCCCACGGCAGAGAAGATGCATCCAGCGGACCAAAAAGATGTTTCTAAGGCAGTGTGGTGTGGCAGAAGGAATAAGAGTGTAACAAGCCAGACCCGCTGAGTTTGAATCTCAGCTCCCTTACCAGCTGTGTGACACCGGGCAGGTGTCTTAACTTCTCTGTGCCCGAGTGTCCGCATCTGTCGAGTGGCACCAACACCTGAGCGGTCTACCTATTTTAAGGGCCCACTTCAGTCAGGCCTGGCCCCCACTGAGTGGTCTAATCTGTTTGGAAACAATAGGATTTGGGGGGCCACTCAGCTCTAACCCACCTCTTCAGCTTTTCCAAGGCAAGGGAGACTTTCCCAGAGAGAAGCATTTGAATTCTCAGCTTTTCACAAAAATAGCCTCCATGCCGGAGCCTCTGGTTTCAAGCAGACGAGTTCTTTGTTACTCTGCTGCTGGTGGGCGGGTGCCACGGGCTGCTCATTTCCTCAATGAACAGCTGTGCCCACGTGGTGGGGAATAATCATAACCGCGCTTCAAACCACAGCCTGGCCCCCTTCATTCCCACCTCTCCCAGCTGCCTGGAAGCTGCGGCACCCACTCGCCAGCCCGCAGGAGGGGTCATAGCCTCCTGGCCTCAGCTCTCTTATCTCCTCACATCCTCCAGACACATCAAAGCTCACGCCCACCAAGAGGACCTTCTGATCAGCAGTCCCCTCTTCCCACAGTGCCTTTTCTCTGGATTCTGGCAAGGCTGGCTCCTTCTTGTCACTTGGAGGGAGCAGCATAAATGTCACCACCTCCGGGAAGTCCTCCCTGACCACCAGGCTGAAGGGCCAGACCCCTCTGCCGGTCCATTTCCTTCCCAGCCCCTGTCACTGCACATACTGGCTGTGTTCCTTTGCTCCAACATTTATTTACTGGATGGCGCTTCAAGTCAGCTGTGACAGCCGGGACCTTGCCTGCCTGGCTCACCACTGTCCCTAGTGGTAGGCACAGGGCCTGGCATGCGGCAGGTGCTCAACAAAACCTGTTGATGAGTGCACCTGTGATCAGGGTCTCTAACCTGAAGTTGAACACCCGTGCCCTCCAAGGTTTGCTCAGAGAAGCGGTCCCGAGGGCTACATACCCACCTCCCATGTGCTCACCTGCCCCTTTGGGAGTGGGGGTAACCCTACGAGGGGCCACCAATGGCTCCATTCCACAGACCCTCATGAGCATTCACCTGGTGCCATGCTTTGTGCCAGTCATAGAGAAAACCTCAGGGACCCTTGCCCTCGAGGCTGCCACAGCCTGGTGAAGGCTTTCTCCACCGAGTGCACTGCCTGGCAAAGGCTGGGGGGCTGTGCTTGGTGCCTCTGGGGGTAGGGTGGGGCTGGGACACTGGACAGCAGGGTGTGTGGGGGCGTGGCAGGACAGGTGGGCAATGGCACCTGAGGTGACTGGCACTTTTGTCTGTGATGAGGTCCCACTCACACAAACCCCACTTGCCAGCCCTAATTCTCCCTTCCACGTCTGGGTGACAACCCAGAAACTCCACACTCCTCACTCGTTTCTAACAGACATCATATTCAAACTGGGTTAAGCAAAAAAGGGAATTTTTTGGCTCTCGTAACTATAAAAAACATGCAAGCGGCACTGGATCTGGGTGTTCAAGTGAGGCCATTGGGATTCTCACGTGCTCCTCCTCACGTCTCCATTTCCCTCTAGATGGGCTTCATTCGCAGGCAGGCTTTCCCCAAGCCGTGCAGAAATGGCCACCAGCAGCTCAAGGCCAGCCTCCCACCACCTCAGGGGTTCTGTGGGGTCTCGACTTCCCACCAAGTCCTGAGCCTGGTTCTGACAGGGCAAGCCTGGGCCCAGGGTCCTTGTGGACTGAGGGGAGAGGCGGGTCCCCAAACAGCACGGCGATCCCCAGCAGAACGGACAGTGGCTGGTGGCGGGGAAGGGTGCAGGTGTCCCGCGGGCCCAGCCCTGCTCCTGAAAGGCCAGGCTGGTGTGGCGGAGATCACAAATCTAGAGACAGGAGCTTGGGTGTCTGCCCCCCACCCTGCAGTGATGAGCCCCCGATCTCTCCGAGCCTCCTTCCTCGTGCAGGTAAGCCTCACGGCGTTGGTATAAGAAACAGGTGAGATAATAACTGTGAGGGCACTTTGAAAATTTATTATCTTTGTAAGAGAGGAAGGAGAAGAAGGAAGAGGGGATTTTAAGGAGAGGCGGGTTCTCGGAGCAGGGTCTTCAGGCTGGGTGTGGAATAGAATCAAAACTCGGGACTTCAGGTAACAACAGGTGACATTTACCACCGGTGTCTCGTAGAATCAGAAACTTAGACAGTCTGAGCCTGACTGGTCCGGGAGGTTCTAGAAGGGCAGTGGTACATGGTTATGTCGATGGCCTTGGGTTCAAATCCCCCTCTAACCAGCTGAATGAATACAGGTAAGTCACTCCCCTTTTCAGAGCCTCTATTTCCTCATCTGTAAAATGTGGATGACGATGATAAATTATTGGATGGCTTGAAGCTTAAATCAGGGCAAAGTACATTGTCTGGGAGGTGCTTACTTTGTGATTTTTATTAGTTATTTGTGGTTTCTTGGTTGTTTCCCTTTAACTCCCTCTACCCCTTTACTTTAATAAGACTCCTTTGAAAATGCCAGCTTGCATCAGGAGTACTAAGGAGAAATGAGGGAAAGAGTCTTCTTTCTGAGCTGAGGCTGAGGAAAGAAGGGACTGAAAGAAGAAAGAATTGCTCTTTGAATCTCTGAGAAAGGTGCTCTGTTGCTCACTTTGCAGGTGAGGTCCTGGAGGATCAGAGACACAAAGAGACTTGTCCAAGGTCACACAGCTCAGAAGTGCTGGAGCTGAGATTCAGACTCAAGGCTTGTCTGACGTGGGCACACGGGCCTTCTCCAGGAGGGGGCACCTGTCCAGTCCATCTGTCCCTCTGCTCAGAGACTCCCAGGCTGGGTGTGTGTGCCTGTGTGCATATGCGAAGAAACAAGGTTATCACTCTTAGGAAACACTTTGACTCAATAGAAATGTCTCCAGGGCCTACTGTGCACCAGAGAAGGAATGGCTTCGCGTGACCTGCCTGGGCACAAGGTCAGAGCTGATGGAGGAAGGGGACACTCTCAGGGCCTGGGGGGGTGTCTGGCCCGGCTGGCCCACCCCTCCCCTGGAGCACCCTGCGCTCTGCCCTGGCCTCCATTCTCCCAGGCTCACCCCCGCCCCACCCCGCAGGCCCAGCCCCCAATGTACACACACACACACACACACACACACACACACACACACACACACGCTCACCACCCCTGCTCTCTAATTGCCAGGAATGCAGCGCTGTCCCCAGCTCTTCCTCCTCCGCATTCCTCAGCACTGCCTGCCCCGACCTGGCCCCACAAATTATACCGTGGCCCCAGCAATAAAAGCCACTTTCCAAAAAAAGAAGCTTTGGGGCCCCGAGAGACACAGCCCCTCCCTGGGCGGCCCGCGCCTGCCTCGGGGGTGGGGTCAGGGTCCCGGGGGCGGCGGGGCCTGGTGTCCCTTTAAGCCGCGAGTACAAATCCCCATCCCCGGCCCTCCCTCCCGCGCCTCCTGACGTCAGGAGGGAGGCGTGTGTGAGTGAGTGAGGGGCCCGAGGTGCCGCATGCTCACTCACACACACACACACACACACACCCAGAGCCACACACACGCGGCACATCTTTCAGACCGTCCCCTGCCCGCCAGCCCCGGACGCCGGAGAGAGGCAAGTGCCGAAGCCACAGCAGGAGGGCAGGGCCCGGCCCGGCTGCCAAGGAGAGGTAAGGGGGCCGGGGGGCCAGGAGAGGGGGCTGGGGTGCGGGCACACTGACCCTCGGAACCGGCTTTGCCAGGGGCAAAGGAGGGCGGTGATCCATGGGGGGGCTGGGAAGGGGGTCACCTCCCCTGGGGCTGTCCCCCCACTTGCAGCTTCAGGGGGGGATGTTGGAGGATACGGATGAGCCCGTCCCCCTGGGGCTGCTGCGTGCGGCTCCCCGTGAGTGTCTGTGTGTCTGTGTGTCTGTGTGTGTGTGTCTGGGACTTGAGGCTGGCTCCAGAGGTAGCGCCCAGCAGACACCTGCCAAGCCGCAGCCTCCTGTCTGGGAAGGGGGGTGGGGCGGAGGGGCACTGGAGGGAAAGCCGCTCCGAGCAGACGCGGGGGGCACACTGGTGTTTCCTCCGGGAATTTGGGCTGGGGCCGGGGAGGGACGGCCGGGGACAGGCAGGCAGTTGGACCTGGAGCAGCTGTCTCCTCCTAACTCTATTTTTTCCCCACTGGGATGGGGATAATTGTGCTAATGGGCTTGGAGAGGTGACTCCATGTTATTAGGTTCGCCTGGAAGCCACCCCCTCCCAGAGCCCTGGCTCCTCTCCTGCCTGCTGCCTGCGCACTGACCTCCACCCTTGCCAGGGCACAGCCCCCAGAGGGCAGGGGCGATAAGCAGGGCTGGGGGTGGGGATGCTGAGCCATCCTGCTGGGGGGTGTGGGGGATGCAGGGCAACCTTGGCAGGCGCCGAGCCCCTGAGCGGCCTGACCCCGGGACAAGCAGTGCAGGCAGAGCTCGGGGCCGAGGCTGGCACCCAGAAGGGAGACAGCAGGTTCCTGCCAAGCTGCCAGCCTGCCGGCTCTTTCCAGGGAGAGGGGAGGGGATGCAGCTCGAGAACAATAATAAATACGGAGTGTGAACTGCTGCGCCCGCCGGGGCTGGGGGAGGGGCGCAGGAAGTGCGGGCGTGGGGGTGGGCAGCCTCCCGGCAGCCTGGCACCGAGCCGCCTGGATGGGAGCCAGGAGAGGCCTCTCCCTGGGAAGGGGCCGTCTCCAGCCCCCCTGGGGGGAAGGGGAGCTGGTTCCCCAGAACCGATTCCATCCCAGAGGCCTCCGGGGCCCTCCAAATTCTGGATGTTTCCTCCTCCCAGCCTCTCTCCACCCTTCCCGTTTCCTTGAAGCCTTTTCCAAAATCATCTGTTTCTCACATCTGCCGGCCCCGCCCCCAAGAGACAGGTGTAAGCAGGAACTGGCTGCACCGGGGCCTGGGGGAGACCAGAGGACAGGTCGTGAGCCACAGGGGCCTCTCTCGGCCTGGAGAGAGATGGGTGGACGACGTTG
This sequence comes from Choloepus didactylus, assembly GCF_015220235.1. Lineage (NCBI taxonomy): Eukaryota > Metazoa > Chordata > Mammalia > Pilosa > Megalonychidae > Choloepus > Choloepus didactylus. Next base: position 12,123,607 of record NC_051314.1, on the reverse strand, counting down.
GCAGATGTCCACTGGCCACAGGGGGTTCCTTGGTGGGGTGCAGGGGGACCCACTGCCGGTCGGTCTGGAGGCAAGAGCTGGCGAGCGGCACCCAGCAGAGGGCGCCCAGGGCCCGGCCTGGCTGGGCACATCTGGGACAACCTGTGCGTCCGGGACTGGAGCCTTGTGCAAGGGGACTGGAGGCAGGCGGGCCTTAGTGCAGGCAGACAAGCAAAATGGGGGTCAAAAAGCAGTGCGGGGGCGCTTCCCCTGCCCCCAAAGGCAGTGAAGGAGGGTCACCAGGGCGTGACGCCCTGAAAAGCTCTCAGGCTCTGGGGTCCAGCAGACCCACCTTCCAGTTCAAGCTCAGCTACTCCCCGGGTGAATTTGGCTGGCCCATTCTCCTCTTTAGGGGACTCAGAATGGAGAAGTGACTTGCCCAGGGTCACTCAGTCAGCCAGAGGTCGAACTGGGCCGCCCCCAGGGCTCCATCACAGCAGCCCCTCAGGGCAGCCTGGGGCTGAGACAAGGAGTCTTGGCTGGGCACTGCCCCCACCCCCCACACACGCTGCTGGAGGGCGGGACCGGGCTTAATTAGGTCACCTCCAGCTGCAGGAGCAGCTTGGGTGCTGAAGTATTTTAAGGAGTGTCTGGGGGGCCAGGGGAGGGGGAGGAGCTGGGAAGTGCCAGGTTCCAGCCGGCTGTCCTCAGGCAGTGCCACCCCCTTCCCCGGGCTCCCCACGGGCAAGACCACGATGTTCAGAAAGCCCTCTCCTCATCCCCAGCGTGTCCCCTGTCCTCCCTATTTTTAAGCAACCATACTTATTCCTACCCCCTATGTCTGCTCCCCCTAATCAGGGCTTGGGGCTGGGACATTTTATTAGGGGGAATTGTTTTTAAGCTTAGCAGAGTTGGCGAGTGACTCACCCAAGGTCATAGTCTGAGTCAGCGCAAAACCAGAAATAGAACCCCGAGTCCTGACTCCCCAGTTCTTCACAGCCCTGCTCTCCCTTCTCCAGTGGGGCAGGGGTTTTGGGGAGTCACTGCTCCTCGCCTCCCGCCTCCTCCTGCCTGAGGACCCTCTGCCGTCCCCGATTGGGTTCCCTGTCCTGCCCTGCACCTGCCTGGCTCTGTGACCTCAGGCAGTGTCTTCCCCTCTCTGGGCCTCAGTTAACTCTTCAAAAAAATGGAGATAATGACGGTAATCCCAGCATAGGATTGTTGTGAGGACTAAATGAAAAGGCCCGGGCCTGGCACTCAGTAACATGTCAGTTTTGTGCATGTGTTTGACGACCTTAGAGGAGGGCTGGACTGGCAGAGGCCTCGTGAGTCATCTGGACCCGTGACGACGCGTGTCGCCAAGGAGAAAGGTGAGGGACAGGGGCCTCCCCCAGGTCACATGGCATTTGCTCTCCCTGGATCTGTCCCAGCCGAGAGGGGTTCTCAGGGTCAAGGCAGGGCCCAGGGCAGCCACTCCCCACCCTCTTCTTTGGGGGGAACTGAGAATTGGAATGGAGCCCCGGCCCTGCTGCACGTCACCTGCTATCAGGGCTGAGTCACCACCGAGAGCCGCACGGGACCATGACGCAGGGAGGCCGTATCCCGCGGGTTAGCTTTGAACAGCCGTGATGTTTTGTTTTTACCTCCCCTGACCCCTTCCCCCGCAGAATGCTGGAGTCAGCTGGGTCTTGCCCTTCAGGCAGGGAAAGGAAGACGAGCCCAAGTTCATAAGGCCAGGGAGGGTCAGAGCCATAACACGTGGCCAGGGGCCACCCACAACGAGTGAACCACTGACAGGCTTCGCAGCTCCTCCCACAACCCCTCCCCCCACGGGGTGCCGTGATTAGCCCCATTTGGCAGATGAGCAAACTGAGACTCATAAGGGAGGGCCATGCAGCAAGGGTGCGGTGTTGACAGGATTCAAACCCAGGCAGTCTGGGTCCTGAGCCGCCCTCTCGCCCTCCTGTGGCTGGTTCTGAAGGGCATACCAAATCCCTGAGGGCCCGGGGCTTTAGCAGAGTTGAAACCAATGTTCTGCAGACACGTCTGTTTCTCTGCTCTTGGGCAAGCTTATTTTCCCCTTTAGTTTCTCAGGGAGAGTTCTTTTGGGAAAAATCTAGCCTTGTCTTGGCTGAACCAGGAACAGACTTTATCTTCATGGGAAGAGCACTGGTTTTGCCGCCAGACAAATCCAGGCCCTGCCTCTTAGCCGCTGTGTGACCTTTGGCAGTTGTCCAACCTCTCTGAGCTTTAGTGTTCTCATCTATAAAATGGAAACAAGTGTAATTTCAACCTCTCAGAACAACTGGGAGGTTGAACAAGGGAAAAGAATGTCTGGACAGACTTCTCATGGAGAGTGGCATTCAGACATTAAAAGAGGAAAAAGTCCTCCTTCCGCTCCTCCCCACCCCTCGTCTTGACCTGCTCCTTTCTGGTCCCTTGACCCAGTGCCTTCACCCTGGTCTCCCAGTCTATTGGGCATCATTCGGCTCCTCCAAGTCCTGGGCCCTGCCTGGGGCCTGAGAAGGAAAGGCCCTGTCCAAGGCCACACAGCAAGCCAGTGGCAGAGCAGGGCTTGAACCCATGACCCCTGACTTCCCACTGCAGAGCTCCAGAGTCAGATTGGAATCAGGTTCCAACCATGGCTCAGACACTAACTGCTGTACAGCCTTAAGTAAGTGACTTGACCTTTCTGAGCCTCAGTTTTCTGGTTTGCAAACTGGGGACAATATGGCTCTGGCCTTAAAGGGTTGCTGCAAGAATTAAATAAAACAAGAAGCCATGGCGCTGTGAGGGCCGGGGCAAGGGCCCAGCAGGCAGGTCCTTGGGGGTGCAGGGAGGATGCAGGCGATCCGGTGGGCTGGGCCCGGCTCACGGGGTCTCTTCTTCTCCCCACTTCTTCCTCCTCTGCTCAATTTAGCAGACCCGTACCTCCTCAGTGCTTCCTACACTGTCTCTCATTTCACCCTCAAAACAGCCCACGGAGGAGGGATTCTCGGAACGCCCATTCCCCAGATGAGGAAACCGGCTGGGGTGGGGTCAGAGCGGGCGCCCCGGGCCTCCTCCCAGGGAGCTCCTGGGAGCAGCCGCAGCCCCGCAGGACCTTCCACCTGCTGCTGCCGTTCCCCTCTGCTGCCTGCGCCTCTCAGCCCTTCAGGTGCCCAGGGTGTGGGGGGATAGGAGGGGAGGCTGCTCTCCACCCCAAGTCTGGAAAACCTGAGCACACCTCCTGCCTCCCGCTCACCATCAGGCCAGGGAGCCTCCTTCCCTCCGCCTGGGGGTGGGAGGCCTGGCCTGCTCAAGCAGGGCCCAGCTCTGCTGCATCCCCCTGGTGACCGCTGGGGGCCGCCTCCACCCCCCGGCCGGCCCCCTACCTCCCGGCACCGGCTGTCACTGTCGAGCACAGCAGGCCTGGGAAAACGGGCAGTGGGGAGGCCGGGATGGCCTGCTTCCTCCAGGGGAGGCCTGCCCCACGACCTCACACCCCTTACCCAGTGGGGTGGGGGGACACTGCAGGCCTGCTCTCCTGGCTGTGTAACTTGGGTAACTTAGCTGTTCTTTTGGTAACAGCTTTATTTATTGAGATATAATCCACACACCACACAAGTCACCCACTTAAAAGTGTGCAACACTGTGGGTTTTAGTATAATCACAGTTGTGCAAACACCACCACAATTTTAGAACATTTTCATCGCCCCAAAAAGAATTCGGCACCCATTAGCAACCGGGATCCACTTTGTCTTGATCCACCAAGCCCCAGGGCCTCAGGGCGCCAGAGCAGTGTCTCTTGGCGTTCCCAGCTTCCCAATCCCTGGGAGATGGGGGATGGAGGAAGCTTTCGGGGGTGAGGCAATATGTTCTTTTCTTCAGTAGAGGAAAAGATAGTGTGAATTTTCTGAAGGTCGACCAGGCACTGAGCTGTTGACGTGGAGATTTCTATTATCATTGAAAATAGCAATTTACCTGCTAAATGGCAGGTGCTGGGCACACTAAAGCTTCGGAGCCCCAGGGTAAATACTATCCTCGTTTTAGACTTGAGGAAACCAGGCCTAAAGGAAAAGAGCTGACAGGCCCCACGTGCTACTTGTATTCTAGGCATGTAGGATGTCACTAAATCCTCGCAGGAACCTCTCTATGAAATGAGAACCACCACCATCCCCATTTTACAGAGCAGGAAACTGAGGCAGAGATTAAGTGTGAGCAAGGGCACACAGCCAGTAGATAGAGGAGCTGGGATTCAAACCCAGGCCGTCTAGGACTGGAGGCTGCTCTCTCACCTGCCACGTTGGAGCCAAGTGGCTTGCAGAGGTCACTAAAGTGACAAAGCTGAGAACCCAAGTCTGATGGGTCTGAAACAACCCTCATGCCAAACCATATTCCAGACTGTCCTCTGGCCACCCCACCCACCCCACTTCCCAGGCCCCGGAGTCACGGGCCTTCCTTCAAGCTGGCAGGGCTGAGAGGTCAGTCAACCCCTTTGTCTGTCCGGTGAGGACACTGAGACCCAGGGAGGAGCCGTGAGTGAAATGAAGTCCTCTCGATTTGTGCCCAGGGTCTGCCATCCAGAACACTCACCTGTGCCTCTCTCTCCCACTCCAGACGGAGCCCGTGGCTGGTGAGGCTGCCGAGCGGGGCCAGGCCGGGCCCTGCCCGCAAGGATGCCCGAGCCCTGCACCGGCTGCCGTGCCCCGGAGCCCGCCAGGCTCTCCTGCCGGCCCCGCCATGACGTCGGAGCCCACGTCGCCCCCGGTCGTGCCCCCGCTCCACTCCCCCAAGTCCCCCATCTGGCCCACCTTCCCCTTCCACCGGGAGGGCAGCAGGGTCTGGGAGCGGGGTGGGGTCTCGTCCCGGGACCTGCCCAGCCCGCTGCCCACCAAACGGACCCGGACCTACTCGGCGTGAGTACCCGCTGCTCGGCCAGGACGAGCTCTGGCGCCAGGCCGCCCGTCCCCACCTCTTCCGACTCCTGGGAGCAGCTCAGGTCTCACTCGGGGAGGACAGGGAGCTGTGGGTGCCCCTTCCAGTGACTGCAAGTGTTCACCCCCAAAGAGTTACTGAGCTCCCAATGCTCAGGGGATCCAGTGAAGAAGAGACAAAGTCCCGGCACACAAGCTGCTTACAGTCCAGAGGGAATGTGTCTGCTACCCAAGCAGGCGGGGTTAGGGGTGAGGACTCAGCCTGGGGTGTCAGGGAAGAGGGTGCCTGGCCCCAAGCCCAACCCTCCTCCCCCTCTCCCCAGGACAGCCCGCGCCTCGGCTGGCCCCGTGTTCAAGGGTGTCTGTAAGCAGTTCTCCCGCTCCCAGGGCCACGGCTTCATCACCCCCGAGAACGGTGCCGAGGACATCTTCGTGCACGTGTCGGAGTGAGCACCTCCCCCGCCACCTGCCCTTGACCAGACCACTGCTGCAGGGTCCCAAGCCCTGCCCGGAAAAATGCCAGCCCTGGCCCCTGGCCCTGCTGGCTGACGTCTGTCCATGCTCCTGGCCTCTTTCCCATCCTCAGTGGGGACAGCGGCTGCTTGGGGAAAGGAGGGTGGGCCCGGGAGGGGAGGGGCCCTAGCAACCACGGGTACTGTCTGCCAGCACTGGGGAGCCTAAGAGGACTGGGCCAGTCCCTGGGACTTGCAGCCGGTGGGGGAGGGGACCTTCAGGCAGGGAGCCTAGGAGAGGGGCGGCCTGGGTCTAATGCCAGGGGTGATGTGGCACGTCACTGAGCTTCTCTACGCCTTAGGAACCTCACCGTGCCCTTTCACATCTCAATTCCCCAACGACAGAGTGGCAGGTACTGCTCATGATGCCCATTTTACAGATTAGGCAGCCGAGCTCTGAGAAGCAAGGCTGGCCCAGGCTCCCCGGCCTAGCCAGGCTGGGCTGTTCCTCCTGCCCGAGGCCGCCCAGGAAGTCTGGGAGTGGGGGTCACTGGGGAACTGACCCCCCTCTCTTGCCCACCAGCATCGAGGGGGAGTATGTCCCCATGGAAGGTGACGAAGTGACCTACAAGATGTGCCCCATCCCACCCAAGAACCAGAAGTTCCAGGCCGTGGAGGTGGTGCTCACCCAGCTGGCCCCTCACACCCCCCACGAGACGTGGTCCGGCCAGGTGGTGGGCTCCTAGGCCGGGTGGGGCGCCACTCAGGTTCAGGCGCTGGCTGACCCGGTCCCCCGGGGCCTCAGTGTGCACGTCCGTCTGTCTGTCTGTCTGTACTTGTGGCCTTGAGCGTGTGCCTCTGTCTGCTCCTTTCCCCCCAAGACCTGTGATTGGGTGGGAGGCAGCTGGGAGCTGGGTGCAGGGGGAAGCCACAAGGCTGCTTTCCCTGCTTGTTCGCTGCCCCCCACCCCTCCCCCCAAACACACAGGACCCATCACCCTCTGCCCACTTGTCCTCATGTCAACTGAGCCTGAGACCCCATTTCAGACCTGAAGCTGGGATGCAGGTGGGCCCGCTGGGACCCCTGCCCGCACAAGCCTGCTCCCTTCATCTCTGCCCCTGAGCCCCTCTCTGTATCAAGCCCTGCTCGAGCCTCCCAGCCCCCAGCCTGGGTTGGGGTCTCTCAGTGGCCTCAACCCTTCCCTGCAGCAGCCAGGCCTGTGAGCACTTTGGGGGAGCCTCCTGTCTCTGGCAGGGGAAGGGGGTAGAACATGGAGGCAGAAGGGCCCCTCGTCACTGCCGTGGCCCAGGCCCTCCATCTGCATTGCAGAGGCAGGAGAGAGGGGCCTGGGGGCAGAGGCGGTTTGGGGAGCTCCTGTCATGAGGGCCACAGTCCCTCCTCCTCAGTCTGGCAGTGGCTCTGTGAACCCTAAATTGAGGCCATGTTGCCTTGCCTGGGCCACACCGAGCCATGCAGCCCACCTCATCCTGAGGTGAGGGTCAGCAGAGGGGCATGACCCCCAGCATGGGCACAGCCCCCTGACTCACAGCCCTCCTGATGCTCCGCCCCCTGCCCAGCCACGCTGGCAGCTGGGACGCAGCAATGGACAGAGCCAGCTGCAGACCGGCCTGTGTGCTCGTTTCTCAGGCGGGGCCGGGTCGGGGCAAGGATGGGCCTCAGCCTGGAAGACCCCCAGGCCTGCACCCCCACGCTGGACCCCCTTCCTGCAGCCGCAGGACGGGAGGCTCAGGTGGGGGCCTATCTTGTCTGTCCCTCTCACCTGGAGTCCTTTTGGGTCAAGACACATGTGTTTATGTCCATTCGCTCTTGGCCAGGGGTGGCCCAGCCTGGGGGGGCCAAGGAGGGGCCCTGCCTCCACCCTCCCCCAACTCCCTCCCACTCCATTTTGGGGAGCACAGAGAAATGGGGATTCAGGTTCAAGGGCAGGCTGTCCAGGGTCCGTGACCCTTAGGAGACCTAGTCAGTAAAATCAGGGACTCAAATGCTCAAGATGAGGGGGTCAGTGGTTCCCAGGGAGGATCCCCAGCCCTGAAGGTAGCCAAGGTCCCAGGGGCAGAGAGCAGCTGGGGTAGCTACATCCCACCAGCAACCCATACACAGGCTGGGGGCCTGGAGATGGGCTGGCCAGCCCCCAAAACAGGGAAGGGCCCAGCCTGCCACCCACTCTGAGCTGGGGCTCCTCTGGACAAGGCCTGAGGGTACCCCCAAGGAGCAAGGACTCCTCAGCCCCCTTGGCAGGAGTCTCACTGGTGCAGGTTAACTCCTGGGGTCCCCCAAGGATTCCCCCCGGAATAGGTCTCCCTTTTAGGCATCAGGCACCAGCCAGCAGCAGACAGACGTGGTGGCATCAAGCCCTGGGGCTGCCTGGGGGGCAGAGGGGCAGCAGCACCCCCTCCCCCAGCCCTATCCCCCCCAGCCCTGCAGGCTGCAGTCAGAGACCCTCCCAAGAGCCCCAGCCACCCTGTCACCCCCATCCTCCCCAACACAGGCAATAAACCCTCAACTGTGACTCATCCTGGCCCCAGCTGCCTGTCTGTCTGGGCCCCTGGGGGAGGAGCAGGGGGAGGACAGACAGATCCCAGCCCCTGTGGAGGCCCCGGACATCCTGTGTGACCTGGGACCAGTCCCTGCCCCCTGTGCCTCTGTTTCCCCATCTGCCTAGTGGTGGCTGCAAGGGTATCTGAGACTGGGCCAGTCACCCATTCAGACAGACCCGAGGCCAGTTCCAGTTCTGGGAACTTTAATATTTGTGAAGCAAGTTCTCTTCTCTATGATACGTGCCCTGCCCACCCTTCTGCACCCTGCCGGGTGGGCAGACAGGGCAACTCTATCTCGTACCAACACGCACGCACGCCCTTCTCCTGGCAGAGAGAGAAAACTGTTCTGTTCAGAAGTACGAGTAGCAGCTGTGGCCAGGGCCAACGGGGTTAAGGATCGGGACACGCCGTCCTGAGGCAAGGCCGGGCCCTGAGAAGATGGGAGCCAGTCCCAGCAGGAGCCGGCTGGCCGGGGACGGTCATCCACGCGGACCCTGGTCCTGTCCGGGTGGGGCCTTGCCAGAGGCCCGCGTCCCAGGCAGGCACCCTGGGCTGGAGGGAGGGCCTGGCACGCACCCCAGCACCTGGGCTGGGCTCTCTGGAAGGCCCGAGGGGCAGGGGTAGGCCCCGGTCACGCCTCGTGGGCCAACTCTGGGAAGAAGATCTCGCGGCATCGCTTCACCGTGTCCCGAGGGGAGACTACGGTGTGCCCAATGGTGCGTGGGTCAGCGTAGATCTCGAAGTCGTTCCCGCCCTGCACATAGGGAAGGGTGGAGAAGGCAGGTCGGGGCGTCCGGACAGGGCTCCCAGGGTGGGGCCCAGCAGCCACCCTGACCTGCCCCCCCCCACCTTGCTGGCTCCTGCAGGATTGTCCTCCTGCCCCGGGGAGCCTCCAGGGAACCCGGCTCCTCGGCCCGAGCCAGGCCTGCCCTGACTTATGAGGGAGCTGCTGAGCCCTGGATCCTGGCCTCGACCCCAGGGTCATGTGGGGTGGGGGGGTCTGGAGGGGCCACACTCACGGGGCTGGTCTCATTCCCGAAGAAGTGAATGGTGTCGAAGCTGTCCTGGTCCAGGCTGTCAAGGCAGTAGCGCTTGTCCCAGCCCTCAGGGAAGACGTCGAAGCTGATCATGCCTCCTGCGAGGGAGTGAGGGGAAGGCCCCTTCTTTGTCATTCATTCATTCATTCACTCACTCATTCAGCAGCCCTGAGTGCCAGTCCCAGGGGACAGGCTCAGGAACCCCGATCTCAAGAAAGTCACGATCCAGAAAGGACAACTGTGGGAAACGAACAAGACTACCGCAGAGCACACGAGTGCCATGAGGGAAAAAACCGCGACCAGCTGGAGGGGAGCTCACCCAGCCCGCGTGGTCAGGGGAGAGCTGTCTGAAGAGGTGACACTGGGCTGGGCCCTGAGCCAGGGTGGGGATGGCTCGAACAGAGACTACACAGCCCCCAAGGCAGGGAGTCAGCTGGAGCCTGGGACGAGACACAAGCAGCGGTCAGATCCCAGACGCAGTGTGGACACAGGGCCCAGGGACTGGCTGGGGGATTGGACCTGGGAACGGGTGAGAGACTCAGGTTTTTGTGCTGAGCCACTGGATGACAGTGGGCCACTTCCCAGGGTGGCGAGGACTGCGGGGCGGGGGGCAGACTGAGTCTCTGCCTGCTTTGGGCTCCAAGCTGCTTTGCTGTGCCCCAGGGGGTGGGAGGGTTGCTGCCCGGCCTCGGCAGGGTGGCTGGCAGAGCTCCCGCAACAGGCCTCTGGGACCCTCTGCGGAGGGGACGTACCTCGGGAGAACCTCAGTCCTTTGCCAGCAAACTCTGTTTTCAGGGCTTCCACGAACTTCTCTCGGATCTTTTCCTTCTGCAGGAGGGAAGGAGAGGGTGGAAGTGGGGGTCCCACTGTGTGCCGGGCCCTCTGCTGGGCACACAAGTCAGCTGTGCCCAGGAAGTCTTCCGGGTGGATCTTCTGACCCCACTTCACGGATGAGGAAAGTGAGGCTCAGAGAGGTGGCGTGCAAGATTCACAGTCACACAGCCGCTGCGGCAGGGCCAGGGCCAGGCCCCCTGACGTCCGTCACCCTGAACTCCGTGCCAGATCCCTGCCTGGGGGGTTGGGAGGGGTGTTCCGAAGGAGGCCTCAGAGTAGAGACCTGAGGAAGGGCAAAAGGAAGGTCCCCAGGCACAGTGCCCACCGCAGGGCAGGGTTCAGGGCTGTTGGCTCTGCCTGGATTGACACAGCACACGGGGTGCGAGCCCCAGAAATGCACGTGAGAAGCCAAGCACATCGAACTATTTGCTATGTGAATGGTGGCAGGGGGTGCGCAGGGGTGGTCAGCAGGATGGTGGGCAGGGCCACGGCACCGACTGACCATGCCCGACGCGCATCTGCTAAGCATCTCGTGTGCAGGAAGCTGGGCTGGGCTTGGGGATTCAGCACTGCTAGGACCTCGGCCCTCTGAGCAGGACCCTGGCCTTCTACAAACACGGAGGGAGGGGACCTTCACTCACTAGCCCCAGGCTCCCTCTTGGCCTGGCTGGGGCCACAGACGGGACCAGCCATGGCCAGCTCTGGAGGGCAGCTGAACGGGCGTCTAGGCTGGTGCGTCAACTGGGGCCAGCACCACAGAGCAGGTGCCCAGTCAGCTCCGGGGAAGTGTGGCCGAGGCCCAGGGGTGGGAAACGCCCACATGGCCAAAGCAGCAGTGAGAGTTCGGAGGATAGCTGGCTCACAGGAGGCCTTCGAGGACAGACTAGGGAGTTGAGATGCATCCTGGGCAACTGGGAGCCACTGAGGAGAAGGGGTCCAGGGAGGAGAGAATCTGGGCTGAGATGGGAGGCCGGGCTGCCTGGGTTCCAGGCCTGGCTGCTGTGCTCCTGGCTGTGTGACTGTCAGCAAGTTGCCTGACCTCTCTGAGATGCTTCCCAGGCTAAGGAATGGAGGTAACGACCTCTGCCTGCTTCCCTCCCAGGGAGGACCTGAGATGAGGGCTGCAAGTCCCTGCTAGCCTTCCCCAGTGGGGGACAGCCCCAGGGAGGCCCCCCTGTGGGCCCAGAGTTAGAGCTAAGGGTGCCCCAAACTCTGAATAAACGTTTCCACTTGGCCTGGCATGGCTGCTCCTCCCCTTCCAGGGAACCAGGCTGGCCACTGGATAACCCCAAGTGACAAGTTCAGCCTTGGCAGGCATCAGGCCTGTGACCTCGAGCTGGTCACTTGCCCTCTGGCCTCAGGGTCCTCCTCTCAGGGATCCCTCATCCTTCTCTCAGGGCCCTGAGGACTGAAGGTGAAGTATTTATCCAGTGTCCACACCAGCAGGGGGCACGCAGGAGACCAGGATGTTGGCTCCATCACCAGAAGGGAACAAACATGAGCCGAGAAGACGAGCGACGGCGATGGGGGCTGTGGGAAGTCGTGCTCTGTGCCAGGCCCACTACACACCCAGTCCTCATGACAGCCCATCAGATGGGAACTACCACTGCCCTCAATTTACAGATGAGGAAACTGAGGCACACAGGGGTGAAGCCACTTGTCCGGAGTCACTCAGCAATGGGAGGTAGAGCTGGAACTGGCAACTTTGCTGGCCCGGGAAGGGGCCTCCTTGCGACGGGTGTGTGGGAAGGGGGCTCTGCCAGTGCTGAGTTTACCTCCCCCAATAAGAAAAGTCTCCATGCCTGCGGGCACTGCCTGCCCCGAGCCTCAGGATGCAGGGTGGGCGTGGGGGCTGGGGGCTGGTGAGCTGGGAGGCACTGCTTCACGTCCCACCCACCCTCAGGGAAGCAGCCAAGGGCAGCGTGCGGAACCCCGGACTTGAGTCCTGAGTTCAAATCTGAGCTCTGCAACCAACACCCTTCGTGATCCTGGGCAAGTCGCTTTCCCTTTCTGAGCCTGTTTCCCCATTTGTAAAATGGAGATAACATCACCTATTTCATTTATTCAAAAACCTGGCACTGAGTCCTTACCATGTGCCAGGTACAGTGCCGGGCACAGGGGGAGGGCAGCAGTGAACAAACCACAGAAACCCCTGCCCTTGTGGAGCTCACATTTTGAGGTAGGGAGGATGACAGACAGTAAACAAAAATTTAAAAAATAGATGATGCAGTATATTAGAGGGTGGTGACGGCTGCTTGGAGAGAAATAAAATAGAGGAGCAGAGTAGGAAGTGCAAGGGGGGTGCAATATTAAATAGAATGCTCAGGAAAGGCCCCACAGAGATGGCAACATCTGCGTGAAGTTGAAGGAAGTGAGAGAGCCATGTCGGCACAGACAGTGTCCTGGGCAGCTGGCACGGTAAGAGCAAAGGCCCCACAGCGGGAAACGCTGCCATCTCTAGAATCAGCAAGAAGGCTGTGGTTGGAGCAGAGAGGGCCACAGGGGAGAGCAGCAGGGCAAGGCAGACAGAGAACAACACAGACAGCGTGAAAAGGCTTGGAGGGACGGACTCGCTCCACCCATCGAAGGGAGGGAGTGGACGGGGTAGGGGGAGACCAGTGAAAGGCAAGTCAAGGTTTAGCAGGAGCGGCACATCCAAAGGCAAGAGGGACCCTGGAGTGTTCCAGGAACAGAAAGTGGAGCTGGAAGGACACGGAGCAGCCTGGAAGGATGAGCCTGAGCCAGGGTGGTGCCCACAGGGCTCAGGGCACCCTGGGAGGGAGCTAAGACCCTGCCCTGCCTGCAATGGGGAGCTGTCAGCAGGGGAGTGGAACTAGGCAGGTGTGTTTTAAAAGGCTCTTGGGGGTAGTGCGGAAGTGCAGATGGCAGGGCTCCAGGGAGACACAGGGAGGGGACGGTTGCCTGGAGTGGGGTCTCGGTTCTACAAATGAACAGATTTGAGAGCAGCTCTGGAGGCTGAGCGGGTGGGAGGGTGGAAATGTCCTCAGGGCTGCTGGGGGTAAGCAGGTGGCCGGTGGTGCTGGTCACCGAGGGGGGGACTGGCAGACAAGCCTGCAGCAATGCCTGGCACATGGCAGGGTCCCCAAAGCGTGCTTGTCGTATCAGAATCCACCCCTCATCTCCGCTGGTGGCACCTTGTCTAGCTCGCAGAACTCGATCCGCTCCTCCAGGGTGCAGCTCCGGCCGATGGGAGAGATGTTCAGCATGCCATTCCGGAACTCGATGAAGGTTCCGCTGGTGGTGGCAGGGGTGGGAGGGCAGGCAGGGAGCCAGAGAGAACGAGAACAGCCCTGGACTCAAACCCAGCCCCGCCTCAGACCACAGCCTCCCTGGACTTCAAAGGGGACAGGAATCCACCTGCCAAAATGTCAGGGGCCTACCTTCAGCTCCCACCTGAGGGGCCCACACCTGTTCTCCCTCAGGCCCCAGGACTCCGAGGAGGCCGGGCTGTAGCCCGGGCCGGGGGCTGGGGGTGCTCACCGCTTCTTGGGCAGTCTGAGCAGGGCCATGTAGCTGAGGCAGAAGTTGATCAAATCCTGCAGCAGTTCCTCCCCCAGGTGGTTCTGGATGGTCTGGAAAGGGACACAGGGCACACGTGAACTTTACCCTGCTGTGGAAAAAGGGGTGTCCCTGGCTAGGGCCCTGGGCTCTCAGTGGGGAGCACTGACCTGCTTGGAGAGCAGCCGGCCATGCTTGTACTGCACCGTCCCGTTCTCAGCAAACACATAATCAAACTTCTCGATGACTTCGGGGCCACGGGAGAAGGAAAGAGTGAGAGACCAAGTATGACTGGTGCCCCAGGGCCAAGTAAAGAGATGAAGCCCCCACTCCTTGGTCTGCCATTCAAAGCCCGTTAGCTCCATCCTGAACCCGCTTCTCCACCTTCCTCTCCCTCTGCAGCTTCCAAACAAGCCAGTCTCATTCCTTTGGCCTGGAATGCCCTCCCTCACTTCCCCGTCCTCTAAGATCTCTCTTCCAGGACACCCCTGCAGAGGACTTCATTTCCTGCTCTGTGCCCCTACAGGCCTTCAGTTGAGGGGCTTCCATCACACTGTGTTCTTAAGGCTGCTGCGTGGGGGGAGGCAGAGCTGTCAGCTCTGGCTGCTGTGAGAAGAGGCTGGCAAGGGAGGAAGGGGTACAGGGGACACAGTCAGGAGGTTGTTGTGGGGTCCTGGTGGGAGGTGGTCACCTGGATGACGGTAGGGCGCTGGGGTGGTGGAGATGGAGACGTGGATGGACAGGGATATGTTTTGGACTCGCTGATGGAATAAGCAAGGGAGGTGGGGAAAAGGGGAAAGTCAAGGAAGTTTCTGGTTTGAGGAACTGGAGGCATGAGCCTTGACTGAGCTCAGGGCTCCAAATGGCTTCCTGGGTAACTTTAGAGTCCTCCTCTGTTGAATGGGAGAATAATGCCCACACTGAAGCATGGCTATGGGGATTCAATAAAAGGAAGTTAACGCATGGGCATTCTTCAATACACGGAAGCCTTATTGATTACGCCCAGTTTAAAGATAAGAAAATCAAGACTCAGCAGGGACGAGAAGGGGGTCTCTTCCCACAAGACAAGGGCTGAGGATGAAAACCATCTCAGGACAGGACTTTGCCTGCCTTGTCACTTGCTGTTTCTCCAGAGCCTGGTACATAGTAGGTGCTCACTAAACATCCACCCCATAGAAGCAGGATTGAGTCTTTAAAGGCACCTTGGCCCAGGGATCTCCGGAACCTCCCCTACCCGCCCCCCAACCCCCAAACCTGACAGCCAGAGCCAGCTCCTCCTACCTTCATCTCCTTCGCCCAGCTGCTCAGCAATCTTGGAGTAGTCGGAGCCCCCCACCACCCCGATCTGCACCCTACTACGCAGCTTCTGCAGGAAGGCGGCCACCTCAGGGTCAATTTTCTGGAAAGGGGGAAGCACAGGATTCCATCTGTCAGCACAACTGGGCCCTCTACTTAGTGCACAGAACTCATGTTCCCCCACGATGCCGGACAATTGAGAGGTTAGAGCTTGGACCTCAGAATCAAGGGTTCAAACCCTGGCTCAGGCCCCTCACCAGCAGCACCACCTTGAGCAAATGGCTGTCTTTCTGTGCCTCAGTTTTCTTATCTATAAAAAGGGGGAGTAACCATCTGCCGGGGCGGGGGTCATTCACTTTTAGGATTAAATGAGATAATGCCTCCAAAAGGCTTGGAAAGGAACAAGCAATCAATCAGTAAGTAACAGAAGAAAAGATACCTCAACAGGGAAATGTAAATGAATGAGTTATAACCCATTTTTTCATACTTTCAGACATACAGAAATTAAAGCAGCAGACAATATTTAGAATGGATGCCAATGGAGGGGAAATAAAAACTCTCAAATGCTGCTGGAAAGAATGTAAATCGGAACAGCCATTCTGGAGGGTAATTTTACAAGATCTACTAAAATTTAAAAAGCACATGCCCCGTCACCACCAAGATCTTCCACCGCTCTTGCCCAGGTGCACAGGGAGGTTCGCTGGGGTACATTTATAGGGGTGGAAAACTGCAAATCACTTAAATGCTTGTCAGTTGGAGAATGCACATTCCTATGCTAAGATACCACGCTGCAGCTACCCAAAATAAGGCAGGTCTGTCCCTCTACCCCTGGGAGAGGGCCACGATGTGCTGTTAATTGTCAAAAGCAAGATGCTGGAAGGCACATAGAGCATCAACCCACTTATGAAAAGAAGCAATACTTCCTATCTCTTCTGGGCAAACAGACCTAGATAAAGTTCCGGAAGGAAGCCACACCACCCAGGCACTCATGATACTTGGGGGTGAGGTGGGGGCTAGGCCTGGGGTTGTGACATGATCAGAGGGGACTTTGGCCTTCTTTGTTTTGTTTTCATTCCTTAGAAGGAGACCGTATCCATAAATAGTATGTAATTAAAAATTAACTTTTAAGACGTGTCAAATACCTGGCCTGGCCGCAGATAGTATTCACATGCTGTTTTCCTTCAGTTCGCTGTGTTAGTGGAGCAAAGGGTTACAGGGAAGGGTGGGGACTGTGCCAAGCCCTGCCACCCTCTCTCGACCTCAGCCATCTTCCTCCCTAGTTCCCAGGGGGCTGCAGAGGCTGGAGGGTGCAGGAGGGTGGATTCTGATTCCTTTCTTAGTCCTGGGGACCAAGCCAGGGCAACCCACGGTGGAGGTAGGGGGAAGACTCAGGGCCTGAGAAGGGAGAGGCTAAGGCCTGGGTTCCAGTCTGGCTCTGCCCAGTAACCACAGTCCTCCTGCCTCTGGGAGCTCCCTCGTTTGGTCCTTGTGGTCCCTTGCGGGAGGGTGGAATTTCCACCCAATGGGCATGAAAGAGGCCTGCTTAGCCATGCATCCAGCTGGTGAGGGTGGGTTTGGGGGCCCCTCCAGGATGAGAGCCAAAGGGAGAAGAACTGGGTGTGAAGCAGAGGTTGGAGGGTCAACAGGGTTAGGCGCCTTTAGGAGGAAAACTGCACCCTAACCCACCCTCCTCGTGCCTCAGTGTCCCCACTGTAAACAGACTAGGCCAGGGGGCTTTCACCTCCAGGCGGGCAGAGCCCATAAATTCATCGGAGAAGATGCAGAAGCCCTTCCTCCCGCCCACCATGACTGGGGTGGTGAGGGTAAAGTAGCAGAGGGGCTGGAGAAACTAGACCTGCAAAGCTAGGGGCGGGCTGGCTCCGAGACCCCCTACACCCCACCAGATGGGACCCCGGCTCCGGGCTACTGCTGCGTCCCAGGTCTAAGAGGTGTGGGAGCCCCGGCTGGGGAGAGCGTGCCGAAGCCAGATCTAGGCTTGTGGAAGCTTCTGGGGCACCGGGAGCTCGGCCCCCGCTCGCTGCCGCCTCCATCAAGAGCCGGATCCAGTCCCGCCGCGCGCCCCGCACAACGTGGGCGCGGACGCCGAGGGGGTTGTGGCTCCCGGTCCCAGGTCCTCAGCCCTCCCGGCGGGCGGCCCGCGGGTGCCCGAGGTCACGCCGCTGCAGGCCCCCACAGTGAGCCCCGGGGTGTCCTCGTGACATTCCCGGCGAGAGCTTCCGAGAATCGGGGTCCTACCTGGCGAGCGGGCGTGAGCGTCCCGTCCACGTCAAAGAGGCAAAGGACGCGCTCCCTCCTGCGCGTGCCGGCCATGGCAGCAGCTGCGCGCGCCCGGCAGTCGCCGGAGCCAGCCGCCCCCGCCCCGCGGTGAAGAGGCCAGACGGGGCGGGGCCTATGCGGGCCAGGGCGGGGACTGGGCGGGGCCTGGAGAGCTGAACGATGTAGGGGCGTGGCCAGGGCGGGATCTTGGCGAGAGCGGGGCCAGAGTTGCCTGGGAAGGAAGATTCTGATTGCACCAGGAGGAAAAAGGGCGTGGCTCCGAGTGGAGCCCGCAGGCTCAGTCCGATTGCTCCGAATCAGACGGAGGCGGGGCCTGAGCCTGAACCCGGCGGGAAGTGAGGGCTTGAACCCGGAAGGGAGGGAAGGGAGCACAGTTAGACCCTGTCTGGATGGTTGGATGAGTTTGGCTGTTATTATTGTTTTTTTTTTTCATGATTCTGATTGCACCAGACGGGGTTGGAGCTGGGCCTTTGAAGCCTCAGTGCCGCGCTGCCTGAGGGCGTGACTCTTTGAGAGCCCGCCCCCACTTTCCCAACGGATGTCAATTACTCCATTAGCCCCTCCCTACTAAGCTCTTTGACCTACTTTTTTTTTTTTTCCTGTATTTTAACGAGCCCTCCAGGAATTCTTTTTTTTTTTTTAAGTTAAAAGTTTACAGAAAAATCATGCAGAAAACACAGTTTCCCTATACTGCCCTATTAACACCTTGTATTAGTGTGGTACATTTCTTACAATTGATGAAAGAATATTTTTATAATTGTATTAAATATATACATGATTTATATTAGGTTTTTCTGTGTTGTATAGTCCTACTTTTGTTTGTTTTGCTTTGTTTTTAAATTTTTCTTTTAGTAACTTATATACAACCTAAAATTTACCCCTTTGATCACATTCAAATATGTAATTCAGTGCTGGGAATATATAACTACATTCAGTGTTGTGCTACTAACACCACCATCCATTACCAAAAATTTTCCACCAATGTACTAATTAAGCATTAATTCCCCATTCACTACCCTCACCCCAACCCATAGTAACTTATATTCTAGTTTCTGACTCTATGAATTTGTTTATTCTAATTATTTCCTATTAGCGAGATCATACAATATTTGTCCTTTTGTGTCTGGCTTATTTCACTCAACATGGTGTCTTCAAGGTTTAGCCATGTTGTTTCATGAACCAGATTTTCAATCCTTTTTAATTCTGGATAATATCCTATTGTATGTATAAACCACATTTTGTTTATCCATTCATTGGTTGATGGACACTTGGGTTATTTCCAACCTTTGGCAATTGTGAATAATGCCATTGTGAATATCAGAGTGCAAATATATGTTCAAGTCCCTGCTTTCAATTCTTTCTGGTATATACCTACAAGTGATATTGCTGGGTCACATGGCAGTTCTATACTTAACTTCCTGAGGACCCACCAAACTCCTCCATAGTGGCTACACCATTTTACATTCCCACAAACAATGAATGAGTGTTCCTATTTCTCCACATCCTCTCCAACGCTAATAATTTTCTGTTTTTTTTTTTAAACAGTATCCACCGGAGTGGGTGTGAAATGGTACCTCATTCTGGTTTTTGATTTCTGTTTCCCTAATAGCTAACGATGTTGAACAACTTTTCATGTGCTTTTTGACAGTTTGTATATCTTCTATGGAGAGATGTCTATTTAAGTCTTTTGCCCATTTTAAAAATTGGGCTTTTTGTCTTTTTGTTGTTGAGTTGTAGGATTTCTTTATATATATTGGATATTAAACTCTTATCAGTTATGTGATTTCCAAATAGTTTCTCCCATTGTGTAGTTATATCTATTTACTTTCATACAAAAGCCCTTTGATGCACAAAGTTTTTTAATTTTGAGGAAGTCCCATTTATCTATTTTACTTTTGTTCCTTGTGCTTTGGATGTAAAGCCCAAGAAACCATGGCCTAACACAAGACTCTGAAGATGCTTCCCTATGTTTTCCTTGGGAGTTTTATAGTTTCTCATTCTTGTATTTAGGTCTTTGATCAATTTTGAGTTGATTTTTGCATATAATATGAAGTAGGAATACACCTTCATTCTTTTGTATGTGGATAGTCAGTTCTCCAAGCACCACTTTGTTGAAGAGACTGTTCTTTCCCCACTGAGAGTACTTGGCATCCTTGTCAAAAATCAGTTGGCCATAGATAATGAGGGTTGATTTCTGAACTCTCAGTTCAGTTCTGTTGATCTGTATGTCTGTCCTTATACCAGTACTATGCTGTTTTGATTACTGTGCCCTCGTAACAGTTTTTAAGATCAGGAAATGTGAGTCCTCCGAGTTTGTTCTTTTTCAAGATGGCTTTGGCTATTCAGGGCCCCTTACCTTTCCAAATAAATCTAACGATTGGCTTTTCCATGTCTGCAAAGAAGGCTATTGGAATTTTGATTGGAATGGCATTGAATCTGTAAATTGCTTTGGGTAGTATGCTGGTTTGTATATATTATGTCCCCCGGAAAAAGCCATATTCTTTAATGCATTCTTGTGGGAGCAGACGTATTAGTGTGGATTGGGTTGGAACCTATTGGTTCAGTGTCCATGGAGATGTGACCCACCCAACTGTAGGTGATAACTCTGATTGGATAATTTCCATGGAGGTGTGGGCCCCACCCATTCAGCGTGGGCCTTGATTGGTTTACTGGAGCACTATATAAGCTCAGGCAGAAGGAGCTCACAGCTAGCTGTAGCCAGGACAGACGTTTTGAAGACCATGGTTAGAAGCTGATGCAGACATTTTGGAGATCGCCATTTTGAAACGCATCCTGGGAGGAAGCAGACACCAGCCACGTGCCTTCCCAGCTAAGAGGTTTTCTGGACACCATTAGCCATCCTCCCGTGAAGGTACCCGATTGTTGATGTGTTACCATGGACACTTTATGGCCTTAAGACTGTAACTGTGTAATCAAATAAACCCCTTTTATAAAAGCCAATCCATTTCTGGTGTTTTGCATTCCGGCAGCATTAGCAAACCAGAACAGGTAGAATTGACATTTTAGCAATATTTAGTCTTCCAAACCATGAACGCAGAATATCTTTCTGTTTATTCAGTTCTTTCATTTCTTTTAGCAATATTTTGAAGTTTTCTGTGTACAAGTCCTTTATATCTTGGTTAAATTTATTCCTAGATATTTGATTCTTTTAATTGCTGATGTAAATGGAATTTTTTAAATTGATTTCTTCTTCAGATTGTTCATTACTAGTGTACACCTCTGCTTTGCTGAATTAGTTTATTAATTCTAGTAACTTTGCTGTGGTTTTCTCAGGATTTTCTCCATATAGGCTCATGTCATCTGCAAATTGGGAAAGTTTCACTTCTTCCTTTCAGATTTGTATGCCTTTTATTTCTTTTTCTTGCCTAATTGTTCTACCTAGAACTTCCAATGCAATGTTGCACAGCAGTGGTGACGGTGGGCATCCGTGCCTTCTTCCTGATCTTAAAGGGAAAGCTTTTAGTCTTCCACCATTGAGTCTGATGTCGGCTATGGGTTTTTCATGTAGTCCTTTATCATGATAAGGAAGTTTTCTTCTATTCCTAGTTTTCTAAGTGATTTTAATCAAGAAGTGGTGCTGGATTTTGTAAAATGCTCTTTCTGCATCAAACTGAGATATCATGTGTTTTTTCCCCTTTATTCCGTTAATGCAGTGTATTACATTGTTCCAGTTTGCTAATGCTGCCATTTTGCAAAACACCAGAGATGGATTGGCTTTTATAAAGGGGGTTTATTTGGTTACAAAGTTACAGTCTTAAGGCCATAAAGTGTCCAAGATAAGGCATCAACAATAGGGTACCTTCACTGGAGAAAGGCCATTGGCATCCACTCCGGGGTTCTGGTTTCAGAATGGCTTTCTCCTCTCTTAGCTGCAGCCAGTGTCAGAGGTCCACAACTTCCGCCATCTCTGAGCTAAGCCGGCTATCTTCTGGGTCTGTGCCAGCGTTTTTAAAGGACTTCAGTAATTAAATTAAGACCCACGCTGAATGGGTGGGGCCACACCTCCATGGAAACATTCAATCAGAGGTCACACCCTAACCAAAGATGTCACCCACAGTTGATTGAGTCACATCTTCATGGAAACACTCAATCAGTAGGTTCCAACCTAATCAACACTAATATGTCTGTCCCCACAAAATTGCATCAAAGATAATGCCATTTTGGGGGACATAGTACATCCAAACTGGCTCATACATTAATTGACTTTCTTGTGTTGAACCATCCTTGAATACCTGGGATAAATCCCCCTTGGTCATGGTGGATAATTATTTTAATGTGCTGTTAAATAAAATTTGATTTGCTAGTATTTTGTTGAGGATTGCTGAATGTATATTCATAAGGGATATTGATCTGTAATTTTCTTTTCCTGCAGTATCTTTATCTGGCATTGGTATGAGGGTGATGTTGGTCTTATAGAATGGGTTAGGCGTGTTACCTCCTCTTCAGTTTTGTGGAAGGCTTTGAGCAGAATTGGTGTTAATTCTTCTGGGAATGTTTGATAAAATTCCCCTGTGCAGCCATCTGGTCCTGGGCTTTTCTTTGTTGGGAGGTTTTTAAAAAACGGTTCAATCTCTGCTAGTTATTGGTTTGATGAGAGCCTCTATTTCTTCTTGTGTCAGTGTTGGTAGTTTACATGTTTCTAGGGATTTGTCCATTTCACCTACTTTATTGACATTTATCTAATTTGTTGACATCAAGTTGTTCATAGTATCCTCTTACAGTCCTTTTTATTTCAGCCATATTGTAGTAATGTCTCCCTTTTCATTTCTTACCTATTTGTGCCCTCTTTCTTTTTCCTTTGTCAGTCTAGCTAAAGGTTTGACAATATTATTGATCTTTTGAAAGAACCAACTTTGGTGATGTTGATTCTCTCTCTCTCTCTTTTTTTCTTTTCTTTCTTTCTTTTTTTTTTTTTTTTTGCTCTGTCTTTTATCTCCTCTCTAATCTTAGTTATTTCTTTCCTTCTGCCCACTTTGAGTTTAATTTGTTCTTCTTTTTCTAGATCCTCCACTTTTCACATAAGTTTTCCAATTTGAAATCTTTCTTTTTTAATGTAAGCATTTAGAGCTATAAATTTTCCTTTCAGCACTGCCTTTACTGCACCCCATAAACTTGAGTATGTTGTGTTTTCATTTTCATTTGCCTCAAAATATTTCCGAAATTTCCTTGTGATTTCTTCTTTGACCCATTTATGTTTAAGGGTCTGTTGTTTAATTTCCATGTTTGTGAGTTTTCCTTTTCTCCCTGTTATTAAAGATACATTGTATGATTTAAATATTTTTTAATTTATTGAGGCTTGTTTTGTGAACTAATATATGTTCTATCCTGGAGAATGACCCATGTGCACCAGAGAAGAATGTGTATTCTGCTGCTATTGGGTGAAGTGTTCTATATATGTCTATTAGGTGTAGCTTGTTTAGGATATAATTCAAGTCTTCTATTTCCTTATTGATCAACTTCAAGATGTTCTATTTATTTTGAAAGCGGTGTATTGAAGTCTTCTACTATTAATGTAGAACTGTCTATTTTTCCTTTCAAATCTGTTAAAATTTTCTTCATATATTTTGGGGCTCTACTGTTAGGTGCATATATATTTATAATTGTTATGTCTTCTTATTGAATTGACCCCTTTATCAGTATACAATGACCTTCTTTGTCCCTCATAACAGTTTTTGACTTAAAGTCTAAATTATCTGATATATATAGCATAGCTACCCAAGTTCTCTTTTGGTTACTACTTGGATGGTATATTTTTTTCCATCCTTTCACTTTCAACCAACTTATGTCTTGAATTTAAGGTGAGTCTCTTGTAAAGAACACATGGTTGGGTCATGCTTTTTAAATTCATTCTGCCAATCTCTGCCTTTTGATTGGAGAGTTTAATGCATCAACATTTAAAGTAACTACTGGTAATGCAGGACTGTCTTCTGCCAGTTTGCTCTTTTATCTTTGTAAGTCTTATACCTTTTATTGACTCTCAACTCTTCCATTACTAGCTACTCCCATATTTATTTTTTTGTGTTGTACCATTTTGATTCCTTTCTCATTTTGTTCTGAATGTATTTTTCATATATTTCTTTATGGATACCAGGCAGTTAAAATTTTAACATCCTAAGTCTATAACAATGATATTGTAATCTTTAATACCATACACATACACTGTTACTATGCCCCTCTATCCTCCCAGCTTTTTTTTGTACTTGATATAAATTATGTCATTGTACATTTTCTGTCCAAAACCATGGATTTATCATCATTTTTATGCATTTGCATTTTAGCACTTGTAAAAAGTAAGAAGTGGAGCTATATATCCAAAACAACAATACAATAATATTGGCATTTCTCCACAGAAACCTGGGCTACTTTTGGCTGAGAAATAGGGAAGACCCAACCGTTCAAGCAGGGCCCCAAAACAAACCCCAGACTTGCTAGCCATTGGAAAATAGAGCACCACTGGAAGCCAGCATATTTGTATTACCACACACAGTGAACTTGCTGAGATGCCCAGTGCCTACCTCCCACCCCCGTGACAGGCCATGGTGGGCACCTGATTTTAGGGGAAAGACTGGGGGGCAGAGCCAATCTGACAACTGGCCAGGGAGAGAAACAAAGAAAAGATTGAGATCAAAGACAATCAACAAGAAAACCTTAGGCAAAAGAGAGAAAACAACCTCCAGAATAAATCAATCAAGCAAATCAGATGCCTAGATAGCAAAAAAAATCATGAGCCACATCAAGAAACGGGAAGATATGGCCCAGACAAAGGAAGAAACTAACATTTCAACTGAGATTCAGGAGTTGAAACAACTAATTATAGATATTCAAACAAATCTTTTAAATCAAATCAATGAGGTGAGAGAGAATGTGACAAAAGAGATGAAGGATATAAAGAAGACACTGGATGATCACAAGGAAGAATTCATAAGCTTGAAAAAACAAATGGTAGAACTTATGGGAATGAAAGGCACAATAGTAGAGATGAAAAACACAATGAAGACATACAACAGCAGATTTGGAGGGGCAGAAGAAAGGATCAGTGAGATGGAGGACAGGACATCTGAAATCCTGCACACAAACGAACAGACAGGGAAAAGAATGGAAAAATATGAGCAGGGTCTCAGGGAACTGAATGACAACATGAAGCACATGAATATATGTGTTATAGATGTCCCAGAAGGAGGAGAGAAGGGAAAGCATCACCTGGTGTTGCCTTGATTTGGACTGTTTTCTCACCTTTGAAACTGTGAGCTTGCAAGATAATAAATCCCCGTCACAAAAATCAACCATTTTACGGTATCTGGATTTTGGCAGCCCAGTAGATTAAAACCATGTGGTTTTCTTTGAGTTTAATCCTGTTTGGACTTCGTTGGACTGCTTTGATGTGAATATTCATATCTTTTGTTAAACTTGGTAAGTTTTCTGACATTATTTCTTTCAGTATTCCTTCTGCCCCTCTCCCTCTTTTTTCTCCTTCTGGAACCCCCATAATGCATATATTTGTATGCTTGTGGTGTTGCACAGTCTCTTAGGATCTGTTCAGTTTTTAAAAAATTCTTTTTTCTTTCTGCTCCTCAGCCCGAATCCTGCTTTAAGAAATCTCCTAATGTCCTTTGACTGGGCCCTGGACTTTGCTGGATGGCTTTCCCCCACACATCCTCCTCCTGCTGTCTTTCTGTCCACTCTAAAAGGCCCAGCTCATTGGCCATGTCCTTCATGAAACCTTCCCAGATCCCTCTATTCATAACTATTTAAGACTCACCCTGACTTTGGAGTCATCCCAGCCACACCCGCCTCATGAGACTTCACTTTTTAGACTTTGCATCTCCATCTGCAAAATGGGGAATTCACCACCTACTTTACAGGATTGCTTTGCAGATGAAAAGAAATAATAGATGTCAGAACCCACATAGTACCTGACACGCAGTAGGCATGCATCAAAGGAGAATTTGGATAAGTGTGTTACTTATTAAATGGCTGTTACATGTGTCAGAAACCTTAAAATGTACAGACCCTTGAGGCGGCAATTCCATTTTTAGAAATCTGTCCTGAGGATTGAATGCTGTGCAGGAATATTTCACCCTAGAGATGCTCATGGTAGTGTTTTTCAGAACTAGGACAAATAAGAAAAGGAGAAAAATAAGGGATTGGTTGGACTAACTATGGACCATGTAGAAGATGCAGTGCCAGGAAGCTGTGACAATCTGTGTTGTAGAATATCTGACATGGAAAAAGCATGATTCCATTTTTGTAATGGAAAAGCAGAAGGGGCTGCTTCTGGCATTGGTATTATGATGCATTTCATAGTTTTTAGTTTTTTCCCTTGGCTTTTCTGTGTTTTTCAACTTTCTGCATTAGATGTGTGACCCCTTTGTAATTATCAAAGTAAAAAGTTTATTTACTATTTCATCAGTTATAAAAAGGTACCATGCTAATGAAAAATATTAATAATAGGGAAAACTCTGTGTGCATGAGGGGGTATTGTACTTTCTGCATGATTTTCTATAAACCTGCAACTGCTCTAAGGAAAAAAAAATATCCTAAAAAAAATTATTGGCTGCAGCTTCCTCTTCTCCAGGATTCTCCATTTCTTCCTCCTTCCACACCGGCCAGAGTCCGAAGCCCACCTCGGCCTCCTGTGCACTCCCAGGGTTTGCCTGCAGCTGGAGGATGCTCCTGGGTGGGCGTTTTTGCTGCTTCTGCCGTCCTCGCCCTGACACCTTTGGCAGTTCAGGGCATCCACACACCTCTGAATGGTGCCACTGTGCACGATTCTTTTTACAGCCCGTTTGTTTTTTCATCTCACACCTCTGGTAGCTGTGGGGTCCTGAGGAGACAACTGGAGTCTCGAGTCAGAACTGCAGTCTGCTCCCAGCTAGCTGTAAGGACTGGGAAAGGTCTCCTTCCTTTGCTGGGCCTCAGTTTGTTCACCTATATAATGGGGACACAATCCCCACCTGATAGGGCTATAAAAGGTAAGATCCAAAAACCTGGTATTTATGGATGCCCTGCTGTGTGTCAGTGTCCGCATGGGGCACCGGCCACAGCAACTCCAGGTGTTGTCTCCACTTTCTGAGGAGAAGGGAAGCGGCGGTGAGCCCTGGGTTGCACCCCAGGCAGCAGTGGGGAGACCAGGGTGAGCCGGTGGGGGATAGTGAGGGGCTTGCCACAGGCACAAAAGTGAAGGGGGTGCCAAAAATCTCTGTCATCAAGATAAATAGTATTTTTAATGCAACATTTTCTTTTTATAAATTACTTTATTTATCAAATAAAAAAACATTTCCAAACAAAACAAAGGAAAGCAATGGGAAAAACAAATACCCTGAAATAACTTCATTCTTTCCAATAGACTCCTAACATACAAAAAGAAAATTAACAAACCATGGTCACACCTGAGCATTTATGCAATATTGTAAAATATTATTAAATTAATATTAAAATTTTGCATTTTATTAATTTATTAAATACATATTTAATTAAATATTTATTAAATATATTTAATTTATTGAATATATTAAATATTTTTTAAATGCAATATTTTAAAGAATCAAAATTAATGCCAAACATCCACGACAGACAAAATCTCCCAATTTTGAATAAAGACAGGATCAGTTGGGATCAGACGAGAGCCATCTTGGAGTCTGGGGCCAAAGGGAAAAGCCGTCCTTATTTCCTTTCCTGAGACAGAGTTTGGTGGGTTCTTTCAGCAGATGTGTTGTGCCAGTTTTGGGTCCGGGGAAAACTGCAGAGAACAAAACAAAGCCACGCCCTCAGGAGCTTTTGTATTTTCTGTTGGATGCAGACAGCAGAGGAGCAGGGTTTTGCACTGGGATCTCTGTGGGGCAAAAAACCAACTCTTCCTTGTGCACTTTGGGGTCTGTGACTCTGAGACCCGCTGGCCGAGGCCCCTCCCAGCCCCCCGGGGACGGGGCTGGGCCTTCCGGGTTTGGTATCCAAAGCCTCACAGCCCCTGGCTGTTCCATGGCTTCAGGATTCCCAGGGAGCCGGTTAAATGCAGGTTCCTTGCCCCACCCCTGGCGCCGGCGTCCAGAAGCTCTGGGATGGGGTCCGCGGGCAGGACACATTTCTCTCTCCTTGGAATGGATGCACCTTCCCAAAGCCAAAGAGAAGCTCCCTTACCCCCTCAATTACCTTTCACACAGTCTCTCCCTGAATTCTCATCGTAACCCTTTCACTGAGGAGGCCACCGAAACCCAGACAGAGGCACAGACCCAGGAGGACCCAGTGGGGGAGCTCTTGGGCCACCAGCCTGTCCCTTTAAGAGGCTCAGCCCTGGCAACCGGGGCTGAGGGGCCCTGGGGACAGGGAGGAGTGAGGGCTGGGGCCGGAGGGGAGGGCTGGCCAGACAGCTGCCTTCCAGGACACCAGAGGCAGCCAGGACCGACCCTGGCCGGATCCTGCCCTGGAAGGAAAACCCTGGGTCCTTCTGCACCAGACAGGTGGCTGAGGTTCGGAGGTTAGTGGCTTCCATGTTTGGCTTAAGTGGTGTAGCTTCTACCTCAGACATTTTACTTACTTCTCTCAACAACCTTCTGAGGTGAGTATCCTTCCAGTTGATTTCCAGAAGTCGGTACCAACACCAGAGAGGTGAAGTGACTTTCCCAGGGTCACACAGCACAGTCAGGATTCACACTCAGTGCTGTTCCCCCAAAGCCCATGCTTTTCCCTGGCTCCTGGCTCTTGGTAGAAGGCCCAGTGTCAACATGTTGTTGGGTGAATTCAGGGGCTTGTTGCCCTCTTTTCCCCTCCCTGGAGTGTGACCTTCTGGGGGTGGGCAGACCAGGCCCAAGGGTGCATCCTCTGTGCAGTGGGGTTGCACAGGCAGGCTGGCCTGGGGCTGCCCCCCGGGTCCCTCCACTCTGGGCTGTTCCTCATCTGCCAGCCTCTCTGGGCTGCCGGGAAGATGCGGGTAAGAGGGAGGGGATGTCCTCAAAGAGGGTTTGTGACGAGCAGACCAGGGGTGGTCGCTTGTTTGAATCTCACCAGTGGAAGGGCCGGGAGAGGGTAGATAATAGCAGTTTCTTCTCTTTTCAAAATGCCTGTAGCGCTTGCTGTTGTCTTCGCAATAAACAAGTCCATTGAATTTAAAGCAACAAGCTGAGCTCACATCCTCAAGAGACAGGTACAAGCAGTGGAGGTGGAGGCTGTTGTCGGTGTGGCTCAGGCCCCTTGGGGCTCCCTGAGCCAAAGCCAGTGGGGACCGACATGGCCTGGGGCACAGCAGGCCCCGTGGAGGGGGGTGGGGGGGCAGCCTTGGGAGAGGGGCCGCGCTGGGAGGGCTGCAGAGATGCCTGGTCCATAGTGAAGAAGCTGCGCAGCCCAGAGAGGGGAGGCCCCTCCCCTGCACTGGAAGCTCTCGGAGGGCAGGGACCGAATGGTGACTTCCGGTGTTTCTTCACAGATCTGGGCACGTAGCAGGTGTAAGGGGCTCCTCTCCACTTTCCTGACAACTCTGCCACTTCCTCACTGGTGGCATTCATCAGCCGCCACTGCCCCACTCCTCCCCCTGCAGTCGATGTTACCCCGTGGACCCTTGTGTGGGGAGCAGGGCTGGCTCAGAGGGGCCTGGAGACCCGGAGAAAAAACCCGAGTTTGCGTACGAGCCCACAGCGCCACCTGGTGTCCATCCCTCTCCCTGCAGCCTGGCCTTGCCCCGCTCTCGCCCGCTGGGGAAAGAAATAGGGACAGAGATCTCTGTGGGAGATTCAGGGCTCCTGAGCAAACTTGAGGATCAAAACCAGTCCCAGAACTACTCTCAGCCCCCTTCCAAAGCAGCCCAGGCTCTGTGTTCAAGGGGCTCACATTCAATGATGTGACAGCACAGATGGGAGGTCTAACCTCCCAGACCTGCCAGCCGTACCTCCTGCATCATCATCCCACTGCAGAGCAGGTTCTGCCTCCACCCAGGCATCTGGGATAGCAGCTTATGTCTACCTTTGCGCTCCTTTAGGCTTTGGGCAACCTTGCTGGAGTGTTCTCTTCTTAGAGCGTTCTCTATCAACCTCCACCCCTACCCACACCACCACCCCACTCCATGGTTCTCCCGCTGCCTTGCTGTGGCCGTGCAGATCTGCTGTTGAGAGAGAAAAGCAAGGAACCAAACAGTATGTCTAGCACTCATGTCTTCAAGTGCCCAGAAACGTCTGGAAGGGTGTTCACACGAATGTTGTGTTTTCATAGGACGATGAAATTTCAAGTGATTTTTTTTCCCCTTCATCTTTGTATTTTTATTGGTTGCTTACATTTTCTAAATATATATAATCTTTATACTCATATAACCAAAAAATCAACAAAATTTTCAGTTTCGGTTTGGAAGAAAACAGATAAATCTAAGCACACCCCAAATCAAAGCTGGAGTAGCCCAGTAAAAGTCCATGGAAGCAGAGTGAGCAGCTGACAGTCCCCAGCTCTGGCCTTTGCGTGACCAACATCTTGAGAAGGATGTTTCACAGGGGCTGATCTGTCCCCTCCCCTGCACTGGAAGCTCTCGGAGGGCAGGGACCAAATGGTGACTTCCGGTGTTTCTTCACAGATCTGGGCACGTAGCAGGTGTAAGGGGCTCTTCTCCACTCTCCTGACAACTCTGCCACTTCCTCACTGGTGGCATTCATCAGCCGCCACTGCCCCACTCCTCCCCCTGCAGTCGATTCTCAACACAGCAGCAGATCAGATCACGCCATTCTCCTGCTGAAGCTTTAAACCGCTTCCCGCGACTCACAGGCCTGGCACCACCTGGCCCTTCTTGCCTTGCGGCCTCCACTCCTTCCACAGCCCCCTTTCTTCCCAAGCTCCTGACACTGGCCTCCTTGTAGTCCTTTGCCTGGAATGCCTCTCCCTCAGCTCTGTGCTCAGCTCACTCTCTTGTCACTTGGGTCTCTGCTTAAACACTGCCCCCTCAGGAAGCCTCCCCTGGCCTCCGAACATTTTGTCCAACAGATTCCTGCCACCTGCGCCATTTCTCCCCTAGAGCTGTCACCACCCGCAATTACCTAACTGGTCTTGGCTCTCCTCTCCCGCCTTTCCGGAACATAAGCCTTGCCCGGGCAGGGGCCTCGTCCTGTTCCCCGTGTGCCCCTCACGCAGAGCCCAGCACACGCCCCACTCTGTGGGCTCCCGGGGAGATTTGTGGGGTTGATTCTCCACAAGTCCCAAGTCCCAGGGCCCAGCTCCTGCTCTTTTCCCCAGAAGCAGATAGGTGCTCGTCGGGCCTCGCATGGAGCTGCTCGCAGGCTCCCCAGTCAGTGGCTGTGGATGGGTTCTCCCCTCTTGCCCTGACATTTATTGAGCATTTGGTCGGTGCCAGGCACTGGGGAAAGCACTTCACACCTCCTCATCATAACCATCCTGGGAGGTACATGCCATTTCCCCCATTTTATAGATAAAGAGACAAACTGAAACTGACTGGCCCACAAGGGGCAAAGTTGGGATTTTTAAAAAATATTTCAATTGGAGTAAAATATACAGAGCATAAAAAAATAATTTTAACTATTTTAAGTGGAGAATTCTTTGATATTAAGTACATTGATAATACCATGTAACTTTCACTGCTATCTATTTCTCGACTACTTTTATCATCCTAAACCAAAATTCGTATTTAGATTTTAGTTCTTTGTGTCTTCTCTCTTTTTGTTGGTCTGGCTAAAGGTTTGGTGAGTTTATCTGTCTTTTAAAAAAAACGGGCGGGCCCGTGCACCTGAGTCCACATGGGCACTGGCGCGGCAAGGCGCTGTGCAGGGTTGCCATGGCAGAGCTGCAGCAGCTCTGCATGCAGGAGGCAGCAGACTTCATGGTGAAGAGTCTGGAGAGAGAGAACATCTGGGAGATGCAGGGCCTTGTGTTACAGTGCAGCACCAGCTGTTGTGAGGACAGCCAGGTGTCCATGCAGCAGGTGCATGAGTGCGTTGAGTGCTGCCACACAGCCCTGGTGACCAGCATGTTGGAGAAATTCCAGGACTGCCTGGCCTGATGCACCATGCATTGCACCGACAAAGCCAAAGACTTGATGGATGCAGGGAGTAAGGAGTGTCAGGTGAAGTGGCAGCTGGAGAGCTGTGTGACCAAGTGTGTGGATGACCCCATGCACCACATCCCATCCATGACCATGAAGATGAAGGAGTCTCTCTCATCCATGGAGAAATGAGAGTCTTTGCCAGTGCCATCAGGGATGAGGGCTGGAATCTTTACAAAAGAGGAATGGGGATTTTGGTCTTTTAAGGGAAGTTTGTGAATGAAGAAATTAAGGATGGCAGCAAGGTTAAGGAATATGTCACCCTCCTCTGGAAACTGTTCCTTTATATACTTAAGTTCATAAAAAGTGAAACGGAAAAAACTGGTGCCAACATTCGGATCAGAGATAGCGCAGGAGTGTTTTTTAAACCCCAAGTTTCATGTGGCAAGTGTTCGCCCTGGCAGTAGGGAGCTCCCTTGCCGTACCAAGCCAGAGCCCTCCAACACACCAGATTCGTCCTGGTGCACAGGTACCAACAGGCTGGCAGTTTCCTCCAACTTGTCTGTTTGAGGAGGGGTATTTCTTTGTTGCCAGCCTCCTCTTTACCAGAAGTATCATCACACTGTTTTCCATAAGTTGTAAAACAAAATCCTTGGGGTCACTAATTTAGAAAGGGGAGAAAAAAAGTTTCTGGGTATTTGATTTACTTGATTTTGTTTTATATACAAGGGCCTGCAATTGGTTAAGATGTGGAGTTGTGAGAAAAAGGTACTTTGAAATCAGAGAACTTTGAAAGGCTCCTTGTAGATAACCTTATCTAGCCATCAAGATATAGTTGTGTTTTTCTAGAAATTCTCACACGTTACGTCTTTTAGCCTGGAGTCCACGCAAAAGTGTGAGAAGTGGTGTGACACTGGGTGTAGGAAGCAGAGCTTCTCTCTCCCTGTCTGATGACCCCTGAGGCTGTCTACAGAAAGCAAAAGGAGTCTTGCAGTTATGCTGTCCCTTTGAAGGGAAAGGGTGTTTTAATAGGGATATGCACCCATATCTGGGAATGACTAGTGAAAGAGGAACTGTTGGCTGCTTAAGAGGGTTGTAAATTACTGGATTTGGAAAGCCCTGGTTTTTCATGGAACAGAATGAAGTGAAAGCCTAAACCCAGCATTGCCTGCTTCGCCCCCTAAAATAACAGAGCTCTCTTGAGACAATGCCCTGGCAACAGTGAAGGGAGAAAAAAGTAAGCAACTCAGGCTTGGGGAGCTGTGACTCCCTTACTGCAAAGGAGAGGCAGCCCCCATTACCAAACATCACATCTAGCCTGGGCCTCTGCAACATGCCATGCTCCTGCCCCAGCACTGACACCTTAGCATTTTGACAAGGATCATTTTGACAAGTATCACTTCAAGTAGTAAGTTTCTACCAACTTACTACTTGAAGTGATAGTGTAGCCTGTCTGTCTGCTGTTGCAAGACTGTGATATATTTTCCTAGTGATTTGGTTTAAAAAATAAACAAGGTTTAATTCCCGCCCTCCCCCACCCAAAACAACAAGAACAAAACGAACTTTTGGTTTTATTGATTCTATTGTTCTTCTATTCTCTATTTCATGGTTTGGTTTAAAAAATAAACAAGGTTTAATTCCTGACCCCCCCCCCCCCAAAAAAAAAACAACAACACACACACAAAAAAACCCTTGAACTTTTGGTTTTGTTGATTCTA
This sequence comes from Choloepus didactylus, assembly GCF_015220235.1. NCBI lineage: Eukaryota > Metazoa > Chordata > Mammalia > Pilosa > Megalonychidae > Choloepus > Choloepus didactylus. Next base: position 12,091,013 of record NC_051314.1, on the reverse strand, counting down.
TTGTTTTTCTATTCTCTATTTCATTTATTTCTGCTGTAATCTTTACTGTTTCCTTCCTTCTACTAACTTTGGGTTTAGTTGGGATTTCTGTTCCAATTTCTTTAGATGTGAAGTTGGGTTATTGATTTATGATCTTTTTAAATGTAGGCATTTGGAGCTATAAATTTCCCTTTTAGCACTGCCTTCATCACTTCCCGTAAGTTTTGGTATGTTGTATTTTTGTTTTCATTTGTCTCAAAATAGTTAATTTCCCTTGTGATTTCTTCTTTGAGCTATTGGTTAAGTGTTGCTTCCATTGCACTTATTAAATTTTACAATTTTCTTTCTGTTATTGATTTCTAGCTTTATTCCATTGTGGCCCAAAAGGATACTTTGTATGATTTCAATATTTTTAAATTTATTAACATTTGATTTGTGGCCTAACATATGGGCTATCCTGGAAAATGTTCCATGTGCACCTAAGAATGTGTATTCTGCTGTTGCTGGGTAGACTTTTCTGTGTGTGTCCATTAGGTCTAATTGGTTAATTGTATTGTTCAAGTCCTCTATTTCCTTATTGATCTTTTGCTTAGATGTTCTATCAATTATTGCAAGTGTTGTGTTGAAGTCTCCAGCTATTATTATTTAAAAAAATATTCGGTTTTATTGAGATATATTCACATACCATACAGTCATCCATGGTGTACAATCAACTGTTCACAGTACCATCATATAGTTGTGCCTTCATCACTGCAGTCCATTTTTGAACATTTTCCTTACACCATAAAGAATAAAAATAAGAATAAAAAACAAAAGTAAAAAAGAACACCCAAATCATCCCCATCCCACCCCAATCTTCATTTAGTCCTCCAGTTATTATTGTAGAACTATTTCTACCTTCAATTCTTTTAGTTAATTTCTGCTTTCTATGTTTTGGGGCTCTGTTGTGAGATGCATATGTGTTCTTTCTGAATTGAACTCTTTTATCAATATATAATATCCTTCTTTGTGCCTTCTAATCTTTTTTGACTTAAAGTCTACTTTGTCTGACAATAAGATAGCCATTCCTGTTCTCTTTTGATTACTGTTTGCACCGAACAGCTTTTTCCACCTTTTACTTTCACCCTCTTTGCTTCTGTGTACCTAAAGTGAGTCTCTTGTAGACAGCATATATATATATGGATCATGCTTTTTCATTCAATTTGCCAATCTCTGCCTTTTAAGAGGGGAGTTTAATCCATATGACATTTAAGAAAGAAAGGACTTACTTCTGCCATTTAGCTATTTGTTTTCTGTATCTCTTGTATGTTTTTGGTTCCTCATGCCATTACTGCCTTTTTTTGTTATTTATCTGCTTTTTTGTAGTATACCATTTTGATTTCCTTCTTTCCTTTTCTCTATATTTTTAAGTTGTTTTCTTCATGGTTACCTTTATAATTACAATGAACATCTTAAATTAATAATTTAGCAACATAGTTCAACTAGTACCAACCTAGTATCAGTAGTATACAAACTCTCTAATTCTATATATGTTCCTCCCCCTTTATATTGTTATTGTGTTAGATTACATCTTTATACATTGTCTGCCCATTAACATAGATTTAAAATATTATTTTTACACATTTGCCTGTAAAGTCATATAGGGAGGAAAAAGAAAATTCAGAAGTGCAACAATACAGGATTTTATATTAACCTATGTAGTGACCTTTTTATCAATGTTCTTTCTTACAGTTCTGAGTTATGGTCTAGTGTCCTTTTATTTAAGCTTGCAGGATTCCTTTGGCACTTCTTATAGGGGAGGGCTTCTGGTAATGAATTGTTTCTGCTTTTGTTTACCTGTAGATGTCTTAATTTTTCTTTCATTTTTTGAAGATAATTTTGCTGGATATAGAATTCTTGTTTGACAGTTTTTTCTTAAGGACTTTAAATATGCCACCCCCTATCCTCTGGTCTCCATGGTTTCTAAGAAATCTGCTGTTACTCTTATTTGGCTCCCTTGTATGACAAGTCACTTCTCTCTTCCTGCTTTCAAAATCCTCTGCTTCTCGATTTTGACAATTTTGCTATCATGTTGCTTGGTTGTAGATTTCTCAGAGCCTGTTCTGCCTGGATTTCATTGAACTTCCTTGATATGTATATTCATGTCTTTCATCAGATTGGGGAAGTTTGGGGCCATTATTTCTTCAAATACTTTTTCTTCTTGGTTCTCTCTTGTCCATCTGGTACTCCAATGATGTGTATGTTGATACACTTGATAGTGTCCTCAGTCTCTGTTCATTTTTCTCCATTATTTTTTCTTTCTATTCCTCACATTGGATAATTTCAATTGTTTTCAAGTTTGCTGATCCTTTCTGCTGTCTGTTCAAATCTGCTATTCAATCGTCCAATGAGTTTTTAATGTTACTTTACTTTGCAGCTCCAAAATTTGATCCCTTTTTATAATTTCCATCTCTTTATTTTGTTCAGATGTTTTCCTAATTTCCTTTAGTTGTTTGTATATGGATTCTTTTAACACATTGAACATATTTAACATGGCTGATTTAAAGTCTTTGACTAATAGTTTCAACATACAAGCTTCCTCAGGGATGGTTTCTGGCAAAATCTTCTCTTCCTGAGAATGGCCGTTCTTTTCTGTTTCTTTTTGTGTTTCGTAATTGTTTGTTGAGAACTGGACATTGAGTATTATATTGTAACTCTGGAAATCTAGTTCTCCCACTCTTCTAGGATTGCTAGGGATTCTGTTTTGTTGTTGTTGTTGAGGACTGGAACTGTCAGTTTGTGACTTTCCCCACTTACTTTTGCTCCCAAATAGGGGATGGAAAGTGACAAGAGGAAAGTGACAAAAGGAGCTTTTCCTGTGGTGGGATGGAACAATGGTAGCCCTCAGAGCCTGCCCCTCAGTGATCTGATGTGGCTGATCAAAAGCATGTGCAGTGATCAGACCACACTCCCTCGGATTTTGGAGGACTGGGTTCTTTATATCCCACCGTGACTCCAGCAAGCTGCACCAGGAACCCAGGTTGCAGCCTCCACCGCTGCCTTCCAAGCATCTGGGGGATGGAAGATGGGTGGGGTGTGGTAGCCCCTGCAGAGGGCAAAATTTACCAGCTTCTTCCTCCAGCTTTTCCCTGGATGCTGCCCAGTGTTCCACCAGCACCCAGAATCTCAAAATGGTTCAGATAGTTCCTGTTTTGGTGGAACAACTGAGTCCTGGAGCTTCTTACTCCACCTTCTTCCCACCTCAACAAATTTGGGATTTAAGCCAGGTGGTGTGATCTCAGAGCAGGCACTGAATGACTCCTGCCTTTGAATATGTCAGCTCTTGGGAACAGATGTCAACCAAAGCCACCTGCCCTGTGTCCTTTGGAAAGGGATGGAACCTCTCGTTATTCTTAAGCTAGTTCATTGCAAAAAAAAAAAAAAAAAAATGCAATGCCTTCATGACAGTAGTGCTCTCAGCAGTGTGGTGAGAACATGGCCTGGATTCCAGAGCTGGCTCAGCCACCTGCCACCTGGAAAGCTCAGTTTCTCTGCACCTGTTTCCTCATCTGTAAAATGGGACTAACACCCACATTTCAGGTCCATAGTAGGAAAGCACCTAGCAGAGGCCAGACCCATGGAAAGCGCTTATTCAGTTGGCCGACTGAATCTGCAGATACCTGCAGCCAGGCCAGCCCTTGCCTGGTAGTACTAGGGGGCACTGGGAGAGCCATCCACACCAACCATCATCCACTTCCCCCTATCCCCCCAACATTTGTTCAGTGAGGTCATGGAGGCAAGGTGAGATCCCTCGGGTCCTACCCCTAGCCTATAGCCAAGTTGAAACTAGAAGTGAACACTTGGTGAGGGCAGATATCCCCTGATGGTCAAAATCCCCTGGGGGAAGATCTCACAAGTTGCCACCAGCAGACCAGGCTTTAAGTCTTACTCTACCACCACCTGCGAGGTGACCTTGGGCAAGTAGTATTCTCTCTGGGTCCTTTCTCCATCTTTATAAACAAATGGTGAAAAGTCTGAATTTCTTCCCTGTAATTGCCAGTTCTTACCCATGTGGCTTACAACCAAGCAAAAGGTGGAATATCTAGACTCAGAAAAGTTAAGCGCAGAAGGGAGACAGATCAGGAAGAAGCCCGGGGTTGCTTCCTGTTGGATGCATGCTCAGACCCTGAAAGCAGTACGCAAATGCAGCAGGCAGAATTGAGTTTATTGCATTAGAAAAAACACCAAAGAAAACCAGCAAACACCTCCATACTAGACACAGCTATTAGTTTGGCTTCAAGAGCATTTAAGAGAATTCAGAGATTCAAGTTTAATTTCTAGGAGTGGGGGATGATCTCATCCCTCCTCCTTCCTTGTCCCTTTAAACCAACGGACCTCTATGGAGGTGGTTCCAATTACACACACAACTCACTTCCCACTTTGCTCGACTGTACACCCCCCTGTGGAGTTAGCAGGTCACAATGAGCATGCTCCCAAGGTTCTGGCATAGACAGAGAAATGTGAGGATGGGGTTTGGGTCCTAGCCTGAGCCTGGGCTTCCAAAGTTAGTGACAGTGGGGCTTGAGTGGGGGGAAAGCAGGGGAAGCCTGCTTACTGACCGCTATGTTTCTCCCCTAAAACCCTGGGACACAGGCATTGGTACAAATGGCTGCTGGGCATGAGGGGGGCTGTTCAATGGACTGACTCAAATTCTCTCAGATGAGCCACTTAGGCTAGCTTCTCAATAGAGCCCTGGGTCTGGGGGTGACTGCTGGGAGGGTGAAACCGGCTGAACCTGGACATGGGGGCAGGAGGGGGAGGCAAGAAGAAAAAGAGCTTGTGCTGCCCAGAACCTCTGGACAGAGCCGAGAGTTTGCTCAGGACAGAGAGGTCTGGAGCAGGAGCCTGGAAGAGAGAGCTGGAGGCAAGGCAAGCTGGAGTGACTGACAGGACAGAAAGCCAGGTGTGAATCAAAGCAATAGCCTAGGCCAACTTGTTGTCCTCTCCAGAGAAACCCAGCCTCAGAGACCCCTTCTCTGTGGGCCTAATTTGCCAGTAGCTCATTTCTGCTCTAATTTACCATTACCATGCACATTGGCAGTTCAGTGAGTCTTGAGAAGAATTAAACTACTCACTGGTTTGACCTCCAATTTTAAAGTTCCAAAATGTCACTTGATACCACAGCTGGTCATCACTGATAGGCCCTTGGTCAGGCCACAGGCAAACACTATGGCAGAATAACATCTTCTCTTCTACCTGAGACCCTGATAATGCCAACTGCGATGCTGAAGGCAGAGACAGGAGGGGATGGGGCCAGAGGTGAGCAGCAGGGTCTGGGAGAGGAAAGGCACCTGCTGCAGGCCAGACCCCCAAGAAAGAACATAATTGCAGGGAGCTGTGGCTGCACGGGCATGGGCCCAAGGATGCCGGAGCTGAGACTTGGGCACTTGGCAGCTCAAGTCCCTTCTCCATACTCACGTCCCCCAAATCTAACCCATGGGAGGCTCATGTGAGGAAAGGGAACCTGAAAGTCTCTCCAGACCTCCAGACTGTTTCCGTCTGTGAACTCCTAGCAGCAGGTCATCAGGAAGATGCCGACCTATGCCCCTGCCATGTCCTCTTCAAGTTAGAATCACAACCCAATTACCACATGCCTCCAGAACACTCTGAGGAGATGTAAAAATCCCTATGAGAAACAACTCTAAATTCTCTTGCATCTTGGTTCTGTATTATTATTCTTTCTACATCATGAATATCCTCCTAGAGCAGGGAATCATTTCCCCTTGGTCCCTGCCTAATACTGCATATTGGATTGGGTGGGGTGGGTACAGTGACTATAATTAACGTATCTCAGCATTTGCAGACATAAGGCCTGGGTCTTGGCTGCCCCCAGGCCGGACCTTCCTTAGCTATGGAAGGCCAGCCATGCTGAAGGAGAGCGCCGTGGGGGCAGCAAGGCAGGTTTTCCAAAATGCCATCAAGACTGGCGATCAGTCCAGGCAGAAGGGAGAATGGCTTTATCCTGTTTTCTCTGGCCTGACACCTGCTCTCATTCTCCCTCATTCCTGAGGTTTCTGGCTACTCCAGGCCTGGCCCCGTACCCAAGGGGAGGGGAGGAAAGGGGAGAGGGGACATGACTAAAGAGTTCCCTTAAGTTGAGTTAGTCATCCTGAAACTGGTCCTGTGTGCACCAAAACCTTTGGTTCATTTCACACTAGAGAGTAACTGCTTCAGGATCAAGCATGTTGTGAAATTCACCCGGGCTCCACAGGTGGTGGCAACCTGGGTAGTGTGTGGGCGTTTTTTCTGGAAAGAAGCTCTAGGTTAGGGCTTGCTTTCTGCTTAAACAAGCCCCCTCCCTTTCTCCAGTGTGGAGGACGCTTAGAAAACAGCGTCAGAAGTGAACTCACAGACAAGACAGCCTTAATAAATTAGTATAACACTATTAGAAGGGATGGCATTTTGTTCTGTTTCTTAGCAGCATTGTCCTACATGCAGCCTGACGATCTCCTTCCCTGGGAAATTTAAAAAGCCGTCCCCTGGTTGTTAGCTCTGATGTAAAATTATAAAATAGAAATCTGGCAGGGTTTGTTTTGTTTAAAAAGGAAAAGCCCTGGCGAGCCAGGGTGGTCCCATGCAGTCCTGTTAGCTCTGGCCGTTTGGTCGGCCCACGGTGCTCCCTCCAGGAGGCTGGATCTGGATGGAGTCCAGGAGGGGCCGCAGCGCCTGGCCGAAGGGCCTGCAGAGAGAAAGAGATGGGGCTGGGGTGGGTGTCTGGATGCAGGCTGTGGTGGCTGGCTAGCCCACCCAAAGCTGTCCTGGAAGGACGGAGGGAGGTGGTGGGGGCAGCAGTGGCAGCACTACTCCAGGGAGAACACCGCCATCACCTTGTCGAATTTTCTTACCTACCTACAGCAGTTTTCTTAGAGGGCATCTGTTTTTTTTTTTTTTTTTAAGATGAAATTCAGTTTTATTGAGATACATTCAAACACCATACAATGATCCATGGTATACAATCAACTGTCCACAGTAGGATAACATAGTTATGCGTTCATCACCACAATCTATCTGTGAACATTTTCCTTACATCAGAAAGAACCAGAACAAGAATAAAAAATAAAAATGAAACAAGAACACCCAAATCATCCCCCCATCCCACTCCATTTGTCCTTTAGTTTTTATCCCCATTTTTCTACTCATCCATACACTAGATAAAGGGGGTGTGATCCACAAGGTCTTCACAATCACACTGTCACCCCTTGTAATCTATATTATTATATAATTGTCTACAGGAGTCCAGACTGCTGGGCTGGAGTTTGGTAGTTTCAGGTATTTACTTCTAGCTATTCCAATACATTAAAACCTAAGAGGTGGTATCTATATAGTGCATAAGAATGTCCCCCAGAGTGACCTCTTGACTCCATTTGAAATCTCTCAGCCACTGAAACTATTTCGTCTCATTTTGCATCCCCCTTTTGGTCAAGAAGATACTCTCAGTCCCAAGATGCCGGGTCCAGATTCATCCCCGGGAGTCATATTCTGCGTTGCCAGGGAGATTTACACCCCTGGGAGTCGGGTCCCACGTAGGGGGGAGGGCAGCGAGTTCACCTGTCGAGGTGGCTCAGTTACAGAGAGAGAGGGCCACATACGAGCAACAAAGAGGTACTCGGGGAGACATTAGAGGGCATCTCTGAAGCAGCCTGCCCTGCTTTTTAATTCCTGGGGTCTCTCCCCTCAGTAGGTGCTACCATCTCCAATACCTTCACTTCTAGATCCTGTTTGGCTGTGGTTTCAACGGGCTGGCTACATATGGGGAACTCGAGTTTTTTGTACTTTATGTACTCTTTAATTTTCCTGGTACAAGGAGATAAAATTTCAGCTAGGAAGCTGAGAAAAAAGAGGAAGGATATGAAAAAGAAGATAAAGTCCAGGCATGAGGTTGGCACACAATTGGATTCTTCCAGGAACTTAGGTCTTGCAGGGAGTCCAGGGATTATTCAGGACAAATCAAAACGCCAGGTTGCCAGAGGGTGTTAGTGCCATTTTCTAAAGGGCTCCCAGTTTGCACTCATAGAAGCAAAAACTGGAGTTTGGAGGGTCTCCAAATTATGTAACCTTAAATCAGGTTGCCCACAACACATCTCAGGACTGACTTTCTTTTTCTTCAGTGGATACTGCCATTTTTGAAAATCACCCCCAAGTTCAAAGGGAATGAAGTACTCTAAAATGTTAATGGATGAAACCAAGAAGCAAGCCCATCTCAGACAAGTAGCGGCAAGAATATTCCGGCTATTCAAACCTACTCAGGGCCCCATAACCTAGATCCTTCAGTAAGGCTGTGAGGTTTAACCCACCCAGGGGATCCTCACCAGCCTGAGACAGCAGCCTTGTTTCCTATGCAAGTTTTTCTGGAGCGGTTCCCATCCAGGTATGAAAAGCAGCTCACCTTTCTGAGCCTACTAAACCTGCTGGAATCCCAGTCTGACAGGGCCACAGTTCAGGACAAAACAAGTCAGAGTTCACGAGTGGGTCCAGGCTGCCTGAATACGGTCAACAGCAAAGGGAGGGAGGAAGGGGGATGGCTTTGAGTGAGCATGTGTTCTCTCAGGGGACCCTGCCAGGATGATGGAGCACAAGGCGCTTCCAAGGCTTGGCCCACATCAGGGCAGGGGGGCAGAGTGTTCTTGAAGAAAACATCTCCCAAGGGCTGACTGTGTGTTACCAGGCACAAGGGCAAGTGGGAAGACACCCTCCCCCATCAAAGAACTCAAGATGCATTGGAAGAAAGACTAACAAACAGTCATAAAACAAGCTGCCCTACTAATTCTTTGACCTACTCTTTGCTCTTCTAAAAATGCATTTTAGTTGGGAGCTTCTGGGGAGCAGCATGCTGCATGTACAATGGGAAAGACAGAGGACAGAATTTTGTACAGATATTGAAGTCCAAGTCACTTAGGCCAGGGCAGAACTGGTCCAACTCCAAGGAGGACGAAGGCAATGCAGGGGAGCATCGGTGAATGGAGAGAATGGTACCCTTCTGGGTGAGAAACAGCTATCAAGACAGGCCCCCCTGGCTTGGGAAGATTCTGCTGAGATCAGAGAGGGCAGACAGAGGCCAGAGGAGGGGCCCTGACTGTTAAGAAGGATTTAAAGTCTGGGCAAGGCAGGGGGCAGAGATAGCAGCCATACTCACGTGGAGAGAACTTCGGAGGGGAGGTCAGTGATGTAAGAAGGGATCTTCCGCCCAGTCAGGAACTGGGCCACTTCGTTGCTGAAGGTGTTACAGTTGTGCTCAAAGAGGTTGTAGGCCTCCCCTCTGTACATTGTGAGAAAGGTGTGGAGAACAGATATGAGAAAGTAAGCACACATCTTTTATGAAATAACTCACACCAGATAATGGACTGGTTAGCACAGACGAATTTGAGAACTGTGATTTCCCTTCTCTCTTGTACTCCAGAAGGACTGTTTGATTTGAGTTGTCAGAGAAAGATGGCCACTCTGGACCATTACAAATAGATTTTTAAGGGAAGGATGAAATGAAAATGAATGATTCCCATACAGTCTCAGGAGAATCTTTACATTCATCAAAGCAGAGCTCTGGAGTTAAGAGTTTAACTCATTGAAATCAACTAAAGATTCCTCAAGAGAAAATCAGTTCAAGTTTGTATTTCATCTGGGCTCCTCAAAAAACCCTGCTTTTAATTTTTAGGACAAAGCAGTCAGTTAATACAGGTTGAGAACAGAATTTGCTAAAACAGCAGCAATCAACGTTAACATAAGGAACAAATAGCCCTTCTTTCCTCTAGAATTGTCAGCAGTAGGTAGACTGGGATGGAATATCTACTTCAGAGCAACTCGGAGCTCTTTTGCGGGTGTGATACTGCCTTTTCTTTCTGTTCTTTCAGCAAACGCAGGGCCAGACCTTATGCTGAGTGCTCCAGGGGAAACGACATGGTGGCTGCTGCTCTCTGGGGGCTGATTATCTAGTGGGGGCACAGACACAACTAACCATCACCCCTGTCTCCACTCACCGAAACAGAGACTCCCCCAGGGAGGACAGGTACTCCAGAAAGATTTCTTCTGTGACTTCTGTGCTCCCCACATCAACCACAGAGTCTGGGGGCCCAAGCAATGTCCCTCCCTAAAAAAGCCAACCCAAAGAAAGTCATTAAATCACCATCTCCATTGATTTCTTAATGTGGCTTCCCAAGGAAGACCACAATCAGCTCCAACAGCTTCATTTTTAAATTCAGAGCACTCTGGACAGATGAAGAGTATTATTTCCAGTTTGCATTAAGGCTACAATGGCTTAGCACTTTCTGGCAACTCTCAATGGCCATATGCTGGCAGCACGGCTACGAAGTCAGGGCTAGTTTCTGGTGGGGCGCTGGGAAACTGAGCCTCTTGCAGGGCTGACTCTTCACACTGTCCACTCACTCAGTTGATGAAATGATAGAACCTGACATTTCCTTTTGTCCCCAACATTTCTGATCTTGATGGCAGAACAGGACAACTAGAAATGGCTTACAATCGAAAGGCCATCTCTCCATGACTATATTCATCAAGCATGCAGCCAATCTTTCTTGTAACACACTTGATATCCCTTGAAAAAATGGGAAAATGTAAAGGACTGTGAGAAACCTGGAAGGCTGCCAAATATTCCCACAATTCAGCTTTTTTGTTTTATTTTTTTGATCCATGAGGTTAATCCAATGGTGGTGATAGGGTTCCCAGGTTGGGGAGTTAATGGCCCCTGAAAGGACTACAGAAAACCCTTCGCCATGGGATTAACAGGCTGCCATCACTGGGAACCAATAGGATCACGGGGAAGGACAGATCTGGGAAGAGTTGGGGAGCAAGGGTGAACACTCCAGAGCAGAGCCACCCTAAAAAAATCATTAATCATATAATAGTGAGCACCTACTGTGTGCTTGGCATGGATAATTATGGCAGTCAGAAGATAATTATCTCAGAGTTGGAAGAGATTAAGAGGTCACTCATACAACCAATATGTATAGAGAACTTACTCTGTGCTGGGCTCTATACTAGGCACTGGGGGTGTGATGAAATTCCTGCCTTCTGGGAGCTTATAGTCTAGCAGAGAAGGCAGACAAAAAATACCATGAACCAATATATAATTATAGGCTAGAAAAGTAGAGAATGCCAGGAGTACATGTGACAGGGGACCTGCCCAGGCATCAGGCACTGAGCTCAGATCTGAAGGAGGAGGGGGCGTCAACCAGGTGAAGGAGCAGGGAGGTATAGAGGTTTAAATGCCCCAGGTGTGTTAAGGAGTGAGAGGAGGCTGGGGGGCAGGGAGGCAAAGAGGCCAGGCAGTGAGGGAGACAGATCAGACAGTGCCTTGGGGGCCATGCTGAGCTTTCTGATTTTTATTCCAAGAGCAATGGAAAGACATCCAGTTTAAGCAGAGATAAGCCATGATCAGATTTTTATTTTGTAAAGATTACTTTGCCATTGTTCTCAGTGGAGAACTGGAGGAATAGTAGATTCAAGGAGACCAGGAGGCTATTGTAGTGCTTCAGGCAGACATGAGGTTGGCCTGAGTTAAGGTGAAAGCTCTGGAGAAACGGGAAGGATGGAGAAAGGGGTAGGAGTAGCAAGGTGGGTGGGGAGAGATACTGCTTTAAGAGACATTACAAGGTAGAATCGACTGGGTTTAATGAAAACAATTGTTATAGGAAGTGGGGGTGGGGAGCCAGTGAGAGAAAAGAAGAAATCAAGGATGACTATCCATTTATGAGTATCAGAACGAATGGTTGCTTGATCTTTGCTTGAGCACTTCCTGTGATGTTCCTTGGATAGCTATGGAAGAAATTTTCTGGAAAAGGGTTTCACAGTGAGAGAGACCTAAATTCTAGTACTGGTGCCACTTACTGGCTGGGCAACTTTGGGCAACTCACTTTGACCTCTTGGAGCCTTCATCATTCTGCTTGACATTGGCTGAGTTCATACTATGAGCCAGGCACCGTGCTGGTGATGGAGATAGAAGAGTAAGATAGAGTCTCAGCCCTCAAGGAGCTTATATATAGTCTCCTGTGGAGACAGTCTCAGAAACAGTTTATTTCACTATAATGTGCTCAGGAGACAGAGGGACCCACAGGTGCTGTAGAGCAGAGAGGAGGGCAATTGGCTGGGGGCCTAGGGAAGGTCTCCTTGAGCTGAGTCTTAAGGTAGTTATGAGGAATTATGCCACGGGCCTCCTCTATGCTTCTGGGCTAGAAGCCAGAAGGTACACAGTAGAGGCAAGGTTCCTGGTCTATGGGAGCCCCCCCCAGAACCTGAGACTGCAGGACAGGGTATGGGGGAAGGCACTCACCGGGGGACAGCTGGAGATACCGCCACTGCCAAAGAAGAACTCATCCTTGTGCACTACTATGGAGGTGTGCCTGCCACAGAGAAGAGACAGAATGAGCCAGAGAAATGAAAACTGGTCTGAAAAAAAATTGAATACCACCCTGCAATTGGAATAATTTCTGCCCAAGGAGATGCCTGTGGTGCACAGCCTTATAAAACTCACCAAACAAAGGCAAGACTAAACTAAGTAGCAAAGGTCAGAGTTCTTCAACCTCAGCACTATTTACATTTTGGTCTGGATCATTCTTTGCTGTTAGGGGCTGTCCTGTGCATTCTAGTATGTTTAGCAGCAGCCTGGCCTCTGCCAACTAGATGTCAGTAGCACCTGCCCGCCCCCCACCAGTTATAACAATGAAAACTGTCTCCAGAATTGCCAAATGTCTCCTGGGAGGCAGAATCAGTCCTGGTTGAGAACCCCTGCTGTAGATCATGTGAGCAGAGGGGAATCCCTAGAATTTACCCTCAGACTGACAAATCAGTTACTGACATAAAGCTCTGTGGACCAGGGTGGGTAGCTGGGCTTTTTAAACTGACGTGAGCAGTTAACCTGGGCCATGTTGAGAAAAAGACCAGGTGATGTTAAGTGTGGACCTATTTCAGGTGAGGGTGCTCATATTACTTCTTGGTTCCAGTCAACCAAAGCAAAGGGTCATGCTGGTCAACCCAAATGTCCGCAGGCTCTAGGAGTCCCAATGTAACACCTGCTGGCCTATGGTTTCCTCATAAATGAACTGAGAGCTCAGCCACCATCTTGGGGTCTGACAGGGAAGGATACAGTTCCAAGAGACTGAGATGCAGAAGTGTTTTAAGATAAATTTGTGGGGCCCTCAAGACTTCCATGGTTAGAAAGCTTGGTCAGGGGTGGACATGCAGGGTTTCTCAAAATGCATAATTCTTTTTGTTAGGGGCTGTCCTGTGCATTGTGGGATGTTTAGCAGCATCTCTAGCCTCCACCCACCCACATTGCCAAATATCCCCTGGGGAAGGGGGGAATGGCCCCGGTTGAGAACCACTGCTTGAAGACTTAAGACACAGAGAACTAGACTTCAAGATAGAAGCCACAATCTGGAACCTGAAATGCATAGGGTGCTGCTCTGTTTCATAAACTTAAGGAGTCCCTCTCAACTTACCAGATGCCTTCCAGTTGTTTCCCTGTGGAGAAAAGAAGAGATTTAGCCACTACAGACCAGACTAAATGGCCTTCCAGCCTGAGTAAATTCAGAATACCACTCAAACCCAGAGTAACCCAATATAAACTCATTGGAGGACTTCCTAGAAATGCAATGCTTCTCCAATAAAGGTTCTTAGGTCATGATGTGATGTTGTCTTGAAAAGTAATCAGAATCCTTTATCAGAACTCAGGACTAAAACCCTGGCATAGATGTACCCTAAATTTATGCCTGTTCTTCTTTCCCCTTTGGGGTCAATTTAACTTTGCCCCCTTTTTTATGTCCCATCTATAGTAAAACAACAGTCTAGAAAAGAAATTACCCACTTCTTCATTGAGTATATGCGAAGTCAAACTTGGAAAATGCCATCCATTTGAATAGTCAATGACCATTTATTCTATATCTACTATGTGCCAGAAATTATGTTATGTGTGGAAATACAAATATGAACAGATCACTGCCCCTGCCTTTAAGAAGCTCAAAGTCAAATGGAAAGAGATACATCCACATACACAAATAATTAACTAAAATACAATATTGGTAAGCTCTATAGAAGTGGTAAAAATAAGGCCCTAGATATGTAATAAAGATAAAGAACTACCTTTGTAAGCTGCAATTCAACAAGTGTGTGTGTGGGGGGTGGACGTCTCTTCCAGCAAGAACAGTATGGGAAAAGATACTGATGTGAAAAGACTAAGGTTCTGCAGCATAGAGCAAAGGGCACAGGGATGGTGGTGAGAGGAAACATGGCCAGCAGGGGTGGTGGCAAAGTGGGCTGAACCTGGACTGAAGGCTGTCCTACACCATGGGGGCACTGAAGGTTGTTAGGCAGCAGAGTATCTTCATCAGACTTATGTTCTGAAAAGGTTACTGTGGTCACATTAGAGATGCAGAATTGGAGGGAAAAGAGTAAATCGAGTAGATCCAAGTGAGGTCACTGCAACAGTCAGTGGGAGACAACAAACAACAGAACTAAGAGTGAAGAGGCAGGCAGTGAAGGAAGTGAGAGCATCCTCAAAGATCAGTCACTTACCTTCGGTTTTATTTTTTATTTTATTTTTAATTAGAGAAATTGTAGGTTTACAGAAAGATCATGTAAAAAAATACGGTGTTCCCATATACCCCCCATTGTTGACACTTTGCATTAGTGTGGTCCCTTTGTTACCATAAATGAAAGAATATTTTTACACGTGTACTATTATTAACTTAGCCCACTGTTTACAATAGGGTTTACTGTATTATACAGCCCTGTTTTATATTTTAGCTTTTATTCTAGTGTTATATATACAACCTAAAATGTTTCTTACCTTTGGTTTTATAATTGGCTGCTAAATGCTCTTTTCAGCTTTTCACCCTGTTTTTCTAAAACAGAGTGAAGCAAAGCCCTGTGTGGAAGGAGAGGTCATGTGCTTGCACATCTCCCTTTGCGTGTTTTACACTATTCCTTTCCTAGGGAAATTATGGAATTTAAAATAAACATCTTGCCCCTTTAAGAAAAGCTTTTAATGATGTAATGTTAACTACTTTTCTTCTTGGAAAAAGACAAAAGAAACTGTGGCCCCTTCTAGACAACCTACTGATGGCTCAGCAGGGGGTCATTAGGGCAGTTGGAGGAGGACAGGTTCAGGACCTGGCTTTTCCACTTGCCAGTGGAGGATCCTGGCAAGTTTACTTAATCTTTAACGAGCCTCCTCCATTTCTTCAATACAGAATTGATGTGAATAGTAATGATAATGTATGTAAAGCATCACAGCATGCGGTGCCCGGAAATTTGATAAATGGTAGCTATTATTAGGTATAATGGCCTCTTTGGGGAAAGGAGTAAAGTCTTCAAAAGATAAAATAAATTCTTCAGGATTGGGGGGCGAACGAAGATCTCAGAGCAGATTTCAGCATCCAGCAAATTACTATGAGACACTGCATCTATTTTACATATAAACATTTCATTCTTTGCTGGACTCTACTGGACTGTAAGATACACTGAGTTGGATTCTTACCTCTTCCAGCTGACTCAGGACACCTTACTGAGTCCTCTTCCTGTTTACTGTGTGTACAAATGGGAAGTTTTATACAGAGCTGATGTGCTCTCTGGACTGCCACTTATAACAGCTTGTTGTCAAAATGGCACTGACTTGTTTATTTCCTTGAAGTCATGTAATGATGCAGTGAAACTGGCCATCTGCTTTCTCTTGCCTGTTCCTTTCAAATGAAGTCTCTCTCATTCACTTTGGGAGGAACATTATATTCGTAAGACAGGAAGTGTAGTGTGGTGAATAAGAACCCAGGTTCTGATGTGGATGGGCCAGGTCTGAACCCTATTAGTTCAGTCAGTGAATTGACGTTTATTGAGTGGTTACATATTCCAGGCACTATTCTTGGCTACCAATTATCCCTTCTGCCAGACACACAAAAAACCTTCCTCATGGCACTTATGGGTTGTGGGAGGGAGGACGGTCAATAAAAAATAAATAGGAAATTATACAATATGTTAGCAGTAATGAGTGATATAGGAAAAAATCAGAGCAGAGTAAGGGGTATTGGGAGTGTCAGGGTTAGCCATGACTAGCCTCTTTGAGAAGGTGACGTTTGAGCAAAGACTTGAAGGAGGTGAGGGAGAGAGCCACAAGCAGGGGTACATGCCAGGTGTGTAGGAGGGAGTGTAAGGAGGTCAGGGAGGCCAGAGGGGGAGTATCTACCTCATAACATTTCCAAGATTCCAGGGAATCTTGGTGGGGGGAGACATAGTAGATGTGCAGAGGTCACAGAGGACCAGGTCACCCAGGGCCTTGTAGAGACTGAGAGCTTCCCTAGGCCTGAGTTGTCCAATGTGGTAACTACTGACCATATACAGCCACTTAAATCAGAACTAAATAAAGGTAAAAATGCAGTTCCTCAGTCGCACTAGCCACATTTCAGGGACTCAGTGGCCATACGTGAAGAGCACGGATCTAAACTATTTCTATCATCACAGAAAGTTCTACTGAACAGTGTTGTTTAAACCTTAATTTCCTATTCTGTATAATCATATTATCTACCTCCTAACATTACCAGGATTAAAAGAGATGATGCATGAATTATGCACAGTGTAGTACTTGGCTCATAATACACACTCAATGAAAGTTAACTCTTATCTCTTTTGGGTTTTAGAATTTGAAAGATTTATGACTGTCCCACAGTACATTGGTATTGAAACTACCTAGTTATGTGTCTTTCATTAGATTATACTTTTTTTAATTTTTAAAATTACTTATCAAATAATAATAATAATAAAAAAAAACATTTCCAAACAAAATAAAGCAAAGCAATGGGAAAAACAAACTTGCCTCAAAGGTAGGGACAGTTACTTGTGTAGCTTTTAACTCCACCACCAGATGGGCTATTCTGTTTAGTTACCTCTGTTGGCCAACACAGTGCTACTAAAGCCAAAGTTCCTAACCCCAATCTTGGCTGCCCTGGCTTGTTATTCTAACGACTTTACAGCCCGGCATACTGCACTCTGGGTTTGCTGCTGTTCTCTAAGATGCCACGTTCTCTCAGTGGCCCAAGCGGACAGCTGGTATGGAGGCATCCGCTAACCCAGCTCTACTAAAAATTGATTTTTGGAAAGGGGTTTCAGAGATCATCTCATCAGTTATTTTACATCTGAAAAACTCAAAAGTTACAGAATACAAATTCTACTTTAGTCTCCATCATATTCTTTGTAACAATCATTAAATTTGCCCATAAGCTGGATATCACACTTCCTCCCTATTCGTCACATAAGGGTACACCGAGGATCCCATCTCTCCATAGAGTGGTAATAGGGACTATAGAAAAAAGGTTCTCTTATTTATTCATTCTTTCATTTACTCATCCATCTATCAAACACATAGAAACAACAACAACACTGAGTGGATGGATTTACATCCATTCTTAATTTAAAATGTTTCATAGTTATCCTCATTTTCACATCTTTATGGTAGGGTAAATGTTTATTGGCATCCTTTTACAAATGAGTAAATAAAAGTACATGGTTTGTCATTCAAAACAAAACAAAGCAACACATGAAGATGCATGAATTAGGAGAAGCTTAAATAGAAATGTAAGGATAGCTGCTCTGCAGCCCACTCTTGGGAGGAAGAGAATGAGGGCGAGGCCTCCTCAGCAGGATGACAGGCTTTGGAAAAAGGACTGAATTGATTAATTTTTTTTTAGCCAGACTGTGGCTGGGAGTGGTTGAAAGAAGGTGATGGTAGTGGGAGGTTAAATTAGGGCACAAGGCCATTTCAGGACACGAATTAGGCTCAGTGTGATATTAGCACACTATAGAGGCAGATTATTTCCCCACTGGGATTTATTCAACAAGCTGAAAAGCAGGTGGGGCAGGTGGGTCAGATGGCTGCATGTCTCCAAGCTTGTAGGCAGATCTGTAGGTGTTAATTCTGAGGCCTACGAAACATGCACGTGGAAAACAAATACAAGACGTGGCTATCAGCTCTGTTTTTCATCATGAATAACAAAGAGTTAGAACGAGGTCTGCATTAGTCAGACTTCCACTGATCATAAGAGTGAAGTGATCATATAACAGCCAGGGAGAAAACACTCTACCTACCTCTTTGTCAGTTAAGATGGATGGAATTTGTACATATGGTGCATATGTGCTGGTGGTACAGCATGCTACAGATCAGCACCTGGTATACTGCTGGTGCTAAATACGTGTCTATTAACAAGCACAAAGTGGATGATGGTGATGGGGCCTCCAGGAATAGGAGCCTCTGCACAGGCAGCATTTTGTCCCAGAAGGCAGGGAAATGAAATGCGTTAGCTCATTGGTATAACTCAATGTAGCCCCAGCTCGCCTCATAGATTTCTCCCCCAGTGAGATGAAGAAGTGTTTTTAATCGGCAAACTGCTGGTTGGCTCAATGTGAGGGGTTTAATGTTAATTTTAAAAATCAGTTTATTCTTCTCTGGGCTGACTGGATAAATGGTGATACTAGGTGGAAAAAGGTAAAAGGAAACATCTGCATAAATAAGCCTCTGTACCAATATTGTAAAGAAATGTCTATTGGTGGGAAGGCTTGCCCCCTCTTTGGGCTGAGAAAGGTTATTACAAAATCAAAATGCAACACATTATTGAAAAGTGAGAGAGTATTTCAACTTTGAAAAGGAAGGTTCAAGTTATTTAATACTCTAGTCCTGGGATTCCTAGGGCCAGTACAGGATTCTTTCCTCACATAAAAATAATTGTCAGGCCTTGTAGTGATGCTTTGAGGTAGGTATGCAACTTGCAACCATTCATCCAGCTAATATTTACTGAATACCAAGCACTGTGCCAAACTCGGGATAAAATTGAGAGTTCTTGCCTTCAGAGCTTCCAGTCTGGTGTGTGTGTGTGTGTGTGTGTGTGTGTGTGTGTGTATGTGTGTGTGTGTGTGTGTGTAGGTGTAGGGTGTGTGGACACATAAGAAAACAAGCAATCATAAAATAGAATCATAAATGCTATTAAAAGAGAGTACAGGATGTTTTCAGCACATAACCAAGATTTGGGGTGGGGGGCAGAAGTCAGGGAAAATGCAGGAGGTGACACTTGAGTTGAGATCTCAAGGATGAGCAGAAGTTAGCTTGGCCAAGAGATGGGGAGAGGGAGTATTCCGAGCAGGGGCACAATCCGCAAAAGCCTAGAAGTAAAGAGAACTAATGTTGTTCGGTCCCATTAGGGTGCAGAGCAGCCCTTCTCCACTGGGTTCTGCAAAAGAATTATGTCCTAATGCCTTAATGTATCTATTTTATATAATGAATTCACTTCTCTCCTCTGCATCAAGAGTGGTACTAGCTAGACCACCCAGGGAGAACTGAGAAAATTGTCACTGCAACTATTTCCACAGGGGTTGGTTTTTCTTGTGGAACCCGGCTGAGAAAAGCTGGTGCCCAGTGTGTCAGGTATAGGTAGAGACAGGTGAGGTTGGGAAAGAAGCAGGAGCAGGATCACAAAGGGCCGTGTAAGTCATATTAGTTTTCATTTTGCTGTAAAGAAATTGCATGATTACTAAAATAACTCATTAGATGGATATAAAACAATTCACACAATGGACAATAAAAATCTAAAACAAAGCACAATAGATGGCATTAAAACATTTAAAAAAATGCTCAGATTTGAATAAATTCTACTTAGTCTTTCAGGTTGAGTTCAAGTCTCAATCATTCTTTTTTTTTTTTTTCTTTTTCTTTTTTTAATCATCATTTTATTGAGATATATTCACATACCACGCAGTCATACAAAACAAATTGTACTTTCGATTGTTTACAGTACCATTACATAGTTGTACATTCATCACCTAAATCAATCCCTGACACCTTCATTAGCACACACACAAAAATAACAAGAATAATAATTAGAGTGAAAAAGAGCAATTGAAGTAAAAAGAACACTGGGTACCTTTGTCTGTTTGTTTCCTTCCCCTACTTTTCTACACATCCATCCATAAACTAGACAAAGTGGAGTTTGGTCCTTATGGCATTCCCAATCCCACTGTCACCCCTCATAAGCTACATTTTTATACAACTGTCTTCGAGATTCATGGGTTCTGGGTTGTAGTTTAATAGTTTCAGGTATCCACCACCAGCTACCCCAATTCTTTAGAACCTAAAAAAGGTTGTCTAAAGTGTGCGTAAGAGTGCCCACCAGAGTGATCTCTCGGCTCGTTTTGGAATCTCTCTGCCACTGAAGCTTATTTCATTTCCTTTCACATCCCCCTTTTGGTCAAGAAGATGTTCTCCATCCCACGATGCCGGGTCTACATTCCTCCCCGGGAGTCATATTCCACGTTGCCAGGGAGATTCACTTCCCTGGGTGTCTGATCCCACGTAGGGGGGAGGGCAGTGATTTCACCTTTCATGTTGGTTTAGCCAGAGAGAGAGGGCCACATCTGAGCAACAAAGAGGCATTCAGGAGGAGACTCTTAGGCACAAATACAGGGAAGCCTAGCCTCTCCTTTGCAGCAACCGTCTTCCCAAGGGTAAAACTTATGGTAGAGGGCTCAACCCATCAAACCACCAGTCCCCTATGTCTGTGGTCATGTTAGCAACCATGGAGGTGGGGTAGGCGAATACCCCTGCATTCTCCACAGGCTCCTCAAGGGGGCACTACATCTTTTTTTTTTTTTTTCCTTGTTTGTCTTTTTTCTTTTTTTCTTTTTTTTTAACTTTCCCTTCTTTTTTAAATCAACTGTATGAAAAAAAAGTTAAAAAGAAAACAAACATACAATAAAAGAACATTTCAAAGAGACCATAACAAGGGAGTAAGAAAAAGACAACTAACCTAAGATAACAGCTTAACTTCCAACATGTTCCTACTTTACCCCAAGAAAGTTACATAATATAGCAACATTTCGGTGAACTTGTTCCTACTACATCCATCAGAAATTAACAGACCATAGTCATTTCTGGGCATCCCCAGAACGTTAAATAGCTTATCTGTTCTTCTTGGATTATTGTTCCCCCTTCCTTAATTGCTCTCTACTGCTAGTTCCCCTACATTCTACATTATAAACCATTTGTTTTACATTTTTCAAAGTTCACATTAGTGGTAGCATATAATATTTCTCTTTTTGTGCCTGGCTTATTTCGCTCAGCATTATGTCTTCAAGGTTCATCCATGTTGTCATATGTTTCACCAGATCGTTCCTTCTTACTGCCGCGTAGTATTCCATCGTGTGTATATACCACATTTTATTTATCCACTCATCTGTTGAAGGACATTTGGGTTGTTTCCATCTCTTGGCAATTGTGAATAATGCTGCTATGAACATTGGCGTGCAGATATCTGTTCGTGTCACTGCTTTCCGATCTTCCGGGTATATACCGAGAAGTGCAATCGCTGGATCGAATGGTAGCTCTATATCTAGTTTTCTAAGGAACTGCCAGACTGACTTCCAGAGTGGCTGAACCATTATACAGTCCCACCAACAATGAATAAGAGTTCCAATTTCTCCACATCCCCTCCAGCATTTGTAGTTTCCTGTTTGTTTAATGGCAGCCATTCTAACCGGTGTTAGATGGTATCTCATTGTGGTCTTAATTTGCATCTCTCTAATAGCTAGTGAAGCTGAACATTTTTTCATGTGTTTCTTGGCCATTTGTATTTCCTCTTCAGAGAACTGTCTTTTCATATCTTTTGCCCATTTTATAATTGGGCTGTCTGTACTATTGTCATTGAGTTGTAGGATTTCTTTGTATATGCAAGATATCAGTCTTTTGTCAGATACATGGTTTCCAAAAATTTTTTCCCATTGAGTTGGCTGCCTCTTTACCTTTTTGAGAAATTCCTTTGAGGTGCAGAAACTTCTAAGCTTGAGGAGTTCCCATTTATCTATTTTCTCTTTTGTTGCTTGTGCTTTGGGTGTAAAGTCTAGGAAGTGGCCTCCTAATACAAGGTCTTGAAGATGTTTTCCTACATTATCTTCTAGGAGTTTAATGGTACTTTCTTTTATATTGAGATCTTTGGTCCATTTTGAGTTAATTTTTGTGTAGGGGGTGAGGTAGGGGTCCTCTTTCATTCTTTTGGATATGGATATCCAACTCTCCCAGCCCCATTTGTTGAAAAGACCATTATGGCTCAGTTCGGTGACTTTGGGGGCCTTATCAAAGATCAGTCGGCCATAGATCTGAGGGTCTATCTCTGAATTCTCAATTCGATTCCATTGATCTATATGTCTATCTTTGTGCCAGTACCATGCTGTTTTGGCAACTGTGGCTTTATAATAAGCTTCAAAGTCAGGGAGTGTAAGTCCTCCCACTTCGTTTTTCTTTTTTAGAGTGTCTTTAGCAATTTGAGGCATCTTCCCTTTCCAAATAAATTTGATAACTAGCTTTTCCAAGTCTGCAAAGTAGGTTGTTGGAATTTTGATTGGGATTGCATTGAATCTGTAGATGAGTTTGGGTAGAATTGACATCTTAATGACATTTAGCCTTCCTATCCATGAACATGGAATATTTTTCCATCTTTTAAGGTCCCCTTCTATTTCTTTTAGTAGAGTTATGTAGTTTTCTTTGTATAGGTCTTTTACATCTTTGGTTAAGTTTATTCCTAGGTACTTGATTTTTTAAGTTGCTATTGAAAATGGTATCTTTTTCTTGAGTGTCTCTTCAGTTTGTTCATTTCTAGCATATAGAAACATTACTGACTTATGTGCATTAATCTTGTATCCCGCTACTTTGCTAAATTTGTTTATTAGCTCTAGTAGGTGTATCGTTGATTTCTCAGGGTTTTCTAGATATAAGATCATATCATCTGCAAACAATGACAGTTTTACTTCTTCTTTTCCAATTTGGATGCCTTTTATTTCTTTGTCTTGCCGGATTGCCCTGGCTAGCACTTCCAGCACAATGTTGAATAACAGTGGTGACAGCGGGCATCCTTGTCTTGTTCCTGATCTTAGAGGGAAGGCTTTCAGTCTCTCACCATTGAGTACTATGCTGGCTGTGGGTTTTTCATATATGCTCTTTATCATGTTGAGGAAGTTTCCTTCAATTCCTACCTTTTGAAGTGTTTTTATCAAAAGGGATGTTGGATTTTGTCAAATGCTTTTTCAGCATCTATTGAGATGATCAATTGATTTTTCCCTTTCGAGTTTTTAATGTGTTGTAATACATTGATTGTTTTTCTTATGTTGAACCATCCTTGCATGCCTGGAATGAACCCCACTTGGTCATGGTGTATGATTTTTTTTAATGTGTCTTTGGATTCGATTTGCAAGTATTTTGTTGAGGATTTTTGCATCTATATTCATTAGGGAGATTGGCCGGTAGTTTTCCTTTTTTGTAGCATCTTTGCCTGGTTTTGGTATTAGATTGATGTTAGCTTCATAAAATGAGTTAGGTAGTGTTCCATTTTTTTCAATGTTTTGAAAGAGTTTGAGTAAGATTGGTGTCAGTTCTTTCTGGAAAGTTTGGTAGAATTCCCCTGTGAAGCCATCTGGCCCTGGGCATTTATTTGTGGGAAGATTTTTGATGACTGATTGGATCTCTTTGCTTGTGATGGGTTGGTTGAGGTCTTCTATTTCTTCTCTGGTCAGTCTATGTTGTTCATATGTTTCCAGGAAATTGTCCATTTCTTCTACATTATCCAGTTTGTTGCCATACAGTTGTTCATAATATCCTCTTATAATTTTTTTAATTTCTTCAGGATCTGCAGTTATGTCACCTTTTTCATTCATTATTTTGTTTATATGGGTCTTCTCTCTTTTTGATTTTGTCAGTCTAGCTAGGGGCTTGTCAATCTTGTTGATCTTCTCAAAGAACCAACTTTTGGTGATATTTGTCCTCTCTATTGTTTTTTTGTTCTCTATGTCATTTATTTCTGCTTTAATCCTTGTTATTTCTTTTCTTGTACTTGGTTTAGGATTGGTTTGCTGTTCATTTTCTAGCTTCTTCAGTTGATCCATTAGTTCTTTGATTTTGGCTCTTTCTTCCTTTTTAATATATGCATTTAGTGCTATAAATTTCCCCCTTAGCACTGCTTTTGCTGCATCCCATAGGTTTTGGTATGTTGTGTTCTCATTTTCATTTGTCTCTATATTTTTAGCAATTTCTCTTGCTATTTCTTCTTTAACCCACTGATTGTTTAGGAGTGTGTTGTTTAACCTCCAGGTATTTGTGAATTTTCTAAGTCTCTGATGGTTATTGACTTCTAATTGTATTCCATTGTGGTCAGAGAATGTGCTTTGAATAATTTCAATCTTTTTAAATTTATTGAGGCTTGTTTTATGTCCCAGCATATGATCTATTCTGGAGAAAGTTCCGTGAGCACTAGAGAAGTATGTGTGTCCTGGTGATTTGGGATGTAAGGTCCTGTAGATGTCTGTTAAATCTAATTCATTTATCAGATTGTTAAGGTTTTCAATTTCCTTATTGGTCTTCTGTCTGGTTGATCTATCTATAGGAGAGAGTGATGTGTTGAAGTCTCCCACAATTATTGTGGAAACATCAATTGCTTCCTTTAGTTTTGCCAGTGTTTCTCTCATGTATTTTCTGGCACCTTGATTGGGTGCATAGACATTTACGATTGTTATTTCTTCTTGCTGAATTGCCCCTTTTATTAGTATGTAGTGGCCTTCTTTGTCTCTCAAAACATCCCTGCATTTGAAGTCTATTTTATCTGAGATTAATATTGCTACACCTGCTTTCTTTTGGCTGTAGCTTGCATGAAATATTTTTTTCCATCCTTTCACTTTCAGTTTCTTTGTGTCCCTGTGTCTAAGATGAGTCTCTTGTATGCAACATATTGATGGTTCATTTTTTTTGATCCATTCTGCGAATCTATATCTTTTAATTGGGGAGTTTAATCCATTTACATTCAACGTTAAAACCGTGAAGGCATTTCTTGAATCGGCCATCTTATCCTTTGGATTATGTTTGCCATATTTTTCCCTCTCTCTATTAATATCCTTTATTGTACCCATACCGAATCTCTTTAGTACTGAACCTTTCTCCAAGTCTCTCTGTCCTGTCTTTGTTTCTCTGTCTGTAGGGCTCCCTTTAGTATCTCCAGTAGGGCAGGTCTCTTGTTAGCAAATTCTCTCAGCATTTCCTTGTCTGTGAAAAATTTAAGCTCTCCCTCAAATCTGAAGGAGAGCTTTGCTGGATAAAGTATTCTTGGCTGGAAATTCCTCTCACTCAGAATTTTAAATATATCGTGCCACTGCCTTCTTGCCTCCATGGTGGCTGCTGAGTAGTCACTACTTAGTCTTATGCTGTTTCCTTTGTATGTGGTGAATTGCTTTTCTCTTGCTGCTTTCAGAACTTGCTCCTTCTCTTCTATGTTTGACAGTGTGATCAGTATATGTCTTGGAGTGGGTTTATTTGGATTTATTCTATTTGGAGTTCGCTGAGCATTTATGATTTGTGTATTTATGTTGTTTAGAAGATTTGGGAAGTTTTCCCCAACAATTTCTTTGAATACTCTTCCTAGACCTTTACCCTTTTCTTCCCCTTCTGGGACACCAATGAGTCTTATATTCGGACGTTTCATATTATCTATCATATCCCTGAGGTCCATTTCGAGTTTTTCAATTTTTTTCCCCATTCTTTCTTTTATGCTTTCATTTTCCATTCTGTCATCTTCCAGGTCACTGATTCGTTGTTCAACTTCCTCTAGTCTTGTACTATGAGTGTCCAGAATCTTTTTAATTTGGTCAACAGTTTCTTTAATTTCCATAAGATCATCCATTTTTTTATTTAGTCTTGCAATGTCTTCTTTATGCTCTTCTAGGGTCTTCTTGATTTCCTTCATATCCCGTACTATGGTCTCATTGTTCATCTTTAGTTCTTTGAGTAGCTGCTCTAGGTGCTGTGTCTCTTCTGGTCTTTTGATTTGGGTGCTTGGGCTTGGGTTATCCATATCGTCTGGTTTTTTCATATGCTTTATAATTTTCTGTTGTTTTTGGCCTCGTGGCATTTGCTGAACTTGATAGGGTTCTTTTAGGGTTTGTAGACCAGTTGAAGTCCTTATCTCTAATTTATCAGATCTACAGCTTCATGGAGTACACTTTAACTAACCAGCAGGTGGCGTCCACGAGCCACCTGTTCTCCACAAGCCAGATCTCCCCTGCTTAGCCTTTTTGGTGAGTGGGGGAGTGAGTCTTGTGGGGCCCATTTGGTGTACCAAGCTTGCGTGTGTAGTTGGTGTTGCCTGCCCTGTATGTGGGGTGTGTTTCTGGGCAGTCGGGGAGGGGGGGTGGCCCTAACTATCAAATCTCCCTGATGATCCTGGAGTTTTAAAGCTGCTGCAATAGTCTAATCCTTCAGTTCAGTCCTGCCACAGTTTGTCTCTGCCACTGACCCACAAGTCTTTGGTATTGGCGTATGGCTCCTGAGACTTGCAAGTGGGCCCCTCTTCCAGGCTGTGCACCCCGGGTCCTCTGTTGAGGGATGACTGTGCTATTTCACAGGTGAGTGCCGTCCCCCCAGGGCAGTTCTGGGCTGCTGGGCTGTGTAGGGAGGCTCCCAGTCTGCTCAAATGATGGCTGAATGGGGCTTTGTTAATTCACACTGCTCCACCTTCCCAGCTCTGGGACATTCAGCTGAGGTTGCAGGGAACGCTAATGTCCACGCTCAGTTTTGTGATGTGTGCCTGTTATTTGAAGCACTTCCGTCACACTGGGTTATCTGGGGCAGCTCTGGGCTATGGGGCTGGCGATGGGCAGGAGTGTTTCCTGTCCACCAGGATGGTGGCTGTGAGCGGACACCCCCCTTTTCTTGGGAAGTTGTGTTGTTTAGTGAATTTTCTCAGCCACTGGATTATTGCCTTTTGTCTCAGAGCTCTCTTAGTTCTGCTCTTGACTTGACGTGCCCAAATTGCAATTCTTTGAAGCTTTCTGTATTGAGCTTCTTAGAGTAATTGTTTTAGAAAAAGCAAAAAGGATTTAAAAACAAAACAAAAAAAAAAAAATGGCCCTCCTCAGAGATCTAATGGGTTATTGAAATGCTAATAGACAAAGCAACCAGGGCCATTAAGGAAAGGTGCACAGGGCAGAGAGATCAGCTTTGCTTCGGGATTTGCATATGCGCCTCAAGGCCTGAGCTCCGCCCTTCCCCTTTCTGTGTTCACCAGAACTCCAAAAATCCTCTGCTTTTATTTTGGAGTTTTTCGTGTTGTTTTTTTTCTATGCTTGTCTCCTCTCTGCTGGGCTGACTGCTCTCAGAGTCTCTGGTGTCTGGTCTCAGTCTATCTTTGGTTGGAGTTTGAATCAGTAGAATGAGTTTTCGATAAGAGCAGCCACTGCAGTTCTCCCTTCTCCTTCCCGGAGCTGACAGCCCCTCCTCCCCCGGGACTGAGCCTGGCAGGGAGGGGCGCGGGTCCCCTGGCCGCAAAAACTTACAGATTTCGCTGATCTCAGCAGTTCCACGTTTTCATGAGTGTTGTATGAAGTATGCCCAAAGACAGATTGCTCTGTGGTGTCCAGTCCACGCAGTTCCTGGCTTTTTACCTACTTTCCTGGAGGAGTAACTAAAACTTACAGCTCACCAGTCTGCCATCTTGCCCCGCCTCTCAATCATTCTTATAATTAATATTTACTTAGCAGCTGCTCTGCACTGGCTACCAGGACATATGAAGGAGGAGACATTGTCCCTGCCCCAAGGAGCTCATGGTTCTTGCTGAAGGCTTTTTTGACATGTCCTTCTTTCGAGAACTAAAATAGTCCATTCATCACTCATTCATTTTGGCATCTAATCATAATCTCTTTTATACTGTTATCTAATATTATATATATACACACATTATTTTAAGGAAGTAAATTCCTGAGGGGAGAGTCCATGTCTTTTATTTCCATACTATTTGCACTACAGAATTAAGCAAGGAACTGGACACAAAGTGAAATCTCAAATATTCACTACATTGCATTCTGCCAAGCCTTTAAACCTGAGAATAACTGTGAGATGGACTTGTAAAGAAAAAAAAATATGATTTTGGGATATGTGTGACACATGAAAGTTCAATCCAAAAGCAGTCAACAAATATGAAGTACCTCTTACCACAACTGAAAAAAAAAGCCCTGCATTTATTTCCCAGTACCTTAGCACAGAGAGAGGTCAAGAAATTTAAAAAACAGCCAAAACTATTAAGGGGAGGAACCAAAGGACAATTATAATAGCTAATTATCTCAGGCAAATGGTGACGGTGGGGGTGGGGCGGGAAAGGCCTGACCAGGCTATCTGCCCAATTAGAAGTGGAAAGCTAAAGATAATTTTGGAACCATTTTCATGGCAAGTATAGGACTATGGAATAGGAATATCTTCATGGGAGGCTAAATTTTAGGAGACTGAAAACTGGACAGGGTAAAATTGTGAAGTGTGCATGGTTTTGAGAGAGGGGAATTATGTTGGGCTTTAGTTAGTCTAACTGTGAACTGTAATAGAGCAAGATCAGGTCTAATAATGGGGAACCAACATAACTTAAGAATAAGAGGGTGAGAGGGTACTGCTGATGGGGTCACACTAAAAAGATGAGCTTTCTTTAGTTTGGGAAATGAAGGCTAAGAGGGACGATCATAAATCTGTAAGATCATGAGTGGCACATACCATTGAACCTAGACTTTTTTTTCATCCAAACTTGAAACACTGGGCCAAGGATGCCTTTACAAACTTGAATAAGATACCTATTTTATGTCAATTGATTATCATGCAGCAGAAGCTATAGAGCAAAAATGACTGATAGGATGAAGTTAGACAGCATGTGTTCATAACCTGGCCCTCCCACTTACCAGCTGTGTGACCTGGAGCAAATTTAGTAACTCCTAATGTCTCAGGTTCATCAATTTAGAAATGGAGGCAATAACAGGACCAATCTCAGGGCTGTGGTGAGAATCCTAACACATGCAAAGCACTCAGAAAAAAAAGGGTTGGGTGCATGGTAAGCTCTGAATAAATGCTAGCTATTAATATACTCCTAGAATCATTGCAAAAATCAGGAAACCAATTGATTTTTTTTAAAGGTTCAAATACATTTAGGAATGGGACATCAATATATGGCTACTAATAGAACTTGGATATAGCCAGCTTGAAGATCGGTGGTATCTGAATGGGATGAACCAGTAATAATGCCCATTTTCTATGTCTTCAACTTTAGAAAGTAATGCAACTATCAGCTTCAAAAAACCTTTCTTCATGGTATGAGACATTACTTCTGCAAAAGGCATAAAAGCAACATGGGGTGAAAGGGATACAGAAGAGAAAATTAGATTTGTGAGCAAGGTGATGTCCTCAGAAATACCATTACAATAGGTTTGTGCCAAATTGGTGAAGTTCCCATTTTTGGCTGAGGCTTTCTAGGATTTCATATCTATTGAAAAAAGCATGTGTATGTGTGGTAGTGGTGGGGGTGTAGTCCACAGACCCCTGGCTCCATCTCCAGTTACGGCACTTTCCCCTTCACCGGCTATACTCCACAGACGCCTTCTTTCTGTTCTAGGACTGGGTCAGGATCTTTCCTGCCTCAGGGCCTTTGCAGGTCAATCCCTCTGCCTGGAACACCACTGCTCCCTCCCCACTCTTCTTGTGCCTACCTCTTCCTCATCCTTAAATTTCTGGCTGAAATCACTACCCCTGGTACCCTTATCTAAAGTAGGTCTCTGTTATTTTCTATCTCAGCATTCAGTTTGCTTCCTTCACAGCCCAGCACTTGTCACAATATGTAATTATTTTATTTGCTTATTTGTTCTTTAATGTCTCATGCATTAGATGGCAAAGAACATGTCTTTGTTCATTATATCCTTGATTAAGTGTAGCACATAGCAGGCACTCAATACAAACGTGTCAAATCAATGAATAATAATCCCTAAGGCCTCTTTCAGCTAAAAGCAGTGACTAGTAGATAAGAACAAAAAATGCAGTGTAAAGGGGGAGGGTTTTACTTCCTTATGAGTCTAGGAAGTTATCAAAGGGACTCCTCCCTGTGATTAGGCTAACCAAATGGCTGCATTCCAAGTTTAGTTAAAACTTGACTGATGTAATCTATTAGTGTGATTGAACAGTGACTCTGTAAGTTTTCATTTTGAATTTGCCTTACTCATTTTAACAACCAGTGATCTAGGCCCAAACTTCTGTCCAATAATGGGCTGGCATCACAAGAGTTCTCTGAGGAACTTATTAAAAATACAGGTTTTTGGATCATACTCCAGGAGATTCTGACTTAAGGGAGGCCCTAGAATCCATATATTTAAAACTCTGCTTATTTTGAAAAGATAATATATGCATGTAGTACGTAATTCAGAAGGTACGCATATTCAAAGAACTATTTTCCCATTTAACAATATATGTTGGAAGTATCTGTATTTTTGACAAGCATCCTTGCATATTTGTGAAGCCAAATATAGGAATCACTCACTGCCCCAGCATTCAGAAATGAAATTCAACTCACTATGACACATTAGAAACTCAAGGACATTGAAAAGATGCCCTCAAAAGAAGCCTTGCTTATTTGACCCCTGCTCCCTTGCCACACCAGGATGAACTAAAACATTCTCAATGCCTCCAAAGAAGCCAGGGAAAATTAGCCATTCAAATTGGTGTTGCCAAAGCTGTTGAATTTTCAATGGATGGAATCCTGTCCTGCCCAATGCCATCAGAAATCACACATTTGACAATTTCTGTGTTACACAAGACCTTTTGGTATTTGGGTTGTAATGAGATTTGATCTACATTTGAAATAAGGCTGATTTTCTCTCCTGGCAGGTAAGGAGTTAAATGGAGCACAGCTGAAATGCTTTCCTTAGTAATCCTTACTGACACAACAGAGTCTAATCATCCTCCGGAATTGCTTTCTTACCATCTGGGCAAAAGCAATTAACTTAGAAACTATTGAGAGAAGAGCACATTGTCAGGAAGAACTTGACTTCTGGAGTTCGAGCTCGGGTTGACCTGACTTCACCTCCACCTGGGAAGGATGGCTGGACTCCCGTGCAACTCCAGCTCTCCCTTCCCACTTGCCCCAGGGACTGCAGAGAGAGGGTTTCCTTTCGGAACAGAGGGAAGGCTCACCAAGAGCCACCAGAGACTGTCTTCCGCAGTGTCCCTTTCACCACGAGGGGGACCGCGGGGCAAGCATCCTCACCTCCCCTACACCGCGCGAAGAAGGAGCAGTGCAAAAAGGGAGCCCGCCGGGAGGCAGCGCGGGCTCCCCGCCCCCCACCCCAGCTGAGGGGGCTCGGGAGGGCTGTATCTGCCCGAGGCCCCCGCTTGGGGAGGGCAGAACTCCTCTATCCTTCCTCCCGAGATTCAAACCTCAAGGCAAGGAAGCAGGGCTCGGGGGGCCCAAGCCCCATACCCCTCCCTCCTCCACTTGGGCTCTGCTTCCATTTTCCCTGCCCGGCGTCTCCCCCTCAGCCGTGGCTCAGGCCTCCCCGCCTCGGCTGACCGGCCCACCGCCCTCTTGCCGGGCTCCAGCCCTCCTCCTTCCCGCCCGCCTCCAGCCCCCTCACCTAGCATGATGGGGCTGAGCCGCCGGGCCAGGCCCTTGGATAGGTCGTACACGTAGAGCTTCACCGGATAGAGATTCGGCGGCTCCATCCGGACCCGTGGCGGCGGCGGCCACGACGTCCCTCTGGTACCCGGCAGCAAGCTGGACTTTCCCGTACCCGACGGGAGTGGGGAACTGAGGGAGCGGGGGACCGAGCCCGGGCCCGGCCTGAGGGGCGGGGGAGAGGCCGCCCTGCGCTACTCGCGCCCCCGCCACCGGCAACCACAACTGTGAGGTGACAGAGCGGGGATGGGGAGGGTCCGCGCGGAAGAAGGGGCGGGGGTGAAGACGCACTTTCGCGCATGTGCCTACCGCCCTGACGGACAGGCAGGGGCGGGGCCTCGCAGAAGTGGCGGAGTTCGCTGGCGGGGGCGAGGCTTTCGAGGCCCGGATTGGAGTTAGAGACCTGAGTGGAAAGCAGGTTGTGAGTGTGAGTCTGTATGTGTCAGTTTGATGGCAGTGCGCGCTATGCGTGGTGACGTAGGTAGCGTTGATTGGCGGGGGAGAGAAAGAGACCATGCCTCCTGGAGCTCGCGCATGCGCGGCGCTCCACCTTCTGTCCAAGTTGCAGCGTTGCCTGCGTCAAAGGTCGGCAAGAAAGAGCTGCGTTCTGTGTATGTTGCCCTCCGGCTTGGACGGGCTTCACTCTGCTTCGCCTACTCAGTTTCACTCGTCCCCCACCTCTTGCTGCAGTGGGCGTCGGACTCCGCTCCTTCTTCCCCCAGAGGCGGTGCCCGGCCTTTGATACCGCCTGCGTGACCTCACTGTGCGTGACTGGCCAAGGGGCTGGGGGAGCTTTGGGGGCGAGGAGTATTCCCGGGACAGGAGGCTCTCACAGTCTGAGTGCTGCCAGGGCGGGACGGGACGAGGTCCTCTGGGTCGGGCTGCCCCAGCACACCGACAGGAGCGGCCACCCTGGCCACAAAGTGTCCGTAAAGGAATGTTAAGATGAGGCTGCTGCGCGAATGGTCCCGGTATCCACTTACCTCTGCGTCCACCGCCGAGAGCTGTCAAGGCAGCAGGATCCAGCATCCACATTCCTTACGACTAGCCTTGAGCCCTTAGGAGAGATTTCAAAGGAGGCTACAAGTCCGTGTTTTTTTCTGTTTAAATTTGCTTGTCACTGATCTTAACCTTCTTTCCCTAGTGGCCAACATGTCGGGGTGGGAGTCTTATTACAAAACCGAGGGAGATGAAGAAGAAGAAGAAGGACAAGATGAGGGTGCTGAAGCAGGAGGTAAGGGACTTAAATGTGTAGTACGGTTTGTTCTGTGTGTGGAACAAAGATCGCTCCTTCCTTTCTGCTGGGTGGCCTTTGCTGTCTAATTGCCCACTCTTCTGCCCCGGATAATCTCGGATACTTCCTTTCCTTTGGAACTTTGCAAAACTCCCCCAGGCTCTTTTATTCAGGTCCAGCTCCAGTCTGTGGGACATTCCTGGCCTGAAACTTTTGCCAGATTCTACTAAATTGACACTTATTGAGCCCCAATAAATGACCCTGACCTGGGTATCCTCTGTTATCTTAGGTGGCTCTGGTAAGACCCTTCCTCATCCGGGAAAGAAGTTTTACTCATTCCAGGGCCTCAATATTAAAATGATTTCATCCTACAATGACCATAGCGACCAAAGAGTAAATCTTAGCAACACATTTACAGAAGAGTCCTTCCTTCACCATAGCCTCCAAATTTTGGAATGTGTTCAGGCAACATAGTAACAGAGGACAAAGGAAGAGAAATAAGGGGTGCGTGTACTCTACATTCTAGTTAATTTAACTCCTGGATAGAAAAATTTTAAAAATGTTTTTATTGAAGTGAGAAAATACAGGTAATAGAAAAAAAAAAGACAAGAGTTACTTTAATCTATGTAATGTACCATCCTAACACAGCCACATTTTGGCATTCTGTATATCTCTTTCTACATATATCTTTCATTTTGAGTATTTTCTAACTATGTATATCTGTTTTTCTTTGTGTCGTATTTTTTCATATAGTTGTGATCATAGTGCATATATAATTTTTCCCTTTTCTCATCCAAGAAAAGATTTAAACTTAAATACATAATTTTGTTTGCTTTTTCCCCTTATCGTCATTTCATAAATATAATACATGTAACTATATATATCTAGCTTTATACCTCAATTTAAATGTACTATAATTTATTCAGTCTACCACCTGTTGGATGTTTTATTTCAATTTCTTTAATAAAAACAACATTGTGATAAGTTTTGCACAAGGGTTTTTCCATAGATGTCAAATCAGTGGATCAAAGGTAGGATTATTATTTTTAAGGCTCTTGGTACATATTCCTGTTGCCATATTGTTTTCTGAAAGGTGTATGACTAAATTTATTGTAGTAAGAAGTAAAGGTATCAAAAAGAGCCAGACATTATGTGATTTTTTATGAAAAACGCATCACCTATGATGAAATTATGCAAAACAACAACAAACAGAAAATCCTTGAATCTGAATAAGCTGCTGGGTCCTTCAGAAGAAATAATACAGGGCTGAGGAATATGTGAATCTACACCAACATAATGCAGCTAGCAAACTCCAGAATGTGGAAAACTGTACATGACACTGGTTCGTCATTAAATAAATTGCAAGGGAACAAAGTTGTATGGAGTTATCTATGGATTAAGAGGCTTCAAAGACTTAAGTCAAAACAAAACTAGTATTTTGGGATTTACACTTAGATGATAAAACTATAGAGAAAAGAAAGTGATTACAAAAAGTCAGGATAGTGGTTACTCTTGGGGAGGGGGTTTGTTGTGACTGGGAGGGGGAAATATATGGAGAGCTTTTGGGGTGACAGGCAAAGTTCAGTTTCCTGACACGGGCAATGGGTGGTGGTTTTAAGTGTGTTTGCCGTATTCCTTAGGTAATAGTTCTGTTTTATGGATTTTTCTATTATTTTATATGAGTGAAAAACATGAAGATTTTGAACACAAAAGCAAATATTTCCTACCATTTTTTTTCCCTATAGGAGAAAATAAATATTCAGGAAGAGATAGTTTGATTTTCTTGGTTGATGCCTCAAGGGCCATGTTTGAATCTCAGGATAAAGATGAATTGACTCCTTTTGACATGAGCATCCAGGTAAGACTCCCTTTTTATTTAATAGACAAAAAAGCCAGAAGAAAAGTATTAACACCACTTTAAAAAAACATGGTCTTTTCCAAAGTTTTTTTTTTTTTCTTTTTTTTTTTTTCCTAAATGAATGATAAGTGGTGGTCAGCTCTGTATATATGCAGCTGGAAAACAGTAGCAGTTCTGGAGAACAGGCCCTTTTTTTTTTTTTTTTTACACTTTTTTATTATACAATATTTATGTTTCAGGATCTGGGAGACTTTTGTACAATGACCTTTTACAAGCTGTTCAAGCCCAAATGCATGGGTGCTGGGAATCTGAGTCAAGCCTCACTCTTACTGAAGAGATCAGTTGAGTCAGCTTAAACCAGGGATATATTTGCTGATCAGTGCATGGCTTGAGTTATATTTTTTAATTGCCATATATAATTTGGATACAATGACGGTCTACGAGCTGGTTCAGTTTTTTTTTAATCATATTTTTTTATTGTAGAATTTAACATATATACATAGAAGTGATAACTTACCAAGTGAAATTTAACAAGTAGTTGGAGAACAAATTTTGAAGAATATTACAGGTTACAGTTCCACAGTTTCAGTTATTTCCTTATTGTGAAATATAATGCGTATGCAAAAAGGTAATATCTTTCAACATATGCTCTAACAAGTAATTATATAGGAAATTTCCAAAGTTGTTATGAGTTATAGTACCATAGTTTCAGATATTTCCTTATTGTGAAATATAACATGTACAAAAAAGGGATAGCTTTCAAATTACAATTTAACAAGTAGCTATAGAACAAATTTCAAAAGATGCTATGTGTTACAGCTCCACCATTTCAGTTCTTTCCTTCTAGCTATTCTAATACCCTAGCAACAAAGAAAAAGAAGATTATACAGAGATTCAGAATTCATAATCCTTTGTTAAATTCCATCTTGTCTGTTGCTACCCCTTCCTCTACTTTAATCACTTTCTGATCTTCAGAGATGTCTAGGCAGTGACCACCCTAACCTGTTCATGTTGAAAAGGGGTGTCAACTTTATGAGCAAAGAGGATACATCCGGTGGATATTCTTGAAGAGGCTGGCATAGGAGTTCTTTGAAGGATTTAAGTTTCTGAAGAATAAACTTAGTGAGTGAAACTTTTATAGAGTCTCAGATAGGGATCCAGGTATTCTTTAATGTTTTGGGGACTACTGTTGACTTGGGCTTATACTGTGGTTATTTGGCATATCTAGGTGAAGTTTACATAGGAGTACCTCCAGGACAGCCTTCTGACTCTTATTTGAATTCTCTTAGCCACTGAAACCTTATTTTATTGCCTTTCTCTTCCCGCTTTTGGTCAAAAAGTCATTCTCAATCCCTAATGCCAAGGTCAGGCTCGTTCCAAACAGGCCCATTTTATTCTGCATTTGAACTTAGGACTCGAAATACATTGCTCCCAACTTCTGCTTTAGCTCTGATAGTAGAAGTGAGGCTCCTCCTTCCGCAGAGATGGGAGCGTAAAGGAAGAAGGGACGTTCTGTCAGTTGT
The DNA here is from genome assembly GCF_015220235.1 of Choloepus didactylus. Classification (NCBI taxonomy): domain Eukaryota; kingdom Metazoa; phylum Chordata; class Mammalia; order Pilosa; family Megalonychidae; genus Choloepus; species Choloepus didactylus. The sequence continues at coordinate 12,054,899 of NC_051314.1, read as the reverse complement.
GGTATGGAGGTGAGTCCTTTATGAATGATATTTGGAAGTTAAGTATTACCTATGGTTGAAACAGATTACTATTTCTTTTGTGATTCATAGAAAAGGAATTTCAAAGTTTTATTGTGTATCTCCTGTCACATATTTTTAGAGTTTGGCACCCAGAAGCTTTTCATGTTCTAATTTATTTCCACATGAACAGTTCTTGCAGTTGGCAAATCAGAATATCTTGTGTGTAAGCAAAGAATTAATACAAAAAACCTTTTACTTTAAAAACTAGTGGTCCTCAAACTTTAACAGGCAGAGTCACTTGTAGTGCTTATAAAAGCACACATTGCCGGCCTCTCCCTGGAATCTGAATTTCTGATTCTGTAGGTCTAGAGTGGGGCCTAAGAATTGGTATTTCCAGCAAGTTCCCAGGTGATGCTAATGCTGTGGTTTGGAGACCGTGCTTTGACCACTGCTGTAGCCTTTTTGGGTTATGGACCTCTTGGAGGATATGATTAAAGCTATGGACCCTTTCCCCCAAGAGATACACTCACAGTTCTACATATAATTTCAAAGGGCCCATGGAGCCTGTGAAGCCTAAAGTCTTCAGAAGAAAATGTAGTATTGGGTAGCAAATAAATGAGAAATTCACAGATAAGTAGAATGTATATGATAAGAAACAATAAAGGAGTATTTTCTAAAATGCTATTTCAGTTTTTGTGTTTTTAATTCTTAGAACTTAATAGAAGCCCACACCAAACTTTTGTAAAAATTTATAGAGTTCTTAAATGGTAGATTAAAGTGTTTATAGAAGTGACTACTTGCCATGTAGATTATTACTGTCAGGGACTAGACATAATGTGAGGTCTGCATTTAAGGAGAAAATTGCTGTGGAGGATAGCTGGTGTCTCCGTTTTCCAGGCTGCTAAGGCAAATACCACACAATGGGTTGGCTTAACAACAGGAATGTATTGGCTTTTGGTTTGACCTTAGAGGGCTTGCTTCCTCTTTGGCTTCGTAGCATTCCAGCTGGCCATTAATCTTTGAGCTCCTTTGCTTTCCTATCACATGGCAGTGTCCTCTCCTTTCTCTTCTGGGTTCCAACTGACTTCCTGCTTCCAGCTCCTCCCTGTAGCTTTCTCTCTATAACACACCAGCAATAGGATTTAGAACCATCCTTTTGTCAACAGTTGGCCACGCCTTAGCTAAAAATAAGATCTTCAGAAGGTCCCATTTACAATGGGGTCACACCCACAGGAATGGAATTCAGATTACAAATGTGTTTTTCTAGGGTGCATAATTCAACCTAACACAGCTGGTTAGAGGCTCAGGCAGGACATGGAGGGAGTCACCATGATTAGTTTATTCCTCAACTTTGCAGGTTAATAAACTTAATTTTATTGTCAGTGCCCCCAGTATTGACCAGACCCCCAAAGACTGACCACCTCTTGGGAAACTGGTTTACCAGATGCTGACAGTAATTTGTACTAGAAAATAGACTTTCCTGTAACTGGAATAATGAGGTCTTTATGTAATTAAGCGAATTTTATTCCAAAGAATGCTGTTAGTTTGTATAGACTTATTTTCAGTCACATACACTTATCATAAACTTAAACCTTTAAAATTTTTTTTTTTTTTTGGTATTTGTTAAATCTATTTCCTGGTATCAGGAGAGATTAAGTACTTGTCCAAACTCAACCAACTAAGTTGCATTGGTGGAACTCAAATCCAGATTTTCTGATTCTACTGCAGGGGTTACATAAAATTTGCCCTTTTAGCCATTTTTAAGTGTACAATTCAGTGGCATTAATTACATTCACAATGTTGGGCTACCATCACCACCATTCTTTACCCAAACTTTTTCATACTCCACACAGGAACTTTGTACCCATTGAGCAATAACTCCCCATTCTCCCTTCCTCCTGCCCCTGGTAAACCTCTAATCTGCTTCCTGTTGCCATGAATTTGCTTATTTTACATGTTTCTTATAGTGGAATCAGACAATATTTGTCCTTTTGTGTCTGGCTTATTTCACGCACTAGGATGTCTTCAAGGTTCATTCATCGGTGTTGTAGCATGTATCAGAACTTCATTCCTTTTTATGACTGAATAATATTCCATTGTATGTATGTACCACATTTTGTTTATTCCTTTCATCTGTTGACTAACAACTTAGGTTTTTTTCCACTTTTCTGGCTCTCGTTAATAATGCTGTTATGAACGTTGGTATACAAGAATCTGTTTAAATCTCTGTTTTCAGTTCTTTTTGGTATATACCCAGGAGTGGAATTGCCAGGTCATATGGTAATTCTATATTTAACTTTTGGAGGAAACTTTTATCCCCCCTATGGCATGGTTCCCTTCCCAAGCAGACACTTTTTAAATTCTCTGATTTCTTATGGTAAGGACTGCCGATACTTAGCACGCTCTGCTTTTTGTTACAGCTTGATATATATATATCCATCATTGTCATTGCTTTTTGAGTCTCCTGAGGTAGAGATCAGATCTTATTCTAGTGCCATGTGCAAATTTCAGCAAGTATATATCGAGCACCTACCATGTACAAGGCAATTTATAGAACTTAAGTTTAATGGTAAGTAGTTAAATATTAATCACTTTTTTTTCAGTGTATCCAGAGTGTGTACACCAACAAGATCATAAGCAGTGATCGGGATCTCTTGGCAGTTGTGTTCTATGGTACTGAGAAAGACAAAAATTCAGTGAATTTCAAAAATATTTATGTCTTACAGGAGTTGGATAATCCAGGTAAGTAAGATTCTAAAATAAGGTTTTCCCTTACCTGAGAATATCACTGCCCCAAACAGAGAGGGCTGTGGAGAAGGAAGCAGATACATTCTGACCAAGATTATGCTTTCCTGCAGAAGGGGCTTCTTATTGGGATGTGAACTTTCATTCTGTGAGTTAAACAGCTCTGGGGTGAGAAAAGGACCCTAGGCTCTTCTGTAACCTTGCAGTAAGGACGGCCACTGAAACTCTTCATATTTTCTGTCCATTTGACCCCCTACCTCTGATCAGGTGCTAAACGAATGCTGGAGCTTGAACAGTTTAAGGGGACACAGGGAGAAAAACATTTCCAAGAGCTAATTGGCCATGGATCTGACTATTCACTGAGTGAAGCACTGTGGGTCTGCGCCAACCTCTTTAGTGATGTCCAGTTCAAGATGAGTCATAAGAGGATCATGCTGTTCACCAATGAAGATGACCCCCATGGAAATGACAGTGCCAAAGCTAGCCGTGCGAGGACCAAAGCCAGTGATCTCCGTGACACAGGCGGGTATTTTCCCTGTTTTTGTAGATTGGCACTTAATTTTACTATATCTTTGTAGCTGGTGTCAAGCATTTGCTTTTCAGTATTCAGAGTAACATGAAAGAATAAAGTGAAGCCAGGGGAGACATCTGAACATGGCCATGCCATTAGCTGTCTAAAGGGCTCTATTGGAGCAAGCTTTTCTGGGCTTCATACTACCATGAATGTTGGTTATCTGAATAAGTTGTCTGAAGTCATTACAGCAGCTGATTTCTTCAGCCACTTTCTCTTAAGTCCTGCAAATATTGATAATCAATCTAGTTCTTTGGGATTTTTTCAAAGTTATATTTGAGTTTAACTGAAAAAAAATTCTCACTTCCTGAAAATTGATTTTTTTCCTTGCTTTTGTCTGTCCTTGCTCCAGGTATCTTCCTTGACTTGATGCACTTGAGAAAGCCTGGGGGCTTTGATATATCTGTATTCTACAGAGATATCATCAGCATAGCAGAGGATAAGGACATAGGGGTTCACTTTGAGGAATCGAGCAAGCTAGAAGACCTGTTAAGGAAGGTTCGAGCCAAGGAGACCAGAAAGCGTGCGCTATGCAGGTGTGCACTAACCTGGATTAATTGCCTACAAATCCTTAATGAATCAAACAGTGCATTGCTTTGACCTCCCTGGCTGCTTAACTCTGAGCTGCGCTCCTGCCTCACTGTGTTGCTGTATTTCAGGATAGCACAGGGTGTTTGCTTCTCTTCCTCTGGAAAGAGCTGGTATGGTGTTTCTCCAGAAATAGCACAGCCCTCTGTGAGCAGTTGTGGTCTAACGGTATCCTTAGTCTCACTCACTGGCACATTGTCTGAGATCTGCTCTGTAAATTGGAGTCAACAATAGTACCTGCCTCATTAGGTTGTTGTGATGACTAAATGAAAAGCACTTATAAAATAAAGCCTATATGGGGTAGCTGGTGGTAGATACCTGAAACTATCAAACTGCAACCCAGAACCCATGAATCTCGAAGACAGTTGTATAAAAATGTAGCTTATGAGGGGTGACAATGGGATTGGGAAAGCCATAAGGACCACACTCCACTTTGTCTAGTTTATGGATGGATGAGCAGAAAAATAGGGGAAGGAAACAAACAGACAAAGGTACCCAGTGTTCTTTTTTACTTCAATTGCTCTTTTTCACTCTAATTATTATTCTTGTTATTTTTGTGTGTGTGCTAATGAAGGTGTCAGGGATTGATTTAGGTGATGAATGTACAACTATGTAATGGTACTGTAAACAATCAAAAGTACGATTTGTTTTGTATGACTGCATGGTATGTGAATATATCTCAATAAAATGAAGATAAAAAAAATAAAGCCTATAAAATAGAGCCTGGTGTATAGGAAAAACTCAATAAATGTAAGTTATTATTGTTGTTAAAACTTTTATTTTGAATTTTTATTCAAAATAAATTTTGAATTTATAAATTTCTCGATTTATAAATAGTCTCAATTTCTAAACTTGAGACTAATAGGAACCAGACTGCTGGATTATTTTCTTTTAGAGAAATCCTAAGCATTCCTCAGTGTTCCTTCCTAAGGAGTACCAGGTTTTAATTTTTTAGACTGATTTCCTTAATATAGGGATCATGACCATTGGTGACTTTTTAGCAGTTTTCAAGTTTACTGTCAGTCCTACTAGAAAACCCATGAAATTAAATCAGTTCCTTGCTGCAGTTGTAGTTTTGTCATTGTTCTCCTCTTCTTCCTAGGATCTACTTTTTCTTTCTTTGAACAAGTACCCTGTCTCTTCTTCCCTGTCCTAAAATGATGGGATGTTTTTGTTAGTACAGTTTGGAAATCTACCACACATTTCGGTGGGCATGGCAGGGAGGATGAAATAGTGGCTAGATGTAGGCTCTGGAGTCAGATGCTGTGGGTCTGGTCCCGGTGCCTCCACCGTGTGACCTGGGGCAAGTCAGGTAACTTCTCTGAGCCTTGGTAAAATAGGAACAAAAGTGGTACCTCGCCATAGGATTGCTGTGAGGATCAGGTAGAATAATGTAGGCATCGTGCTTGTCACGTGGTAATTATTTATAAATGCTCTTCGTATTTAGAAGAGGGGCTATAGAATACTTGAAATGAAAATAATAAACCTGAGATGTTTGAGAACTAACAATGCCTTGGGCCTAGAAAATCATTAAGCTTATTCTTAATAAAATCAAATAATAGTATTATTTTTTGGCATGGTTATTGCATGGCAGGCACTGTCCTAAGTTCTTTGTTGGCCTATTAACAGATTTAATCTTTATGATCATCTTTTGAGGTAGGTTGAAACCTACTCAGTAGTAACATTTATTAACAGTAAAACATTTCGGATAAAGTTAAACATGTTTAAGCAACTTGTTTTGCACCATGGGCTTCCACGTTTTCCTTCCCAAGGTACGACATAAACCATATGATGTTATCCTGTAACTTTATCATAACTTAGAGTTATGTTTCCAGGGGTTGAAAGGAGGTGGCTTAGTTTATTAACATGAAAATAAAAAATGGTACAAGAAGAGTAATGGATTTTCTATTTTGGGTTAGAAATAGAACCAAGGTCACTTGTAGCCTGAGGTCAGAGTGGACCAAGTTAACCAGTACTTTGTCCCAGGACACTAAAATTTGGAGGGTACGACAACCTTTAAGAAACGTCTTTTGAATATTTTGCAGTTTTTAAATTAGTTACATTTTATTGTTAGCTTTCCTTCAGCGGCCTTCAGACAACTGAGTTTAGTACTAATAAGCCAGAAAAATTGAAATAGGAAGCCCCCAAACGGTTGATGTTGTTAGTAACACCATATGGTTACTGACACTTACCTGTGAGCTGCATTGCACATTACCAAATTGATTTGAAGGCACATTAGTTGCTGTCTCCAAGAACCAAAATTTCTAGTTATAGCTCTGCTCCAAGCCAATGTTCTTTACACTGTGAGAACCAGTGTAGCATGGAACTAGATAAAACTTGTTTAAACCTAGTCTGTTCTTTACAACAAATACTTGTTTCTAAGCACTATAGTGAGGATTAGGTTATTAATTTGAGGCATTTCTTTTTTTTTTTTTTATTAAATTCAGTTTTATTGAAATACATTCACACACCATACAATCATCCATGGTATACAATCCACTGTCCACAGTATGATAACATAGTTATGCGTTCATCACCACAATCTATCTCTGAACATTTTCCTTACATCAGAAAGAACCAGAACAAGAATAAAAAATAAAAGTGAAAAAAAACACCCAAATCATCCCCCCATCCCACCCCATTTGTCCTTTAGTTTCTATCCCCATTCCTCCACTCATCCATACACTAGATAAAGGGGGTGTGATCCACAAGGTCTTCACAATCACACTGTCACCCCTTGTAATCTACATTATTATATAATTGTCTTCAGGAGTCCAGACTGCTGGGTTGGAGTTTGGTAGTTTCAGGTATTTACTTCTAGCTATTCCAATACATTAAAGCCTAAGAGGTGTTATCTATATAGTGCATAAGAATGTCCACCAGAGTGACCTCTCGACTCCATTTGGAATCTCGCAGCCACTGAAACTATTTTGTCTCATTTTGCATCCCCCTTTTGGTCAAGAAGATACTCTCAGTCCCACGATGCCGGGTCCACATTCATCCCCAGGAGTCATACTCTGCGTTGCCAGGGAGATTTACACCCCTGGGAGTTGGGTCTCACGTAGAGGGGAGGGCAGCGAGTTCACCTGTCGAGATGGCTCAGTTAGAGAGAGAGAGGGCCACATCTGAGCAACAAAGAGGTACTCAGGGGGAGACTCTTAGGTACCATTACATACAACTTTAGACTCTCCTTTGTGGTAATGAGCTTCATAAGGGCAAGTCCCATGCTCGAGGGCTCAGCACATCAATCCACCAGTCCCAATGTTTGTGACAACATACGCTAGGGGATCAGCATCAATTTGAGGCATTTCTTATTTTCTAAATGTTTAAAACTATAAATGTCCCTCTGAGCACTTTTTTATCTGTATCCTATACATTTGATATGTTTGTTTTATTTTAATTCAGCTAAAAATATTTTTTAATTTCCCTTGCGTGTATGTGTGTGTTTTTTCCTTTGACCCGTGGGTCATTTAGAAATGTGCTATTTAATTTCCAAATATTTGGGGTTTTCCAAGATTCCTTTCTGTTGAAGATTTCTAACTTTGGTTGGTCAAAGAACATACTTTGTATAATTTCAGTCTTTTAAAAATCTGCTGAGACTTGTTTTGTGGCCCAGTGTATGGTCTATCCTGGAGAATGTTCATGTGTGCTTAAAAAGAATGTAAAGTAGGTTATTTTTGTGTTATGCCTTTTTTCGCAGTATCATATTGTAAACAGTTTTGCACATTGTCATTACTGTGTAACACATTTTCAGGAGGTCCTGATTGCTGCTTAAGGTGTTGGTATAAATACTCTGGAGCAGTGTGTCATAATGGAAAAGTATATGGGCTTTGAATCCAACATATCTGATTCTGAATGCCAGTTTTTGTTAATTATCTGACCTTGGGAGAGTTATATAACATCTCCAAACCTGAGCATTTTCATCTGTAAAAAGGACAATAATAAGGTTCTTGGGTGGCAAGCAACAGAAACCGACTCTTGGCTGATTTCAGCACGTTCAAACAAAACTCTGAACAATGTGGGAAATACAGGAAACAGGTGGCTCCAGGAATCAAGATGGCAGGAACCCATGGCTGTCTTTAGGGTGCCACTTGTGGAAAGCATGCCCTCCAACCATGTCCTTCCTTGGTCACTGATCAAGATCCAGACTCCCAGGAGAGGGTCTGATTGCCTGAACCTGGATTGGAGATGCCCACTGCTTGACTGGAGGAGGGCAGCATCTTGATTAACGATCCCCCTGAACTGCAACGGGGGATGAGTAGGTCTCAAAGAAAAGTTGGGATTTCATTATTAAAAGAAGGTGGAAGCAGGAAAAAAAAAAAAGGGTGGAAGGGACGCTAACCAAGCAGAAACCACAGATGGCCAATAGCACTTTGAGGGCTGTTACGAAGATTAAATTTGAAAAGAGCTGTAAAGCAACTGGTAAGGTACTGGGCACATAGCACACTGTAAAAAAATTAGCATTATTATTCTTATTGTGGTACATTCTTTATCATCATTTTATAATTATTTGACAGTATATTCTGAAAGTAAATTCTGTGGCATAGACCCTAAGATGGTATTATAGCAAATTCCATTGTATTGTTAAAATGCATTATGTTTATATTCTAAGACCTTGTTTAGGATTATTGAAGAGAATAAAATAAACTAAGGCTTGAGTGTCACAAAGGATAGATAGGAAAGCACAATCTTTCAGTCCATGTTTATTTATTTTTCTCTTTTTCAGGTTGAAGTTTAAGCTCAACAAAGATATAGCACTCACTGTCGGCATTTATAACTTGGTCCAGAAGGCTTTCAAGCCTCCTCCGGTGAGACTTTATCGGGAAACGAATGAACCAGTGAAAACCAAGACCCGGACATTTAATGTAAATACAGGCAGTTTACTTCTGCCTAGTGACACCAAGAGGTCTCAGGTAGATACATCTTTTTGCTGCATGTTGGCCCATTTAAGTATTAACAGGAAGAGGAAATGCTGATCAGCCTAATCAGTTAAATAACTTTCATGTGTGCATCTTTCTAACCAAACTATTGAAGCATAGTCATTACTCTTTGGAACTTTGGTGTCATGTTACTGATCTCTTGAAAGGTAGAAAGTTAAACAGGGCCAGCATTTGAAAGAGATGTTAGTGGAAAGTTCAGTCCTTGATCATCCATCAATGCTGCTGTAAGTTATAAAACAGGTTAATTCCTTGCTCCAAGTACAATAGCAGAAAGTGCTTTATAGGTAGCTATGGAGATGAACTAGGGAAAGTGTATTAGGTTTGACGTAGACTCTTACTAGGGAGAGAATTTCTTGTTTGCCACACTAATCAAGTTTTTCCTATGCTTTGAAATGACACACATAAGTCTTTCTTAACCTGAAGATAGATTTAGAATGCAGAACAGTATCTGTCTTCATCCTCTCACCTTTGCTCAACTGTAGAAGGATTTGAAATCTGAAGTTAAAATTGAATGTCATCCTTTTTAATTGAGCAAAATGTGGGAGACAGTGCGATTTTACATAAGCTCAGAACCTAGAAGTTTTAGAACCAAGTGACTGAAATTAAATATTATTTCAGTTTGACCCATTGGATGGCTTTTTAGAGCACGAACTTAATGTCAGAGTGTTCTGCCCTGATTTCTGAAGGAAGAGAAGATGGCAAGTTATTTCTCTTCTATTTTGGAGGTAACTAGTTTTCCATGTTAGAACATTCATAATCAGTCTTTGGTCACTGAGTTTGTTTGTTGATCCAGTGTATCTGAAAAAATCTGAAGGGCTCTGTTTTTATCCATGAACCCTAAATTTGACTATGCTTCTGTTAATATTCATGTGTCTAGGTTCAAACTGCAAACATAAAAGTTTGGAAGTAATGTTTGAGTGTGAGTCTGTGTCTGCTCTCCTGTTAACTGGGACCTTGCACAGTGCCTGATGTAGATACTCACATTCAATAACTAGGCATGGTTGGAGCATCTTTTTTTTATGCCAGAGACTCTTGGGTGCTGGGAGCTCAGTTGAGTGAGGGAAGGAATAATTAGTTGGAGAGCATGACCTTTGACACCAGGAAGATCTGGGTTTAAGGCCCAGTTCAGTTGTATATAAACTGGAGCAGGTTACCCAACCATGGAACCTAAGGTTTTCTCATCTGTAAAACAGTTTTTCGTGTGTGTGTGTGTGTGTGTGTGTGTGTGTGTGTGTGTGTTTTCCCTCTTTATTTTGAAATAATTTCAAACTTACAGTACAGTTGCAAAAATAATACAAAACCCATATAGAGAACTCCAACTCCAACTCCACCCAGAGACCCAGATCCACCAACTTTTAATATTTTGTCACATTTGCCGCATCATTTTATCTATCCATCTGTCTATCTAATTTCTAAACATTTGAGAGTAACTGTATACATTATGCTCCTTGAACACTTACTACTTCCATGTATATTCCTTAAGAACAAGGACATTCACTTATGGAACCACCTTAAGTGCAATTATCAAGTTCAAGAAATTTAACATCGATATAAAGCTTACTATATTCATTTCCTCTCCATTATTATATCCAGTCCAGGATCATGTATTTCATTTAATTGTCATTCTCTTTAGTCTCTCTCACTTTCTAAGTTATGAAAACATAAATACAACATAAAATTTCCATCTCAGCCACTACCAAGCATACAATTTAGTAGGATTAATCATATTCACAGTGTTGTGCTACCCTCATCACCATCCGTTACCAGAACTTTCCTATCACCCCAAACAGAAACCCTGCATCCTTTTTGTATTGGCTCCTCATATCCCTTTCCACCCCCCAGCCCCTGAAAATCTTCTGTATTCTACTTTCTTTCTTTATGAATTTGCATATTCTGTTACTTCATATAAGTGGAATTATACAATATATGCCTTTTGTGTCTGACTTATTTCACTCAATGACATCTTGAAGGTTCATCCATATAGTGGCATATATCAAACTTCATCCTTTTTTGTGGGTAAATAGTATTCCATTGTACGTATATACCACAGTTTGTTTATCCATTCATCGGTTGATGGACATTTGGGTTGCTTCCACCTTTTGACTCTTGTGAGTAATGGTGCTCTGAACATTGTTGTATAAATATCTGTTCAAGTCCCTGCTTTCAGTTCTTTTGGGTATGTACCTAGAGGTGGATATGCCGGGTCATCTCATAGTTTTGTGTTTAACTTTTTGAAGAAGTGCCAAACTGTGTAAAACAGGGTTTGTTTGTTTTTTTTAAACACCTATCCTTGTAGGATTGTTACGGAAGATAAATTAGATGACACGAGTAAAGTGCCTGGCAGGCCCTCAGTACATGTTAATTCCCTGTTACAGGAGGAGGGTGCCTCTGGTGAGCCATCCTCTGGTCCTTAGAAGAGAGCTGATTTTAACTTGCTAGTGTCATATGGCAGCCACCTTGTGACACTATGTAGCCTCTCTGTGGCTCCTCATTTTTCCCTCCTTTAGATCTATGGAGGTCGTCAGATTGTACTAGAGAAGGAGGAAACAGAACAGTTAAAACGATTTGATGAGCCAGGTTTGATTCTCATCGGTTTCAAGCCCTTGATAATGCTGAAGAAGCACCATTACCTGAGACCTTCCCTGTTCGTGTACCCTGAGGAGTCCTTGGTGAATGGTGAGTGGCACCAACTAAAGATAAATGAATGACTCTTAACATAGAATGCGCTTTATTGAGCAGCAGTTCCCAAATGGGTGCTGTTTCATGCTCAAATCAATTTTGAAAATGCTGGACAAAGTTAAAAAGGTCTCTTTAGGACTTTTAATGTATGCATATCTGGGAATGGAATATGGAATTTAGCATTTTTCAGACTTATTTCCTGTGGAATTCCTTTTTGAGACATCCGATAGAGGGTAAAAACAACAAAAACTCCAGCTTCTTCCCTAGCGTTAGCAGTTAAAGATGAGGTGAACTCTCTAGTGTTGTGTTTCTTTGTTCTGTCTAGACCTTATTTCTCCTATGCTGTAGCTAATGAACCCCCTGAATTTGACATGATTAGCTTTCTTTAGGAGTTAGGGCTCATGTCATTAGCCTAATGTCAGTAGAAAGCAAACTGATACTAATAATTCGCATTCCTACAAGGACTATTTGAGGGTCTCAGACCTTTTTTCCTTTCCTTTCTCTTTCTTTCTAAGCTTCTGCTCCCCCTGCTTTCTGCTTGGCTCTGGGCTTATTACCCATAACTGTTGGGATATCATAAGCCCTTTTAAGAAAATGGAAGAGAAATGATTGGCTTAACACATGGGTTAAGAGGGCAGAAAGGAGGAGACCTCTTTAGGATGAAGGCCACTGGAACATTTGTCTTCCAGGGAGCACAACCCTTTTCAGTGCCCTACTCACCAAGTGTCTGGAGAAGGAGGTCATGGCACTGTGCAGATACATACCCCGCCAGAACATACCCCCATATTTTGTGGCTTTGGTGCCACAGGAAGAGGAACTGGATGACCAGAAAATTCAGGTGACTCCTCCAGGTATGTGGAAGAGATATTTTTAGTGGTCTGAACTTTGTCCATGCTTTGGAATCAGTCATGGGATCCTAACTCATACCTACTGAATCAGAGTGTCCAGGACGGGGGCCTGGGAAATGTGTAGTTTTAAGGTTTCACAGGTGAATTTGATGCACAATCAGGTAAGGCTGCGACATAGTTGCACAGTACACAGCATGCACAGCTGTACAAGGCAGCCCTGCAGCCAGGGTTGAGAATTGACTGCTTAGGGGCTTTTTGCAGGTTACTAACACAAGCTCGTAGGTCCTCACTGCTATGATACTCTTCTTTACAAAAAGCCTTTCATTGGCACCCTTTTAATGTTTATGTTTTGTTTATCTCTGTATACACAAAGGCAGGGGTGTATAGTGGAAAGACCGTGGGTTTTGAAGTCAGACTCTTAACCTTATGCCATGTGTCTGAAAGCTTTCTTTTGTTTCAGGCCCATCTCTGTTACTTATTAACTGGGCACATTGGTTAATTTTTCTATTTAGATCCCTCCTTTGCAAAAATGGTAATACTAGAACACCTGTCTCTGGAGGTTGTTTTGCATTTGAAATAAGTAAATACAGATACAGGTGGCTAACACAAAGTAGTCCGCAGATGGTAGTTTTCCTTCTTTAATCGTACTAATAAAAATTAACTTCATAAAGTAACACTGAATATATTATATTTCTAACTCTGGTCATCAGAGTCCTCTGGTGTAGCTTTGCGTGTCAGTTATTAGGCTGTTGTCTCTGAAAACCCAGTTTCTCCTTTGCTAGCTGGTTCTCTGTTAGCTCTGTCAGTAGTGGGTGCTGGGGTACACTACAGGGCAGATGAGAGAGAGTGACTTGCTCCTTCCTGTTTGCTCAGGGTGCTTGTCAGCATTGCCAGCAAGGGCCCTTCACCTGACAGTAGCAATTGGTTCCCCTCTCTTCCCTCTTCCCTTTTAGCTTGTGGTGGTGGGTAAGTGAACTGAGGGGAACGGTTGGAGTTACCAGATCCCGAAGCTCAGAGGAGAGTCCCATGAATCTGGGACTCAGCCCTGCTAGGAAGGGTCACCACCCCATTGGCTCTGGGTGTATCAGAGGGGCTGAGGTCTGGAACCAGCTGCTGCTGCCTGAGGAAAGGCCCGGGAACAACAAGTGTGCCGGCAGAGCGTCCCTTCTCTCCTCCTCCTGCCTTACAGTTTCCTTCTGGAGACTCCAGGGGGAGTCTGTTAGGCAGGCTCTGACAGGAGTCAGCTGGTAAAGGGGCAGTGGGGTTTGCAGGGTCCCAGCCCCAGCATCACAGGGTGTAGCAAGGAGCATTTAGAGCTGAGAGACAAGTAACAGCTTAATAACCGAAACACTTTGTTAAATCAGATCTCAGAAAATTTGTATCTTGCTTCTTCAGGCTTCCAGCTTGTCTTCCTACCTTACGCTGATGATAAACGGAAGGTGCCCTTTACTGAAAAAGTCATGGCAAACCCAGAGCAGGTGGACAAGATGAAAGCGATTGTTCAGAAGCTCCGCTTCAGATACAGGTGAGTGCTGGGTCATTCTTAGGCTTTCTTCTGGAACTACCTCCTAACTTGTAAGGCTTAATAGAAATTTGAGTTTAAGCATGTACCAATAGAATGCAGTTTTATTCTTTTCAATTAGTGGATAATTATTACTTGTTATTGAGAGCTTTTTTAAAGCTGTGTGGAGAATGGAAGCTCTTATTATGTTGAAGGCTGGGATTGTGTTAAATGCTTACATTTCATTGACCTGTTGTGTTTAGAAAGGCAGAATAGTTAATTGGGCAAGTTCAAAAAAATAGCAATAAAGGAAAAACTCTTAGTCTGCTTTCTCCTTGATTCTGTTTGTTGTCATACAGGAGTAAAAATAAATAAATCCAAAGTAAATTATTATAGGCTTAAAAGAATGATATATAATTTAAGTGATTCTCTCTCAAAGGCATATAGACCATAATAAGTGTGATATCAAACACCATTTTTTTCACATTTCATCCTTTGTCCCTAGGCTACTTCCTTACCTCTGCCTGCCTCTGGGCAAAGCTATACCTCCACCCCAAGGTAACATCCTGGTAGAGTCTTTTACTGGGAAAATGGAAAATCTAGCATTATAAAGAGTCTACCATGTGCCAGATACTGTTCTAGATACAGTTCCAACTTATTTCATTTATTCTTCATAAGAACCCTGAAAGCTAGGTTTGTGCACAGTTTACAGATGAGGAAACAGAGGCCTAAAGGAGTAACGCAGCTCATCCAGACTCATCCAGCTAGAAAGAGCTAGACCAGGAGTTGAATCCGGGCCTGCCTGACCCTAGAGCCATATTTCCTTGACTCCCACGCTGCCTGACAAGGGAGGAAGGGGTGCTTGGGCTCAGTGTCCTCCCATCTCTCACTGTCTTAGTTTCCTGGGGCTTCCATAACCAAGTGCCACACGCCAGGCAGCTTAAAATAACAGAAATTTCTTGTCTCACAGACATCAAGGCTGGGAGTCTCAAATCAAGTTTTTGGCAAGGCTATCCTTCCTTCAGAGTCTGTGGGGAAGAACCTGTTCCTTGCCTCTCTCCTGGCTTTTGGTGGCTCACAGACAGGCCATGGCGTTCTCCCCTCTCGGAGTCCAAATTTCTTCCTCTTTGTAAGGATACCAGTCATACTAAATTGGGGCCCACTCTACCTTGCAGTGACCTCAGTTTAAGTTGCCTGATTCCATCTGTAACAACCCCTTTTCCAAATAAGGGCACATTCTCAGGCACTGGGGGTTAGGATTTCAACATATTTTGGTGGACACGGTTGAATCCATAATGCCCACCATCCCTCCTTTGTCTTTTCTGTGCTTCCATGGCCGTCTTCTCCATTTCTATCTCTGCCCACAACTTCCAGTGACAGACAGGCAGGTAGCTGTTGTTTTGTTTATAAATTAACTTCTGGATCTCTAGCATCAGGCAATAAATTGAAAATTGGAGAGAGAGAGAAGTTGATTTCAGAGATGAGATTCCCAACTGTTTTACTTGGGGTGTTTTTCTCAGCTGATCTTGGACCTGTGCTGTCTCAGTTGGGTCAACTTACTTTATTATTTAATTGAATTTTTTAAACATTTAAATTTTTATCTTTAAATTGTTTACTTATATTATTACTATTGTTTTTAACAGGAGCGACAACTTTGAGAACCCAGTACTGCAGCAGCACTTCAGGAACCTGGAGGCCTTGGCTTTGGATTTGATGGAGCCCGAACAAGCAGAAGATCTGACATGTAAGAAGGTCTTGACTGAGTTGAGATCAAGTCCTTTTCATGGGAGGCCTTATTGATTTTACTGTGGACCAGGAATGTGGATGCATTACCTAGCACTCTGTAAAGACTTAACCTAGTCATCCAGACTGCCTCCTGTTTGAGAGATTCTCTAGGCTGCTTTAGAGTGCTTGCGAAGGGATTTAGCTGGTGGTTTGCAGAGAGAGGAGGTGTGTAGCTAGGCCTCTGAGATCTGCCTCTGCACTGGCCACATGATACATGTTGGCAAAAGTTTCAAAAATAATTTATTACATTTATTGATTGCCTACTGCATGCCAGGCACTATTGTTCTATGACTAGACTCATTTAATCCTCATAACTATGAGGTAGGGGCTGTTGTTGGTTCTTTTTTACAGATGAGGAAGGACTAAGTGGATCCTGGTTTTGAATCCAGTGAGCCCAGCCCAGAGTCCTTGCCCTGAACCACTGTGCTTACTCTCTCTCCACCAAAGAGAAAATCCACCTCATGACCCAGCATCAGGGAGATCTGCCTGGCCTCCTAGCCCAAGGTTCCCCGGCCTTGCTGCAAGTCCCCCTCTCGACTGTGATTCCCTCATGTATTTTCTAAGGAGATGCATGTTTAGTGATGTACATAAATATCAACTGGGAATCAGATTGGATTTAATGAAAACTTGACAGAGGTTAAAAAGATCAGAACAATTAGTTTGGACTTCTTTCCTCAGTTGATTCTCTTCACTCGCATTTCTTCCATCCTTCCCACCCTCTAAATCTCACATTTCTAAAGTGAGAATTAGTGAAACTAGAGAGAACATTGATGAAAACTTAACCCTTTCTTCAAAGTTGAAGGATTGCCATAGTGATTGATTCTGAAGATTACCTAGAAAAGCCTTTCTTACTTGCTTAGCTTCCAAGCTAGATATGCTCTCTTTTAAACCAGACAAATAGCCCCAGCATTAAAAGCCTAAGCGTTATGGGGTCTATGTTATTGTGGCAGCTGTCTAGCTGGATCCTGGTAGGAGAGAAACCCTTGGGTTACACAGCCCATCTCTCCCTTTCTGGCCTTTAGGCACATGAGGAAGTAATTCTCCCAGTGCCTAGCATGGTGGGAAGGACACAGGCTTTGGAGACGACTGATGAGGATTTGAATCCCAGCTCGGCCACTTGCTGAATTGAGTGGCCTTGGGAATATTAATTGATCTCTCTAATCCTTGGTTTCCTCATTGGTAAAGTATAGGTGCTGACATTTAGGAGGGGCTCAGAACACAGTCACCCTCCTTGTTCCACTCTACTACTCTCTACTTCCTTTCCAGGGCTTCAGCCTCTTGCATTCTGGCTTCCAGCTCTGCAGTTTTGCTGAAAGTCCCATTTTGTTCTTACCTCAATTTTCAAAATATTTTTGCTGCTCTAGCTCTTTATTTCCTGTAACCTAGATAACCCAAGTTCCTTTCCTCAGCCCTTTCATCTCTGCCTTTCTGTTGGTTATCTTATCTACTGCCACCACCTCAATTACCAGCTCATGTCCTTGGCTCCCAAATCTGTATCTCCAGCCCCAACTTTCCTTCTAGGTGTCAGACTGGGACTTTGAGCTGCCTGGTTGACATCTGCTGTAGGGTCTGGATATCATACTGCTCATAAACCTGACACCTCTGACTCTTTGCTCTTTTTTATCCCTCACTTGTTTCGAATTGTTGTGTGTTGTTTTCCTCTAACACAATTATATGATTCTTTTTTTAAATTCTCTTAATAAATACTATTGAAGATTAGAAATTGTTTCCTCACTTTCTTCTCTTGGCTTTTGTGACACTGTATTTTCTTGGTTTTTCTCTGAGACCAGTGGTGATCCTAAGACTTCTTTGCTGGATCTGCTTCTCTTTTTCTTTCTCTAAACATAGGAGTGCTCTTGTTGGAGATCCTGGAACCCTTCCTTTCTCTATCACTTCACTTTTTGTTAGGTGGCCTCATCAGGTTACACCAGTGGTTCTCAAAATATGGTCCTGGAATCAGCTGATCAGAACCAGCAGATTCGGTTGTTGTTAGGACCTGAGAACTTGTTAGCAATGCAAATTCAGGCAGATTGAGCTGATGGGATCTGAAACTTGGATGGGGCTCAGCAATCGGTGTTTTAACAAGCCTCCAGGTGATTCTTGAGCTGTGCCAGTACCTCTAGAACATTGGTCCTCGACTTTAGCCAAATGTTAGAATTATCTGGGGGGCTTTCAAAAATCCCAGTGTTCATGCCTCATTCCAGGCTAAGTCAGAATCTCTGTGGGTGGGATTTGGGCCTCAGTACTTACTTTTAAAACTCCCCAGGGGATTGCCTGAGAGGCTGAGAAGCAGTCAGTGCTCTGGCAAATGGTGACTGTGGCCTGGAGCTCCTCTCCTCTCAGTACTTTGCAGATGTGTTCACATGAGGAAATAATGAGACTCTTGTCTCATCACCCTTGCCCTTGATGTGACACAGCCCACATCAAAAGCTCTACAAGCTGTACAGCTGTAAGCTAACAGAAAAGGAAACAACAATGTTGTCTCTCCCCTAAACCCCCCTTTTCCTGTGGTCTTTGTCTTAGGGACTGCTCCTTCCATCCCAACTGGTTATCTGCCCCTCTGCACACCGCTGCTTCCATCACCAAGTCCTGCCAGTCCTAGCACTTCTCATGATTATAGTTTCCCTTTTTCCTACTGCTCCTGCCATTATCTTACCCTCAATTCATACTCCACACAGCTGCCAGAGTGATCTTTCTAGAATACAAATATGATCATGTTACTCTTCTGCTTTTAGCCCTTCAGAGTTTCCCTGCTGCCCTTCGGTAAGGTCTAATTCCTTAGCATGTGTTCAAGGCTTCTGTGACCTTGCCCCACCTGCCTTTCCAGTCTCCTTCCTGGTCCTCCCTCCTCACACCATACCTGTGCCCTAGAATGGCCATCTGCCTGGGGAAGAGCACTCACCTTTCCAGATCCTGCTGCAGAAAGTCTTTCCAGTCTACTCTGTTGAGTCCCCCTTTTCATGGCACTTTCCAGCTCTATTGCATTGATGTCTTTACCTGCCTTCTTACCCATTGAGGGCATGGACTTTGACTTAACTGTTGTTTGAATCCCCAGAAACTAACCCAGTTTCTGTATCTTAGCTGTGCCACTTACCAGTGTTTGACTTTGGGCAAGTCATTTCACTTCTCTACCTTCTTTCTCTACCCTGTGCTGTTGTCAGGAGGATTAGATAAAATAATAAGTTTAAAGCATTTAGAACCATGCCTGGCCATAGTAAGTGATTATAAATGTGATTGTTAGAAGGGGAGTGTTAAATGTCACAGAGACCTAGTGAATGTTTTCCTGGTCAGGTCAGCTACCTCCTGGCTGACCCTTCCCCTGAGCTACCCCACCCGGCAGTCATGTGCTCTCTTCTCTGGTTTTCGTAGAGTTCGAACTGCACAGGAAGCCAGTTTTGTACCTTGCCAGGCCACTCTTATGTTTTGATTTTCTAGTGCCCAAGGTTGAAGCAATGAATAAAAGACTGGGCTCCCTGGTAGATGAATTTAAGGAGCTTGTCTACCCACCAAATTACAATCCCGAGGGAAGAGTTACTAAGCGAAAACAAGGTAAGGAGCTGGGTATGGATGATGAATGGGTGGTTTGTTTGTTTGTTTGTTTGTTTTAATTTAATTTTAATCATATTTTTATTGTGGAATATAACATATATACATAGAATTGATAACTTTCCAAGTGCAATTTAACAAGTAGTTAGCAAATTTCAAAGAATGTTACAGGTGTGATTCCATTGATTCATTTATTTCCTTATTGTGAAATATATATGCAAAAAGGTAGTAACTTTCAAAGTACGATTTAACAAGTAGTTATATAGGAAATTTTCAAGAATATTATGAGTTATAATACCATAGTTTCAGTTATTTCTTTATTGTGAAATGTAACGTATATACAAAAAGGTGGTAACTTTCAAATTACATTTTAACAAGTAGCTATAGAGTAAATTTCAAAGAATGCTATGAGTTACAGTTCCACCATTTCAGTTCTTTCCTTTTAGCTATTCTAATACCCTAGCAACTAAGAAGAAAATTATAGAGATTCAGTACTCATAATCCTTTGCTAGACTGGGTGTTTTTTTTTTAATTCATTTTATTGAGATATATTCACATTACAAAACAAATTGTACATTCGATTGTTCACAGTACCATTACATAGTTGTGCATTCATCACCAAAATCAATCCCTGACACCTGCATTACCACACATACAAAAATAACAAGAATCATAAAGTGAAAAAGAGTAATTAAAGTTAAAGAGAACACTGGGTGCTTCTGTTTGTTTTTTTCCTTCCCCCATTTTCCTACTCATCCATCCATAAACTAGACAGGGGAGTGTGGTCCATATGGCTTTCCCAATCCCATTGTCACCCTTCATAAGCTACATTTTTATACAATCGTTGTCAAGATTCATGGGTTCTGGGTTGTAGTTTGATAGTTTCAGGCATCTACCACCAGCTACCCCAATCCATTAGAACCTAAAAAGGGTTGTCTATATTGTGCATAAGAGTGCCCACCAGAGTGACCTCTTAGCTTCTTTTGGAATCTCTCTGCCACTGAAGCTTATTTCATTTCCTTTCACTTCCCCCTTTTGGTCAAGATGTTCTCCATTGAGTGGGTGGTTTTAAAAGTTGTCTTTATGGTCTTATCAAAGAGGATAATTTCCTTTCAGAAATTTCTATGTATTTGCAAACATACATATTTCAGCACAAATGACATAATATTCACATTGACCTCCAGTTCTTTTGTTATTTGGCAGTATATGTTGGACAGTCTTTATGTCTGCATTTATATGTCTATCTGATTTTTAAAAAATAAGGCTCAAGAGTGCTTCATTGGATGAATGTGCCACAGTTTATTTAACCTGACCTATACTGATGAACTATATATATGCTGTAGTGAACCACCATTGTGTGCTTGTGTGAGTCGGTCCATAGGATAAATCTTCAGCAGTGGAATTGCTGAGTCATAAGAATTGGCCAGACTGCCTCCAAAAAAGTTTACACTCTATCCAAGAAGAGATGAGAATGTATCCTTACACACTTTCACTGATTCTGGACTTTATGTACATTAAAAATTCTTTTTCACAAAAATTATATCCTGTTTTGATTTGCAGTTCTCCAGATATGAGAGAGATGTAGTTTATTGGACATTTATATATTTATTATATTTTTTTTCTATAAACTTCATGTTAATGGCCTTTATCCATTTTTCTATCGGAGTGTTCATTTTCTTGTCACTGGACCTAAAGTGCTCTTTACCGTGACTCATTTTTATCAGGAAAGCAGCTGGAATAGTTCTGGCTTAGGTGATAATCCTTTTAGCTGTCTTTGGTCAAATGAAGCCAGATTTGGGCCCTGCTAAAAGACCTGTGAGGCAAAGGAGCTGTAAGTGATCAGGTTGGTGGTCATGGTGCTTTCTCCCTTTTGCATCAGAAGTTATCCCAGTGTGCCCTGTGCACACTGCTGACCTTGTCCTTCACACTGTGCGATTTTGTGATTTGCTTGTTTATCTCACTTAACCACACTTTCCCAACACCTAGCACAGTGCCTTACTATATATATCTGGTGCTCTTTACATGCTGTTGGAAGGAAGGAATGACTTGCTCACCCAGAGCAGGCAACAGTTTGGGGTAAACTGATGCCATTCCCATAGTCTTAACTCCCTCCTAGGTGTGATACAGTTTTGGTTTTATACTTCAGTGAAGCTCTCTGAGCAACAGACCTCCCCATGGTGTTCCAGGTCGGTCCTGGAGCTCTATGGAAAAGGTTGACTGCAGCCCAGATCATGTGAGGGCCCCAGTGCAGTGCAGCTGGGATGCCTCCGGTCACATTTCCACTCACTCCCTCCTGACTTTTTTCCTCAGATGACGAAGGTTCTGAAAGCAAAAAGCCCAAGGTGGAGTTATCTCAAGATGATCTGAAGGCCCACGTCAGCAAGGGCACCCTGGGTAAGCTCACTGTGCCTGTGCTGAAGGAAGCCTGCAGGGTGTGCGGGCTGAAGGCCGGGTCGAAGAAGCAGGAGCTGCTGGATGTGCTCATCAAGCACTTCCAGGAGAACTGAACGGCGAGCACACATCCTGCCACTCTTCCACGAATGGCCAGGCTGCGTCAAGTGGAGAAAATGTCTCTCCTGAGCCAGGAAGACTGTCTGCCAGAAGCTGAGGGGCTTTGTTAGTGGCATGACTTTACATTTGAGACATTCTGTTGCTGTGGAGATGGTGTAGCCCTCCCACTTTGCTGTGCCTTCCTCTATTGTCTGAATAAAGAGCCCTAACTTTGTACTATATACTGTTCTTTAGTGTGCCAGGAACAGATGTCTACCTTGCATCCAGTGATCACTTCCCTTTTTAGTAGCCTAATTTTCTCTCCCTCTGGGAACATACATCTTTACAATGGAAACAAACATCATTGGGGGTGGGGGGAGCGTGACAATTAAGGGCACGTGAACATATAAGCCCTAGCAGGATTCTCTTCTAATCTTGTCTTCCCACCTGTTTTTTGCTAAATGTGTCATGTGAAGATCTAAAAATCAGATTTCAGAAGCAATAAGGATGCACCATTTTTTATCCTGGTGTGTTTGCTTCATGAATAAACAGCAACTCCCCCCTACTTGCTGTCCTCTTACTGTGACCTTGAAATATATGAAGATATATACATTTTCTATTACCCTGAGGCTTTGGATTCCAGTAAAAGTGAAATGAAGTTATTCCTCTTGTTTTTTCAGGGGAGCTGAGGGAAGTTTAGGAAGAGGAGAGGCTCTAGTATTAGAAGAGGAAAGAGGAGGGAGTGTCTTTTCCTTCTGGCTCTTCCCCATTCTTCCCGTATCCTATTTCCTCCCTGACTCTGCTGCTGCTGCTTTTGAAGAATGAGCCTGAGGGAAGGAAGGAAGCATCAGGAAGGCCTTCTGTCCTCCGAGGGTGGCTTGAGATACAGGGGCTTGTAGGTCCCGTGTCCTTCAGAATCCCAGGACTAGAATGAGTTCCTCATAGGGAGGAGGGTGTAGGAGGAGTCAAATTGCTCACTTGCTTTTTTAAAAAATATTTTTTATTGTGAAATATGTATATAGAACAGTGATAACTTGCAAAGCACAATTTAACAAGTAAAAGAGCAAATTTCAAAGAATTTTATGGGTTAGTTTCACTTGCTCTTTTTAACTTTCCTCTTGATTTTAATTTTTTTTTCTTAAATCATTAAGGAATGTCTCAGGTGTTTGTATGATCCAGTGGTATCAATCACATTCATAATGTTGTACTACCACCACCACCACCCATTACTAAAACTTTTTCATCACTCAGAAATTCTACCCATTACCCATTAACTGCCCACCCCCCTGACCTGTTACCTACATTCTGTCTCTGAATTTGACTATTCATTTCATCCAAGTAAATCATATAACATCTGTCTTTGTTGGGTTTTTGTTTCATTCAATACGATGTCTTCAAGGCTTCATCCATGTTGTAGCATGTATCAGAACTTCATTCATTTTTATGGCTGAATAATACTCCACTGCATGTGTATGCCACATATTGTTCATTCATCCATCCATCGATGGACATCCTTCCACTTTTTCGCTATTGTAAATAATGCTGCTATGAACATTGGTGTACAAATATCTGCTTGAGTCCCTGCTTTCAGTTCTTTTGGGTCTATACCTAGGAGTGCGATTGCTGATCATATGGTAGTTGTTTAACTTTTTGAAGGATCACCAGTTTTCAACAGCAGCTGCACCATTTTACATGCCCATCAACAATGTACCAAGGTTCCTATTTCTCCACATCCTCACCAACACTGTTTTTTCAATAATAGCCATTCTAGTGGGTGTGAGGTGTATCTCATTGTGATTTTGATTTGTCAAATTACTCTTGCAAGAGATTTTCAGCTTTGGATTTTTCGCTCTAAACTTTATAAATTTTCAACTGCTTTTTTTGGGAAAAAAAGTTATATTTTTTTCCTTTTAAGTGAGAAAGGTGGTTTACTTTGTTATTTCTCATTAGAAAAGGTGCTTTTGAGGATTCAGCAAGATAATGCAAAACCATTTAATATACTAAGTGTTCATTCTTATTGTTGAGGAATTAGACACCCCCCTTAAATGAAGCATGCTTGAGCACTCTGGATAGAATACTCCAGTAGCTTGGAATCATGCTAGTTAGAAGTAGGCGAGTAAGAATGAGTACTGTCCCTAAGCTTGGTGTGGCCCTCCTGGCTGGTGAGGAGCCCTCGAGTTAATTCCCATTTTTTCTATGCACTTTTGCATGGCCTTACCGAAGTCTAGGCTCCTCTTTCCCATTTACAAAACAGAAAGCATGGAAGAGTCCAAGAGTCATCACAAACACCTACCATAGCTGGACAGGTGATTTGAATATTAGAAGGAAAACCCCGGAGGTCTGTGATAAATGGCAGCTGAGTGATCAGTTTTTCTGTAAATTAGTGGTGCTTGCCTTCCTTGCCTATTAAGTCCTCAGAAGGGTTCTACTGGGTAGGGCCTAGTTTCCATTTAGATGGAGGTTAATTTCTTAATTCTGCCCCTCCCTCCAATTATTTCTGTAAAAAATAATGTACAACCAAAGTAAGCCACCTGAAATTACCATCCACAAATAATAAAAGAACCGCTGGAGTATAAACATTGGCACAACCTGGGAGAAATGACAAGCCCAGTAGGCTGAGAATAGGTCTTTGCAAGACTGGGTAGTAGGGTGGGTACAGGGGCCCAAGTTGGCCAAGAGGACTAAATATAATCTATTCTCATTGAATGACCCATCTACTTGCATCTTGGAAGAATTATCCAGCTCTAAATGTCAGCAGCGCTGAGGTTGAGAAGCCCTGTTCTAGAGAGCACATAATGCAACAGATACAGCATGGAATCAAACACAATGTCCAATGATAAGAATTTGTGCAAGACAAGACATTTTGAACTGCTGAACCAGAAATCCTCTGGTGGGAGACGCTTTCTTTTCCACAGCCTCTTCGTGAAAGTTTGAGAAGCTATAACTCTAATAACACAAAGCATTTCTTCTATACTCAAGAATCAGGCATTGCCACTCTTTAAATCAGAATATGAATATATGTCTTTATTATGAAGCTCACAAGAATGAATGACACGTTAGCACTATCCTTCTGATCTGATGAAGTATACACGTGACCCATACTGTGGCAAGAAGCAGAGGCGAGGGCTCTCAGAGCTGGGGCAAAGTGTCCACTGAAGAAATCCTCATTTCACGAAGAGAGGATGCTGCCTTGGACTCAATAATACCTGCTGCATGTTGCAGCCAGGTCTCCATGACCTTACCAGAATCCTTCATTCCAACACCAGCTGACCCTCTTTTCTTTTGCTCCTCTTGACCCCATTAAGGCCTAGGTCAACTGCCCCACTTGCCAGGCTGCTTCTGGAATCCTACAGCACATCTCTTTAGCATGCTGCTGCCCTGCCACTCTCAGGGCACCAGTGGGGGTTGGTGAAAGAACACAACGTCACATTACCAAAAATAGTGGGGTTACATTAGTAACTGATGCTTGGACATAAACCTAACCACCTCACAGAACACATGCTTCCTCTCTAAATGACTCAGAATCCCCTAGAGAGCAAAGGAAACTCCTTGATTTTTTAAAATAAACATTTTTGGAATGATTCTGTATGCCAGGCACAGAGACATAAAGTGGACAGTGTTTCCTTCCATCATGCTCTCTTGTATGCCTGCAAACAGCAGGTATCCAGGAAGCCAGAGGACGACAGCTGGAACCAGATCTCTATCCTGGCTCATCCCTGCCAGTGAAAGTGGCCACCACTCTCCTTCTAGTGGGTATTAGTTCATTTTCAAAAGGGAGGATAAGAGGATTGGGGATGGGGGAGAAAAAAGTCTGTAAAACAAAACACAAACAATCCAACAATCTAGAAACCATTTGGGACTACAATAAATTTTATGACAATAAGAAGTAGCTGAAAACACTACATGCCAACATAGACAATATATGATTTACTACCCCCGGGAAGCAGTCAGCTGGGAGAGCGTGGCAGAGGCCACTGGTTTACACTAAAAGCCTCTCAATGGACTGCTGAATGGACTGGATCTGCTGCTTCAGCTGTGAGCCTTCCTTGATGGTGACAGAGCAGGCAATGACAGGCCTGGAGACGCCACAGGCCCGCCCCAAGGCCTGCTTGGAGCGCACAAACACATAGGGCACATTTTTATCTTCACACAGTAGTGGAAGGTGTAGGATGATTTCCAAGGGCTCAGCGTCGGCAGCCATCACGATGAACTCAGAGATGCCTCTGTTGAGGGTTTTGGTGGCTTTGGAGAGAACAAAAGATGAGGCCAACAGGTGAGGCAGGGCTGCAAGAAGGTTATTTCCCGAGAAAAGAAAAGCAGGTCCCAGAAAACTGGGCAAAACCCCCAGGCACAAGCAAGTCTGTCTGTATTCTGCAACTACCCTAGGAAGTGATGAGGGATTCAATCAGCCATCCTCTATGTCTCTTTCTCAAACCCTACATCAGTCTCATCAGTACAGTCAAAACACAACCTGAATCTGACCACTTCTTTCCTCTCTGCTACCACACTTGTCCAAGCCACCATCATCTCTCACCTGTTTGACCACAACAGCTTTCACACAGGTCTCTGCAGCATCAGGCAGAGCAGTGAAGCACTTCTCAAACTATGTGTGGTCAAGGATCAAGATTTTCCCCTCCCCAGCTGCTGTGGGAAAGCAATACTTCTGGAAAGTTCATAACACATGTGACGCACAATGCAAGTTCACTAATACCCCACAGCATTGTTTGAAATGCTTATTCCTGATTGCTTATCTCTTTGTGGCCCACCCTGGTCCAGGGACCACACTCTGCACAGTCCTGGAGCAGTTTGAATCCTGGCTCTCACTTTCTTTAGACATGTGGCCTTGGGCAAGGTGTTTAACCTCCCTTAGTTGCATCATCTGTAAAACTGGGATTATAATTCTATTGAATAGGATTCTTGTAAATATTAAACAAATTAATAAGAATAATGCCTGTTATGTGGTAAGTGTAAAAATGTAATAGTTTGTGTTACTATAGTTTACTATCCACACAGGAAGTCAAGCAGGGCTTCTTTCAAAAGGTTAACTCAGATCATGTCAATCCTTCTGCTTAAAATCTTTCCTTTTTTTTTCTTAAACACCCAGAGCAATATCAGCAATTGAGGATTCCTCCCGGGAAGATGGCTGCCTGTCAGCATGGCTCAGGAATTGTGAATAGCAAAATCCACCCTGGGAAGGTGCTTGTGTTCATCAAGCCCACCTGCCCCTACTGAAGAAAGACCCAAGAGATCCTGTCAAATGCCCTTCAAACAAGGACTTCTGGAATTTGTCGATATCACAGCCACCAGTGACATGGTGATTCAAGATTATTTCCAAGAGCTCACAGGGGCAAGAATGGTACCTTGGGTCTTTATCAGAAGACTGATTAGGTGGATGCTCTGGACTTACAAGTATGCAGAAGAGTGGGGAACCAGAGACCCGGCTAAGGCAAAGTGAAGCTCTAAAATAATTACAGCAGAGCTGACTCCAATGATGCCCCCCTTGGGAACCGGATGGCCTCACCAATGAAGACAACACTTCTTGGTGGATGGATCTGGGGCCATTCTTATCCAGCTCCAGCAACTGTTTATTCTGAAATATAGTTATTATCATCATCATAATCATAATAGGGGGAGTGGAATATGGGCAGGGGGAAAAGTTTTCCCCACACCATGGGGGTGAAAAGACTGATGGACAGTCTTGGGTTTCTTCTGGATTGGCCTTTTGGGCTCCAAAAGACCATGACAAGTTCTGGTTTAGGATTCATCCATTGACCCAAAAGATGTTCTTTTCGACATGTTTTTCTTACTGACTGTTCTCCATGTGCTAGCACTCCTCTACATCTAAACCAGTGTTTCTCAACAACAACCACATTTATTCCAAGCCCCCTAAGATGGATCTGTATTTGGTCTTTGGTACTACCCGTCAGCCAAAATTATTTTTCTTAGCTTGACTTTCTAGAATTCGCATTATGAAATCAACAGCTTCTTAAATGTGTTTTTTCAAACTACATGCATATCTCCCTTCACTATCTTCACCCCACCTTATCCCATTTTGAGAATCATTGCCCTGAGCCAGTGTTCTCAACCTTGACAACTTAAGAGTTCTCATGGGAAATATGTAACAATTCCATGAAGTTGAGAAAACTCTGCAGGAAAATTTAAGCACTGTCAGACTTCACTTGGTGTCACAGGGGTCAGAGACACAAGTGTAGATGCTGCAGTCAACTGGCAATATTCTTATATAAGCTTGTCCAGGTAATCCTGAATGAGTGTGTATTATTCTGGAGTATCATCAAAATTAAAATGCAAAATTAAAATTCTCATAGAAATCTTGTAGCTCTTTCCCCCAAGAATATGAGAAACACTGTCCTAAATGGTTCTCAATTTTTCTTTTTCCACTCTTTGAAAATTTAAGAATCCGTTACACCATGCAGTTTAATTTTGTGTTCTAGAATTGCAAGATTATGTTCATTTCCTTTTGTGTTCTCTAGTATGAATAATTTCTCTTCTAATGAAAAAAAAAAACCCGTAGATGATGATTGTTACTTTTGTTAATTTTTTTTCCATGTCTTAAGCTTTTAAGAAATGGTATTAGTGTAAAGTACACATACTTAAAACTATATTCATGTTTGCCCCCACCTTTATAAATAAAGGCATGTGTTGCTGTCAAAAAAAAAAAATCCTTCCAATAGTTTCTCATCCCACTCAGATTAAAATACAAATCACTAACAATGGCCTACAATGTCTCTTGTGATCTGACGCCTAGCTACCTCTCATTCCTTCACTCAGCTCTAGCCACAGGGGCCTCCTTACTCTCCCCTCCAGCAAGCCAAACCCACCTTTGTACTCTGCCCAACACCCCACCCCCCTCATGTATCCAGTTCTCTGCTCAAACTTCACCTTAGAAAGACCTTCCTTGAATACACCATCTAAAAAGAACTTACCTCAGCCATTTCCATCTCTCCACCTCAGCAAACTACTTGGTTTTGTTGAAATAAGAGTACCCTGTATTATCCTTGGGGAGAAGTATTATGTTATATGTAATTATTGTACTAAAAAATTCCTTGTTCAAAAAACAAAGTGGATGTTTCTGAGAATTAAACGAATGTAAACTCTCCATATCAGAGATGTTCAAAAAAACAGTAATATCTTTTGCCTTCTGGGGGAGGTCACAAAGTTAATACACAAAGTCTGTACAACTGACTTTCAATGGGCTGTCAAATGAAACAAGTTTACATATAGAGAAAAAAAGGAGGTCAATGTAACAAAATGTTAACAACTGGTCTAAAAAAAATCGTAGCCCACTAACCTTCAGCATCTAAGGACAAAATGCTGTCCCCAAGTCCTCCCACTGGTCTCAGTATCCAGCCTTCCTCCTAAACTGAAAATCTAGCCCAGAGACAGGCCCCTGCAACACGCCCACAGACCACCTTCTGGTGCCTTACCCTCATTGGCTCCTTTACGAAGCTGTTTGTAGTTACACGACTGCTGAACAAGGTCCAGTAGTTTCTTGGTGAGGTGGGCATCTGCGAGGGGATAGGCTTTCGGATTGACATCAGCCTCAGTCTGGCGGGAGGGAATAAAACGATTGGTCAAGCTGAACCAGAAGTTGTTCCAGACAACTTACAAAATACTTCTGCTCCAAACACGACTTAACACTGCCCTGTCCACTCTCCAGCTTAGAAAAACACGAAAAAAAACTTAGAAAAAAAATATTAGTCGTTTTTTTTTAAAAACAAAGTTAGCAATTATTTAAAATCTAACACCAAGTTCTCTCTCCATTCTCCATTCTGTATTCAAATTTCCCTCTGTCCTCAGTGAAAACCCTAGTTCCCAACAAACCAATGTATTTTCTTTTGTTCTAGCCTACAATACATACAAAATGGTTCCAGAATTGCCGTATCACTTCTACCAACAACAAACTCATGAAGGCCAAAATTTCTTTTTGTTCTTAAAATATACCCAATTACAGCCATACATAGTAGTAAATGGCAAAAGTTACTCAAATTGTAAAGTTGAAAGAGGAGGGCTGGGAGCAGGTATAACACCAAGGGAAGGATGGATGACAACGACTGGGACTGTGTAACATAGTGAAGCCTAGAGTGGTCAGTGATGGTAACCAAATACACAAATGTAAAAATGTTTTTACATGTGGGAGAACAAATGAATGCTAACCTTGCAAGGTGTTGAAAAAAAATAGTATTGGGGAAGAAGTACAATCAATGCAACTGGAGTCTGGGGTTAACAGTAACACTGTAATATGCTTCCATTAAATGTAACAAAGGCAGTATACCAAAGCTCAATGTCTGTGAGAGGGGGGTGTAACAGAGGGGTACAGGATTCTTGGTAGTGGTGGTGGTGTCTGACCTTTGTATTTTATTTTTACTTTTTCTTTTACTCTTTTTACTATTCTTTTCTTTCAATTCTTTTTTCTTTTTTCTGAGTAATGAATATGTGTAAGTGCTAACTGTGGTGACGAAGGCAAAACTATATGATGATACTATAGAACATTGATTGTACACTGTGGATGACTGTATGGTATTTGAATATATCCCTATAAAATTGAAGGGAAAAAAATAAAGAGGGACACAAGTGCTGGAGAGAACTTGGAAAGAGAGATGTATGTATTCACTGTTGGTGGGGAAGTAGAATGGTATAGCCTATCTGGAGGACAGTGTGGTGGTTCCAAAAGAAGCTAGGTATGTGGGTGTCATAAGGTCCTGCAACCTCATTATGGGGTATATACTTGATCTGAGAGCAGGAACTTGAACGGACATTTGCACACTGGTGTTTATGGTGGCAGTATTCACTATTGCAATGGATGGAGGTGGCCTAAGAGTACACTGACTGATGAACAGAATAGTGAACTGTGGTGTACGCATACAACAGGATATTGAGTGGCTACACAAGAAGGAATGAAGCTGTGAGACATGCAACTAGGTGAATGGCTCCTGAGTACAACATGTTGAGTGAAGTATGCCAGAAACAAGAGGACACACATTGTAATGCCTCTCTAATATGGACTAACTACAATGTGTAAACTCTGAGAACTGAATCTTAGAGCACAGCTTATCAGGGGAACGCTTATTGCAATGGTCCCTAGATTGTAAGCTCTTACAGCAGTCACATCTATTCCTGAGTTGTAATGGTAATCTCTAAATCCTGTGATGCTGAGCTCCTTGTGTATAACCTGGTCGGTCTCTGGAACTTTGGGTCTCAGGTGTGACACCTGAGACTCAGAGCTAGAGCTTAGCAGCTATGAATGTCAGTATTACTCCATACAGCAACTGCTGAAAGAGCTGAAAAAGAGTTCAGACTTCATTTAGAAATATGAACAAAGCAGATCTGGTTAGGACTAAGGCAAATCAGGCCAAAGGGTAAAGGACGATAATGACTGGGTTTTAAAACTATAACTTTTGTGTGAGACCAAGGTAGGAGATGTTTATTTGGTGCAGGATCTATATTTTCTGTAGCACACTAGATAATTTAACTTGTACGATCAGTTTGTTTGAACATCATTATTGCATGGAGCTTTGAATGGAAGTGGGATTTGGTGAATTTGTATAGGCTGGGGTGAAATCCCGATACATCCCAGAGTGATATGGGCAGAGAGTAAAAGTGTATTTGCGGGCCCCCCTCCCCCCGGTGAGAAACTGGGGAGAAATGTGGAAGTGTTGGACTTCCCTACCTGGGTTGTTGCTGGTTTTCCTGCAAACATTGAGGACTGCCAATTTAGTGGGCTGAGCCCTCTAACTGGGGGCTTCTCTTGTGGGGCTTGTTGCTCCAAGGGAAAGGTTAAGCCTACTTGTGGTTGTGCCTAAGAGTCTCCCCCAGAGAGCGTCTTTGTTGCTTTGTTGTGCCCCCCCCCCCCCCTCAAGCCCACTCGGCAGTTGAACTCACTACTCTCCTCCCTATGACTTTCAGGGTTGTGAATCCCCCTGGCAACACAGGAAATGGCTCCTGGGGATGAGCCTGGACCCAGCACTGTGGGATTGAGAAAATCTTCCTGACCAAAAGCGGGAAGAGAGATGAAACAAAATAAGGTTCTAGTGGCTTAGAGATTTCAAATGGAGTCGAGAGGTCACTCTGGAGGGTATTCTTATGTGCTATATAGATATTCCTTTCTAGTTTTTATTGTTTTGGAATGGCTAGAGGGAAATACCTGAGGCTGTCAAACTGCAACCCAGTGACCTTGGCTCTTGAAGACGACTGTATAACTATGTAGCCTGCACAGCATGACTGTGATTGTGAAAACCTTGTGGCTTGCAATCCCTTTATCCAGTGTATGGACAGATAAGTGGAAAAATGGGGACAAAAATTAGATGAAGAATAGGGTAGGATGGAGGGGATGGAAAGTTTTAGGTGTTCTTTTTTGCTTTGATTTTTATTTTGGAGTAAGGAAAAGGTTCAAAAATTGATTCTGGTGATGAATGCACAACTGTATGACAGTGCTGTAAATGACTGTACATTGTGGATGACTGTAGGGTGTGTGAATATATCTCAATAAAACTGTATTTTTTTAAAAAGTAAATGAACAATGGGGGGGAGTGGAATGGAATGTTTTGGATGTTCTTTTTATTTTAATTTTTATTTTTTGGAGTAATGAAAATGTTCAAAGATTGTGGTGATGAATGCACAACTATATGACAATACTGTGAACAACTGATTGTACACTTTGGAGGAATGTATGTTATGTGAATATATTGCAATAAAATTGCATAAAAACAGATTTGAAATTAAACAAAAAGTTACTCAAATTGACTTTTTCTTTGTGGTTCTCAATTTGATACGGTATTATGTTCTTTCACTTGTTTGTATTCAATTTGCTTTCCCCCTCACAGCTTCCCCTATTATTAATACCTTGCATTAGTGTTACTTTTGTTTCAGTTAATGAACCAGTACTGATATGCTACTGTTAACTGAAGTCCATGTTTACATTAGGGTTCATTCTTTGTGTCGAACAGTTCCACGAGTTTTGATAAATGCCATGTTATGCATTTACCACTATAGTATTATACAAAACAGTCTGACCAACCTATTCACCTGCTCTCAAACCCCCCAAAACCACTTCTCTATTAACTGTCTCTATAGTTTTGTTTTCCATGCCACACAGTTGAATCATATAGTATGTAGCCTCGATTTGCTTTTTAAAAAAAAAAATTCTTTAAAATTTTATTTTTCAAATATATTAAATATCTGCATGGTTCAAAAGTCAAAACACTGCCAGCAAATCAACTCAATGTTTTGAAAACTGGTAAAGGGAAACAAGCAAGCATTTTTTCTGCCTTTCCTATACAGTTTGTATCACTAGTGAACAAATAGCAGATGACAAGTTTCTCTTCTATCATTATTCCACCTAATAAATAAAAGAACAATACAAGTAAATATCACCAACTTGCAATCCATAGTCAATGAATGGATCTGGAGAGTAACAGCCACCAACATTACAAAAGACAACCAGATACTGTGTGACCATTGCCCCTCTTGACAAATAAGAAAGACATCTATGATCAAGCAGCCACGAGAAAAAGAAAATAAAATTGAATCTTTCGAAGCCGTTATTTCCAACTTCCAATATGGAGGAAATACAGAAGAAAAAAAGAACATGTTAACCAATACAAACACAATAAGTAAAATTAAATTCTAACACTAGATATTTGATGTTAAGGTATTAGATTTTTAGATGCTATAATGGCGTTGTGGTTATGTTATAAATTGTTACTTTATAAATCCATACTAAAATATTTGTGGATAAAATGACATGTCACTGGGATTGCTTCAAAATAATCCATGTAGGGAATGAATTGGTTTAGTGGCCTTTTTCATCCCTTTCACTTCATTCCCACCTCTCAAGTTAAACATTTTCATTAATTTCTCGTTTGTCCTTCCATGTCTCTTTATATATATACATTCATGTATTCTGCAGATCCAGCCTCCATATTTCATCATGTGCACCCAGCAGTCTGCCCGTGGCAGTCCAGTATAACCCTGGTTTGTAGCCTGGACGGGGCATGCAGCACCAGGATGACAGGTAGATGACTGCCCAGTGGGAATAATCACCATCATGTCTGCCTTAGTGAGAATCCACAGAAATGCCCCACCTTTAGGGGAGCAAGATACCACAGGACCAGATACTACAGGACCAGATACCAAAATGCCTGGTTTTCTCCCCAGTATACCCCACTGAGTAAACCAGTAATAGTTCCTGGGAAAAGGAGAAGAATTAGGTGAGGGCTGTAATTCCCTGAAGAAGCGCCTCACTGGGTGAGAAGAAAGGCCAACCCTCCCCCTTTTTTGCTCTTTTAAATACATCTTAGAATCAGTATCTCAAGGTACACACACACACACAAAAGCCTCTGAGGCTGTTTGACTTAAAGATTTGATGCAATCCCAATAAGGTGGGGAAACATCTTTAGGATACAGAATCTGTCAATCTATTAAAATACATTTGCTGTTTAGTACTTTTTAAATAAAGCTTTATCCATGAAGGTTTAATATCTTTTAGATTCCTTCACAGAAACTTCATTTCCTAGTGTACAAAAAATTTCTTGCTTTGCAATGAACTGGTGTTGAACTTTAATCACATTTTTAGCATTGACTCAGATGAATGAAATTTTTCTCCTTTAATCTGTTAAGCATTTTAGTCTCCAAGTAATGTTTTAGCTGTGTGTTACATGCCCTGATATGTGGTATTTTCACTATTGTTCAGCTGTTTCTGAATTTCTAATATAATTTTTTATTTGACACATGAGTTTTTTATATCTTCATTTCCAAACATAAATTAACTTTGTTATCGATTTCTAACTCATTTGCATTTTAGTTGACAGCATGGCCTATATCATCAATCTTTTAAAATGTGTTGCTTTATGTTCCAGTAGGTGGCCAGTTTTCATAAATGCTACTTGCTTGAAAAGCGTATTCTATAGTTGATGGCAACAAATGTTCATTATATTCACTCTGTCCACTATGGCAAGTTAACCCATAGCCTTGTTCAAATCCTCCATTTCCGTACTGATAGTTTATCTGCATGATCTATCAATTATGTAATTTAAAGAAAACATAATTGTATATCTATTTCTCCTCATAATTACTTCATGTTCACTTTATTTGTACCTTATTTTGTAGCCACCCTGCCTTTACTGATGCCTTTTGCCTTAAAATCTTTCCTTCTGATGTTAATATACACTACATGACAGCTTATTTTAAAAGCAGGATCTTTTTCATTCATTTTACTTTCAATCTTTTAGTAACCTTTTGTTTTAGATGTTTTGTAAACAGCATGTAGCTGGATTTTTCTTTCTTACTATTTTTCAATATTTCTCCCTCTACTGGTTTGGAGTCATGTATCTTTATTCTTTATTACACCTGAGAAATCACAACATGTGTCCTTAACTTATCAAAATCGAATGTTCATGAAGCCTTCACTCTCCTCCTGAACAACAAAGGACCAGATAATCACTCTTCATCTATATATACATGTTTTTTAAAATCCCAGATATTTTCCATTGTAGCTTCCAACAACCTGTCTCTGGAAATTAGGATTGTCAACTCTCAATAACTATCAAATGCAAAAAAAAGGAGAAAACTTCAGAAGCCTGAACCACCAAGAAGGAGTCATCTTACTGTTTTAGTATTAGTTAACTAAAACAAACACAAAACAAAACCACAATTACCTAGCTTTCAAATATTAACTGAAACTTGTTTAATGTACTGACCTTTTAATTCCTTCAAATGTCAATTAGTGGTCTAATTAATTGAATGAATAAAATCATACCCTGGCTAACTTTATCAAGCTTGATCATTTTGTCTCCCTGGACACCAGACTGCCAAAACCTGCAAGGTTCCTATTTAACAAATACTGTGCATCACTAACTCCATACCAAGCATCAGGACTAGGTGTTTAACATGTCTCACTCACAACATCCTCAAGCATCGTTATCCTCATTTACAGTTGAGGAAAACTGCAAAGTTCAACCTGAAACCATCCAATTCCATAACTGTGTAAGGATGAGCACTGGTTTGGAAGCTTCAAGTTCTAGGCTCAGCCACCCATCTGCTTTAAAAGGGGTGGAGGGGGTGGGTGGAGGCAAGGAGTCCCCTGGGATCCAAGTCCCGCTGGGAGGATTAAACCTCTCCAGGGAAGACCCCTTCTTACCAAGCGCCATCCACATCTAGCAACGAGGCTACACAATTTGGAACTCTCGCTAGATGATTAAAAGTTGAAGACAACCAAGCATTCAGAGCAGCCGCACGTGGTGCTTTCAGGGCTTCTTACTTCTGAGACCACTGCCTCGCAGGAGGAGCCTTTCCTGCGCCCCAGGCAGGGGGTCGGGGTCACTCCCCGTTCTCCACAGTTCCCAAACGCCAAAGGACCCTTTAGGTCTTTGGCACGTGTAACTCACAGCAGACATCAAGTAAAGACCTACGGAGATCTCCCTCTCCTGAACCCCAGCAAAGGGAGAAGGAGTTGATTCAAATCCCAGGGTTCCACACCATTCTCTAGGGATAGCAAAAAAGAAAAAAAGAATGGAACCAGATTTTTCCATCCAGCTATCTTTGCCCACATGGGTTGGTCTCTTTTTCCCAGTCCGGGCCATGTCCCCGCCGTTCACCCGAGGCCTTCAGCCACGCGCACAGATCACGCTGCCAAGCGGTCGGAACCCCGCAGCTACCCGAGTACTAACTCCAGGCCGCGCGGTCGGAAGCTCGCGGCTACCCGCGTTCTAATCTTGGGCCGGCTGCCTGGACCCCCTGGCTGTCCGAGCTCTAACCGCGGGCCGGACGGAAGAGATGGCGCACGTTCGAAACCCCCGACAGGCTAGCGAGTGAACCGAACCCTGAGTTCCCCGCTTCCCGGCCGAACGGCCCGGGGGCACGAACTCACCATGGCTGCGGTTCCCCGGACTCGCTTCTCCTTAAACAGCTCAGCTACCTCAAAGAGAAACGTTCGCTTCGGCCGGAAAGCCGCACCAGGAAAGGAGCGGAATCTGCCGCGCGCTGCAGGAAGGGGAAGTGACGTCACGCGGGGCGGTGGTCCTCGCCCCCTAGGGGGCGCTCGCGCGGAGACTGCCTCGGTTCTGGTCTAGGGGCCGTATTTTTTTATTTTCATCCTATTGTAAACTGTTGGCACAATGAGTTGAACATTTCAAAAAAATAGCTCACCAAAACGAAGGGATTCAATGGTGTCATCTTTCCATTGCTGGCCTATTTTTGACACATTTTCTTGTGCTTTCAAAATCTGACACTACGCTGGTGAGTGAAAGTGTGGGGATAGTTATGGGTAATCCTAAGTGTTTTCCATCATCTTCAGGTATCCCTTGTTGAAGTGTCTGGTGGGAAGTGGAGTTGGAATCCATCGAGTAGGAAATTCAGGAGGAAAAGCAGGTTTGGGGGTGAGGGTGTGGGGGTGTTGAATTTCTGTCAGGTTGGGTTTGGAGATATCTTAGAATACCCGCTTTCTCCTGACCAGCATCCTGCCCTTTTCCCTTTAGATCGCCATTATTTAAAGCTAAACCCACGCTTCAACACGTCCAAGAGGACTTCACTGATCCTTAGGGCAATTCCTCATCCCTTTCCCACAGAATGCCACCCACAATTTGGGACTACTTGGGTCTAGCCAAAATTAGACCATTTGGGGCTAGCTCCAGTTAAAGCGTCTGGACACCTAGAAGTTGAGACCTGGCAGGACCCTGAGGAAGCATTCAATGCAGCCCCTTCATTTTACAGATGGGGAAACTGAGGCCCAGGGAGGGGAAGCTGTTTTCCCATGGTCGCAGAGTGAGGCAGTGGCTAAGAGGGAAATGAACCTGGGGTTTTGGGCCCCTAGCCTGTGTTTTTCCGCCATGTCTAGTTGCTCTCCCTGAGATGTGTTGGGGCATCCAGGCAACGGGAAAGATTTGAAGTGGCTCCAGAAACGAACATTGATTACATCAGAGACTTTCCCATCAAATCTCACTTCTTGCAAATTTGATATGACTTGTCAAAGGGGAAACAAAATGTTTCCAAACTAAGAAATGCCCACCAACACTGAGTCCAAGATGGGAAATGTAAGAAGGGAAAAAAGAAGAAGGGATGCTGGGTGTTCAAATAAGAATACATGTGTTCAGCAAAGTGCTCATTAAATGTTAATGGATAGAGACTTGGGGAAATGGATGAAAATAAGAGGAAGAAAGAAATCAAGCAGACTTTAGGCAATATAGGACTAAGTTCATACATAGTGGGAACTTAGTCTCTTCACTCCAGAGGAAAGAGGGATGTTTAAAATAAATTCCTTCCTTTTTAATCCCTTTTGGGCAGTCCTCCACTGGTATTGTCACCTGCATCAACAGCATGCTAGCCAGCCCTGGGGCTGGATTCAGTGGCTGGAGCTCAGCCTAAGGTATCAAGGTCCTTTGTGAGGTGGCCTGAGTGACAGGGGTGCTCTGAGGGAGGGGCTACCCCGCCCCAAACTGGCTGGGTCAGCCAGACAGGTCCTGCCCTCTGACTCCCCAACATCACCTGCCTGGCCTAAGCTCTGCCATGTTGCTGCCATTGCTGGGCGCTTGTGCCCTGGTGGGGCCATTCCAGGGCTCTGAGTGGGAGCCAGTGCGGGGCCTGATCTCCCAGGATCGCAGCTGCAGGGACCTTCGGTGCTGCGGTAACCTGCTCATCCTCTGCCTGTTTCTGATCTGGCAGGTCCAGCACTTTTGGTGTCTAGTTACCAGGACCCGCCCCAGCATGAGGAAGGCCATCAAGGTGAGGGGGGGCCCTACACACCTCCCACTCCCCTCTCCTCAGCACCATGATTGTCTCAGCTGTTTGCTATCAGGACCCTTTCCTATGCCCCGAGGAACTCAGACTGGTCCAGGAGAGCATGACCCAGGTCCAAACCCCAGGAGTCACCCTGGACACCTTTACTTCCCTCACTCCACACATTCAACCCATCAGCAAAGTCCTATTGACTCCACTTGCAAACCATATCTCAAATCTGATCACTTCTCACAACCTCACCACCGACCACCCTGGGCAGAGCCACCATCCTGTCTCACCTGAACGGTAGCAACCGCCTTCTTCCTCATCTCTGCCCAACTCTCGTGCCCAACAGGAGCAAATCCTCCATGCAGCAGCCATAGTGAACTTTTTTTCTTTCTGTTGATCCAAGGATAATATACATACACAAATCATAAGGGTACAGGTCAGTGAATTTTCACAAACCATACACCATCCATGCACAGCACCCAGATTAAGAAACAGAACGTGACCCATAACACAATAGTCCCTCTTATGCCTCTAGCAATCACAACTATGTTGATTTCTAGTAGCATAGATTCATTTTGTCTGTATGGAGTCACATGGTAAGCTTTTGTGCCTGGCTTTAGCCAGAACGAACTTTTAAAAATAGATCCTAGCACTTCCCTGTGCAAAACCCTGCAGTGACTCCTATGGACACACTCCCCAAATTCAGACTCCTAACTGTGAGTCCAAGGCCCAGCAGGATCTGGACCTGGGTTTCTCTCTGACTTCACCTCCTCGTGCTCTCCTCATTGCTCGCCTACAAGTCTCTTCCCTCAATGTCACTTCATTCGGGTCTCCAGTCCAATGCCACCTCCTCTAAGAGGACTTCCCTGACTACTCCATCTAAAGGAGCAACCCCCACCCCCACTATGCTTTTATTTTTGTCAGAACACTTTTAGATACCTAACATTATATTATATACTTGGTTCTTTTCTGTCTTCCATGTCTAGAATATAGCTCCCAGCAGGGACTTGGGCTGTCTTGTTCATGTCAGTATCCCCAGCACCTAGGGCATTGCCTGGCCCAGAGTAAACTCTTAATAAATACTCCTTGAATGATTGAATACTGTTTACCCTAAGGGAAGTGAATCCCCCTTCCTGAGCCCCTTCACCACGGAGATTGTAATTTTGCTCTATGAGGATTAGATGAGATGATGTGTATGCATTCACACCTGCAGGTGCCATCACAGAAGTGGACAGTGTCTTCTATGAGACGTGCCACTTTCTTCAGACTGGCTCCTGAATCCTTCATCAGTTCCGGCAAGCTCAGGGGCCTGGATGCTCATATCCAACTATGGGCACAAAAGCAGAGATGGGGATACCGGAGGAGCCTCCAAGAGTCATGGGCCCGACACTTGCAATCCTGGCAGCGCCGGGATCAGGGCCCGTCTTGGGATGTCCACAACCCTTCTGAGCCCATCTTTTGCACTGCCTCCTTTTCACACACATGCCTACTATCTCAGAACAGTTCCTGGGGAGCACGGCAGGTACCCTGGCGTCTCAGGGGTAGCCAGACTAATGTGATTTGCAAGCCACTGTTGCCTGCCCCAGAGACATGCCAAAGAGTGGAGCAACCATTGGTCCACTCCCAGGAAGAGTTGGTGCCTCGGGAGCCTGTTGTCAGCGTAAAGTCCTACCCCACCTCCATGACCTTAGCCTCCTCTCTGTCAAACCTCCCTTCAACTCGGAGGCTGCAGTTCTGCTCTGGAGAGTTCCTGCCTGCTCCTTCCAACCAGCAACTGGAAATACCCACCTGGAAGTCCCAGGGCTGCCTGCAAGAGGCTTGGGCACCAGGGAGGGAGAACCAGGAACTAAGCAGAGGAGAGGATAGTAGAGAGACCCAGGCTCCAGGGTTAGGGAACCAGAGAGAGAGCAGAGGGGATGGTGCTAGAGAAACCCAAGCATCTGGGAGGCAACTCCCAATAGACTTTGGAATGGAGGATGATGCAGGGACTGAGGTTCTGGGATGGGGTAACCAGAGCCTAATAGTAAGTGAAACTGATAGAGAGATCCCACCACCAGGGTGGCAGAACCAGGACCACATAGGAGGTGAGAATAGAACTGAAATTCAGGAACTAGGGAGGGAGTTCCTGGAAGGAACTGAAGGGAGGGAGGCTGAAATCCAGGCACATAGGAGAGAGAATCAGGAACAGTTAAGATGTAAAATTGATGTAGAGACCCAAACCTCAGAGTGTAGGAATCAAGATAAGAGCAGAGGTGAGGATGCTGTGGAGACCCAGGCATTTGAGAGGAAGAACAAGAAAGAGGCCAGAGGGGAGGATGAACGAAAGACCCAGGCTCAAGGATTGGGGGTGCAGGACCAGACTGGGGGAGAGGATGGTGCAGAAATTGAGGCAGAAGAGAGGATCAATAAGGACCAGTTTGGAGGTGAGGATGCTGTGCAAATCCAGACACCTGGGAGAGAGATCCTGGGAGAGGTCGAAGAAGAGGCTGGCTTAGAAATCCAGGCCCTGGAATGGAGGAAACAGGCATGGGTAGGAAGTGAGAATGTTACAGAGATCCAGACACCAGGGTGGGAGAACCATGGTCAGGATGGAAGTGAGAAAACTGTGGAGGCCCAAACATTTAGGGGAGCGAACCAGATACAATTAAGACATGAAATTCAAGTGGGGTGGGGAAACCAAGACCTGGGAAGAAATGAGGATGCCAGGGAAACCCAGATATCTAGGAGGAAGAACCTCAGAGAGATAAGGGAAGAGGACTGGGTGGTGCTCCAGACATCATGGTGGGGAAACCAGAGCTTAGTAGCAAGTGAAGTTGATAGAGAACTTAAGATACCATATTGGGGGAATCAAAACCAGATTGGAGGTGAACATGGAGCAGAAATTCAGGCATCAGAGAGATACCAGAGTGAAGATGGAGATGAAGATGGCATAAATACCCTTGCATTTGAGGCAGAGAACCAGAGGCAGTTAAGAGGGGAAAACGATGGCAAGACCCATCCACCAGGGTGGAGGAACCAGGACCAACTTGGAGGTGGGAATGGTGCAGACATTCAGGCATCAGGGAAGAGAACCCTGAGAGAGGTTAGAGGTGAGGATGGAAAAGAGACACAGGAACTCAGAGAAGAAAACCAGAGTCAATTAAGAAGTGGAATTAATGGAAAAATTCACACACCAAAGTGGAAGGAACAAGAACATATTCAATATAAACTTGGCGCAAATACCCAGGCACTTGAGGCAGAGAACTGGGAAATATTAAGTAAAATTGGTGGAGGAACCCATTCAGCGCAGTGGCAGGTAGAGGAGCAGATTGGAGGTGAGAATGGTGCAGAAAATCAAGCCCCAATGAAGAGAAGCCAGAGAGAAACTGGAGGTGAGAATGGTACAGAGCCCTGGGCACCTGGGGAAGAAAACCAGAGTCAGTTATGGAGTGATATGGATAGAAAAACACATTTATCAGAGTGGAAGAACCGGGAGCAGAATGGAGATGAGAGTGGAACAGAAACTCAGGCACCAGAGAAGAGCAAAAACAGAGAAGCTAGAGGTGAGGATGGTGTAGAAACCCAGAGACCTGAGACAGAGTACCAGGGACAGTTAGAGAGTGACATTTATGGAGAGACCCACTCCCTGGAGAAACAGACTAGAGGTGAGAACAGTACAGGAAATCAGGCATCAGAGAAGAGAAGCCAGAGAGAGGTTGGAAGGGAAGGTGGTACAAAGACTCAGATTCTTGGGGGAGAGAAGCCGAGACTGTTAAGAAGTAAAGTTAATGGAAAGACCTGTTCATTAGAGTGGAAGAGCAAGAAGCTGGTTGGAGGGAAGGATGGTGCAGAAATTCAAATACAAGGGAAGAAAAACCCAAGAGGGACTGGAGGTGCTGATGGTATAGAGACCCAGGTGTCTGGGGCAGTTTACCAAGGACAGTTAAGAAGTGAAATTGATGAAGACATCCAGCCACAGGGGCGAGGGAACCAGAACAAGGTTGAAGATGAGGATGCTGCAGCTGTCAAGGATGTAGGGAGCCAGAGAAAACACAGAGCTGAGGATTTTGGAGGACCTCAAGTATCAAGAAGAGCAAACAAGAACCAGGTTACAGGAAAGGATGTTGCTAAGGCACATCTCCAAGTTGACCCTTCTGGGGGTGAGGGGGCTACAGGCAAGAATCTCAGTCTGGCATGGACCCCAGCCCTCCCTGGCTTTGGTTATAGGGCCATGAAACAGAAACAGGGAGTGGCTGTGAACAATTCAGCCTCTGCTCTCTGTCTTGAGACAAGGCTCCTTTCCCACCACAGTGAGGTCTTCCTGCTGGCCAGTGGGGGAAGAAAGCATTTGGCCGGCCAGGGCGTGGCCCCTGCCAGAAAGTACAGAGTAGGGGTCTCTCCAGCATCCCAGCAGGCTCGACCTGGATCCCAGAGAGGCACACGAAAGGACAAAGTTGTGCATCCAGGGAAGGCCTCCAGCCTGACTTGCCAGCTCTGGAACCCACAGTCTCTAGCTGCTCCCCTCAGCCAGCCCTCTGCCTGCCACTCTGTCTTGTGTAGCTCAGCCCCCCAAGCTGCCACAGCTCTGGTGGATGCTCCCATTGCCCTCAACTTCCTGCCCAAGTGGCCAGCCCTCAAGAAGAGCAAACAACTGCTGCTGGAGTCCCTCATGCGGCGGAAGATTGCACACCTGAAATGGGGTCTCCCCCAGAGGATTCTGGAGTCCTATTTGCTCTTTACCTTCTTAGAACCGTCATCCGTTGTTGGAGTGAGGCTCCCTGGATCATACACAAGTCATGAGCTCCAAGGGCAGCAAGAAAGGCATTGTGAGGCCAAGGGCTCCAGACCAGGCATTAAGCCCCCAGAGAAACCCCGGAGAAAGAGTTCAAAACTTCCTACTGATGCTAGAGTCCTGGAGAAGTGTGGACCCCATGGGACAGAGCCACTGGGCAGTTCCACCCACCCTATAAAGCCTAGGAGGTCTAGGCCACCAGGGGGCACCAGAGAACCACAAGTTATCCAGGAGGAGCCTCCTAGGGCCCCGTTGCCTGCCCCCAGGAACCCCGGGCCTGCAGCAGAGTCTAAGGCTGGAAGACCTTCTGGTGAGAACAGCAGGGGCAGGAAAATGGTCAGCCCGGGGGTCTCTCTGATGGCAGAGATGTCTCCCAGTGGAGCAGGGACCTCAGGCTCCAGGGCAGGCCATGATCACAGGAGGAAGGAGTGCCCCCCCTGGGAGGCCTCTAAGTCCCCTGGACGCAAATTTCAGCAGCTCACACACTGGAGAAGAGGAAGCCTGGAGCCCCTGGAAGGCGAAGGGGCTGGGCAGTGGCCGCCGTCTTGTTCCATAGACTCCTCCAGCTTTAAAGGGAGTTTCCACTCTGCTGCAGTGAAGTTGAGCATGACCCTTCTGAACAAAATGTCCTGGTCCCCACAGATGGCCAAGCCCCAGCACTCCGCCCTAAACCTGGGCCTGCAGGATCCTGATCCTACCCAGTTTCCCAGGGTAGAAGATCCACATGCCAGCGAGGGTGGCACTGGGTTCAGCACTTCTTCTTTGGAGAAGGACCTTGAACCATCTGGTTACTGTGGTGCTGGGGCTGCTCTGCCCACGACAGAGAGCCCCCGTGATCCGAGAGCACCTGGGAACCCTAAGGAGACCCCACAGAGTCCACCAGCCCCTAAAAAGTTTGGTTTTATGAAGCGTTTGAAGTGTTTTCTCCAGCGTGGCTTTAGAAAGTAGGTCAAAGGCCATAGACCTCAGGACATGTGCAAAAGAGCCTAAGAATGGCCAGCTCACCCCCAAAGCCTCTAATAAAATTGGTTATTTGGTTCCAGAGGACTCTGATTTCTTTGGCAAATGAACCCCATTTTGGGGGTTGGGATACTTTGTAGGTAGACTCTACCCCATATTTTGAAGGTTTGGGGAATGTAGTCAGCCCAGTGCCATCTCCTAAACACCACCTCTCCCTAGATCCTCATAGTAGGGTCTGCTGGGGTTTCTACATGGTTCTGTTCTGCCTTTTTCTGAGCTAATCCCTATTGAGGCAGGACACTCAGTCTCAGCTGCTTGGGGAAGGAATGGTGCTCACCGTTGGGGACACTATGATTCTGGTCTTTTTTTTTTTTTAAGACAGGTTGC
This sequence comes from Choloepus didactylus, assembly GCF_015220235.1. Classification (NCBI taxonomy): domain Eukaryota; kingdom Metazoa; phylum Chordata; class Mammalia; order Pilosa; family Megalonychidae; genus Choloepus; species Choloepus didactylus. The sequence goes on along the minus strand of NC_051314.1, from coordinate 12,010,351 downwards.
AGGTTTATAGAAAAATCATGCAGAAAGCACAGGGTTCCTGTATAGCTCCACCCCCCACCCCCACTCCCACAACACAGTTTTCCCTATTAACACTTTGCCTTAGTGTGGTACTTTTGTTACAATTGATGAAACATTATTATAATTATACTATTAACTATAATCCATATTTACATTAAGTTTCACTGTTTGCATTGTACAATTCTATGGTTCTTAAAATTTTTTATTCTGGTATCATATATACAACTTAAAATTTCCCAATTTAACCATTTTCAAATATACAATTCAGTGGAGTTAATTACATTCACAATGTTGGGCTATCATCATCCCCATCCATTACCAAACCTTTTCCATCACCCCAAACAGAAACTCTGTGCTAATTAGGCATTATTAACTCTCTATTCTGCTCCCTTCCCCCGTCCTGGCTTCTGGTCACTTGTATTCTACTTTCAAACTCTATGAATTTGCATATTCTAATTATTACAAATAAGTAAGACCATACAGTATTTGTCCTTTTGTGTCTGGCTTATTTCATTCAACACAATGTCTAAAAGGTTCATCCATGTTGTTTTATGTATGAGAACTTCATTCCTTTTCATGGCTGAATAATATTCCATTGTATGTATATATATTCAGGTCCTTTTGCTTGTAAGGAAGGGAACTGATCCCCAGGCATCTACTGTGGTTCTGCCTCTGACCCTCAGACCCAACGCTGGGGTCCTGCTGCCTATGAACAGACTTTGTGGACAAAATATCCCCACCGTACACCTTCAATTCTCAAGTACTGACAGCCATAATTACCTGTTGTTCTGCCTTGCACAGCTGTAAGACATCCTGGAGCTAATCACTTGCTTTAATCAAATCTGAAATTTCTGATTCAACAGGCAGTAGCCAGCTTCAGCAGTTGGGAACTGAAGCTCACAGAGCCTAGATCAGTAAATGCTGGAGCTGGAAATTTAATTCAGTTTCTCCCCTCCTCTCCCTCCATTTCTTTCCTTTCATTTAATTTTAATTCATTGTAAAAGTCATACATGCTTATTAAAGAGAATGTAGTTACAATGAAGCAATGTAGTTATTTTAGGATATTTGTTTTTCTTATTCCTTTTGTTTTGTTTGAAATGGTTTTTTTGGTAAATTTTTTGATAAATAAAGTTAAAAAAAGAATTTAGAAAATTCAAAAAAAGAAAAATAATCCTTAATCCCACCACCCACACAGTTAACATTTTGATGTACTTTCTTCCCACTTTTATTTCTATACATTGCTGCCTTCAGGGTGCCCCCATAACAGTTTGTGCCTGCCTCTACTCTAGAACTTACATTGTGGTAGGCAGCATATAAGATGGCTTCCAATGATCCATCTCTACCTTCTGGTGTTCGTGCCCTTAGGCGATCCCTTCTCCTGGAGTGTGGTTTTGATCTAGTTACCCACTTCAGACAAAGAGAAGATAGCAGAAATGATGGGATATCACTTCTGAGAAGAGATTACCAAAAGACTTTAGCCTCTACCTTGGGCATCCTCTTGTTCTCTTGCTTGCTCACTGACAGAAGCCAGCCTCTTTTTTGTGAGCTTCCCTATGGAAAGTACTGGAATATATAATTTGCCAACATTAACAAAGTATATAGAATAATATTTAATATGGAAGAGGTGTATGATACATTTTTCTGCAAAAAAGCAGTCTACAAACCTTTGTACATTGCACTTGTAAAAATGCACATAAAAAGACCAGAACATATACCAAAATATTAAATTTATCTTTTATTTTCTTCATTGCATATGAAATATTTTATAATGTGTTAAAATTTGTTGAATAAATGCTGACTTTCTTGTTTGCTTATTTATTTTACATACTTGTATATATACTTCTGCAACTTTTTACCCTTAGCATTTTATGAGGCATTTTCCCATGTCAATATCTACTTTTCTCAACCGTTATTTCATAATATACTGTGGAATAACAAGCCATTGTTTTCCAATCTATTCTGCTATGGGAAGACCTTTTTCCACTTAGTCACATTGCCTCTGAATGTAGAAAATACTTCTTGAATTTATCTTCTTTGACATTAACCTGTTGTTGGGCAAGTGGGTGCTAAATAAGTCCGTTTTGAAGGATGGATTGTTATCTTTAATATGCCTATTGGTAGAGCATTTTCTCCTTTTTAGCATTCATTGAGCACTCACAAAGTCCCAGGTGCTGTGTAGCCCTCCGTGAGAGGATATTTCAAGGGGAGCATCTTAGATTCGAGACAAAGGTGCCACGTAAATTTAAAATAATTATAATACTAATAGTTTCTAGATAAAATCCTTGAGGTCATTTATTTTATCTATATCTATATCAATATCAATATCTCTCTACATATTAGAAATAGATTGCGTAATTCTTTTTTCAAGGATAACAACAGCTTCTTTATAAATGCTTTTCAACTTCGGCGTGGCGAAAACGAACTCCTGAGGGCTCTGAAAGCAAACCGCTCAGTTGGGCACTCCTCAGCTCTCCCACCCATCACCCGCCCTCAGACGAAGCTGCGCGCTTGAACTGCGGCGCGGCTCGCTCGGCGCAGGCGCATTGCAGACATAAGCACAGAACTTAGACAAGACCATAGAACAGTTTCAAGGGCTCTCTTTTAAGTGCGCTTGCGCACAAGTTGCGCGGGAAAAGGCGCCACGGCACGAGAGCGCGAGCGGCGGGATGTCTGTGAGGAAGGCGGCGGCACCGGGCCCTCAGGGGCACGGGAGGGAAGAAGAGGCGGCTCTGCTCTTCGAGAGGGTCCATTACCGGCACGACCCGCGCTGGCTGCTGCCCGTGTCCCCGCGCCTCTGCCTGGCCTGCGTGCTGGAGCTGCTGCCCGAGCCCGGCGTGTCGGTGCGGACGACCCCTTCCCCTGGTGAACCCGGCCCAGACATTCCCCTCACCAGACAGGGCGGCCTCGGCTCGGCCAACTCCCTGGATCACCTTCTCCAAAACTAAACCGACCCACCGCCTTAAGTTAACCCCCTAAACCAGACCTGCCCCTCCCACCCGGCCAAAGCGCCCTTCTCTGCTATGCGGTCCCAGCCTCAGTTTACCGTGCAAGCGGCCCTGCTCTAGGCCAGAGCATCCCCTTTACAAACCAGGCCCTGCCCACTAGCTACGGGCTTTGCTTGGTCCTACCCCAGTCAGCACTAACTCTGGATCACCCTCCCCACGTAACACCCTGCCCAGCCTCAGTAGCTCGAATCCCCGCCTTCCTTTCTTGACGCTTGCCCTGCCATTTGTGGCCCGTGTCGCCGTTTCCCTGGGATTTAGCTTTAGCTCAGACTTCCGCCACAGTCACCGCTCAGCCTGTGGGCCAGGCACATGTGCAATGGAGGCTTCCTGTTCCCTTCAGATATCTGAGGGTGTAAATGTAGGGGAAGGGGCTCCCTGGTCTCTGTGATAGTGGATTGAAGTGGGATGAATGGGAAGAAGGCCTCCCTATAGGCAGAGCTGGCTGAAACGTGGACTGCTTGTTCCCTCGACCCCCTCCTTTGCAGTGAGATTCTTGTCCATGGAGGCACTCAGGAAGAGTTTGGGAGATCACTTTGTCCATTGCTGGGGAGGGGTGGGGTTCATTTCTTCCGTGGGAAAGTTGGGCTAGATCAGGGGTTCTCAAACTTTTTTTTTATCTCAAGGTGCACTTGCACTTGAGGATCCTATTGGTCTTTTCTTTTTAAAAGATGAAGCATTTTATTATATCTTGCAATTTTGTGAGTCAATAACTTGGGAAGGATTTAGCTGGGTGATTTTTCTGCTCAGCTTGCTGAACTGAGCTGCTCTTAAGGGTCCAAGATGGCTTCACCCAAATGGGTGGCACTTGATGGGATGGCTGGGAGACTGGTCTCAGCTGGACCCCTCTCCCTCCTGAAGAGCTTTTATGGGTGCTAAATCCATCAATATTTACTGTATTAGAAATGAAAACAAGATTTAGAATTATTAATTCATTTAAAAATAATAGCAATTCCATTGCATATTAACATAAGTAATTTTAAAAATAAAAATAATTATAGTTTCTAAGGTAAAAAATAGTGAAAAGAATGGATTTGCTTTTACATTTTTGCAAATCTCTTTAATGTCTCAATAGAAGGCAGAGGGTTTCTCATCTGTTTCTGCATCCAATCTGTTGTCATATCATAACATGGCTTCTGGAAAACTCCACCGTAGGATGAGAGTTAAAAAGGCAAATAATGTCTTAATATTATTATGAAAATAATTTTGACCTTGTGGATTCCCTGAAAGGGACTCTCTGGGAGTCCCCAGAGGTCCCCAGACAACATTCTGGGAACTGCTTTGCTAGTTGATAACCTCTCTGATAACCTCTGAGGTTTCACTGAGGCAAGAAATTCTGAGGTGACGATTTTTGGACAGAGGTACAGAGGTGAGTAAGACAGTGCAATAGGGGAGAAAATACAAAAACACTTTATTGGAGATTTAGAAAATGGACATGTTAGTGGTCAAGGACTCTGGAAGTAAAGAGAAATTGGGGAAGGTTTCTTAGAGGAGGAAGCATTTGAATCAGGTTTGAGAAGATGGGTGAAATTTAGACTACGGAGATGGGGAAGCTTATTACAGGAGGTAGATATTAGCTCTCACCAATTGAGAGAGTGATGTTGTCAGCTGTACCCATGTTCCTGTCTTATCATGGGTGTTTACCCTTTTTAAGACCTACCATTCACTGCTGTCTTGAGCAATTTGCGCAGCTGTAACCCAGTTCCCTGCATAGGGAGGTGAGTTGAGCATGAGGATTTTTGCCTACTTTTAATGGAAGAGTGTGTTTTTTCTACCTACCTCTGTGATGCTCTTAGGCTGTAAGTTAGAGGGCCCCTGGTCCCACTCCCTCAGACTGTTGAATTGGAAGGAGCACTAACCTTGGGCAAGACCTAGGTCTGAGACTTGGATTGGAAAGTCTCTGAGCCTCAGTTTTCTCGTCTCCAAAATGGTAATAATATCTGTTTTTGTTTGCCTCACTGACTTGTTAGGCTTAAATGAGTTATTGGACAAAAAAGTGATTTGGGAACAGTAAAGTGCTGTGCAAATATACAGTAATTGGACTCTTGGCCCATGTATAATTCTCCATATGAAAACATGGATTCATGTGTAAAAATATTGCTCTTTTTCCATACTTCCTTCTGGGAGGGTGAATCTCACCATAGTTTAGATGATCCCTATAGTGCCATATTGTAATTATATTTGGAAATTACAAATGCTTCGGTTCAGCATGGCCGAGACTTGGTTGCCACTGAAGAATGTTTTTCTCCTTCTGCCCCAAGTTGGTGCGCAAGAAGCATGTGTTGTCCTGCTTCCGAGACGCCCTCGTGAGGCATGCCTCACTGGTCACGCAGCAGGTGGCTCAGGACCAGAGAGTCTGCATCCGCTTCATAAGCATACTTTTCGGTGAGATTAGAAGGAAAACGTGGAATGAGTTTTGCATTTATAGGGTAGTCTGCTTCTGGGGTCTTGGAGAAATGATCTTGAAGAAATGAGTTAGACTTTTCGTAGTTTAACTTATTAGCAAATTGTTTTGCCATAATGATGGAGAAATGGTCCCCTTTCTAAGACACATGATTAATTACATGTTAACTGACTTCAAAAGAGCTAAGAGGTTAGTAAAAATGTGAAGACGAGTATGGAAAATGCATGATCCTTCAAAAGAGTGAAGTCTGTATGGTTTTTGCAGAGGGCCAGAAAGTCTGGATTGGAGTCTGCTGATCTGGGTATGACCCTGATCGAGTCACTTCCCCTTCCCTGTGCCTTATCCTTCATTTGTAAAATGAGATGAGTTAAATTTATCTAAGGTCCCTTCTTTTAATATGATTTAATGTCCTATGGAATGAGTCCTTTTGGGGAGAAGGGTAGCTAACTCATAATGGGTGCTTTTCTGTGCCAGAGGCAGTTTTTAGCTTCTAAGACAGTCCTTTAAAGGAGATATGATGATCCCTGAGCTCAGAAAGGTCATAGCTAACAAATGGCAGAACGGGAATTTTACCCCAAGTCTGCCACAGACTCCAGAGCACACAGTTTTTCTGCTGTGTCACACTGATAATCCTTATCCTTTTAAAGCCAGGTGAGTCTTTAAAAAAGTCTTGGTGTTTGGCACTGTGGGTAGAACTTAACTGGGACATTGCTTAAAGCTTCCGTTAGCCTTAGAATTCACAGTGTGCTTTTGTGGGTTTGTTTTTTTTTTTCAATTGTTAACCACCTCACTCCTATTGCCTCTTCTCCAAGAAGTGTTATGCAATGTGGAAGATGGAAGTGTAACAGACCTCTGTATTGAAGGTAAGGTAAAACTGTATGTGCCTAGCATTTGAAGCTGGGGATATTAGCTTTAATTGTGGTTCTGGTTATTTGAGACCTTGGTGAAATGGTCCATTTAAACATGGATAAAGAGAACTCAGTTAGTGGTCAGTCATTAATTCTACGTTTCCTTATTGGGCACTCTATGTCAGGTACTGTATAAAAAAATGGATCAGACACAGTTCTTGCCCTCTAAGAGCTTACAGTCTGGAGGGGAAATGACTGGTAGATAAATAGAGTTGATGAGTGCTGTAACAAAGGCATGTACAAACTCTGATTTATTCCATCTCACATTGGTTGATTGGAAGTTGCCTGCATATAGGTGGTGGTAAAACTGTGGAAGTGTATGAATTTACTAGTTTAGGCTTGTAGAGAAAGAAGGCAAGAGAACTGAGATGGGAAGATTCTTGAGGAGAGAGTAAAAACTGGATCAGTTAGGGTCCAGTAAGGAAACAGAAACCATTCCATTTATTCGAACAGACAAAAAATTAAATGTAAAGAATTATTAACTAGTTAGCTAAAGAGGCAAAAAGGGAACACCAGATTTTCATGGAAGTAGTAATTACAGAAAGCTGTTCCTACCACTAGGGCTAGTGAAGCAAAGGGAAGAGACTGGAATTACTAAAACTGTGAAGATAGATTACCAGGGGTTGGGGTAAAGATAGGGAATGGGAAGTTAAGGCTTAAAATGTACAGGGTTTATTGGGAATGATGGAAGTGTTTTGATTTTGGATGTTTGTGATAGAAGCACAACATTGTGAATGCAATTAACTGCACTGAAATATTTATCTGAATATGATTAAAAGGGGATATTTTAGATTGTATATATGGTAACAGAATAAAATGTTTTTAAAAATCCATGGAACTACACTACACAAACAGTGACCCCTAAGTTAAACCATGGGCTTTAGTTAATAGTACATTATAAAAACGGCTATCATCAATTGTAACAAATGTTCCATCCCAATGCAAGGTGTTGGTGGTGGGGTGGTATATGGGAATCCTGTATTTTATGCATGATTGTTCCATAAACCCACAACTTCTCTAATGATGAAAAGAAAAAACTTAGAAGTTTGGAGGAGGGGATCCATGAGGTTGGAACCCGGAATTCTGAGGAGAGGCACTGGATGATATTGGTGTCTCTGGGGGAGGAGGGATGTAGTGAGGCTGGTTTGGAAAATCCGAAAACTGGATTCAGCTACTTTTAGGGGAAGTCACTGCCACTACCAGGGTGAAGAAGTGTTAGGGTGACACAAGGATAGGAAACAGGAAATAAACAGGAATCCTGCAGGAAACAAAGAGGAAGAGCAAGTCTCTCTTTCCTACACCCTTGCCATCTCCCTCTAGTGCCCATATTGGTGAAGCCTAACGGGTCCAGTGAGAAAAGCAGAAATGTGGTTTGCAGAGTGCTAGCCCTAGCCATCCAAAGCAAGGTACAGAAAAGTGAGTTTGGAGCTGAGAGATAACATAGAGTAGTAACTGGCATGGGCCATCCCTTTAGCTGCTGGTAGCCACATGTACCCTTCTACATATCTTTGAACTTCTATAGAACAACAAAAACAACTGTTTCTGCCTAACAAGATGCAACCATTCTTCATACATATCCTTCAGACAAACAAAATTGTTCTCACTCTGTCTCAAATAGAAGGAGATGCAAAGTAGTTGTGTTCATTTCTGGGAAATAGTCATACTATCCATCTCTGGGTCTTGTAAATTACTTTTCAATTACAATACAGTCCCATCTGAATATTCTGGTACTTAAAGAATACATTTTAAAGTTAATCTTAAATAAAACTTGTATAAATAATATTTAAAAGGATTTAAAATAAAAATATTAATATATGCAAGTAGACACATACACAACTGCTACAATCTTCATTTCCATAACTGGTCACAAGGCTGCAGTTAATATTAAACTTTCCTTCTTCCATTACCCATTCTATGAATCCTTTTCCCTCAGCCAGGATCTCAACTGGTCAGGGTTTTACCTTATGGAGTGACCCAAACCTTCATTCTTGATTTGTAAATTTTCCAGTTTTCCTTCTGTGATGATTTCTAGCTTAATTCCATTGTGGTCTAAGATACTTTGTTGATTTCAGTATTTTTAAACTTATTAAGATTTGGTTTGTGACCTAATATATGGACTATCCTGGAAAATGTTCCATGTGCTCTTGAGAAGAAACTCTATTCTGCTGTTATCAGGTGGAGTGTTCTATATATGTCCATTAGGTCTAAATGGTTAATAGTGTTGTCAAAGTCCATCTCCTTATTGATCTACTTGTTTAGATGTTCTATCAATTATTGAAAGTGTTTTAGTAGTGAACTTTCCAACTATTGTAGAACTATCTATTTCTCCCTTAAATTCTGTCAGTTTTTGCTTCAGATATTTTGGGGCTCTGTTGTGAGGTGTATATATATGTTTATAATCATTACTCTGGGAATGGAGAGCCATCCCACAGCAGCAGCTGAATCTAGTTTGCAGCTTTTCCAACACTTGCAGAGCCAGCCTTGTCTCCACCCGTTCTCAAAGACAGCAGTAGAAACATCACAAATGATTTTGTAGAAGAGTGGATATTCTGGTTTCTTACTGCTGCCTTTTCACAAAACACCAGGAATGGTTCGGCTTTTATAAAGAGGGTTTATTTGGTTACAAAGTTACAGTCTTAAAGCCATAAAGTGTCCAAGGTAACACATCAACAATCAGGTACCTTCACTGGAGGATGGCCAGTGGAATCCAGAAAACTTGTTAGCTGGTGTGCTGGTTTGAATATATTATGTCCCCCAGATAAAGCCATATTCTTTGATGCACTGTTGTGGGGCAGATGTTTGGTGCTGATTAGATTTCCATGGAGCTGTGACCCACCCAACTGTAGGTGATAACTCTGATGAGATATTTCCATGGAGGTGTGGCCCCACTCATTCACATTGGGCCTTGATCAGTGGAGCCATATAAATGAGCTGACAAACAGAAGGAACACAGTGCAGCTGTGAGTGACATTTTGAAGAGGAGCAACAGCCAAGAGGGACACTTTGAAGAAAGCACAGGAGCTGCAGATGAGAGACAGTTTGAAGATGGCTGTTGAAAGCAGACTCTTGTTCCGGAGAAGCTGAGAGAGGACAAATACCCCAAGTGTGACTAAGAATGGCATTTTTGAGGAACTGCAGCCTAGAGAGGAATGTCCTGGGAGAAAGCCATTTTGAAACCAGAACTCTGGAGCAGACGCCAGCCATGTGCCTTCCCAGCTGTTCTAGTTTTCTAATGCTGCCAGAATACAAAACACCAGAGATGGATTGGCTTTTATAAAAGGGGGTTTATTTGGTTTATTTGGGAAACAATCAAAGTATTACAATCTAATCAACACTAATACATCTGCCCACACAAGATTGCATCAAAGATAATGGCATTTTGGGGGACATAATACATTCAAACTGGCACAGTGGGTTTGAGCAGAGCGATATCTTAATAATTGGCACAGGAACTCACTCATAATTGTTTTCTAGTATATAAAGGAGTAAACTCTAAGAGGAAAAAAAATACAATAAAGTAAAATAGTAGTTTCCAACTTTGTTTTCACAGTGGAATCACCTGGGGAACTTAAAACTATGCAGATGCTTGGGCTCTTTCCCTAGAGATTCTAATTCAATTAGTCTGGGGTGGGACTTGGGAATTTGTACTTCTTGAAAGCTTCCTAGGGGATTCCAATGTGGAGTCGAAGCTGAGAACCACTGATATAAAACAGTGAAGAAGCCCAACGTCCCTTGGTTTGGATGTGCACATGTAGTTTAATGAAGGAGATAGAAAAGGCTAACACCAGTCAACACAAGCAAATCACTGCCCTGCACTGACATTAAGAGGAAGGGCTGTGAAAAGTGAATTCTGAAGTTGTCTTCTGGTTAGTAAGCTATTGTGTCTGCTCAGTCCTCACCCAGCTTGTGACGCAACTGAAGCTGGAGCAGACCATCCATTGCCTGCTGGATGAATGCCACAAAGAGGTCAGTGAATAACTGTGGGCTCTTATGCATCTCACAGAATTCCACATGCAGCTAGGCCAACCCTTCTTTGAATAGGTGGCAGGGGGAGGGGTTGAAGTCCAGAGGGGAAAACTGGTCCTGAGGTCACTGAATTGGTGGCCAGAGCTACAGCATGGGTCCTCTGATCCTGCTCCAGCACTCTGCAATTTCCTTCCTTCCCCTTCAGTCTCCCATTTGCTATCTTCGTATGGTGAGGTCACATCTTTCTGGAATGGCCAGTTCTCTGTATCCTCCTGAAAACAATGTAGATTTTCCCTGATGAATGTATCAAGGAAATGTGTTCACTATGTCTTAGTTTAGTGTTTTTATTTGGTTTTGAGTTTTACACATTGTTTTGTACTGCAGGCATCTAAGGTAAGCACTGAGTGGGTATGTTTAACCTGCTTTCTTCAATGTAGTCAAAGATAACAATTAAACAAAAAACTTTTGCATTGTGTTTAAGATTTAGAAATAATATCAGAATCACTTTTTTATTTCTGTTGCAGAAGGAAAACAAGTGTTAATCAAGAGCAACATTTAATTATAAATTATATTAAATTAGCATACCATAATTAACTCTGCCTATGATAATATATCAAATTGAATTTATAATTATATATACACATTGATATTTAATATGATGATGATGCCACCTAACACTTATTGAACATTTTCTATATTCTCGAGACTGTGTTAGGTGCTTTACATGCAATATCCCATTCAGTCCTCCCAATAAGTCCGTGAAGTTGGTACTATTATTATAACCAGCTGGAGGAGTTAAGAGTCTTGCCCAAAGTGCTACTGCTAGTGAGTGGAAAAGGTTAAATATAAACTCATGCTTAATGACTCTGCCTGTAAAGCATCAGGCATAGTGCCTGACACATAGAGTGTGTTTGATAAGAGCAGCTAAAATAACGATAGTTATTATTATTATTACTTTTATGCACTGAGCCAGCAGTCTGTCCTTATGATGTTCTCAACTTTAACATTCTAGTTTCTGGTTCAAGAGGAGGCCAAATATGCTAATTTTTATTCCATTTAGTGACATGTACTGAGCTAGGTACTAAGGACTCCGTGTCCTCCCCCTGCCCCCCAGGTGTTCCCAATCTAAGGTGGGAAGAGGGGTACTTACTCAGCTAAAGAGGCTAGTTGTCTATTGTGGTAAGAAGCAAGCATGATACAGGTGTTAGTGAGGGTCGGGCAAGATAAATTTTGGTGGGAGATCTGTCCTGATCCTAATTTACAGAGCAGAATGTGTTCACTCTCCTTAGCTTCTTAACATGCCCTCCATGCGAGGCAGCCTGGCCACCCTGACTCTTCTCGGCAAGTTGGTGAATGCCATCCCTGCTTTGGCAGACAAGCTTGTAATGGAGCATGGTGAGTGACTTGTGGGGAAGACTTGCCACTACCCTTTCACCTGCTTTTCCTCTTGGGTAGCCCATTCACTGTGTAAACCTGGGAAAGTCATTACTTTCCTTCTCGAAGCTTTAGTTTCCCCATTTGCAAAATGTGGTCTATGTTGGTCTATGTCTTGACACTTATTCTTGTGCTATTTTCATTCATTCTTTTAACATGAATTAATTTAGCACCTAGTATGAACCTTCCTTATGGATTAAAAGAGAAATTAATTCTGGTTTATAAAAGTTCCTTTTTCTATCAATAAAATGCAAATAAGTATCTCACAGAGGATTTGCAAAGGTAAATCACTTAACTTCCTTAAGCCTTGGTTTTTCTCTTTTGATTAATGGCCCAGAAAGCATTTATTGTGACTAAGTTTTGTAATGATCAGCTGAAAATGATACGAAGAAGAAGGTTTCTTTACAAGGTGCAAATACTACATATATAGGGGTTTACTATCATTACTCTATTGGGGATAATAGTTTGGAGTTTCATATAGCAGCTGGCATTGTGAGATTCCCCCAGCCCCTTGGTCATTTTCTGGACAGGCAACCTGATGGAGCATCTTTTGAGAGGTCTGGTATACCCCAATGAGGGGGTGCAAGCTTCCGTCTGTTACGTCTACGGGAAGCTGTACTCCTCACCAATGGCAGCCGAGGTGCTTTCAGGCCACTTCCGAGAGAAGCTGTGTCCCCTCTTTCTTTCCACCCTGGACAGTGCCCAGACAAAGGAGCTACAGATCAACTGCTTGGGTAAGACCTGGGGCTGGAGAGAAGAGGAGGAGCAACATTTTAAGGTTTTAGCTTTAGGACTTGAGATATTGGCTTCTCTAGTAGTGGGGTGGTGGGCAAGTTTGCTTCTTTGCAAAGGACAAAAAGCACATGTTTGGAAGATAAGATGCACAGACTGTGCAAAAGATGTCTAGAATTGGTGTGGCATTTTCAGAATGTTGCCTTTGGGAAAAGAGGGAAGAAAGTGGGACAGCAGTTTTCTGCCTCTGGTCTTTGCATGCCCTGGTGCATCCTGTACTTGCTGCCAAGTCACTCTACACACTGCACGACTCAGATCCTGTCACTTTCGTATTGAGAAAATCTTCCATGGCTCCATCTGGCCTCCAGGGTCAAGTCCAGGTTTCTCTGTTTATTATTTGAGGCTCTTCAGGAATCCCAGTGTATCCTTCCAGCCTCTTCTCCTGCTACCTCCTTACATAAAAACACAAGATATATCAAATGCTTTTGAGCAGGAAGTTTTCATATTTTGGACATAGCAGAAGGCCACTGGGATTGGTGACTGAATGAGAGCCTGTTCTAAAGCAGGAGTGATAGGGAAAAGCAGATACTGTGGGTGCAAACAGCTTTTTAAAAAAGTTTGGGCCAAGAGCTCTGTTCAGAACAGTCCAGCCACACACAGTAAGCATTCATTCTGGGTCAAGCCCTGTGCTGGGTTCTGGGGGAGTCCACAGGCCAGTGTGGAAGACAGATGTGGAAACAGACAACTTCACTACATGTTTGTTCATATTTGTTTGGTTCAAATATCTTCTTCCAGAAGCCCAGGCTGGATTAGATGCTTCCTGATTTCCCACAGTCCTCTGGGCTTTCTTAATATTCATCAATTAATATTTATATTAATATTTAATATTCTGACATGCATTATTAGTTTACCTGTTAGCTAAATTATGTATTATTTAGAATGCTTTGGTGGCTTCCCTTTACTTCCAGCATAAAGACCAGAATCCTTAACATACCTTGAATGGTCTTTCATAGTATGACTCTTCTCAAATATTTCTTGACATTTTCTCCTTTTTTCAACCCCTCTGGCTTTCTTTCAGTTCCTGGAATGTTGTTTCCTCTGCCTGGAATGCTTCTTCCTACTTCACCCAGCTTCCCCTACTTAACCCTCAGGTTCAACTTCATAGGCACTTTTTCATGGAAGGCTTTACTGATCTCTCCCCCACCAGGTTAGATCTTGAATATGTCTCATATATCTGGTCATTCCTCATTTGTCTCATTTATCACAATTGTAAGTAATCATTTGTGTGGCTTCTTTTCATATCTGTGCTCCCCAGAGAAGTGTATGTTCCATTTGTCAGTCAAAACATATTTATTGAGTTCTGCTGTGTATCAGGACTGTGTCAGGTGATGGATGATGTTGTAGTGAAGTTGACATTATCCCTGCCCTCATGGGACTTATAAGTTCAGTGGAGTGATCATGGGCTGTGCTTCTCTTGTTTACTATCGAATTCTTAGATTGTTAGGCCTGACATGGTAGGTTCTCACTAGATTCTTGTGGAAGGGAGCTGGGTTGCTGAAAACAAATTGGTGTGCAAGGATTCTAGCAGTTCTTCACATCTGTGGAGACATGAAGAAGTTTTTTTGGGGATATCTGAGAGGCTACTTTGGGTGTTTCCTGATGCCTGTGCTCCTCTCACCTCACCTCCCAACCCCTTTGTTTCCTAGGTTTGCTGAGGCAGCTGCTGAAATATGATCTCTTTGTGTCCATGATCATGAACAAGTCTGCACTGGCAGAAAGTGCTGAGAGTGTTGAGGGGCCACCAAGAGAGACCTCACTTCCTTTGATGCTCAAAAAGGTAGCTGTCTTGCGATGCTTGCTCTCTGGGTTCAGTAACAAGGGAACTTCTCCTGGGCTTTGTCCTAGTCCACCATCCCTTCCTAGCTGGGATGTCCAAAAGTGTTTTCTTACTGGCTGAAAAAATATGCTATGACAAAACTCAAAGTAGTTTTCTTTCGGCCATAAGTTCTTATCTCTGCAACTTTCCCTTCACATCTGGGCTGTCAGAGAAAGGAGAATAACATAAAGCTACAGAAACAAAGCCACCTCAATTGTTTTAGGGATACAGCTCAAGCTTCACAGCTTGGTGCCGAAAGCAGCGTTGGGACTGAGGTGAAGCGAGTGAAGCATTTGCCTTGGGTACAGAAAATTTAAGGGGGTGCTAAAAAGCTCAGCAATCAAGATAAATGATATTTTAATTCAATAGTTTTAAAAATCAAAATTAATTTAAAAAATCCACAATAAACAAAGTATCAATATTTTAAATAAAGACAGGTCCAGCGTGTTTTCTTATATCTCCATCCCGGCATCTGTGTGATTGCCAGGGTCATTTTGTGATTGCTGTTCCTTCCTCCTGATGATCAACTTATTATCCAAAGATTTGGGTCCTTGGGAATATGCTACTGTCTTAGTTTCCTGGCTGTGATTACAAATACTATGAAATGGGTTGGCTTAAACAATGGGAATTTATTGGCTCACAGTTTTGAGCTTACGAGAAGTCCAAAATCAAGGTATCAGCAGAGACTGAGCACTGGTATTGTGGGGCTAGCTGTCACCAATCCTTGGATCCTTGGCTTTTCTGTCGCATGGCAATATACATGGCTGCATCTTCTCCTTTCTCTTCCTGTTCTGATGATTTCCAGCTCCTTGCTTCCCTGTGACCTTCTCCATAATGTCTCCAGTAATAGGATTAAGACTCATCCTGATTCAGTTGACCATACTTTAACTAAAAATAACATCTTCAAAGGGTTCTATTTATAATGGGTTCACACCCACAGGAATAGATTGAGATTAAGAATATGTTTTTCTGAGGTACATGATTCAGCCCACCACAGCTGCCAACATTTGTGTTCCTGCTGTTGCAACGATGATTCATTCATTTAGTCAAGTACCTCCTGAGCACTAGTATGATGTGTCAGGCACTGTGTCAGGCACCAGGAATACTGTGGCATGTAAACAGACAAGTTTCTTGCTCTGTGCAGTTTACAGTCTAGTGAGGGAGGCAGATCATAAACAAGTAAATGGACAGGCAAAATAATTACAGGTGTGCTAAGTGCTGTGAAGGAAATAAAGAGGAGACAAGATAGAACTCAGCAAAGGAAGCCATCTGCAGTTGAGTGGTCAGGCAAAGTCTCTCTGAAGAGCTGACATTTAAGCTGACATTTGAAGAATGAAAATAATCCAGTGATATGAAGAGTGACAGGAAAGCATTCTGAGCAAAGGCAACAGCAAGGAAAAACCAGGGAAAGGGAAGGGCTTAATGTGTTCCAGAAACAGAAAGGAAGCCAATGGAATGGGAGGGTAGGTAAGAGGTAAGGGGAAATGGTCCATTATCAGGCTAGAGATTAAGGAGGGGCAGGTCATGCAAGCTCTGTTAGGTCATGGTAACTAATTAGGAATTTTAGAGGTAGATTTTCATAATTAATTTTATTTATGATGGAAAAATTAGGGTTGGAGTGTTTTCTTCAATATCATAAGGAATATGTATTTTAAGTCCATAAGCAAAAGAATAACTGTTCTACTTAATGGAGAAATATATTTCTTTGATTCTAAAATATTACTTTTTTTTACAGTTTAACACCTCTGAATTGGAAGACATCTTACCATCAATAGTGTGTCATATTTAATTGGTAGCACTTTTTCTTTCTAAGTTGCACATAAAATAATTTTTTGCCTTATAGTTGATGACATCTTAATATAAAATATATTATTTCCTTTATAAAAGGGAACAAGATAGAAATTGATGTCTAGAAACTCCCATACATAGTAGCAGAAAGGCTGTTTGTCTATCCATCTGTAAGTCCAGTATGGCTTAGATGGATTTAAGCTTGTAGCCCTCAGATGCATCTCCACCAGACATGAATGTGACTTGGTCTGTTCCTCTGAAGCTTTAAAATCACTCATACGCAACTTTTTTTCTGGTGGTGTATGTTCTACTGGGCATTTGCCCTCAGAAGTCCAGTTTCTACAACACTGAAAATATGTGGTTGCAGTTAACCCTTTCTTTGATTTCTGAAAGTGTTGTATGTAAGGACTAATAGCTAAGGTGTCCAGTAGGAGTTTGGATTTCATTCAGAGTATGATGGAAATTCATTGAAGTGTTTTGAGTAGAGGAATAACCTGATCTAAAATTTTTGTAGGAGAGATATCTCAGTTGTGGGAGGACTCCTAGATTTGGATTTGGCTGACAAATCCTGTGTGATCAGGAGCAAGTAACTAAACCTCTCTGAGCATTCATATCTTTGTCCATAAGTGGGGATTCCAGTAGAACCTTCTATTGCTATGATACAGGATTATAGAAAACATCAAAACCAGATGAGGGGAAGATGGAGGCATAGAGAGGAGTGGAAGTTTGTTAGTGCCCCCGGAGAAACTAATAAACAACCAGGAACAATTAGTAAATGATCTGGAATAACTGCTGGGGGGGTGACTGTGACTGTCCACACATCATGCATCAACCTGAACTGGGAGGAATGTCTGAGATCGCAGCATGGAATCTGTGAGTAGAAACTACAGATCCGAGCTGGGAGCCCCCTTCCCCCATGGCAGCCTGAACGGCAAAGCCTCGCTGTGGTAGAGAGCAGCACTCTCTGAACAAGCGAATATACCTCAGTCCAGCTCCAACTGGGGTTTTAATTGGCAAATGTGGACTGCTCAATGCAAGCTACAAATCCTGAAGAAGCAGACAGAGGCTTTTAGTGATGACTGACCATAAAGAGCCAGGGGACTTCTCTGTCTCAGGAGGGGGAGCCCAGAGGACCAGGTGCTATCTCTGGCCGATGGGTGAAACTGGGGGCCGTGGGCTGACCCTGAAAGGGGGCTTTCTATCCCTTTTTATTTCTTTCAACCTGAGCAGCTCAGTGGAGAAAGCTTCAGCCATTTTTAGCTTGCAGCGCTCTGCAGTGGAGAAATCCTCAGCCATTTTCAGCTCTCAGTGCTCTGACCCAGACAAGGGTGGAGACAGCAGAGTCAGAGAAATAAAGAACCTATTTAAATGCAAATGAAATCTCTCTAGGGGGGATATCTTCCTTAAGAGGAAAGAGATGGTGCCTAGCTCTACTACCCGCCTTCTATTCAGAACCAGACCCCAGAGCCTGGGGGAAAACAGCCATGGGTCATACCTTCTTACACCAATCAGGAGCTACAGGCTGACAGGTGCCACATACTGAGCAGGTTAGGAAAAGCACAGTGGCTAGAGGCCTCACAGGGTGCATCAGTCTTCTAAGACACACCCTCAGGGAAACCAGATAGTCAATATTTCCTCTTTCGGGGACATGAGCCTGTTTTGGTCTGGGAAAACCTGCTTGGGGTAACCAAGGACACCAGATGCCTAGACAACAGAAAACTGCAACCTGCACCAAGAAAAACAAAGTTATGGCCCAGTCAGAGGAACAAACTTACACTTCAACTGAGATACAGGAATTGAAACAACTAATGCTAAATCAATTCAAAAAGTTTAGGGAAGATGTGGCAAAAGAGATGGAGGCTATAAAGAAAACACTAGGCGTATATAAGGTAGAAATCAAAAGTTCGAAAAAACAACTGGCAGAATCTATGGAAATGAAAGGTACAACACACAAGATGAAAGATACAATGGAGACATACAACAGCAAATCTCAAGAGGCAGAAGAAAACACTCAGGAACTGGAGAACAAGACACGTGGAAACCTATACACAAAAGAACAGATAGGGAAAAGAATGGAAAAATATGAGCAATGTCTCAGGGAATTCAATGACAACATGAAACGGATGAATGTATGTGTCATGGGTGTCCCATAAGGAGAAGAGAAAGGAAAAGGGGCAAAAGCAATGATAGAGGAAATAATCAATGAAAATTTCCCATCTCTTATGAAAGACATAAAATTACAGATGTAAGAAGCGCAGCGTACCCCAAACTGAATAGATCTGAATAGGCCTGTGCCAAGACACTTAATAATCAGATTATCAAACGTCAAAGACAAAGGGAATCCTGAAAGCAGCAAGAGAAAAGAGATCCATCACATACAAAGGAAACTTGATAAGACTATGTGCGGATTTCTCAGCAGAAACCATGGAGGCAAGAAAGAAGTGGCATGATATATTTAAGATACTGAAAGAGAAAAACCACCAAGCAAGAATTCTATATCCAGTAAAACTGTCCTTCAAATATGAGGGAGAGTTTAAAATATTCTCTGACAAACAGACAATGAGAGAGTTTGTGAACAAGTTACCTGCTCTACAGGAAATACTAAAGGGAGCACTACAGACAGATAGGAAAAGACAGGAGTGAGAGGTTTGGAACACTATTCTGGGTGATGGTCACACAGCAATATAAGTACACTGAACAAAGATGACTATGAATATGGTTGAAAGAGGAAGGTTAGGAGCATGTGGGACACCAGAAGGAAAGAGGAAAGATAAAGACTGGGACTGTATGACTCAGTGAAACCTAGAGTGCTTGTTCTAGTTTGCTAATGCTGCTGGAATGCAAAACACCAGAGATGGATTGGATTTTATAAAAGGGGGGTTTATTTGGTTACACAGTTACAGTCTTAAGGCCATAAAGTGTCCAAGGTAACACATCAGCAATCGGGTACCTTCAGTGGAGGATGGCCAATGGTGTCTGGAAAACCTGTGTTAGCTGGGAAGGCACATGGCTGGCATCTGCTCCAAAGCTCTGGTTTCAAAATGGCTTTCTCCCAGGACATTCCCCTTTAGGCTGCAGTTCCTCAAAAATGTCACTCTTAGTTGCGCTTGGGGTATTTGTCCTCTCTTAGCTTCTCTGGAGCAAGAGTCTGCTTTCAAAGGCTGTCTACAAAATGTCTCTGTAAGCTGAAGCTCCTCTCTCAGTTCCAGTGCATTCTTCAAAGTGTCCCTCTTGGCTGTAGCAAGCTTGCTCCTTCTGTCCGATCTTATATAGTGCTCCAGTAATTTAATTCAGACCCACCCTGAATGGGCGGGCCAACACCTCCATGGAAATTATCCAATCAGGGTCATCACCCACAGTTGGGTGGGGCACATCTCCACAGAAACAGTCCAAAAATTACAATCTAATCAGCACTAAAATGTCTGCCCCACAAGATTGCATCAAAGAACATAACTTTTTCTGGGGGACATAATACATTCAAACTGGCACATTCCACCCCCTGGACCCCAGAAAAGCATATTCTTTCCAAATGCAAAATAGATTCATCCCATCACAATATCACAAAAACTTAAATCATTTCAGTGACAATAGTTAAGTACAAGATTCTCTCAAAATCAATTATAGGTGTGGTCAGTCCTAAAGCAAAATTCCCTGTGACTGTGAACCTGTAAACTTAGAACAAGTTATGTGCTTCCAATATACAAAGGAGGGACATTCATAGAATAAACATTCCCAATGCCATAAGGAGAAACTGAAAGGAAAACAGGGTTAACAGGACCAAAACAATTCCTAAAACCTGCAGGACAAACTCCATTAGATTTCAAAGTCTGAGAGTCATTAACAGAATGATGTTGCATCCTTGGAGAGAGCGGGAGTCTAACCCTTCCTAAGGGCCTTTGCGGCAGCCCTTTTCTCTCCAAATGCTGGGGTGAGTTCGCCAACATATCCACACATTGGGGAGACCACCTTCTCGGCTCCACCCTCCTCAAACATTGGGGCAGCACCCGGATTCCCTTCCATCTCTGGGGCACACGCTCAACCCCTTCAGAACAGTTGGGTGGCAGACAGGCTCTCCCCAATTCCCTGGGAATGTGCTCCACACTCTTTGGGACTTGGGGTGGCAGAACATTTCCTGAGCATTGAGGCAGAAGGCTCACCCTCAACCTCCAGGGCAAACTCACCCTTTCCATGCATGTGGGCT
The DNA here is from genome assembly GCF_015220235.1 of Choloepus didactylus. Taxonomy (NCBI): domain Eukaryota; kingdom Metazoa; phylum Chordata; class Mammalia; order Pilosa; family Megalonychidae; genus Choloepus; species Choloepus didactylus. Next base: position 11,990,022 of record NC_051314.1, on the reverse strand, counting down.
GCTCCACTCTTCCAGCCCAAGACCTCTTGACTCCAGACCTCAACCTCCATGGCTCTGTCTTTGAAGAAAGTTTTCCTTCAATTTGTTTCTTGTCTGTCTCCTCCAGTCCAGACTGGCAGCATCTCTGTCTATAAAGATCTCGCAAAAATTCTGTTGGCTTTGTATGAAGCACACAGAGGTCAAATCCATCAGACAATAGGACTTTCCACAAATCCTTTCTGGATAACTCCATCTCCAATCTTGGCTTGTACTGAAATGGCAGCTGGGTTCCATGTTTGGTTATATCCTCATGTTGGACTGTAGCTTCTGGGGATCCACCCCCTGGAAGCCTGGAATTTTCCAAACCATCAATTTTTGGTTTCTTTGAATCCAAGAGTTCAGTTCTAAGTTTATCTCTCTCTGCTCGCATTTTACTATAAGATGCAAGGAGAAGCCAGGGTATGTCCTCCACATGTAGTCTGGAGATCTCCTCAGCTAAGTATTCCAGGTTGTCGCTTTCAAACTCTTCCTTCCATCTGATACCAGGACTCAATTTTGCCAAATTCTCTGCCACTTTAAAACAAGGATCGCCTTTCTTCCAGTTCGCAACAACACATTCATCATTTCTGTTCAAGTTCTTGTCAGAAGTATTTTTAGAGTCTATATTTCCACAAACAGTCTCTTCAAAGGAGTTTAGGCCTTTTTTATCAAGCTTCTCACAATTCTTCCAGAATCTTCCCCTTATCCATTTAAAAAGCCGTTCCAGCATGTTTGGTATTTGCAAACTCAGCAGTACCAGCACCCCACTTCTCTGGTACCAAAATCTGTTCTAGTTTGCTAATGCTGCTGGAATGCAAAACACCAGAGACGGATTGGCTTTTATAAAAGGAGGTTTATTTGGTTACACAGTTACAGTCTTAAGGCCATAAGGTGTCCAAGGTAACACATCAGCAATCGGGTACCTTCAGTGGAGGATGGCCAATGGTGTCTGGAAAACCTGTGTTAGCTGGGAAGGCACATGGCTGGCATCTGCTCCAAAGCTCTGGTTTCAAAATGGCTTTCTCCCAGGACATTCCTCTCTAGGCTGCAGTTCCTCAAAAATGTCACTCTTAGTTGCGCTTGGGGTATTTGTCCTCTCTTAGCTTCTCTGGAGCAAGAGTCTGCTTTCAAAGGCTGTCTACAAAATGTCTCTGTAAGCTGAAGCTCCTCTCTCAGTTCCAGTGCATTCTTCAAAGTGTCCCTCTTGGCTGTAGCAAGCTTGCTCCTTCTGTCCGATCTTATATAGTGCTCCAGTAATTTAATTCAGACCCACCCTGAATGGGCGGGCCAACACCTCCATGGAAATTATCCAATCAGGGTCATCACCCACAGTTGGGTGGGGCACATCTCCACAGAAACCCTCAAAGAATTACAATCTAATCAGCACTAAAACATCTGCCCTACAAGATTACATCAAAGAACATGGCTTTTTCTGGGGGACATAATACATTCAAACCTGCACAGTGCTCAACAACTGTGATAAAAGGTACAAATATGGTTTTTTCATGAGAAAGGAAAAATGAATGTCAACCTTTCAAGGTGTTAAAAATAGGGAGGTATTGGGGAAAATACAATCGATGCAAACTAGAGAGTATAATTAACAGAAACATTGTATTATGCTTCCTTTAATGTAACAAAGGCAATATTCCAAACCTAAATGCATATAAGAGGGGGGCATAAGGGAGGGGCATGGGACTCTTGGCATTGGTGATGTTGTATGACTCTTTATTCTACTTTAGTTTGATGCTATCTTTCCTTTTGGTGCCTCCTAGCGGTCATTTTTGTGTTTTTTTGGTTTTGTTTTTTGCTTTTTGTTTTTTTTTCTCTCTCTTTTTTTTTTTTTCTTTTGTCTCTCTACCTTCTTTGACTCTTCCTCCTGTTTTGTGGAAGAAATGGAGATGTCCTTATATAGATAGTGGTGAGGGTGGTGAATATATAAATATGTGACTATCAGGGAACTGAGTTTTTACTTAGGATGGAATGTATGGTGTGTGAACAAAACCGTCTTAAAAAAATGGGTTGATGAAGAATCCTTGAGGGCACTATATTGAGTGAAATAAGTCAGGCACATGAGGACAAATATTGCAGGGTCTCACTGATATGAACTAATTATAATATGCGAACTCATAGACATGAAATATAAGTTACCAGGATATAGAATGAGGCTAAAGAATGGGGAGTGGTTTCTTATTATAAGCAGAATGTTCAACTAGGTTGAACTTAAATGTTTGGAAATGGACAGAGATGATGGTAGCGTGTTGTGAGAATAACTAACAGTGATGAATGGTGTGTGAATGTGGTGGAATGGGGAAACTCAGAGTCATGTATGTCACCAGAAGGAAAGTTGGAAGTTAAAAGATGGGAATGTATAAAACAGCGAACGTTGTGGTGGGCAATGTTTGTGATTAACTGTTCAAATATTAGAATCTTTTTCAAGAACCAGAACAAATGTATGACTCTATAAATAGAAGTTAATAATAGAGGGGCATGTAGGGAAAAAAATACATATTGCAAACTATATACTACAGTTAGTAGTATTTTAACGTTCTATCATCAACAGTAACAAACGTTCTTTACCAGTACTAAGAGTCAACAATGGAGGGGGGTGGTTAGGGGTATGGGAGAATTTGAGTTTCCTTTTTTTGTCTTTATGTCTTTTCTAGAGTAATGAAAATGTTCTAAAAATTGAAAAAAATTGTGATGGATGCACAGCTGTATGATGGTACTGGGGGCAATTGATTGTACACTTTGGATCTTTGTATAGTTGTATGGTATGTGAACAATCTCAATTAAAACAAACAACCCTCCCCCCCCAAAAAAAAAACAACCAAAAAAACAGATGAGGGTTCTTTTTTGTGGTACCTCAGAGGTGTTTGGCTGCTGCAGGGTGAAGCTGAACATCTCCTTCCTAGCCACTGGTAGCCAGAA